>NC_135201.1:7500000-8125000 GCF_050948175.1 Xylocopa sonorina | reverse complement strand
AGAGAGGAACATGATGCTTCGTGAAAAATGCGAGTGTTTTGTCGAGAAAAAAAAATTTCTGACTCAACTAACGCGCGTGTATATTTGAAACTTACTTAGATCAAAGGAGAACATGATGCTCCGTGAAAAATGCGAGTGTTTTGTTGAGAAAAAATATGTCTGACTTAACTAACGCTTAAGTTAACTAAGAACTTCCATTGACTGGAAATATTTCAGCTTCGAGACACGAGATACATTTTGAACGACACGAATCGCGAACAAATGAGTTCCTCGATGTCACTTTGGCAATAGACTGCTCAAAGTTGAACTACTTTGCGCTCGATTTGAACGAGTAAGCGAGCACAAGTAGCAGAGGAACCGATCGATCGATTCTCGATCGATCGAGCGGAAGTTCTCGCGCGTCTCCGTTGCTCGCTTCAATCATCGCTGCCAGGGTGCAGCCTCGATGTTTATCGAAGCTCGAGGTGGCAAAATTGTGGCTCGCCACGCCCTGTTTTCGATTATATTTCGCACCACCTTACTTCGTTACTGATTTTAATTCAAAAAATCGTTCCTGCTTCATAGATTCACTTTTCAGAGTTCGTTGCTTTTGAAGGCGTTGTTCAGGTCCAGAAAGACGATGATCGACGTCGAAGTACATTCTTCTGTTTGAATTTTAAGCGACATGATTTAGGGAATGGCGTAATGCTGTTTCAGTTTATTCAATTTTTCTTATTCACATCCTCTGAAACTGAAATTTCTTACAGACACGTCGCTCGAAATTGACACTGACGTGCGTCATATTCTTCAGCGTCTCGATTTCGTTCGCAGATACGTGATAAACCTGCGTCACTTCCGTAGACAGAGAGAAGAAGCAAACGCGCCTAAACGAATCGAAGGCGGATCCTGTCGAATAAAGCAGGAATCAATTTTCGAAATTCGAGCGTGGATCGACTGTCCTGATCGGCGAAACGATCACTGGCATCCGGAAACGGTTTTATGCCCCCCTTCCACCGTCAAAAATGAGGCCGGATCCGCGGAACGGAAAAATCTTTTTTTCATCAATCAATTTTCATGCCCGCCATTTTATCAGAAATCTATCGCCAGAACAAACGCGAGTGGAAACGAATCGAAAAGCGCAATTTTGTTCGACGATAACAATAATACTTCGCATCGTGCCATCATCGTCTATGGAGCATCGATTAAATCGACGAATCGTGGATCGTTTTAGTCGATCTGTTGCTTTTTGAAATGCGAAAAAAATCTTAAAGAAAATTCGTAAATAAGGAGAACATCACCATGTATAGAGCATCGATTAAATCGACGAATCGTCGATCGTTTTAGTCGATCTGTTGCTTTTTGAAACGAGAAAGAAATCTTAAAGAAAATTCGTAAATAAGGAGAACATCACCATCTATAAAGCATCGATTAAATCGATGAATCGTCGATCGTTTTAATCGATCAGTTGCTCTTTGAAACGAGAAAGAAAACTTAAAGAAAATTCGTAAACAAGAACGATGCGCCCCATTAAATGACCAATTAAATAACGCGGGGGTAGCGCCACGATAATTTGTATTCGGCTGGCAACGTAAATGGCATCCACGTGGAATTTACCGCGCTTTAATTCACGACTTATCTCATACGTGCGCGGTTCTAACTAACCCAGAGTCAATATCAAGATATCCACGATTTAATATCGCGCGCCCCGGCGAACGGAACGGAAACTGACTTCCCCTGCGCGCGTGTATGCGCAGCTGAGTAAATTGTTTCTGCTCGCTGGCTGATCCTCGAAAAAAAAAAAAGGTGTAACGTTACGCTGTTTGACTTTCATCCGGTTTCTTGGCAAAATCAACACGGAAACGAGCTGGAATAATTGATAAAAATTCCTACGCCAAAGATTCTAGCTTTTAAAAGAATTCTTGCTCGCATAACACAGCGAAACATTTAAATCCACAATGTTTTAACATAGTCGAGGAAGATCCAGTGTGCAATTGAGACTGATGGTAATTAATAGATTCGCGCGATTAACGATCGAATCGTTCGATCACTCGCACGAGACGAGGGTACGCAACAAGTGGATACGCAACAAGTACACACGCACCTTAAGACTCTGCTGTGCATTAATCTACAAACGTTCGACGATCATTCACGCGGAATAACGGACGCGAGAACTTCTCGCGAAGTATTTGAATAAAACGATAATTATTATAAATAGATAGAGAGAGGCGAGATACTGAAATAAAGTGGCCTCTGCTCGTGCCAGATGCTGCGGCATACATTACTGGCTGGCCTCATTGCGAACGTGGACTTATTGCCTGCTGTTTATCATAAAGACGCTTGTCGCGCGCAGCGACAGCTTTGTAGGCACTTCCGTTCTCCAGTCGACCTGGCGCGAGCGCGGGACCAACCCCGTGTCTCAATAAAAATTACTCGTCGAGGAGTCAGCTGTCTCGCGATATCGAACCATTCGACGCTAGAGATCAATGAGCTGGAATCGAGATAAAGGAAGCTACGTCGAAATCGAGTTCGAACTGGCGAACAGGATGTCTCGTGGAGGAACGATAGATCGTCAGACGCAATACGAATTCGCTAAACTTCTAAATAAAATAAAAAAATCTAAATACATTGTAAAAAGTAAGAAGCACTTGGATTACCAGCAAACCAGCTCGTGTCACGCGATGAATCTCTCAAGCTACGTCGAAATCGAGTTCGAACTGGCGAACAGGATGTCTCATAGGAGAACGATAGATCGTCAAATGCAATACGAATCGCTAAACTTCTAAATAAAGTAAAAAGATCTAAATACATTGTAAAAAGTAAGAGGGTACATCGATTACTAGCAAATCAGCTCGTATCACGCGACGAATCTCGCAAGCTACTTCGAAATCGAGTTCAAACTGGCGAACAAGATGTCTCATAAGAACCATAGATCGTCAGGCGCAATACAAATTCGCTAAGCTTCTAAATAAAATAAAAAAGTCTAAATAAATGATAAAAAGTAAGGAGGTACATGGATTACTAGCAAGTCACCTCGTATCACGCGATGAATCTCGCAGTAACGTTGGTTACGCTCGCAACGAGGGTTTCGCGGGGTGGCTTAATTGAAAACAACCGAACCGGTCATCGACGAGGAATAATAAAACGGGACGAAATTCGAGGAGCGTCCGTCCATCATCGAGCGGCATGAAAATTAAAAACGCTCCGAGCTGCCGTGAATAATGAGTTTTTCCGATCCGTTGCTAATACGCGAATTCATTCGACGATACGTATCGTTGCGAACGTTGCGAGGGGCAGAGAGAGAGGAAAAAAAAAAAAAACAGTCGAGATATCCAGTTTCCGGTGAAATCAGCTACGCGCACCTTCGAAAAGGTATTTGGTTGTGCCCCTTTAAAAAAAATATCATTTTTCGTTTCAGCAGGGGTTGGACTGTCTCGCGGAGGGGGTGAAACAGGGACGCGCGATCCTCGACGTGTCAATTATCCGAAACGTTATTCAACCGATTCCGATCGCGAGCATATTTCGCGCGGATACATCGACAATGGCTGCGCGCGGGACAATAATGAATGATGCATGGCAGCGATACGGTACGATATAACGGCAAACATTCGCGCGCACACCCTCGCTAATTAACCGGAATAGTCGCGCGCGAGCCGCCCCTCGTAAAAATTCAACCCCTCGATTACCGCGAATTTATCACTGGACGCGTGCTCGATTCTTCTACGAATCTTTGTATGGAAGTAAAAGAATATCGAAATTTCTTCGTTTTTTTTTTTTTGGTTGCAGAGGGTTTTGAGAAGGTCCAGAGTGGGACGCGAGCTACCCCTCGATTATCACGAATTTATCATGGGATGCAATTCGCAATTGTGCTCGAGTCTTCTACAAATCTTTGAATAGAAGTAAAAAAATATCGAAATTTCTTCGATTATTTCTGTAGAAAAGGTTTTGAGGGGGTTCAAAGTGAGATGTGAGCTACCCCTCGATTACCACGAATTTATCACGGGAAGCAATTCGCAACTGTTCTCCATTCTTCTACAAATCTTCGTATAGAAGTAAAAAAAGTCGAAATTTCTTCAATTACTTCGTTACAGAGGGTTTTCAGAGGGTCCAGAGTGGGACGCGTGGTACCCCTCGTCAAAATTCAACCCCTCGATTACCACGAATTTATCACGGGACGCGTTTTGCAACCATGCTCGATTGTTCTCCGAATCTTTGTATAGAAGTAAAAAAATATCGAAATCTCTTCGATTATTTCTGTAGAAGAGGTTTTGAGAGGGTCCTGAGTAAGACGCGAGCTATCCCTCGTCAAAATTCAACCCCTCGATTACCACGTATTTCTCACGGGACGCGGTTCGCAACCATACTCGATTTCTCTGTGAATCTACGTGTACAACTAAAAAAAATATCGAAATTTCTTCGATTATTTCTATAGAAGAGTGTTTTGAAAGGGTCCAGAGTGAGATGCGAGCTACCCCTCGTAAAAATTCATCCCCTCGATTACCACAAATTTATTACGAGATGCAATTCGCAACTGTTCTCCATTCTTCCACGAATCTTCGTATATAAGTAAAAAATGTCGGAATTTCTTCGATTACGTCTGTGGAAGAGTGTTTCGAGAGGGTCCAGAGCGGGACGCGCGCAGGCAGGCTCGCAGATCGCGAACGATAAACAGCTGAACGCGCGATTGTAGAACGTAGGGAATTGATAGTATCACCTGACCCGCGAGGGGCTTACGAGTGTACAGCCGTGAATGCGAAACAGCACGTACGAGCCGTACTTTATGGTTTTCGAATGCTCGCTGCTAAACGTTGCACGGTTGCAAACGCGGCCAAGTCGCGTGCAACGAGACCGTGCAAGACGCTCGCAGCCAGGGACCCGGATGAAATTCCCCGACTGGAGACGGGATTTTCGTTTCGTGTTTAGATAACCGTGGAGGTTGAACCGCGGAGGATCGTTCGTTACGACGCCAACCCCTTCTGTTCGTACGAGAGGCATTAAATAAAACGTGATCAAGTAGTTTTCGCCAGTGGTTCTAATTGAATTTCTCCTCACGAATCTACGTTACAAATCAACTCTTTTCTAATGATTTTTCGTGTAATAATTTTCGATATGGTACACTTAAAATTATTCATGAACGAGTAATTTTCAGTAGTGGTTCTAATTGAATTTCTCGTCACGATTCTACGTTACAAAAGAACTCTTTTCTAATGATTTTTCGTGTAATAATTTTCGACGTGGTGCACTTGAAATTATTCGTGATCGAGTAATTTTCAGTAGTGGTTGTAATTGAATTTCTCGTCACGATTTTACGTTACAGGAGAACTCTTTTGTTTCGTGAATAATTCAGACGATTTTTCGTGTAATAATTTTCGATGTTATACACTTGAAATTGAGAAACTGTTCGTTCATGAACGAAACAGAAATGTTTCGCTCGCTAGAAGCGATAAATGAACAAAATTACGAAAGCACAGCGTCGAACGAGAAGAAAAAATGCGGAACGATGAACTAAAATGAAGGAAATTAAAGGATTATCGCGCGTTCCGCGCCAACGCGTGAACTTTTTCTGTAAATCCTGCGCCTCGGATAATTAGAGGAAAAACTTTAACCAGAAAATGTCTGACTTCCGCCGTTTTCAACGGCAACGGGCCGCCAGGTTTCTTGCTTAACGCGATTTTATATTCAATTAAACCCTGTTAATCTTCGAACCTGATTATTGCTGGCTGGGAAAACTGTACGCTTTCGAATGATTTGTTCCTTGCTAAAAACTCAATTCTACAACTGAGACAATACTCAAGCTGCTATTTTCGTAGAAATTAAGTAACAAGTTTCTTCAGCGCTCATTACTTCCTTATAATCAGATTACTCGAAGAAACGTGGACTGATTCGATAAAGAATACTAAAAAATTGAACAACCCTCAAAAAAGACTGCTAAATTCGCAAATCTCTCGTAGAAGAATACCAAAGTGTCTCTTGCATCGAGGTTATATATAGAAAATTAACCAAATCGACGCCATTTGCTTTTTGGTACAAGAATGCACGCTTATGTCGCAAAACAGGAAGAAGAAGAAGGAACGAAGTCAGAATTTTTTACAATGTCGCGCTAGAAGGATGAAATAAGCGAGGCAAAGGGGTGGGTTGACAGTAGTAAAACAGGAATATTATCAGACTTCCGGGAAGACGGATGTGCTCGACGGACGCAAACGGATCGATGAAACATTTGACACCGTTCTAAACGAACTGGATGGGGCATCAGAGTAAAATACGAACTCCCGCTGTTCCACGGTTATTTTCAGCGAGGAATTATGCATTCCATCCGCGATACTGAAAGGCGTCCCAAGAGCGAACCTTCTTTATTTCGTAACCCACCCCCCGCGCGATCGGATATTCCACGCGTCTCTCCAATTAATTTATCAGCCGGCATAATTCAAAGTAAACGCTCGAAACGAGAACTTCGCCACTTTTATCTCATCCAATTAGCCGACTTTTCGATTATACGGACTCACCTTACTTCCAGTTACCTCAGATAATCGGGGCTTCCTTTTATTCCCACCCCTTTCCATCCACCCTTCTTTTCTTTCTTTACCCGCGAGACAGGGCGATTCGAGCAGAAGAACGCGTTGAAAAGGAACGGAATAACATCGCGTATTCGAAACGGACTGCATTTACACAAATTACAGGGTGTTTCGAACGGAACTGTGACGCTGGTTGCAAACTTTCCATCGTTAGATAGAAAATTGCGATTTTTTTTAAATAGTTATTAAACAAAAGAAGATCACTGAGTGGTTTGCGATTAATTTTGTCAATCGAACGGAGAAGAACAAAATTAATAGATTTCCAGTTACAATTATAGATCTGCATCTACTTTGTTTATTCACGAATCGCAGCAAGATAGCCTGGCTTTCAGCCACGACAAAACAGCCTGCGCCAATGAGCGTCGTTCACCGAGATTTTCGATATTCTGGGTTTTAAATCCTGCTGAATGCCCCGGAATTAATTAGGAGTCCGCGAGAGGGATGTAAACAGGGGAGTGTAATATTTTTCTATTTTTATAGTCGACGAAACGAATATTGTCTCCACCCTGTTCCTTTTTTTTTCTACGTCCGATTCGACATGAAAATTCATGAACGATAGCGACGCGATTTAACGACCAAGCATACCATCGAAGAGAAACATAAAACGAGTGAAATTTTCGTCTCAGCGATATTTGGGACGAGATTATTAATTACTGAGACCAGATCGACCCTCGATGCTTCTTCATCCTTCTTTTAAATACCCTTTTCAACCCTCACGACGCGAAACAACGCTGTTCAAGGGTTGATTTCTAGACTCACACGAGGCACCTACAATTTCGTTCGTATTCCACAGGATTTCAATTTTAATCCGACTAATTACAGCGCATAATGGAGTCATTACGCGTGGCAGGGGGTGTAAAATATTTAAATATATGGAGGCGGGAATTGGCGAGCCTCGATTCGATCCAACGACGAGGGATTATCGAAGAGGATCGACCACCCGAGGGGGGTGGTCGAAATATTCGATGGCGAACGTACGTGCCTTTCGAAATCGATATAACGAGAAAGTATTGTTCCAGAGTCCCATTGTCCGCGTGTTCCATTATGCAAACTGTTCAGCTGTACATTTTATTATTCGTTCTCCGCCGAAAATCGCGCAAGAACCGTCGTGCAGAACGAAAAAAAAACAAACCGTGGAGGAACACGCTGTATCTAAATGATCTGTCGCGCCTTTATTTTCGCGGACTGAATCGCACTGGCCCCATTCTTCGCGAAATATGCCCGTGTTTGTTCCTTTTCGACGCGGGAAAACAGACAGCAGGGACACGACGGACGCGATGGGGACAGTTTGAACGCGTTGAATGCCCGCCTTTGGCAACGGACGCGTCCCTGGACTTTTTTATTCACTTCGACCGCGGAAAATCGAACTCGCAGCCGTGCAACGTGGCCAGATAAGCGAACGCGACGCGCTCTTTATTAATGGACGCCAGGGGAGAAAAGGGTGGCGCGCTGGCTGCGAGAAGTTCGATCTAATTCGTGGCAGCCGTCGCTCGTCTTTCATTAGAATCGACGCGTGTACCTGTAGATTCTTGTCGAGCGTCGAGAAATTGCGGCGAATTCGCCTTGTCGCTGGATAACGTCGAGCTTGACGATTTCGCGCCCCCGAACAAACGATTCCACCCCCTGACGAGTCTCGCGAGAGGGCGAACGTTGTTCGATTCTTCGCGATCCACTCGCGCCGTTAGCGTTTCCCTTTCCGCCATCTTCATCAGTGGTTCGTCTCGTTCGAAACTACTAATTACTCGACGCGCGATAAGATTATCATTACGATTAAGGGGGATGAAGCGGTTAAGAGGCACGATGGAGGATTCCAAGCTCGAGTATTTTTTTCACCGCGAACGAGAGAACATTAAACAGAGCAGTATCCACTTCCACGTTTACACGCGCAATTAATACAATTAAAATTAGTATAATCCGTAGGCGGTTAGGTACGAGGGGCTCTTTCGCTTCCGCACTGAGGGCCTCTGTAAATAGGCCCGAGTTAACTCGAGGAAAGGCAAAGGAAGTCGGCCAACGCTTTATTAAAAAGGTACGCGCGAAAACACTCTCTCGCAGCGTTGGAACCGCGGCTGGAGAGGGGAGAGGGAAGAAAAAAAAACGAGAGAAACAGGAAAAAATTAATTAACGTCAGGACCAGAAGCCGCAGCCCGCCAAACAAGCGCGAAATTTCACGTCGATAATGCAATTAATTTTTTGCCACCACGATTCTTCTCGTCCGCCGAGATGCCGCGGCCTGAGCCCTTTGATTTTTAACACGCCCCTCTGTAAAAATGGAACGGGGCCGCCCGTCGACGGCGCTGGGCGATAAATCTACGGGCGAACTCGCATAAATCATTGGAATATTTCACGCGCCCGCGTATACGATAAACTCAAACGAGATTTCCACCCCCCCGCTGTCCCTCTTTTTCATCCCAGTCTCCTCCTACTCTTCTCCTTTTTTTTTTTATTTTCTCTTTCACGGCGATGTAAATCTTTGAAAATTGAGGAAGCAAGAATTTATTCGAATTACGGTTGTTTTGTTTTCACCCCGTTTACGGGCCCCTCGCGATATCCTCTTCCGTCTGGGGTCGTAATGGATTCGAGGGTTTGAGGAGAAGCGAGGAGGACGGCTATTCGATGGGAAACATTCTTACGAGCGAGAGAAACGAGACTCGATGGGAAGAAAATATTGATGCGCGCGCCCTAATACCGTCTTACTTTATTGAAACGGAAGAAAGCTCCTCTCGGCGCGACGCGCCGCCATGTCGCATCCGATTTCGGTACAATGCGAGATCTTGCGAGAAAACGGTCGCGCCGCTGTCGAATCGTGCCATCCCCTAACCTTAACCTGAAAATAGTGTTCCTTGAACTTGAAAAAATTGTGCTAAAAAAGTACGAGTTCCTTTTTCGATTGCGACTATTAAGATTGAAATTTCCAATCTAAACGAGCTGATAGAAAATTCGCGTCGCCATCGAACCGTACCATCCCCTAACTTTAGCCTGAAAATACTGTGCCTTGAACTTGAAAAAAATCGTGCTAAAAAAGTACGAGTTTCTTTTTCAATTGCGACTATTAAGATTGAAATTTCCAATCTAAACGAGCTGATAGAAAATTCGCGTCGCCATCGAACCGTACCATCCCCTAACTTTAGCCTGAAAATACTGTGCCTTGAACTTGAAAAAAATCGTGCTAAAAAAGTACGAGTTCCTTTTTCGATTGCGACTATTAAGATTGAAATTTCCAATCTAAACGAGCTGATAGAAAATTCGCGTCGCCATCGAACCGTACCATACCCTAACCTTAGCCTGAAAATAGTGTTCCTTGAACTTCAAAAAATTGTGCTAAAAAAGTACGAGTTCCTTTTTCGATTGCGACTATTAAGATTGAAATTTCCAATCTAAACGAGCTGATAGAAAATTCGCGTCGCCATCGAACCGTACCATCCCCTAACTTTAGCCTGAAAATACTGTGCCTTGAACTTGAAAAAAATCGTGCTAAAAAAGTACGAGTTTCTTTTTCAATTGCGACTATTAAGATTGAAATTTCCAATCTAAACGAGCTGATAGAAAATTCGCGTCGCCTTTTGTTCGACGCGCCCTCGCAGCTCGTACACAGATTCGATCGGTGGCGCGTCGCTTTTCAACCCCCAAAGAAAATCCTGAATACGCGGAACCAATGGTCGACTTTATGAGCCTGGCTTTATTCGACCTATCGCTGCGACACAATAGTCCCAACGGGCTCGATACGACCGGAAAAGAGGGGATCGTTAGCGGAACGCGGGACTTCCGCAACCGGTCAGCCACCCCCCGACAATCGCGACATTCACTTTCTTCGACCGATAACGCGCTCTCGAGACGTTCTCCGCGATTGCCACTGGCTCGTAAACACGTATTGCCGATTCTACCCTCTCGAAACAGCCGCTGGTGCAGGCTGCGCTGACTACGATGGCAGTTAAGCAGCTTGTCAAGTGGCTGCGCCGATATTAGTGTACCAAGTGTACGTTTTGACTCTTGAGAATTGATAAAATATTTTTTTTATGTGGTCTATGGTTGGATACTTGTTAGTGCAATTTTAGAGCAGTCGTAAAATGATTACGAACGATGGAAGAAAAAATATTTTTTTATGTGGTCTCTGGTTAGATACTTATTAGTACAATTGCAGAGCATCCATAAAATAGTTGTGAACGATGCAAGAAAATACTGTTCTATTTCTAATATATATAAATTACTATAATTTTAGAGCATTCATAAAATGGTAGCGCCTACATTAGTGTACCAATTGTACTTGAGAATTGACAAAATATTTTTTTTATGCGATCCATGGTTAAATACTTTTTATTACAATTTTAGAGCATCCATAAAATGGTTGCGAATAAAGCAAAAAAATTGATTCGAACGTGACGCGATGAAGTTATGCTCGAAGCCCTCAGAAAGTGCCAAATGCGACGCGACCCTCGAAAAGAGTGGTTCAAAACCATTTCCACGAGCTAACTTGAAGCGGAGATCCGTAACATCCGCGGTCGATTCTGGCAGCCACTTTGTTTCGTGTCGTACGTCGGGTCGGTCCCGCGTTAAAGGATTCTCGAGCAATCGTGGAAAAACGAGTGGCAACTTTTAATTAAATCGAGTCGCGGCGCGCTGCAGCTAGCAGGGACTGCGCCTGCAGGGAATCAACGGAACGGCTTCTACCGTTCTTTGTGTGTCTTGATAAAGCCACTCGATGGCAATTTTGTGACAAGAAACCGACGGAATCGATTCGACGACGATATTCGTTACTTTAATTGACGCTAACCGCGACCGCGATTCCTGCGAGAGACACTTCAACCATCCCAGCTCCGCGTGATCGAATCCATTTGCAGAATCGTACGTGACCCGCGAATATAATATTTAAAAAAAGCGTACCAATTACTGATAAAATTACACTTCTACAGACAGCTCTCCTAAAACTCACTGCGCCCTGTTTAACCAACTGCAACGACGCGTAACATAAAAATTGCTCCCTTAGAGACTTACAAAAATAATACCCTCTATGTGCACGATTAAAACAGCGAGCTAAATTAGTCTCAGGTCGCGACGTCGCAGTGTCCTCTTAGATGACGAATTAGGGGCGAGCGAATCGGGACGCGATCGAGTCAGCCGCAAATAATACTGACGATCTCGAGGCGAGGCTTAATGGGCACGCGGACGCTCTTTGAGACGCGACGGGGAGAGCCTTGGCGGGAATAAAGGCGGCGAACACCCACGAACGGCGAGAAGAATGGCGGAAAATTCGAGGACGAGGCGATCGATACTTCCGATCGGCGTTTTGCCGGCGAATTTTCGAGGGACTCGCGTCGCTGCGGACAATGCCACCCCCGCAATGTCGAGCGCGTCGAACGGTAACCGAGAGGGGGTGGGACCCCGTAAAATTTCATGCGGGCATCTTTTCTAACAATTCCACGGCCCAGTGGGATTGAAATTTAGATGAAACAAAACCAGTGCCGGTTGTTTCGTGCCATTACAGGCATCGACGCCGGCGAAACGCGGCTGCGAAGAAAAATCGCGCGTCCTCCCGCGGACGTGGTCGAACGCGAGGGGGTGAATCGACGAAACTTGTTACAGGAAGGCACGCGTCGATGGATAAAACCGTGGGACGATTATCGATATTGCATTATACCGTGGCGTCGTTATTGTCGGCTCGCTTTTCACCGCGTGTATTTATTGCAACACGGATGACGGAGTCTGGCGAAATTAAACGAAACGACGGGAATAAATTATTCGCGACTGTTCAGCTGTTTGCTGGGTTTTTTTTTATACGTGAACCTTTTAACCCTTCGAAGAAAGCTTATAGTCGAATCTGTCTCGATTTTAATCGAAAATATTGAAACTTCGCTCGTATTAGGGACAGAGGGTTTTTTCTTTTATACGTGGAAGGTTTAACCCTTCCAAGAAAGTTTATAGTCGAATGTGTCTCGATTTTAATCGAAAATATTGAGACTTTGCTGGTATTAGGGACAGAGGGGGTGGGTAAGAATTGTTGGAACGCTTCGAGGGGCGAAACTCTGATCACTTTCTCCAAGTTCCCGGCGTCCTTGATTCGATAACTTCACCGTTGCATTGAACGGGGTCTATCACAAAGCTATCGATCGAGGCAACTTCTTTCAGAGGTCTGACGAGCAGCCCTCTGCGAGCATTTTCGACGTGTTTAAATTAAACATTGTTTACCCCCCACGAACTTCTCGACGGCTATTAGCCACTTTTGGAAACGGCGAATTTCCGCGCAAGAATGCCTCTGGAACTTGCAGACTACCCCTCGAGAGCCTGCTGCTAAAATGTAGCTTATCTCTCGAACGAGAACGAGAAAAAAAAAGAAACGAGAAAATGATTTCTCATGCATTATTCAATTTCTCTGTCTCTAATAGTTTCCCAGGTATTGCATCACCGCTGCACTCGAGCTTAGAAAGCCTCCACCTCTGCGTTACCATGCTGTAGAGACGCTAACCGTATCTTCTTTTATTTACGAGCTCCATGTATCTCTCTTTAAACTGCGTGCGCCCGGAAGTGGGCTCGGTAGGGAACGGCACAAGCGCCAAAATATAAATTTCCTTCAACGGAGACTCGACAAACATCGTCAACCATCAATCGAACCGAATCAACTGGATTGCTAAATTTTTTCTGTCGACACTTCGATACGTCAGCTGATTTGAATCTGAAGCAATTTTTTAGAAACTTCATGGACCTCTGCTCCATTTCATAATTTCACGAAGGTTCGTTTGGACGATGTGATTGACTAGAAATTATCGCTCGAATTTTTTAAAAACCTTGCGAACCTCTGCGATGGCGATGGCGTCCGTTTCATAAGTTCACGAAGGTTCGTTTGGACGATGCAACCAGCTAAAAATGATCGCTCGAATTTTCTAAAAACCTTGCAAACCTCTGCAATGGCGATGGCGTTCATTTCATAAGTTCACGAAGGTTCGTTTGAACGATGCAACCAGCTAAAAATGATCGCTCAAATTTTCTAAAAACCTTGCAAACCTCTGCAATGGCGATGGTATCCGTTTCATAAGTTCACGAAGGTTCATTTGGACGATGTGATTGACTAGAAATTATCGTTCGAATTTTCTAAAAACCTTGCAAACCTCTGCAATGGCGATGGCGTCCGTTTCATAAATTCACGAAGGTTCGTTTCAACAATGCGACTGACTATAAATGATCGCTCGAAGTTCACCATATTTCTGTCAGAGCGCAATTTCCGATTCCTCCAGAAGAAGCCACGTAAAACCATCCATGGCGCGCCTGACTTATTTGCTCTGGTGGCTGGCGACCAGCATTTGTCCGAGCAAACGGAAGGACACAAGCGCAGGAGGCACAATAAACCGATCCTGTATCGGGTAGGGTCCGACGAGAGCAACCTTCCTCGCTTTTAAAGAGGAAACGGTCCCTTGATCGACAAAACCCTAAACGAACACGAACTTCTGTCTAATAGAAACGAAACGAGAGATGGTTGGCAAAATGGGATGAACTGCGCGACGCACGTTACCAAAGCGATCCTGTACGATCCACCAGTTGCTGGAACGCGAGTTGACGCAAAGCTGACGAATCCTTTGGGCTAGAAAAACAGAAGATTTTCAGATGCGAACTGATGTGACAACCACTGAAGTAAAAAATACAAGGAAGATTTGAGTAAATAGGATACTCGAAATATTTGAAGGGGTGCTTAAAGACAATATGGCTACTACCCTTGACAAGTCCTGTACCAGCAGCTAGCAAAATACAAACGAGGCGATCGCCTAAGTAGGACCTGCTGACGCTGCCAATAGCAACTCCATGGGTCCACGTTTGAACATCCTATGTCAGCAGATGACACGACTCGTGGTCACAGATCATCGGACCAATAGTTAATCGAGGCTGTCGAAATACATGCATCGATGTACGAATAATATACAAGCGAGTGGATATCAAATAAAAGTTATGGACAAATATATAAGAAGATGGTCGAACAGTCGATGTAGATTGGATTAACGTTTCATCGAGCGAGAAGAATGAAACACACGTGGGAGCAGCTCGCGCGTACGCTCGTCGAGCGCGCCGGAAGTACTATTTACACGCTGCGCGTATTGATTTTCCCTGATTTTATTTGGTCCTTTTTCGTGCCAAGGGAGACTCACAACGCACTGGGGGCTGTATTTCGACGCGAGGCGAATATTTCGCGCGGCCACGTCGGCTTTGAGGCAATTCAACCCCTCCCCTCGGTTCGCAGCGATCGAATTAACCTTACGCGCGTCGACCCCCGTCGTAAATTCGAAACTTTTTCATTATTATCGTAGATCATTGGCCGCGCTGTTGCTCAATTCCGCGCGAGTTTAAAACGGGCCCGTCCAAACGGTTATGGATTATCCCCGTCCTGTAGCGCACGCAATAATTTTTAATTCCACCCGCTCGCGTGTCAGCGTTCAAACGAATCGCCGTTGTCCTTGTTTTAACTAGAAACGCGTAACTGCGAGAGATATCGCCTCGATGAGATTGAATTGGGGGACCATATCGAGGTTGGACGCGATGTTTGTTTCCCAGGGAGGTTGAACGCCACGACGATAATCAGTTAATCAGTGACAGAGAGAGGGAGAGAGAGAGGGGCACTCGTCTGTCCAGCGATTCAAATTTTTATCCCGCTGGGAATTCGTATCGCGACCGATTTATGATACCCGCCAGAGGAACGATGCCTCCATGTTTATCGACGAATAATCGACGAAAATTGTCAGAGTTTCGATAAAAATTCATTCGTCTGTTGAACAGAACGAATCGATGAGTGGAATGAACCATATTTCTTGCGATCAGCTGTTCGACGTTTAAAGTAACCCCGTGAAACGTCGAGAAACAGTGAGAAACCTGAAGAAACTTTGAAAATTGGGTGCTTCGTTTGAAGTAACCTCGTGAAATATTGAGAAATAGTGAGAAACCAGAAGAAACTGTTTGAAAATCGGGTGCTGGTGGGTTGAAAAAAATGTGACATCGAAATCGATATCAGGGTGAATTTCTGGGCACGATCTCTTTCGCGTGGCGTCCTCGAAGAGTCAATTACACGACGTTACCAGGCGGCTGGGTAAGGCCAACTTGGTTGACATTAGGTTAACCTACAATAGCACGAGGAACAAGCCACTCAGAGGGATGGGAACGGCTGCAAGCCAGGTTGTTGGGATAGAAGCGTGCTAATCTAAGACCAAGCCAAAACGCTTCGACCATCTAAGTTATCAGCCGTTTACGAGGTCACACGCGATGGAGAACGCTTGTGAGAGGCAAACAGGCTGTTTTCGAAAGCTACGTTAAAAATGAGACTGGAAATTTCGAAAATGCTAGCAGATTTCCAGTGTCGATCGATAACTGAAACGGTCACGCTCGAACGGTTCCTTTGACGGAGTCGAACGGGTCTCGTTCGCCAATAATCAACCCCCTCGCTGGGATGGAATTAAATACCGCTCTCTGAGCGGCAATCTGCCTTTTTTCGTTTAAATATACCGAACAGCTCGCGATCGTAACTCAACGCGAAACGTTTCCACAAATACGAACGATTTCTCGGAGGAAACTTCGCGTAATTCCGAGAGGAAGCAACTGCAGCGATGCACTGCACCGCCATCGAGAAATTACCCTCCACGGTAAAATTCTACCCTCGTCCGTCACTTTCTTATTACCTTTTATGGTTACAAACGAGTCGAGCGTCTTCAGAATTGAAATAAACATCGCATCGAGCGTTACCATTTTATTCACCCTTCGATTTAACCACCCTCGTCCATCGAGGAACCAAATTACTTGATCCACGAGTGGTGTCCCAATCGAGATAATATTTCGACACTCATCGAAGGCCACATTACTCTGCGATCCTGCAATGCAAGATCAACAAAGAGCCTCGTAGAAGTTGTACTCGCAGTTTGATTCCCATTTCATCGAGCCAAATCGAAGATCCAATCGCTCGACTCAAAATCGAGCAACCACCCTCTCTCCCCTTATCGTTGTTCAGTTGCGACTCGTTGGCTGGCTCGAAAGAGGGTGCAGACTCCTGCAGAGACATTGTCGAGGACATCGATACCTTCTATAATTCTCTGTGCTCTTCCAATTAAATATAAACACGCGAGACCTTCGAAATATCCAAGATATCTCAACAAATATTAATTCCAAACTATTTCTACGCTCTAAACTTCGTTTTACGATACCAAAGCGAGCATACGTACGTGTTCGTGCATTGTTTCGAGGGAAGCAGTATAAAGAAGCCTACGAGAGGTCCTGGCGTGGCATTTAAAAGTGTAAAATAGTTCGATGGAGAGAGAGAGAGAGAGGGCTACAGGCACAGCGAAACGAAAAAGAGTGCTGCAGGACACGAGAGCAGGAGGAAAGGACGGAATTACAGGCTGGAATCGAGGTTTCGTAATGTCTGGGAAACAACCGTGTCCCCATCCTCGTTGTACCCGCCTCCAACTATCCTCGACAGGGTACACCGCGTGTATACGTGTGTACACGCCAGCAGAGTTTATGCTGCGCGTGATATCGCATCTTTCTGTACACGCGCGCGAGTGTACGCAAGGCACGGGTGGAGGAACGTTTATGCATACGACGCCATTACCGTATTTCTTGCGCCCTATCCTTTCGAAGTCGCCCTTCTAATATACTTCCGCGCGAGATGTAATTACGCTTGTTAGTAATGCGTGAACTAGAATTACGCGGTGCCCCGTTACTGCAACGTTTGTCTCAGCAATGCCGCTCGTGTCGCTCGTAAATCGCTGCTTTATGGCGGACCGTCGAATCTCTGCGTGTACACTTTGTTCGACGGAAATAAGATACGCATCTGGGGAAGTAAAGAGACACGAATTTATTATAACGAAACGGTGTACTTCTTGTACGATCATTTGCAGACTTACGTTTGTACTTTTGTCGTTGGTACTTAACATGGAGGAATAAGGCGATCAAGGGGTTGTGGAGAACTGTTTGGACAGAGTATGAGGGGGTGCAGTTCTCCAGCTGAATCTTCGTGATGTTTACAATGACCAGGAGAAGAAAATATAGTGAAATAGCGTATTCCTGATATTTTACTGGCGTTGCTTGGTTTGTCGATTCCTCTTACGCGTCTGATGGATAAAGAGACGCGAATTTATTATAACACACGGTGTACTTCTTGTACGATCATTTTCTTGCAGACTTACGTTTGTACTTTTGTCGTTGGTACTTAACATGGAGGAATAAGGCGATTAAGGGGTTGTGGAGGACTGTTTGGACAGAGTATGAAGGGGTGCAGTTCTCCAGCTGAATCTTCGCGATGTTTACAATGACCAGGAGAAGAAAATATAGTGAAATAGCGTATTCCTGATATTTTACTGGCGTTGCTTGGTTTGTCGATTCCTCTTACGCGTCTGATGGATAAAGAGACGCGAATTTATTATAACGCACGGTGTACTTCTTGTACGATCATTTTCTTGCAGACTTACGTTTGTACTTTTGTCGTTGGTACTTAACATGGAGGAATAAGGCGATCAAGGGGGTTGTGGAGGACTGTTTGGACAGAGTATGAGGGGGTGCAGTTCTCCAGCTGAATCTTCGCAATGTTTACAATGACCAGGAGAAGAAAATATAGTGAAATAGCGTATTCCTGATATTTTACTGGCGTTGCTTGGTTTGTCGGTTCCTCTGACGTCGCGCGAAGCGAGAGGCGGTATGAATAAACACGCGATGGAAAAGTTCGAGAGCCTCGTTCAATTTCGAAATAGTAGAGAAACGAGAAATGTGGAGAGAGAGAGGCTTGCGAAGTGGGAACGAGGAGGTCGCCTGGCACCTCGTCGATACGTGCCATTTAAACTGCTGCGCGCTGCAAACCAAAATACTTTCGAAATACCTTCGAAATATTGCTTTTATCTTACGCGAAAAGGTTCGCGAATGTATTATCTCTCGTTATTAAGCAGTAGATAAAGAGTGTACAGGACGCAGGAGACGTGAGCGCAGGAAGCCTCAGTGACAAACAGGAAACTGGCATCTTACCCGTCTCGAGTGCATGTGGCGCGCCCCCAACTGGGCTGCTGGATTCGCATGCATACTAATTTCTCGCATAGTTCTGAATTCCAACTCGCCTATGCGACGCGCGTAGAATAGAGGAGGGTAGTCGAACGGATTACTACTTGAGGCTCTATTCAGAAGCGTAACAGTCTTCAATTCGCCACTCAAGCGCACCATTTCTCAATACGTTTGATTACATGCACACACACATGCGTGTCAATAAAAAAAGAGAGTCGATGCAAAGTCATTTAACCCTTTTTGCGAGGGTGAATGAGAATTTTCCCCAACTTTCACGATGATCAATTTACACAGCGAGCGTGACGGAAATTGCAACATTTTGAAAAGGATATTTTTCAGAAAATTGAAAGAGAAGTTCGCCAGGATCGAGTAACAATAGCAATGGCGTTCCCTCCGGCCAGGCACCGGATGAAACGCGGTTTAAGTCGATTAGTGTAACGAAAGAAATTCAGTTAGTGCTCGAACGTCGATAGAGCTGCGGCTGTCGGTGCACTTAGCGCCCAGAAGGGGGTGGATTATTTTTATTTTATTCAGACAAAGTTCCTTGGAACGTCGCGCGACTCGAGCACCCCCGCGGGTGCTCTATTTCACGCAAATTCGATTCCCCGTCGTTCGAAATCCGTAGTTCGAGAACTAAAAACGACACGCGATCCCGCCGTACGATCGCCACCTTTCAATGAACTTTTTAACGACCCTCGTCCTCCTCGAGGGGGCGAACGACATTACGCAGGGCATGCGCGATCCTCGTGATGCGTGTCACGTGCGATTTACAACGTGTGATCGGTTTAAACGCGGCGCGATTAATGGAGGCGGGCAGCAATTAAATCAATAACGAAATTACGATCAGGCGTCTCCGGGCGCATTTCGTATTCCGTCCAAGTGCCAATCGTTACCCGCGTCCGGTTCGTCAATCATTCGCGTGACGGACGCGAAAGAATATCGTCTGCGACCCCACGCGTTCGTATTTTCATCAAATTTGTCTCTCGCGTGATCTGAACTGATGAGAGGCATCTTTAAAGCAATCGTTTGATTAGAAAATCGCCACGCGTTTGTATTTTCATAAATTTTGTCTCTCGCGTGATCTGAACTGACGAAAAGCATCTTTGAAACAATCGTTTGATTAGAAAATCGCCACGCGTTCGTATTTTCATCAAATATGTCTCTCGCGTGATCTGAACTGACGAAAAGCATCTTTGAAACAATCGTTTGATTAGAAAATCGCCACGCGTTTGTATTTTTATAAAATTTGTCTCTCGCGTGATCTGAACTGACGAGAGGCATCTTTAAAGCAATCGTTTGATTAGAAAATCGACGAGACCTCAGTGACTCATGAAACAAGGGTGTCCACTGGAAAGGAAGATCGACAGCGCGTTTAAAAATCTAAACGAGTCATCCCCATCGAACTCGCGTAGCCACCCTGTTCAAACTGTCGAGCAGAAGATTATCTCGACTTTCGCGCGCAAGCAAACGGTCAATTACTGTTTGCTTCTCGTTTGCGACGGTTCTCGCGAATCGAAGCAAAGCTGCGCGTCCACGTTGAAAAGAAAACCCCTCGAATTCTCTCTTCAAGTCCAACAAAGATAAAAATGGACACACGTATAAACACACGTAGAGACAGTAATCCATTCTGTACGCGTGCGAAGCGAGCGCTAAACGACAAGTAATTCGTCGTAATTGTTCGACGTTCCTCCGCAGCGTCTTTTTTACAATATTTACCCGTTAATTTCCCCGTCGTTTCTGGTCGCCTCTCGTTTCGAGGCGGCTGAACGGAATAAAACCGGGGCAAAAATGAAATAAACCGCCGCGCAAAGGAAACGCATTTTATTCCCGTCGGGAAGAGGGCGGCGGGGGACTTTAAATGTGTCCTGGAATAAAAACGCCGAAATCAAATCTCCAATTAGTGACCTCAATTAGTGTACATTCATCCGTGGGATTCCATGATAATTATATTCGTTTAAGGTCGAAATCCTTTCCGCTGCCAGTAATTCTCTCTGGATTGAAATATACGCGAGACAGGACGCGTTAAACGCGAGCTATTTGTCACGCTGACACGCTATTGGGTTGTCTTTCAAATTCATTTTTTCATCTTGCGGTTCGAAACGAACTTTCATCCCCAATCGAAACGCTTGAACGATATCCAACAGTGTCTCCTTCGGATTCATTCGATTATCGAATACGAATTCCACCAGTTGGCAATATTTTCGTGCTCTTTTGAAAATATCGCGACACCTCGCGTCAGTTTCTAATCTTTCATCTGTAATATGAAATATTTATGAGATATTCGAGAACTAGCGTCCGCGTAAAGTTCGTTCAATTATCGAATACGAATTCCACCAGTTAGCAATATTTTCGTGCCCTTTAAAAAATATCGCAACACCTTGCGTCAGTTTCTAATCTTTCACCCGTAATATGAAATATTTATGAGATATTCGAGGACCAGCGTCCGCATAAAGTTCGTTCAATTATCGAATACGAATTTCACCAGTTAGCAATATTTTCGTGCCCTTTAAAAAATATCGCAACACCTTGCGTCACTTTCTAATCTTTCACCCGTAATATGAAATATTTATGAGATATTCGAGGACTAGCGTCCGCGTAATTACGTATGCCGTGACAGTGACGCGAATTATCATAAAAAGTTGGTGGGTCCAGCGTGGAGGATTCGGACCAGCGTTGCGAGCAAAACCCCATGAATACGTAATCTATAACGCGAGGAAGAACGAAACGAGGGTGAGGCGAGGAACGTCCCTTTACGAAATGGCGGCAACAACGAGGCAAACCTCAGCCACGCGTCGCTTTAATTCCCAGCAAGGTTTGCTCTTTCTCTCTGTGATCAGGGTAGCTGCGATCGTTTCATCCCCTAATTGCGGGGGCCACTGCTGCAAGAAGAGGAGAGCGGTGCTCGTCGAGCTGTATTCGACACGTAATAGTTTACGATCGGCTCCAGGGACGGTAACAATGGCGGCAACTTGTCATCGAAACTATTTCCACGAGCGTATCGACGATCTATTATATTTCGCGCGCGCCATCCTCTCTTTCGAGCAGATCTGCCGCGTATCGAGCGCGTACGAGCGATCGAGTCGTCTCTCGCTTACCGTCTGGATGGAATTTTCATGGATCCCTCTGTGGATCGTAAAATCGCGCGATTTAGAGTCGACGATCATCGATTTGGAGCGAAAGAAATGGGACACGTGAATAGTGGTTGTACGACGATCGATACCACTCGCAATCTCTCGCGTCGTCTCGATATTTAAGCGCCGTGCATACGTCTTGCGGGTGTTCGATACACTTCATTGATTAAATCTCGCTAGAGCGTGGCCAAAAGTCGTATCGAGCGAGGAGGCTCTCCTCTTCGACCGATGGAACGCGTCGCGTCCTCGAAAAATCGACGGCGAACGACGCGTGGCGCGAAAACGGCGCGCTGCTCTTTAAATTTCATTTCCACGATGGAAACGTTTTTATTCGTTCGAATTTATTTGTTTTCAAAACGGAGGCCAACAATCGTTCGGACAGCTTTGTGATTACCGCCACGGTGCTCTGATCGCTGGAACTAAATCTCTGCCAGGAACTTGAACGAGACCAAAAGTCGGGGGACGATGGAATAGAAAAAAAAACAGAGAGAGAGAGAGAGAAAGAGAAAAAAAGCACGCACGTGCACAGTGCGGGTAGGTGATGAATGAAGCAAATAAACCTCAGCCGTAACGGGACTGGCGAACATCCACCAAATCGGTGTACAACAAATATCGCGTGATCGCAAATGCAAACCAGCGATCGCACGCCACGTGATGCTAAAATAGATTTCAGTCGGTGAACTTTAGACGTTGATAACCAAGTTAAACAAGCGTAGTAGCAAACATCTTTTTTCTCGAGGAAAACGCGACTAATGTCCTGTAACGACTAGCAAGGCACTGTAGAAGGAAAAATTCCGCTACAAACAACTAGCACAGTCAAGTATGCGCAGCAATCAAGAAGATCATTTTTGAGGAACCATTTCAAGCTTCGAATATTTTACAGGTACGCGATAAATTAACTTTCTCCAACGGCCTCGATGGCACACGCAGAAGCCATAAATTGGAGATTTTCGAAAGGTCCATTGCTCGTGACCAAATATGGTAATGACAAAGTCACCCTCCACCAGAAACATCAGCGCCCTCCTCTAAGAAGGCAATGGCCCAATAGTAGAAAATGCTAACGACTGGTATTTAATAAAAAGGGGAATAACTAATCGAACTGCGAGGTAAAGAGACACTCGACAGGACATCAGTCTCCTTCGAGAATCCCTCGGTATAGTATTAAATAAGAAGCTCTAAAAACGACTTCGTAACTTTGCATCCCTTTCTTGCAACCCTTCTCTAAGAAGGCGGTGGCTTAAGAGCCGTAAAATGGTAACGATTGGTATTTAGAGAAAACGTCGAAGAACCAATCGAAAGGCAATCGAAAAACATATCGCTTGTACAAGATAGAGAGACGATAGACAGAACAGCAGTCCTCTTGGAGAATCTCTCGACGCATCAAATAAAAACTCTGAAAAGTACTTCTTAACTTTGCACCCTGTCACGAATATCCTAACCACGAAGAAATCGATTTCTGGTCTTAGAAACCCTTCAGTCCCAATATCCCACCCTCTCGACGATCTTACGCACCAGCATCAACTTCAATCAACCCTTTGCGCTCGAATGGCGATTCTCACTCGCCACGATGTTTCGCGTGGCAACTCGAGCGGCTGTATTTACGTTGGATTTCGTTATCTTCAATTGATAGATGCGAAGTATTGGTTCGAGAGCGTGGTCCCTTAGGCTGTTTATGTCTTCGGTTGGAAAGTGACATTGTGACGTAAAATTCTACGACTGTAGTCCTGAATACGATGTGTCCAGCGTGTAGTACAGTTTCGACGGTCGTAGGAAGCACGCGTATCGCGAAATTTTCCACCGCTCGTTTTCAATTTCGAGCAAGTGTAAACAGTAACGACGTATCGGATGTGAGAAACAGAAAAATTAATGTAACAGACAGTGAATCAGGAAGTAGCAGCGATCATCCGCAAGATCCTGGCACTTCAGAATACCTTGGTAAGTGTTTGTGTAAAATGTTACAATTACACAGAACTTGAGCTCTGATAATTATCTTTTTCAAGACTGTAAACGCGGATAATATATCAGTATATAACACTTTCGTATGTTAATTCTTCTGTAAATTCATTTACGCGCGAAATTGTCTCGCCGCCGACCAAAAAAGTCAAAGGGTTAACTCTGTCGCTCGTAGAACGTTGAGATTCGACCAGCTACGGCTCGTTGCGTCTTTCACGATTGATATTAAGACACGAAACGCGTGAATCACTCGTGTACAAGCCACTGTGCACTCAAAGCGTTAAAAAGCGTCCCGTGGCAATACGAAGCACGGTTTCGTCAAGAGGTGTCCCCGCTGAGTGCCTAACTTTACGAGCGGCGCTATTCCAACGCGCGAGTTTCATAGTTTACGGAGGGTTCGCGCTGGTCACCTATCCCAAGAGCCGAGGTTATCACGGATGAATGTCCGCGTGAATTTAGTTATGGCTATCACGAGCACCCCTCTCTCTCTCTCTCTCACCCTCTCTCTCATTCACCATCGCGTCCCCTCGTTCTCCATTTGATAACGCGCGATACGTTTACACGATACATTTGACGTATCGCGGAGCTGGTGGTAATCGAATGCAGCCGTCCCATCCACTCTCCATTCGCAGGGAAAATGTCCTTTCAGCCCTTCAATGGGTTCCTTTTAACCCTTTATAAACTGGTCCTCGTAGCAGCTGCATTCGCGTCACACTGGAAACACTATCGCTCGACAGAGAGTCGCTGGATCTCTCTGGACAAGTGTTTATCGCTAACCATGTGCACGTAAATTGAACGACGTCCTTAATGACAGTCGATCTCCAGCCACGTCGTTTCTAATCACTTTTTAATCGCCAGACAGATCCACAGTCATTAATAATTACCAATGAAATTTTCGAACACCAAAGAAAAATTCTGCGATACAAATGGATCTCTAATGAAAGACGGATATCCAATGGCAGCCAGTTTCCTGCTCAGACACTCGGACAACCAGCCGCACAGTTTCGACGGAATTTGTCGTTAACGACAGGCGATTAAGTACGCGCGTGCAGCTGACTTCGAAACGTTAACCTCACCGTGTTTCCCTTCTCTTTTCCTATTTTTTTTCATTCTTTTTCCACCCCCAACCGCCGTTCTTTCTCTTCGTCCGCCGTCGCTCGACCCTTTCGACCGTACTTTCCCGACACTTTGAATAACGATGTAAGTAGATCGATCGAGGGGACGTCCGACACTATTTTCCTGCAACGCTCTATTAATTTCAGTTGAGTTTCTACGTACGGTCCCCGTGCACCCGTGATTAATTATCCGCCTCCTGATAGCTTCATTCCGCGTTGGTAACGTGTATCTGACTGAAAGGAGAACGGGCAGAAACGAGCCACGGGGGGTGATAGATCGTTACCGTGAGATTTGGTGGGACCTTTTTTCTCTTGGCTGGGGGATGAACGATATCGAAGTCGACTGGTACCACGCGAGAGGGATGCAACCGCTGCTGGGTTGTTTGTTGCGTTTCTTGCCTCTCAAAAATTGATATTAGTAGCAGTTTCGAGCGGACGCTGCTCCCATTGGTCATCCGCAATAATTCATGGTTTACTTTGTCGTCTGACTCCATTTTCTCTCGCGTGCACCGGGAATGACAAGTGGAGAACGCTTGGTGACTTTCTGGTACCAATGACGAGGAACTATATCGTGAATAGGATCGAAAGAAGATTGTTTTCTGGATAAATTAGCTTTCGAGTTTCAAACGATGAACCTCGATATCTTCTGTCAGACAAATGGTTAAATCCGCAATAATTCATGGTTTACTTTGTCGTGCGACTCCATTTTCTCTCGCGTGCACCGGGAATGACAAGTGGAGAACGCTTGGTGACTTTCTGGTACCAATGACGAGGAACTATATCGTCAATAGGATTGAAAAAAGATTGTTTTCTGGATAAATTAGCTTTCGAGTTTGAAACGATGAACCTCGATATCTTCTGTCAGACAAATGATCGAATTGTATTGTATTAACTGTTTCACTAGGTTTTTCTTTTATCCTCGTTTGTTTTTACTGGCTTTATATCGATGGAGTTCCTTTGGAAATACGTTTTATACCTTTCATAAACGTCTTATCTTTCTAAATAAAATTTCAACCCCTGCCAGTGGGTAACTGCAGTTCGGGAAAGTGATCGAATCGAATCGCGTCGAGTTTTTATCGTGTGTTTACAGCAGCTTGGAACTTGGAGTAATCCACCATTTCCCGCAAACTCCGTACTCGAATGGGACACGAAATAAAAAGCCAGCCGACGTAAAAGCCAAAGCATCTTCGTTATTCTGTTTCCTTTTAGTTGTGTTTATACGCCGCTCGTCGCAATTCCTTTTCCAAAAAAAAGAAGAAGAAAAAAAAAGGAGGTGGAGAGAAACAAACAGAACCGAAGTCACTCGTTTCGCGAGCTCGATACGTCGATCAAAAGAGGCCACGCGGAAGCCACAATGGAGAACATGATAAGTCACGTAGCTCGTTTCTCTTTTTTTCTTTCCACGAAACAACAATTTCAGTCAATTATTTCTATCGACTTTCGCTTCTTCCGTCCACGCGCGGGAAAGAAGTTTCAACTTAACAAATATCAACACTGCTCGATCCCCCGTCGATCAGCCAACTTCGAACAACTTGATCGAGCGAGAAGAGATGAAAAATCAATAAAAACGCGGTTATACCCCTCGTCGAGCGTATTAATTTATTTATATATCCATGGGCGATCGGTGAAACTGGAAAAAAAAAAATAATACTCCAACGACCGCGTAACACCTACCCGTTGAATATTAAAAGTTTTAGATTACAATGACCGAGAGTGTTTTATTCGCGCAACAAATTGAACATTTAATAATGTCCCGGAGTTTCGCCGCGTTGAACCGCGGCAGTTCGTTAAAAATACAATTTCTATCCCAAAGTGGACGACGAGTTTCAGTTTGAATAACTGTTGTCGGATTTCTGTTTTCGCCCAGTCCGGGGGTTTAAATCCGCGGGACGGCTCCCCTCGGCGATGAAAACGGCGAACGAAAAGAGAAGAAAAAAAAAGCAAAAAACAAAAAATAGCAGGGTTAATTAGACGCGTCGTTTACTCGGACGCGAAACAGGAAGGAAACGGACAATGAGGGGGTTAGGCGGTGATTTTTGACCCCGCCTGGATGGGACGCTACGCACCTCTCTTTTATACCGTAATGTTAATTAAACGCAATAAAACGGAACGTAGGCGACAAAACAGCGGGTGTATTTCGTGGCTCCGCGAATTAATTCCGTTACACGTGACGGTAATTAAATTAACGCTGGTTCGAGCAGTAGCTCTAAGAAAGAGAGAAATTAGACCTGAAATTGGGGACTGAATCAAGGATCTACTGAAACGATCAATGTTTCCAGCATAAATGTTCAAATATCGAACATTCTTTGTAAATATGTATATAAATATAATATCCATGTATCAAGTATCGATTTTTATTCACTTGTGCATTAATTTGGTCAATTGCCAACTGGTCATAAAATACTCCAGATTTTAACAATTAAAACTTAGATGGAATTGGGGTAATCAATTTTTTCAGGTACCAAACATTCTAAATATAATAATCACATATCGAATATCTAGCGTTAATTTGATCAATTATCCACTGGTCCCCAAATACTCCAGATCTTACCAATTAAAACTAAGATCTCCAAGCTGGTTGCTAACATTTTTCGAAAAACCAGCGGGGAGGAAAACGCGTCTGTACGCAGCGTGCAACCAGCGCAGCGTTATAATTCCCTCGCGGCACTGCTAATTCCGAGTAACAGCCTCCGTAACGATTCTTTGCAATTTACATGATAATCATAATCGCGGGTAGGGGTTGGAGCGCGACTTCGTTAGCGGACCCGCGCCCTTTCAGATGGAAATAACAAAACTAATAAACTTCCGGTGGGACAAAGTGGCGCGCGCGCGCGTGGCTATGTTACGAAGGCCAGATTCACGCGAAGCTGTCCAGGAAAGGAGGAGGAACCGCGTACGGCTTGCGCCCGTTGAATTCGCTCCGCAACCGGATGACGGAGTTAACGCTGAGACATCAGGTTTCCGGGCGTCTAAGACGCGAGGCGGGACCAACGAAACGCAGTGGAGATGCATCTACCCGCCTACAACCGTCTCCAACCTGTCCTATTTGTTTAGGATAAGCGACTATTCTAATTGTAAATTAACAGTAGCTGCTGGTGATGCACAGTGGTGTCTCAGAGTCTCCATAACGATGCAGAGGGCGAAGAGAAGGGGTGAAAAGTAGACGAGGGATCATTGGAAAAGTAAATTAGCGTATCGAGTGATATACAAAAATAACCGTGTTCGTTTATGTGGAATATTTAGGATAAGAGACTGTTCTAATTGTAAATTAACAGTAGCTGGTGATGCACAGTGGTGTCTCAGAGTCTCTATAACGGTGCAGAGGGTAAAAAGAGAGGGTGAAAATTAGGCGAGGAACCATTGAAGAAGTAAATTAGCGTATCGAGTGATATACAAAAATAACCGTGTTCGTTTATGTGGAATATTTAGGATAAGAGACTGTTCTAATTGTAAATTAACAGTAGCTGGTGATGTACAGTGGTGTCTCAGAGTCTCCATTATGGTGCAGAGGGTGAATAGAGGGGGTGAAAAGTAGGCGAGGGACCATTGGAGAAGTAAATTAACCAGATCGAACGATTATAGGTTTCCTTACGATGATTGCGGTTTCTAGGGAGTATCGAGTGATATACAAAAATAACCGTGTTCGTTTATGCGGAATGTCTGGCCAGTGAAGGTACGAGTCGAATGCGAATGCCAATTGGCATCGTTTCACGACTCGATACTAGAGGTACCAAGTTCATAACGTTACTCGTGACACGAGTATGGCGCAAAGGATCGTCTGGTTCGAATTTGAAATCATTCCGTTCGTCATTCGTCGATGTTAATCAGAACTGTTTCACGATCCCGTTCTAGGATTGATCGAGGCGTTTCTATTATAAAGAAAAAACGAGAGAACGAACTTTTAATTACCAGAGGGCGACAAACGGGGATAACGCCAAGGGCGGAATCAATGCCTGCTGATTTAGTACCATTCACCCCCTTCACGCTTCGAGTAACGCGGATTCAATAAGAACGTAATTGCTGGGACGATGTTTCTATTTTTCTTTCTTTTTTCCTCGAACGCGAGAAATTTCGAATGCGCTTGATCGATCGAGCGGACCAACGAGATGTTTTAAACGCGGCTGCAAATGGCAGAGTCGGTGGTTACATATTTATGCGGTAAACCAGGGGAGAGACGTGTAGCGAAAGCCGTTAAAAACTCGTCCAGGTTTCAATGTTTGATCGAGTCGCATCAATTTTTCAGTCGAACGCTTGAAAATTTCACGATTCAATTAAAAATCGAAGGCAGCTCGAATATCTTATCGCTCGAATAACGAGCGAAGGGCGGAGAACGGAATGAGCTGGGAACGAAGATAATATGCCAGAGCAGTTCCAGAGGATGCTGGGTACAACAAACTGCATCGACTATTAAACAAACGCGGCAGCATGCCCGAGGAATGTAAAACCGCGCTCTTTGTACCGTTGCCAAAATGCGTTTCTTAGCGAGGCAATCACGATTTCTTCGTGCATTACATTCTATTAAAGTAAGCTGCCTCGTTCCGCTACCAGCATCGCTTGTTTATAGGAACGCAAATTTTCGACGACCCTCGCAGGAATTCCGCGAATGAATTTCCTCCCTCTACGTCTTTCTCATCGTTCGAAACAGGTCAATTCATTTTTTCATCCCCCTTTTCACCCCCTGAAGCCTTCGTGGCAGTTAAAAAGCGTTCACTTCTTCGCGTTAAACGCGAGGGGGTGGTTTTCTTTCGCAGAGTGTCACGTGATCATCGTTCGAAACACGCCAATTCATTTTTTTCATCCCCCTTTCCATCCTCTGGAGCTTCCATTGCAGTTAAAAGAAGAAAGTTTATTTCTTCTCGCTTCGCGTGAAACGCAAGGGGGTGGTTTTCTTGTACAGAGTGTCACGTGATCGAGAAAGATCGCGGAACGTTAATAACATACATCGTGGTCGGAAATTTCCGAGGTAAAACTGTCCGACTTTAATTATACGTTTTATTAGGGAACGGCTATGCGTTTCGCGACATTTTTTTCGAACAACATTTGTCCTTCGCGCGCATTAATTACGCCCCAAATAACTAACGAATGGATCTAGCAGAAAATGTGGAAGCATGTTTTCGCGCAAAAAACAACACACATTACCTGTGCTCGAAAATGACGGGGCCGCCTCTGAAAAAGTTAATTAAAACGCTCTAAGGTCACCGCGCTCTCGTAACTTCTTGTCGCCTAATTATGTGTCTATTCACCGAGCGAGTGTCGTCGTGCTTAATTATGAGGCACGCAAGCTCCGTCGATTTCGACGACTGACAAATCCTGCGACACGACAATAACATAACGTAATATAATAAAAAGAATCGCAGCTCAAAACTTTGCACGTGATCCACGAACGCCATTCATGGCAGATCTGCGCCCTGTAGCACTGTAAGTCGTCGAAGATCGTAGAGTAAAGACAGCCAGACGAAGAAAAACGCTCACTTAAACACTTATTGGATAACAGAGGGTAAATAGATATTGAATAATCGGCGAAAATACGCAGAAGACGCGACGACCTTTACCAAATGAGACGGAACGACAATTTGCAACCATTAAATCGACTGAGGAAGGGGGTAAGCGTAAATTGACCCAGATAGGAAACTCGTCGCGAAGTCACTGACGCACGTTCGCGTCGCAAACCCCACTTGACAATTCGATGTCATAGGCAAACACTATTGAATTAGATTTTATCCGTTTTAACAGTTGAGTCGACTGGTGATTTACATCTGAACGCGTAGATTGTGCATCGAGTGATCACAATTAACAGTAACGTACGAGAGTCATTAGAAATTAACGCATTTCTTTTGTACTTAGATCTGGCGAAAAATCGACAGGTACTTTGTTAATAATTAAGGATAATCAAAGACACCAACGCGACTCAGAGGGGGTAAGAGAGTCTTTACTTTACAGATCACTGTGCCCATTTTGAATTATCGCGTTGGACACGCAAGACCACGAAATTGTCATTCATTCGAGCATCCATTATTCCACTAAAATGTGATTATCGTTGAAGAACCCCGAACGCTTCGCTACTTCCGCCATTACGAATGCTGCACAATAATGCATAGTCACAGGAAATATGACGAAAAAACGTCTTCACGCGCGGGTGGGTTTTGCTTAATACCAGCTGTAATCATAAAGCTTTCACTTGCTCCACGGTACACAAAATAGAAACGCCAACAACAGCGAATGTATGACTCTTTGTTAACCGAAAATTACTTTGCATTTTTTTCTAAACGATACTCGCCAAGCGTAGTTACAAAGCGACAACGAAGCCTCGAAATTAATAAAAGTACTCGTTCATAAAACGAGAGAGAGAGAGAGAGAGAGAATATTAAAGCAGAGAAGAACGAAAAAAATCTTTCGCTTATTAGCAAGTATTCGTTGTCCCAAATAAACACTATAAATAATTTAGCTTGCAGGTACCCACACACGAGTACAGTGCGTTCAATGGGTTAATAATACTGGCAACATTTACTCGGACAATTTCATTATAAAACGTCCACGAGGTACATTTCTTATCTCTCGGGGCACTTCGCGTGCCTCCTTTCCCTTATCTATCTTCCTTTCCGGCTATCTCCGTGCCTTTTTCCACGTGAAAAACCCGTTCCCGTGGCCTGCTCTCGGGTCCGAAATAAAATTTCCATTCGGCTGGCTTTGAAAATCGCTAAAATGCACTCTCGGAAAATTGTCCCCCCTTAAGTAAGTCTCCCATGGGTACGGTAAGTAGCAATCAGCAATAAGCAACCGAATTACCTGCTTTCCCGTTGTATCGCGAAACAGCCAACAATATCGACATACGAAGGCGTATCTTCCGTAACAGTATAAAACCGTCGAGGAGTCTGGTGCGCGTGCACTTTGTTGATTACCAATCGAGGGGAACGTTAATGAAGGAAATTTCGATTACCATCCGTTCCGACAATTTTTATCGCCCTTACTGCTGCTCGATACGAAGAAGGACTCTGCCTATGCGATACTCGCGTCACGGGAAAATCGAATGTCTCCAGGCAACAAGACGATCCCTTTAAACTTAATCGAGTAAGTACGTACGTCTGAGCTCCGTTTACCCCAATTAAGTAATTGACCGTTACCTCGATGCGTCCCACGGGACTCCCTAGCTTTTACTTTATTTTTTAAAGATCGTTACCGAACGATCCACTCGCGAGCTTAAACAAATTGCCATCCCAGATGGGTTTCCATCGAGCTTCTACGGTCCTCCAATAATCCGTGAATCTAAATTCTTCTTAAATACGTGCAATCGACGATCGTTGAATCGCGATTGGAAAGTGAAAACCGTAGAACGCGGACTGGTTCTTTCTTAACCCTGTGCGCTCTTTATCGGAACGAGTGAACGTCGTCGCGAAGCAAAATCGCGCGAACTCGCAGTATCAAAGGGTTAATGCGAAATTGAAAGGAATTCCATATCCGCGAGGTGGGACGAAAAAAAAGGGAATTGGAAAGCCGAAACAAAGGGGCGAAGAGGCGACGAAACGAGAATACGCGAGCACCCTGTGTACTGGCCGGATGAAAATGATCCCAGACTGGAACAGCCTCGCAGAAGAAGGCGCGCTTCATCAGCGCATTAGCGTATGAGGAAGACGCGGAGGTGGACTCTTTGTGCGACGCGTAGACTCGTCGCCCCGCGTGACACGCGAGGGGATGAACACGGGTACGCGCACTCGCGCAAAGGCTCGGGTACTCGCTTTAATACAGTAGTTTCTCGTGGCACGTTAACTCCCGCGATCATTTACCACTATCAACGTCCACCACCGTCCTTCTGAGCCACCACCGTCGAATATATTTAACGCTGGCAACGGCTGCAGCGACCGTGAAAACGCATTCATTTTTCACCCCGGCCACCGAGCACGGGGGTTGCTGCGCGGGATCCACGGGCGTTAAAAGTCAATCCACGCGTGTGCGGCTGAAAAAAAAAGAACGCTGGGACGGCAGGGAAAAGGGGGATTAAAAAACAAGAAAATCCCTTGGCGAAACACGATCATCCAAGACGAGGCTCGGTTCCAGCTTCACGCTCTGTTACCAATGCAGATTACGCGTCCGTTCCGCGTCAAAAATTGACGACACACTTTCTGGCATCGACAGACTGGTTTTCGAAACTCTGCTGTTTTTGTCGGTGATTACAACGTGAAGCTTTGTCGATAGATACGAACATTACTAATAATTCTAATCGCAACGCGTATGTTATTATTTCACTATATGTTTGGTCCCTTCGACGATTAACGATAAGTATCCAGATAGGTGGCAGAATTCCATGGAGCTTAATTCCTGACGCGTGTCAATAAACGCAGAGGTGTTCAGAGGGAAGAGGATCGTTGACCTAGTGGCGAAAAGTGAACGATTCGACGTGGACGGGGAGCTCCTACACGGAACGGGGTTCAACGAAACGAAGCGGTCGACGCTGGTTAACGAGCCTTGCGGTTAATGATACACGGCCAGCGGAAACTAATGGGCCGAAAAATTCGAGCGGGACGGAGGAATCTCGCGGGACACGGGTCGGGCAGGAACTTCGACCGTAACTTTCGGCTGGCATTAAATTTCGTTTCACGGCGAATTTTTTCACGAGATTTCGCTTCCGTCGGGGCTATTTTATGGAAAACGCGGATGAACGATCGAACGGCCACGGAATAAGAACAGACCAAGACGCCTGACTATGATAGATACGTGCCGCTTGGCCAAGATCGTTGCTGCCCTTCCACGTGCGCTTATTTCACCAACTGGACGTCGACGATCGGCACACATTCGAGATGAGGCATCGCCCTGGCAAGACGGCTGTTTTAAAACGTTCTGGCGCCGTTTTAAAGAGGATCGTCCGGGGGTTGCGTCCCCGCGCGCGCTCGAACCCTCGAGCGAGTCCGTGTCGATTAGCACGTGATCCACGATGAATGGGAAAGCCGCATAAAGGGGGAACGATTCTAAGGAAATACACGAGCCAGGTTCGCTGCCGGTTTTCCGTATCCCGCGCTGCTCAAACGATAGAATTAACCGTGGACGCACGCGAGAGGGTGAAACGTGGAGGGGGTTGAATGGTTGGAACGGATCGGTTATCCTGTGTTGGCGAAACGAGGGGTTTTATTATTATTTCAACAACAGCCACGCGGATGGGAATTCCGCATAATGATAAGGGCTGTTTCCCGCGGCTATTTCCAGCCGAAGAAGAGGGAAACGAATTGAATGCATGCTCGAACAAGACTCGAGTAATTGTACTCGGTGATTTTGATGGATTTCGGTGTACCTTTTGAGATAACTGATCGTTCTGTGCGAAACACATCGACGATGGTGTAAACGTGCCAATAGATCCGCTTGGTTTTATGTATAGCGCTAAGTGATAAATGATAATGAAAGCGAGCAGCGTTTGGAACTCGTCCCAGAGCAACGACGAACTTTCCTCGATCTCGTTCGAATTCTTGACCGTGGAGAAAAACGAGCTTCGTAATTGTGACGGGGAACTTCAGCTTCTCGCGTCGATATCTCTTTAATTATATAACGATACAGTCGGACAGAGCTGGATTAACGAACTCGTTACAGCCACTCGTGGCCCCCTTCGTATGGGGAATTCATTTCGAAGTTGGATCTCGCGTGATCGTGCGATCCCCTTAATAAATACACAGGTTCGAGTAACGAAGAAACGAGGAACGAAAATTCATTCGAACGTCGATGGATCCCGTCTCGCAGCCTGTTTCTCCGTTCGATTTTCGAGTCCCGTCGAATTGGATTACCCTGAGCGAGAGAGCCACGCAGTGGCCATTGTTCCCAACGCGAAACCCAACGCGAAAAAGGCGCGACGCCTCGCGAGGAGGACGAGAAAGGAAAAATCAGATTGGACTGGCCGTGCGTTCGGAACTGGCTCCGCGAAAAAATTGCGAGAGCCTCGAATATCATCGTGAAACTATGGCAGACGATCGAAAAAGAACTGTGCCAAGGCTACCACCGTGGGCGTCGAGGAACGCAGGGATTTCTGTTCATGCATTAGCCATGTAGCGGTTCGCGGATGCGCGAGCAACGCTCTTTGAAAGCCCTCGCCTCGTTTCTGCGACCGCGAATCGCAGGGCCGTGCAAGCTCTCTTAGTTGTCGCGGCGGTTGTCACAGAGGAACGCGGAGAGCAAAAAAGAAAGGGGCAAGCGACGCTTCGTTCGCGCCGTTGAAACCTCGAAGAGATAGCGCACGTGGTCGTACGTCGCTGGTGTATACGTAACTACGCGCAGAAAAAAGCAAAACAGTAACTCGCGACACGAAAACAGCCAGAGGTTATTTCTAACCGCGCGGTCAGAAAATCACCGCGAACGAACTGCCACTGTCCTTGGCTGCGGTCGACAGAGAAAGAGGTTGCAGATGGTTGGATCCACGGGTCAAGTTCTGGATCAAAGGTGCAGACGAATTTAGCTCCTCGCCAAAGGGGCACGAGAATCGAAAGATCCGCGACAATGGCCCTCTCTCGAGCACCCACTCGAGGTGTCGAACCGCCACGATACACGTGCCCACCGATCGTACCCCAATGGACGCGAACAAACCACTAACCTTGAACGTACACCAGCAGAAGCAGACTGCAAAGGATCCAGCCTCGTATCATCGTATTCATGGTCCGCCGGCACTTGACACTTTACTCGCGGCAGAGCGCACCTCTTCGTACACTAACTGATCCCCGTTCGTATCACGAGCACATTCACACACCGTGGTGACGGTCACACGTCGACGCGGGTCCGCGACGTAACCAGCCTCGGACGTTGTAGTCGACGGACACGATGCAGAGGGTTCGATCGAACGCGACGATCGTATCGAACGAAAATAAAGGAGGCGGGGAGAGCAACGTGCGTAAAAGTCGCGTAGTACGCGCACAACAGCCGGCCAGTGCGAACTTTCCGCAAGGACGAACGAAAGCAAACTGAGCCACTGTTAGCTATCCGAGTTGGTATCCGCCGGACTCCCTCTCCCTGCGGCTCGACTCCCGCCCCCAGCGCCATCCTACCTGCACTCCATATATCGGCCGCCTTCCCCTCCACCAGAGCAGCGCGAATTCCACCCGACACTCTCACCCTTTCCCAGTACCTCTCGCACCCCCAAAACCCCACCTGACGCTTCCGACAACCCGTTTCCATCGTCTTCCTCGCTCATTTTTCCATCGTCCACGATCGTTCCACCTCTGTTCTTTGCCCTCCGTGGCCCATCCCTCAGCTCAGCTATTTTTTTTTTTTAAACCACCCTTATCGAGCACCGTCGATGCGCCTGGACGATGTCATAAGCCCCTTCCCGCGGACGGTTTATCCCCACGTGTCAATTTATCGAGCTTTTTAGACGATCGCAGGGATCGCGTCCATCCGCGGATCGTCCTCGCAACCCCTCAGAACCGCGCTGTCCTCGTTTCTTTCCGATGGATTTCTTGCCTGTACCTTGTCTTCCGTTTGGTTTTAACGCGACGAGGTCGCGTGCATCTCGCGCAGGGTTCGAACTGGGTTAATACACGACGAAACGATCGTTTGTATCGCAAACCGATCGATACGAACGATTCCAGAGGGGTGAGGGTGAGCGTCTGGCAATTTGATATCGATACTTGGCTCCCCTGTAATTCCCCGTTCTTACAAAAGAAGAGCCAGCGACACTCGATCCGCGATATCGTGCGGTCATGATTATTAAAGGAGTTGAACGAGGGCTCAATGAATTCGTGCGGTTTCGCGGTTTGGCTTGGATTGTCCATGGGCTGATTTATAAGGGTTTCTTCCACGGGCGCTCGTTAATTAATCGCTTCCGCGGCAGCAGATGGTTGAGATGATGCTGTTTCTCGTGTCAGGATGTTCGCGCGACTTGCTGATTAAAATTCGTTCGGACGACAAGCTCGATTGCTCGCGAAGTTGCGTTTCGTTTCGACGAATAAAATGCGAATTCGAGGCGAGGCGTTGGAATAAGTAGGGCGCGGGTCAAAACAATCTGCGGTCGTAAACTAAACCCTCGTGTGACGGCACCGACTGATGTTCCAGCACTCAGAACAGCGGATTGCATTTCTGCTTTAGTGTTTCGCGCGACGACCGAATGGCACACTTATATGAGTAACGTTGCTCTCATTTGCAAATGGAGAATCTGTAAATGTTAATAGCTGCCTGACATGTTTAGGGTTCCCCGTTTTCTTACCACCGTCCTCGCCTTTAAAAAGACACGCGTTCATAAATTATTTTTATGCTCTGCGATCCACAGAATTTTGTACGCTTCTGAAATCGAACGATCAACGCGCCAAACATGAATCAGATCTGTACATCTGCATCGAAGCTTAATCTATTCACGGACAGACAAACAGGACAATTACGTCAACTACCCTCCAATCATTTCCTGCTTTCAGTGATAATAACCGACGGTGGAATACAGAATTTTCTTTCACCAACCACGCTTCGAACAAAAACATGAACAATTCTAACCAAAATACCGTGGTATCCGGATGATTTGATATGCGCTCGACAACACGGTCGATTGCTAAGTAGAATATTTTTAAAAGCCAATGGACGATAATAGCTGAGAGTGGACCGTCGCAGGAAGTACAAATATGAAACGCGAATACATTTGAAAACAGCAGAAACGTCCCCGTTTCGAATCGCATCCCCGTTTACTACCTAATCAATACGTAATACGCAGAAAGCAGGCATTGCAATTTGTCAGCTGATCGATCGCGCGCAGAGATACCATTTTCTGATTATTGATGCTCAAACACGTCCAACGGTTTCAATTTATTGCAACGGGCATTGAAACAGGCCGCGAGTCACTTGGCGGGTTATATTTCGGTCCCGCCATAATTTATGCGCCACCTTACAAAGGGGTTCTTTCTTTCCATTGAAAACGGTGGTGGGTGGGCGAAGGGACACCATGGCGCCGCACCGTTTTCCTCCTTGACCCGTGAATAAAACGACCGCGGCCTTACACAACCCTGGTCGAGTGGTCTCGTGCGAAAAACCCACCAGTTATAACCGCGCGCACGGCACATAAGTAAAAATTCAACGGCGCGCGACCAGCGACCCATACGGCGGCGAAATTGTTGAGATAAAATAGGAGGGGCACCCGTTGAAATTGCACGCCCTGCGAAACGCGACGTTTAATTGAATCGACTGGTTCAAAGGCGACGGGCAGCGTTCGATATTAGCTGTTCCCAAATGTGTAATCTTCAGAATCGTCGCATTGTCCCTGGAACGTGGAAAAAAAAAAGAATCGAACACGGATGAACGAAGGTTTTGGTATCTCTCGTCGAGTCCAGTTCGTTCACGTCCCCATTGCGGCACCAGGGTTTCATTATTTTCATTGATCGCATTTTTAACGGAAGAGCGCACCGCCGTCGAATCGTCGCGCCAAGGGTGGTATTACCGCCACCCCCTCGTCGAATAGCCGAAAACCGGACCCAAAGCGATTCGCGACCAAATAGACGACGATACAAAATATTCGAGAATTTTATCGCGGTAAAATGGATGGGCACCCATTAGTTTCGAAACAGTTTCGCTTCGAGCCACCCCCTCTCGACTGTAGAACGTGATACGCGTACTAGAGGAATCCGATCTCCGCAAAGTACACGAAACGATATAAATATTTATCGCTCTTTAACGCCGTCAGAGACAGACGCATTTTTACGCCTCGAACAGTCGCAACTCTTTCGTCTCGTCAATGCACTATTTCGTCGTTAAAGGGTCTTTAATATCGCGTCGATTTTCAACCCGCCTCGACGACCGTTTCGCCACGTAAAAACAGAGAATTCCACGGTTGGACCCACTCGCGCGCATCCATTAGCGGTTCCCTGATACTTTTTGCAATTTGCGAACACGGTATTTTAACCGTGTCCTGGGTCGATGCGCGACGGTTACGTTCCTTTTATATCCCCAGCTGCCGGGTCGCGCGATTTGACAATCCGGAAGCGATTGCCGCACGCGACTCTCGAGCTGTTCCCGTCTAAACGGATTCAGTCAGCCAAGATCCCATTCCTCGACGCGCGAGCATAAAAAACAGACTCATCCATATTTTCTAATAACGTCGCAGACTTAATTTGGCATTCTCTTCCCGATCTCGCGATCCTCTGCAAAACGATAATCTGACACGCGAGACAATTAGAAAAGTCGATGGACGTGCAGCTTTCAGATTCGATATATTTAGAAGATAAGAATGAATTTGTTATATTCTATGAAGAGTTCGTCGAATGCACTTCGCGAAGGACTGCTGTTTTATTTATGCGAGATTACAGAACATCGTGGATTCCTAACAGACCAGTGTCTCCGCGTCGTTAAAATGGACGAAGACATCTTCCGCTACCAGAGTGGCTCGCGTGGATATCCGGTATAGAAAAATGATGGCGCTGCGGAGTCGGATCGACGCGCGTTCCGCTTAAATTTCAAGATCCCCTCGATGACAAGCTTTCAAGAGCGTCTAGCCCCGAATGAAAAGCGGAATGCTTGAAAATAAAGAATTTTTCGAACGCGTTTGTCGATGCAAGAACGGGGCTGCGGCCCGGGGGTATTTTCTACCGCGGATCCTGACGCTGACAGCTCTTCGCGGATTCGTCCCAACGCGTTCTTCCTCCGTCCTCCCTACTTTTCATCAGAACGATCCTCTCACGATCGCCAGGCGAGCTCTTTCCGCTTCGTAACGCGTCTAATCCCGCTACCAAACCGAACGGGACGTCCGTTTCGAATCGATACACTTCTACGTCCCCTCGAACCGTGCATCGACGAGCGTTTACACGACGGAACTCTGTCTGCGCGAGGAAGGGGTGGAATTCTCGAAAGATGGCCGTGGAAACAGCGATCGTGGCAGCTGCTCGCGGGTTTGACATTCAAGGCTTCTTTGACGGCCGCTGATACCCCGTGACAGAGCATAGCCGCCTTTAAAGGCTATTTATTTCCAATCCTCCCACGCTCTCTTCCCTTTATACCTCCTGGGGGAATGATATTCGCCCGCGTGAATTGATCTACGGTAAAGGTTACAAATGGTCGAAACGGGCGGAGGAACCGATCGCGGCGCCACCGATATTTTACTTGCCGCGTCCGTTGATCCTTGTTAACGGAGCCTTATCGTGAGGCATTGCCCCTGAGAAGGGTAGAAATAGAAAAGACTGGGGAAAGGGAAAGCAGAGAAGAAGAAGAAAAAGAAGGAACGCAATACCATCGACTGTTCGAGCCCTGAGCAACACACAACCCTTTTCATACCGCTAGGCAAAAGTCGATAAATAAACGCGTGCCTTTCATTTGCATTATATTAACCCTGGCGCGGGCGTCCATTCCATTTTCCGCGCTGCCAAGTCGATTTCATGCCCGGAACGTACACTTGCCCCGGCCCCGTGTGTCAATCCTAATGATTAGCCGCGTTTTCCTTTGTTACACGATCACAATGCGGGGATCCGGGGATCGGATGAATATTTCATCGCCCGCGGGGCTGTCTTAAAGCCGATCCGCGCGTGTCGCTTTTTCGGTTTTCCGTCGCGAACTCTTCGTCGCGCCGTTCGAGCGGACGCCCGTCGAATCGAGAGCTATTATCGGGACACCCGTTACGCGAACCGCCCACTATTGAACGTTTCTCCGCCGTACGAATAGTCTATTATCCGCGCGGCTACTGGAATACAGTATGCAAATACTCGTGCACGCGCGCGTACACGTATATGCACGCTGTTTATGCCCGCCTTTAAGGGGAAATGTGTTCCCGTGTAATTGGAAAAAAGTACGCGGAGATAAACGATACGAGGTATCTACCTCGATTTTCCGTTCGATGTTCAACATTTGTCGAGCCCGTTCCTTTCCTCGAAGATGCGTTTATTGCATCGTATCTGGTCAAGAGAGTGTGCGAGTATAATTCGTTTTTAGAATAATTAATGCTTAACGATGTTGAATATTTGTCGAACCCGTTCCTTTCCTCGAAGATGCGTTTATTGCATCGTATCTGGTCAAGAGAGTGTGCGAGTATAATTCGTTTTTAGAATAATTAATGCTTAACGATGTTGAATATTTGTCGAACCCGTTCCACCCCTCGAAGATGCGTTTATCGCGTATCTGGTCAAGAGGGTGCGCGACAGTAATTCGTTTTTAGAATAATTAATGCTTAACTTCAACGTTAGAGTGATGTACCTCGACGACGTGAATTTTTACGGTTTGTTAAAACGTGTAACTGACAGTACCGAGATTTTTGGAGCAATTACGAAGTTTGAACGAGACCTGTGTACTTTTTTTAGCTCGCCCCCCGCTGGAACGTCAAGGGGGCTGTTTTGTGCGTCGCACAAAAAAAGATGCAACTTTTTTAACCGTAATTGTGATATTAACCTGCGTTTCGGTTGTTCTTCCGCAAGAATAATGCCGCGCTGCACGGCCCGTAGTGTTTTCCCTGTTTTTTTTTTTTTTTTTGTTTGTCCACTGTCAAATCTTTTAACGAACGTGAATAGACGCGACAAGAGCCGAATAAATCCGTGGAAACGTAACGAGAGAAACAAAAGTCCGTGACGCTCCAATTCAAGATTTAAACAGATCCCACTGTGTTGCGTGCGCACGTTCCATTTATTATTAATTAATACTGAGAGTGGTACGATATAAAAGAGTGGATTTTGTAAACGCGGAACAAAAAAAGATGGGATACGACGACACGCGAGTGCAGTGCGCGTTTAACAGCCCTCGATTTCTGAAACTTCATCGACACGCGGGGACCGTGAAAAGAGTGGCAGAGAAAATGCAATGGATCCGCGCATTTGTCCGTAACTTGCCTTTTGTCCCTGCGTTCCCCGTGCGCCGCGATTTGATTTTTGGAGCCAAACACAGGACCCCGTCCGCTATTATAAAATAAACGTTGTCGAACGCGTCGAATAAACGCGCGCCGGCGACACGTACGATGATCGCGCGAGTCGATTCGCGAGTAATGAAATCAATTGTTACGGAAGCCCGTGTGTCGCGCGTCCGTGCACGCCGCGTCGATATTTCAACGATGCTCGAAACAATGAAGTGTGTTTTAGCGAAGTTAAGCTGACAATGGCCGCGGACGAAATCAGCTCATTGTCCCGCGGAGGTTCGTTAGCAAATACACGGTGTCGGTGTTTCAGAAACAAATCAACGTAGCCCTCGCGTCCACCACATTTTTCTGTGGCAACATTCACCCCCTCTGTTTAATCCCTCGATTCAAGCTCTCTCTTTTCTTTCGATTATTAAAAATACCTTCGATTGTTCGCACCTCGAAGAACGAACGCCGCACTTTTAACAAAGATTTTTCAGTGAAAACAACCCTTGCACGCGCAACCCCCTAAACAGGCATCTCCAAACGGCACATAGTATCGATTTTCCAAGTGCTGGCGGATCACGCTGTTAATCGTTCCAGCAAACTGATATGTTCAACCGCAAAGCCATCGTAAACGCACGCGTCGAACGTATTCACAGCTAGACGGAAGCTGTTCGAATTTAACCCGCGCACCCTGTCCCACCCTCGACAGGACGCTCGCTCGCGGCTGGGAAATTCAGGAACGCTTCTTTCTCGAGCCACTCGGGCCTCGCACAGCCGCCAAGTTTTACAAGAACTTCTGGTAAGCTTGGTTTAGGGGATCGCTGCGGGTAGAATCGTGCGTTTCTTTCTCGTTCCAGCGGGGAATCTCTTAAACGAGGTCAGCGGTGCGGTTTCAGGGGGCGTAATCTGCGAGGCATCGTGCGAATTTCCAGGGACAGTGAATTTCTTTTCGCGAGACCGTTTAGATGGACGAAAGGAGAGGGAGATATCGCTTGAATGAAAATAACTTTCGGGACTCTCGCGTTTGGCAAACGTGTACGGCGTCGTTACGAAATAATCCGGTTCGAGGGGTGTTTTAACGCGATCCGGCGATTTCACTCACCGAGATTAGTCGGCTGTTACCCGGGTTGCACGTTTTAATTCCTCTCGCGGTTTTCAGTTGGTTACATTCTTCTGTTCGTTTTTATTGATTAACCGACTCGGTAAACGTTCGAGCAATTACCAGCCGTTCTTTGCGTTAAAACGGGGTGAGAGAAAAAGGAAGAGAGGGGAAGAGAAAATGGAACGGTTCTACTATTTCAATGCAACTGTTTTCCTTTCGAACTGGACATTAAGCTTCCGAGACCAGGGCTCTTTGACACCGGATAAACTGCAATATTGCGGAACTTTTTTAATATCGAACCCTTTGAATTCGAACTCATTGAGTAGAATTCACGGGGATCCGGTTTTCGGTGCTTCCGGTACGAATATCGATACTCGCGTCAGGCAGGGAGGGGGGCTGTTATTTAATTTCGCGTAATGCCTCTCGATCGCATCGAACGTGAATGTAATTAATTTGAATATCACGTTCGCGGAGACGAGAGAAAGGAGGCGAACGCATTAACGAACAATCGAAAGGTTCGGAAAACGCCCGACACCTCGCCGCACGGTACCATTGAAAGCGATCGGTCTGGCATTAATGTCCCGCGATTCTAATTCAGAACCCGATATTTTAATTAATTCGCGACTCTAATTTAAGCCACGGTCTGGATTTATTCGCGACTCTAATGCAAACGGTAATTAATCATTCCCAACACTAATTGAAACCGCGATATGCCCAAAACAAGGTCCAGCGGACCTGCTGGTCGACGAGCAAAATATTACCACGGTTTGGTGCCGTTTTAATACCAACATAGTAACGCAACGATCAGCAGAAATTAAAATCAATTGGCAAATATCCTCGAAAATCGAAAGATAAGGACATATCTGAGAAGAACTCTGCGATGATGCGTGGCCAAAACGTGGAGAACATCATCCTTGAAGCCACAGCTTTGGAGTGCGTCGAAGTGAACCCACCAGAAATAATGGTACTCGTTGCAGGACCTTTAAATTTCGAACAGAAATATTATTAATCTGTTCTTCGTAAAATAGTTGGAGGGTGAATTAAACGCAGCGGAAGTATAAGTAGCTTTGATAAAGTTGGAATGCCAACTGTACAACCAGAGAGAGATATACCCCCCTGAACGTATTAAACGGATTTATGTTATACCTCTCGATGAAGCGAGTTTTTAAATTATTCCGTGTTTTAATTGAACAGAGGGAAGAAACATTAAAATATTCTTGATTCTAGTGGCCCGTAAATATTAAAAATTCGATTAAAATGCAAAGCGTGAATTCATTGGCCACTGGAGCTCGGCCAGGATCCTTTTCGGGCAGCCATAGAGTCCAACAGGACCATTTAAATCGTAATCGTCGAACAAACGGTGACGTTACTTCTCGCGTGGAACATTCGTTCGATAAAATTTTTACTCCGACTCCGCTGTACGATCGTTCTAATTAAATTTAGTTAGTTTAAAGGCCAGCGCTCGCGCGCTATGGCAGAGTATCGGCGAATAAACTGTCCGGCGAAGTTTCGTTCACTCGAACGATTAAATAAGTTTCTGGCGGGCAGAATAGCGCGAAAGGAGGACGATGGGGCGGGGCATTCGGATGGCTGGTTATTAATTTGCCGTGGTAATGATCGACAAGTTGTTGAGCAAACGCGTATTAATTAAAGAAAGTTAATTATGAAACACAAATGTTGATAGAAAAGCGATAGAAATATTACGCAGTCGCTAAACAGAGTTACGTGCCTCGAGCGTAGCGATGCGTCTTATCGGGACGCCGTTCGACAACAGACTGACGACCCTCCCTCGAAATTCACCTTCGAACTACCCCCTCGTTCGAACTTCGCGTCCCGCGTTAAAACTCTTCTATTTTTCCCTCGCACGCGCTTCGAGGCACGGCGTCCAATTAATTCACACATCGTTCCTGCGTCGCGAACATTAATTAGCGTCATTAAAGTATTATTTTTCTACTTTCATTCGAAGGCGATAAAGCGAAACGAAGGCGGAAAAAACGAGTTCTGCTTTCGAATCCTTTTTAGCTGCCTTTCAGTCCTCGATCAGATGTTCACGAACGAGACGGATGCCGCGAGGTGTGTCGTATCCGGTGAAGAAGAGCCTCGTTTAGAGCAAATAACGTTTCCTCCGCCAATAACGATCCTCGATACTCGCAAAGGGAGTCGCGATCGAAGAAAAATACACGAGGGTGTCTAAAAATCTGTTCCACGTTAAAAATGTCGTTGCACACGGAGTTAACGTCCGTTTTCTAGATCCCTCGATCCATTTCGTAGCAGATTGTCCAACTTTTCGTCTAAAAAAAAAAACGATGAATCATAGCCAGAGGGTGGCTCCGCTATAAATTCAGTTCGTACTCGCGTGAAACATTTTTAAACGATTCACTGGGACAAATTAAATCTACCCGCGAGACGTTACAATTAACCTGGGCGTTATCAGCCCAGACGGAACGGGAACCGCGACAGCGGCACACGTGCACCAGCAGCGTTTTAAATGTTAATTTGAACCCGCGACACCGCCTCGTCGAATCCAACCCCAACTCGTGTTCCTTTTTCGCGCTCACGTTCGGCCGTCATATAATTTCCCTTTGATGTAAGAAAGCTTTTAATTACGGAACCAGCGGGCAGGTCGACCGAGAATATGGTCAAAACACGGCTGAACCATATCTCAAGGAACTTTTCCGTTTCCACCAGCCGTTGCGGCACGCAACCGCGCCTACGAACGTGTTCCTGGGTTGATTGTGAGGCCCCCGCGTGCACGCCCCGTACCCAGCCAAGTATCGCTTCAAAAGAGTCCGTCTACGCGTTCCTACACGGCCGTCATGCTAATTATGCTGTCTAGGTAATGACGCGGTCTGTCTTTCCGTCTGCACCTGCCTCTGAACACCTGTTAATTGTGCCACGTCAGAAACAACGTCGTTATGCGCTGGGTATCGCAGCGTACCGGTTTCTGGCGCCCATTTTTTTTTGCGCGTCCCCCCTCAGAGGTTTGCTGGGAATTTTTCTCACTTTAAAATTTGGATTTTTACACGATAACAGGTTTAAAGGATTTTCTACGTGTCTAATTTCGAAGCTCTACGAATTAACGCGATTTACGAGGTCGATGGTTGTATTTTTGGAAGAAGAACTTCCCGGCGTTTTTAGATCCCATGACAGACATCGAAATTCGAGAGGTTGATTTAAAAATATTTCCAGATCCCAACCGTGGATTTTCAACTATTCTCGCCGGCGATTCGATCCGCGTAACGTGTAACATAAAAATACCAGCGGACAGGGCGCAGAAGCGGTCGCGTGTGCCCGGATAAACATGATTTAGATGGAATCGTTTCAGTAAATTGTTCGATTCTTTATCTCTCCTCCTCGCGGGTAAGTGCATCGGGCGTTTTTTTTTTTTCAAAGGGTAAACTATATTTTCCACTGGACGCCCGCTGTGCAGCGCAGGAGCCTTTAACAAGATTTACTTTCGAGTATTTTCCCGGGGCCTGTTGTGCCAGCGAAAACAAAAGTATAACACGGCTAGGAGAGGGATTCGAGACGACGGTAAATCGAACTCTGGACACGGCCGGGTAAACAATTCGAAATAGCCAAGTATTTCAATGGAGCCCCGTCTTTCAGCTAGGCCCGCGTCGTCACGTTCCCCGCGTGCCTCCGATAAAAGCTTTCATATTTAAATAATGTCGCTCACGTTCATCGCGAAGCCCCTTGCAACTTCCGTGTGTAGAATTGGCCCGCCTTATTCATAATTCCACGGGGCGAGGCGGGCTTCTGAAAATTCTCAGCCATCTCGACGCGCGGAATTTATAAACAATCATCGAATCGATATCGCGCGGACGTTTTATCGGGGCGGTCTTTTGCGAGGTATCGTCGAGACATCGCAGCGACAACGCGTTTGTTGCCGTACGATTTCACCGTGACGCGTTCCGATTACACGTTCCACTGCAATTTCGCATAAAAATAGGGGTAGATGGAATCGCGAGCGGAGTCGCTGCCGCGAAACGCTCGCAGCGCACGTCGCTACTTACGTACACACGTACACGCGGCTGGATAATCGGCTGGAGGCCTCTGTGAGCGTAGCAACCTCCGCTTTTCTAAAGACCAGGAACATGATAACCTGACACGTAACAGGAAGGATACGTCGCGAGGATCGTGATAAGATAGCTGCACGGAACAGGGTTTAAAGTAAGAGGGTAGAAAAATATGGAGTTTAGCAGGAAATTAGGGAACACGGACCAGGGATGATTGAAACGCGTGGGATCGATGTTCACCTGTGAACCTTAACGACCCTCATCGAAATTTCCATCGACTTATTTCAATTTTACGCTCGAGCATTTGTTTTCTTTCCAATTAACGGAAGCACTTTGCTCGCCAGTTAACCAAAGCCTCGCGATGATTCGTCGACGGAAGAATCGTCTGTCTAAAATTTGAATTTCCACCGCGTTTATCGGATTCCTCGCGAGACTGCATCGCCAGAGTTGCACAATAGAGAATCGTGACTTTCGACCTGCCCCGACCAGAGGGCAATTCGATCGACGAATATCTCTCGCCACGGAAATTTAACCCCCTCGTTCCGCTAGTTTTGTTCCTTTTCTCTTTTTTATGACGAGAACCCTCCTTTTTTTTTTTTTTTTTTTTTGGTTCGGTTATAGGCTGGCTCGAAATTGTTCCGGCAAACCTATTTACGCGTCATTCATCCGCGGTGGCTGCGGAACGCTCGAACCACCCCCTCAGGCGGGCTTGTCCCGCGATGTTTTAAAGTTTCCGGCGCGAAAACTTTCGCAGCTACTTTCGCCGCGTACCTTTGTTTGAACTGAGTTGATTTAATTTCCGGGCACCACGTCACGCGAGCTCGGTTACAATCGCGTAACTGGGGAACTTGCCATGCTCCCTGGCAACTTTTCTAACGGCGCTTTTAAGTTGATCAAATTCCAGCGGCTCTGTTCCGCTATTTCCCGCTGCGATTCGTTTTTTCCCCTGTTTTTCGAAATCGAGCGAGAGACTCGCACGGAAATTTCGCTGTCGAGCGCGAAAGCGGAAACGAGCGTAGCGCGATAATTTTCCAAATGAATTCCTCGATTATCGCGCGCCACTGTGCGATCGCAGGGTGCGCGAGGTGCGGCGGTTCACCCCGAATCATCCCTCGAACGTAACGCGGCGCGATATTCTAAAATATTTCCCGAAACGCTCGCATTAAGAGGGAAATGCGGACGAGTTTTCGCAATATTTTATCTGAGGGGGGGAGGAACGACCTGCTGGCGATACGCGCCGCGCGATAAATCATTTTCAGCGGTAAATCATTCCCGTGTATCGAATTACGAAAAACGAATAATTACGGGCGGACGTTTGGTCAACCGGATCGGGGCGAATTTTTGCCGGCGCCGGGACGCGCGCCTCTGTGAAATACACCCTATAAATGCAACGGGCCGAGAGAGAATCTTTTTAATGCGAAGTAACCAATCAATTCGATGTTTAAAGCTCAGTGAACAACAGTGGCAAAGGGTAAAAGAACGAACGATTTTTACTCAACTCCGACATTCCACGCGCTGGGTCGATCGTAACGAAAATTATACGAATATTTTAAACGCGCCCCGTCTCTTTTTCCCTCTGCGGGAAAAAAGGGGGTGGAGAAAATGAAAGAAGAGGAAACGAATCGTTAAACTCTCGCGTCGAGTCGGATGCGATAATATTCGACTAACGAGCTTTATTATTAGCGCAACAGGGGGATGAAGGGTGGGAGATAGACAAGGAGGGTTGGTTAAATTTGATCGCGTGTGCCGTTACGAGAATTATTACCCTCGCGACTCTTATTCTCTGTCGTTTTTGCCGCGCGTATTCCGTTTCACAGAATACAACCGATTACACGTAACGGAAGGGGGTGTTGTTTCAGTCGGCGGGGTATTCGAACGGAACATGCTCCACGGAAATGTTTCGTGCTCGCCATTTTTACCGGCAGTGTATCGATAGCCATCTGTTTTCTTTCTCTGCTCGCGGGAAAGTTGGCACACGGCTATTTTTTTCACGCTGCCAGGTATCAGACGCGAAAAACATTGCGCGATTCCGTCCGTCCTGTTTTTAAATCGCGGCTATCGAAATCCGTCCGGTTCTAATTAGGGCTGCGAGTAAAAAAATGTTGTCTGCTAATGGCGTCGCGCTGCCCGGAAACCATGCTCGATCTGCTTTTTGTCCGCTGCTTACCCGCGCCTGGTGTTTGACGTTATGTCTCGTTTCGTGCCGCGAGGGGGTGGCGAATGGCCGACGATAAATCAGAAATTCGCGGTTAATTGGATAAAAGCCCTCGTGAAATTGTACCGCATAATGCGAATACGCGAGTGTTTATTTTAAGACCGGCTTTAATCTTAATCAGACTTCACGATACGCTTTATGGTGCCGCGACATCCACTTGAATCCCGTTCTAATTAAGTCCGCGAAGCTGGCGCCATCGAATATCCGATACAGTGTAAGATCTGAAGTTATCGCGATCCGTTCGCTCCACGAACGAGAGGTTAAAAAGTGGTCGTGCTGACGATATTTAAGAATTCGTTACGATACGTGGCAGAATTTCTCTCGTTTAAATTAAATTGCTCGATTTATTCTTTAAATATCCATTTAAAAAAAAAAGATTCACAGCCAAATTTTCAGTACGATCGATAGCTCTGCGTTAAGAATAGGTTTCCATCGTAGCTGGGAAGCAACGAGCCTGTCGTTCGAATCTCTTTTTAATATTTTGGAAATACGCGGTGGCGAGAGTTGGAAGTAATCGATGAAACTACAGGCGAAGCGGGTTGGTCGCGATGCAACAATGTATTTAACAACAATTACCATCGGCGACACCGCGCAGCGGTGACCTGTGTGTATCAGAAATTCATTAATTAAACACTGAGGAGCTTATGAGCTTCCTAATTAGCGACGATTACGAATATTGTAAGCCTGTAATAATGTTAATAAAAATACTGCACGCTTTACCGCTAATTATAGGTCCGCGAATTAAGCTTTAATTAGCTTGGAAATTAGCAAATTACCAGGATCGCGCGAGCAGGATTATACTTGAAAGCTAGCAAAATATTTGCCCGCGTAAAGAACAGCCGGAAGAAAATAGACTGGCGCGATTATTTTTCCATATTAGAGAAAGAAGAGCCCTCGACGATCGTCCTTCTCACCTGTGTCACCTGTAACGATGTTAGAATCGTTCGAACCCGTTGAAATAGATTCCACCGTTTCAGTTTCAGATTAATATCAGGCTCGAAATAAGTATCGACACCGCGGAACGTAATTAGTCCCGGAACGAATGCTATTCGACGCGATCGAATTGGAAATAGCGGCTGTTCGACGATGAATGATTGAAATTTTCTTTTATTTCGCTCGAGAGATAACGTACGCGAGAAATAACCTTATTTATTTTTCACTCCCTGGCCCGTCGTAAATATCGGGGACACATTCCTGTTACACGTGGAACAGACTCGAGGAATTCGGACGGGAGTGCAACCGGTGTTCGCAGGAAATCGCACGAGAATTCCCCCTCGTGGAACGGCGAATCGAAAACACGGCAAATTAGAAAGTTTCCTCTTTCATCCCTTTTATCTACACCCGCTCTATTAGCATAACGATCCCCCCGGCTTTTTTCTTTTCCGCGGCGCGTAGAGCGGAGTTAGCTGGTGGGAACGTGCTAAGGAATGATGTCGGCCGTCTGAGCGACACCAGGGAATACACTTGGGCTGCAGCATAGAACCGAATGCTTGAAGAATAGTAATTTCGTCAATAAATCAAAACTTTCCTACCATGAACGTGTTCCTCCTGTTCTCCATGGCTGCGATTTTTCTCATCTCTCCCTCTACGTGGCCGGAATCGTTCCCCTTTTCGACGGCGCCCGCTGTGCCTTATCGATTCGAGTAATAAAACAGCTGAGCGACACGCGTTCCTTGTATTCTAATCGAAACAACGTTCATTACGATTACTGGGTAATCGTTTACACGGAATGCTCGATCGTATTCGAATTTACTTCGCGATTCGCATCGATCGGTTCGTTCACGAGAGAAAAAGGGCAACAGCTCCCCGAGGTAAACGATCGTTGGGTAATCTCAGCTGAGAATCGAGCTCGTTCTCGAAAATCGATAGATTGGCCGTTCGCGTGAATTACCGCGAAACTCTTCGAGACGATGGCCCCCAAAGTTCGAGCGGAGACGGCGTGAAGAGGAAGAGGACGGGATAAAAGGGAAAAGAGGGTGCGAGATGGGGAGGGTTGGAATATCTCGCCAAGTTTCTCAGGACTGCGTGAAAGTATAATGTATCTGTTACCACAAATATCCATTGCTCTCCAAGGTGCCTTTACATCGCCGTAGGAGTTCCGTAAACGCTGTTATTCAAATTTCGGCACCACCCTCGCGCGCACAGGGTAGTGGCGGTTCCGTCCCTCCGCCCGCGAATTGAAGGCGTCAAAACTCTCGTAACCTAGTTAGAAAGTCACGATCCAAACTTTTTTTTCTCCCGTTGTTCTCGAAACAAGGTTTATCGTCCTCGCGGATAGACCCTAGGAAAAAAACCGCCCCTCTATTCTCGCACTTGTTACTAATTCAAATTGAACCGCGCGCTACGAACGTTCCTTCTATATCTTGATATCGTTTTACAGACGTTTTCACGTTTAATAATGATTGAGAGGATTTCGCACGAAGCTCAGTGAAATTTTAATTCAAAGAAAACCGCTGATGTCGGGGGCGAGGCTGATCGATTCGGCGGCGAGTAATCCGCACTCTCCACTCGTACATACGATTTCAATATACATTCAATAAATAAATACAATTTCCATAAATGTAATTAATTATTCGACCAGCGTTCTCGATTAAATATAATAATATCGCGGACAAATACTAGCTTAAAGGTAAATCTGCTTATCAATTCAGTCGTGAATATTACATCATAACTTAAACGGGACAGACGAGCGCGATATTTCGCTTCTGTTATTAAAAACTATTTACGCGGTGTTCGATGCGTTTAGAGTCGACGCCGTTATAAAAGCGTCCCCGTGAATGTTATCGTTTCTCCGTGCGGATTGAATCAATTTCCTCGTTTCGAACTGTTTGAACAAACAATTACGCGGGGAATCAAGTGAACCGTGCCGGCTGTTCATTAGTATCGATAGAATAAACGTAATTTATTTCCTCCGCGACCCTTTCCGTTCCCTTTGTCGTTAACAGGCGCAAAGATTCGACAAAAGAATTCGATATAAGGGTAATTAACTTCCCCTGGCTAACTCGCCCATCTAACTCTGCTTACAGAAACTGAACGAGTTAATTAACGCGAGGCGCGTTTGAAATGACGCACGACTTTGTGCAGGTAAAAAATCCATGTCCACCGGCGAACAACCAATTTACACTGTTCGATCCTTGCTTTCAGACGGCGAGAAACGTAACGCGGGTCTATTCCCAGGCAGGCGGACAGCGGAAACGATTTTAACTCAAACACCTCCGTAATTAACTGCGATTAATCCGCAATATTTTAGGATTTTACCAAGCGAAATACAGGTTGAACCTTCCAGCCTCGCGTTTTAACCCCGACGTTTCACGTCCCATAAAATAGGCGGCAAAATCATTTTGCATAATTTAAACGCGTTTATCATCCGCGTCTCGGCGATCCATTTACGATGACGCGTTTCCGCGTAAAATTAAGCGATCGTCGCCGTTTTATAAGTAATTAAATTACGAGGAGCAACGCCGGGGTGAGTAATTGGAGAAGGGCGGTCCCGCGGGCTCGCAAACTCTGACGGTAATTCGAAATAGCCGGCAATTTACATTTCGATCCTCCGAAGTGGGTCGTCGATCGGTCGCGCAAGCAGCCTCGGACATCAGCCGCGACTTCCGGCCGCGTCGTTCGAAAATTCCGGTGCTTACCTGCACCAGGCAAATGAAACGCGCGGAATACGAATGAAAGCCTGGTGTCCAGTGCCCCTTAGGAGGCGATCTGTTCCTCCCTGCCTTGTTTTCGCCAGGTAAACAGTCGTTTCTGATGTCTCGAGCGTACAAATCGGCCGTGCAACGAGCGTTGCGATCGGTTGCGTCGATTCAAAAAGACTGATCGACTCGTCAGCGAGCGTAGATCGTAGCTTAAGTTCGATAAACGCCAGTATCGGGTAGCAACTGCGATCTGTTCGTCGAGAAGAGGAATTGATATTGATTAAAAATTTTTCGACGGATCCTCTCGTTGTTAGTAGAGCTCTTCAGTGTATCAGAGACGGGGCTTCTATATTAATCGATGCTTAAGTGGAGCACATTTGGGCGAAATGTAATCGAGGCCGTTTGCGACCACGCGAACAGGAAGCGTTATCGATTGTCATTCAAACCACTTCACAGAGGAAACAGTGAACCAAAAGGCTTTCATACGAAAGTCGCCGGTCGATCAAAGCGTATCTTGAATGAATTCAGCATTGAAAGGCAATGACTGAAAACCAATTCGTCGATATTCCGCGTGATAACCGTTCCTCTTTTTCCCTCTCCCCCTCCCCCCCCCCCCCCCCTCTTTCTCTACCCCTTTTTTGTTGAACCTGTCGTGCTTGAAATTGGTGTTTTAAATCACCGAACTCTGTGAAACTTATCTCTGTGCCGTTTCAACCGGCTCCTTTGTTTCGAGCTCTCTAAATGAAAACACCGTCCGCCCACTTTCCTTCCCCGCCGCGATCGACGGACGCGATCTCCCCTCTTCATTTGCAAATTTTATCAACCTCCACGATCTTTGTTCCATATGCCTGAAAGGCCCTCGCTTCGACGAGGAGCAAGGCGACGTTTTGTCCGACTTCGAAAAGCGCCCCTTTATATGTGAGAACGTCGGCCATTAGGCGAGCTCCTTCGGACTTGCTTACCCGGCTGTTTCCCCATTGAGCAAGAAGCACAAAGCTGGATTTATAAACGTACCCTCTTTGTTGCCGTCCCGGCCGTGGAACAACGAGATAGATTGCGCTTTTTAATTTGTACAATATATCTTGGGGAAACGCTCGAAGCGTGCAGCCCCGCATACAAATAACGCTCGTAGAGAAATACGTGACTCGATCGACCGCCCCGAGAACGTCCCGTTTCACGCTGTTTTAAGGCTAGCCTCTTCATTTCGATCAATCCAAGCAATTATCAGCGATTCAACGGTGTCATTGGTCGAGGCTGTCCTTCGTTTCGCATAATGGACGAGCGGCTCTCGGGACCAGGACCACGCGCAGCCATCGATCGCCATGGTTCGCGTTAAGCGTTCGATGATCCCTGCAACTGAATACGGTACGAGGCTTATATATTAAACATAGAAAGCCTCCGCGAGCAATTGAAAGCTGCCACCTTCGACGAGACAAACCTACGCGCGCAGTCTGAATGCAGCTTCTACCAGTGCGTTTTCTGATTCAAATGCGAGCTAATTCCTCGCATGGTTCACGCGTCTAACCTGCCCAACCTTTTCCAAGGATCGGAGAACAATGTGCGCGGGATGCTTGCGAAAAGCTGATTACATGCAGCTGCATGTGCCGGTACTTGGGACAGCATTCAGGTTCGAGTTCGATTCGGCTCTCGAACGTGCCCCAACCGTCTCGTGCAACGTCCTGGGAGGCGTCCAGTGGTGGAGATCGTTGGTACGGTCAGACGACCCCTTTCACCGCGACAAATTCGTTCGAGTGTCGCAATTAAAAAATCAGATCTATCAACGAGGAACGGTACATAAAATAGCTGCGGAGGTAATGAAAGTTCGCGCAAGACCAGCGGGTAGTTCAGCAGTAACGCGAAACCACTTTCCGCTGGCGCCGTTTCAGGAAGTAAATTTATGCCCCTTAATAAATGCAGAATTTTCCTTCTCGCGGGATGGTGTTCCCGCATAAATTTACGGACTATGAAAATTCATTGAATTTCCGAATCGCCCAACAACCCACGTCGGTTCAACGCTTCCTCGACCCTGATGGTGGCTTCGCGAATGACTGACCTTAACCCTGAACAGTCGCGGCGTTGCGATACGTTTCGATCAAGAGTGAGGGGAGGTATCAAAAAAGGGGGAAATAAACGATGGAACTTTAGTTTCTGGCCGTTTGACGAAGCGTTCATTAACAGATACGTCTTATTCAGCCCCGCGTTTGGCCTGCTCGAATTACCCGGATGAAAAGCGTCGCGAGAACGAAGCGAAACCAAGGAAAAACGGGCGAACCCATCGGAAACAAAGCCAACGGCCACATGAGAGCTTCCCATTAAAACCAACCGTTATAGAAATTCGCAACAGAAGCTGGGACTACAGAGAAGAGAGAGAGAGAGGCTGAAAAATTGCGGGGCGTCGCAAAAAGGGGCAATGCTAAACAAGTTCTGTCGTGCACGGGCCGCGAATCAGCCGTAGACGCATCGGCCTCCCTTTTACACGTTCGAATAAAAAAAGAAGGAAGGAGGAGAAGATGAAAAAGAAAGAAAGACGAGAGAACAAGGGTAAAAAAAAAACCTGGCACAGAGAAAGAGAGAGAGAGAGAAAAGGCGAAATAGAGAGCGCAAAATAAAAATCCTTCCCACCGTCGGTTTTCGTGCTTTGCGCGAGAGCGTTTCTCGCGGAAAGGTGCTTATTTAGGCCAGCCACGTGCGCGAGAATAAATATCAAAGGCAAGTGCGTTTCTTCGTCCTTCTCCGCCTCCTCCTCCTCGTCGACGCCCTTCTCACCTCTTCCTTTGCTCAGCAACCCCTTCGTTTCACCCTTTCCAACCCCCTCCCCTCTTTCTCGCGTTTCTCCTATTCCTTTCCCGCCCCGCAACGCCCCACGAAACCCTCGTTTTTCGCTCTCCCGGTTCACGGGGTTCCCGACGACTCTCTTTCACCCCCAGCGACGTGACGCGGCCGCGCGCGCGACCTGTGAAGTCTCGCGACAGGTGCGCGCACGTCGAACCGTCTGAAAATTCTCACGGCGCTCAAGACTTCAGCGCGCCGCGGTGCCCGTTCGGGCAGAACGTTGGAAAACGGCACTTCGAATCCGCGAAACGTCTGCTGAGCGGAAAATGCACTTTTAATTGCACGTCAAAGTCAAAGCGCGGGGCGAAGCCCCCAGACGGCGGGTGGTGCGCGCGCGCGCGCGTGTCGCGACACGCGGCACCACCTGCCGCAATCTCGTTCACGGCTCCTTTGCACCGTCGCCCATACACACCTCATCAACCCCAACTCTCTCTCTCTCTCTCTCTCTCTGCCTCTCTGTCCCTCGACTGTTCGCCCAGGTCGCCACCTCTCCTCCGCCTTGCCCTTCATCCGCGTCGCTTTCTTCCCTCTGTTCTCCCTTTACCTCCTCCTTTGCCTCCTTCTTCCCTTTTTTTCTCTCCCGCCCTTCTCCTTTTTTCTTTTCAAATAAACGCGCTTTTGAAGTTGCTCAAAGTGCGACGCGTACGCGCCTGGCTCGTACCCTTCACCTCTCGCCAGCCAGTCGTCGTTCCTCTTCTCGTCGTTTCAGAAACACCATCGTTTCTCACCCACTCCGTAAAGTTCGCCAAGTTCCGCGGTGCGAGTCTTCGTAATTCGCGCCACTGACCACAGATTGAAATTCAACCCCTGTGCACACACGTCCCTGCGTGCTCGCTTCTTCACTCGTTCCGCTGGTGGTTCCTCTTTTTCTCTTTGTCCACAGACACGGGGAACGTTTTGGTTTTTCGAAACGGACTCGAGGCGACCTCAGGTCGCTTCCGTTTATTAGAGTCGACAGTTTTTTTTCGAAGCCGCTCGCTCTGATCGTTAGCGGCGAAAACCCTACCGGCTTTGATCAACAATTTCTATGCTCGATGCTGCTTCGTTTATTTCTTCTTTGGCTCTCGCTTTTCTGTACATGCCCGACGGTTTTCTTTTTTTTTTTTTTGTACGCTCATTTCAGACGCGTTATAAACGTTCGCTTGACGGGGAGTCTCTTTGAAATCCGACGAAATAAAAATCCCTGTTCCCCGCTGAACCTCGTCAACAATTTTAATTAACCACGTAACTGAGGAAGTTATCATTGTCGGCGGTCGACGGACACGCGCCATAGCGAATTAATAGTCTGCGCTCTAAGCTGCTTTACTGTTTATCGCGACAAATCGATCGAATCGAATCCAGCTAACTAATTAGTAAAATAACATCGCAGACCAGCCAGACGTCCTGCGAAACACGGTCCGCAGACACGTTCGCCGGTTTCATTAACCGCGGCACGATTGAAATCGTTACATCGAACTTTAACGCCAGCCCCCGCGAGCATTGCTGTCCTCTCTCCTTTCTCGATAATCACTTTCAAATTTACTCGTAGAAATCTCCCAACAAAATCAACGCGATATTAATGTTTCATCTCCCCAAAGGTTTGCTCTCGAACAACATCTCTCGGAATCAGCCGCCGGGTAGCGGCGCAAAAGCTACCCCTTTGACACCATTTCCGTTTCAAGTCGATACGATTTTCCGTCGCCGGGGTATCGTGATTTAAAGCGAACCGTAATTTTTATACCCCGTTTTCTGTCTCCCTCTCGCACAGTCCTCCCTCTCTCTCTCTCTCTCCTTCTCTCTTTCTCCCTTTCGCGCCCATTCAACCGTTCCACCCCTAAGCTTGGCAACGGTATATGCTGGTCAGTGACAAGCGCCGTGTCGACCCCTTTTCTCCCTTTTCACTGTCGCACGCACTTTCAGGGAGGGAACTGGGTCACGGTTTCGATTCAGAAATTTCGGCTGCGGTGCATTTTTAAAGGCAACCGGCTTCGAGCCGTTCCGAGAGCAGGCGAAAGTGTCGACGAGATGTATTTTAAAGGGCATAGGTCCCTCTGTGAAACGGGGTTGGACATTTTTCGTGCGTCTTCGCGCGCACGTTTTAGAATCGCTGGTGGGAATTAGAACGAGCGTCTAATGCGTGTCGCATCGATTTCGTTTACCTTTAATTGTGGCTAAGCAGGCTGACAAAGAGCGTGATGCATGGCGGTGCAGCTAATTGTAAGTAGATTTAGCTCAGTGCTCGGCTGGCGCGTCTATCGGTCAGCTGTTTGATGCAACCTAGCCGAATCTACTTACGATTGATCGAGGTACGCCATGGTCTTTGTTGGCTCGCCGTGATCGCAATTTTATGGTGTCTTCGAATTCGAAAAGTAGAATTTGAAGAAGGACGATCTTCGTACGCGAGCATATTTTTTCTGCAATTTTTTACCCAGATTTCAACCACCTGGAATAAAAAATTAATCGCCAGTAACAATCTTTGAAAGGCGGATATTTCGTTTTAAAGAGACGCGTTTCCCAGCTGGAAATGGCGCGAGAGAGCATCGAACGGGGAACAAATAGTCGATAGTAGATCATGGTTTATCAGATTTTACAACATTTTTCCATTACCATCAGCACGGCTCGTGCATTAGAAATGGAAAGCAACGTTTGGCGAGAATTATAATTCGCGGACGTCGAATACCATAAATCCTCGATAAAATATCGATACGCCGCGTGCGTTTATACCGTCCAGTCGGTTCGGTTGTGTCCTTGCATTTTTATAACCGCGAGAGAGTCAATAACGTTATTCCCTCGTTTATTTTTCGCCATCGACAAGCACTGCATCGCGTTGCACTTGTCCTTACGCTCGTCAACGTGTCCCTTTTTCTCGCCTCCGCGTCGATTCGATCGACGAATAAATTGCGACATATTACAAATCTCGCTTCCGTAGAGAGGCAAAATAAATATTACCAAAGAACCGAAACGGCGCGTTAACCCCAGCGACAGCAATATAAGAAGCTGCAATATTCCAACGCGAGCGGGGCATGAAATAATGCATTTCAATACGGATGAAAAATTTCTGGCTCGTTGCGCCTGCGAGACGAGCGGGGATGGCTCGTGGATTAAACGAAGACGGGTGAAAGAGAAGGGAAAAAAAAGGGGAAAAAAGAGCACGTCGCCCGGAGCGGGGCGTAATAAACGAGTAACAGATGTCTCCCTCCCTATCTCACTCTGATGATTTCCATCGCGAACATTATACTTATTACGCGGCTCGTCTAATGAAATTCTTCTCACTTGTCATTCTTGTATTAACATTTTCCCAGCGAAAAACCCGGCCGCCGTCCCTCGATTTCATTAAAAGCGCCAGGCAACGCTTTCGCCTTCTAATATGGCGAATAAAACGGAAGAAAAAGAGGAGGAGCGTGGAAACACCGTCGAATGGAGGTGTGGAAAAGAGACGAAAATATCCGAACACGGTCGCGAAAATACATTTGATCGACGCGATCTCAGCCTCCACCCCCTCCTCGACACGTGTTACGCTCGATTTGCATGAACCTGCTCGGAGGATTTCCGTTTCCGGGCGCGCGACGGAGTTTCCGGTTCCTCGCGAAATTGTTCGCTTAAAACGAGCTAAGACTGGAACTTTGAGTGACAATGCTGCAATTGTGTACGTATATACATTCCAGATGAATAATCTTCACGGTGGGAACTCGATCTCGTTGATTCGATTTACGATTCGCCAAGCGATCAGAATGGTACGCTTCAGAAGATGCGCATCTGTTGGTGAAATTCTGAGACAGGACCCTGGAATTAATAAATCGCGATCTTAATTCGAACGATTCAGAAATACGAGCCTGCTCATTGACGAGAATCGATAGTTCGCAAGCTTTTTTCTATTCCAAATCGATGCTGAACGAACTTCTTAGCACTCTACCGTGTCTCGAGTGACCTTTTCGGTCTGCCCCAGCCATTGTTCACGCGGATCATCCTCCGAGGGTCACCACCGCATACATTGCCCAGTGACAATGATTTGTGGAACGGTGGTCCTTGGGGAACGGCTCGCGTGTGCCCACGTCCGCTCTAACCCGTAGCCTAAGGTATCTTTTCGAGTAACTTTGAATTTATTTCCGCCAGCGTGGCAATCATATTTCCCGATCAGAAGGCGTTCGATTTGGGAGTGGCTCGGTCGTTGCCACGGCAGCTCGCTCAACAAACGTTTATTCTTTTCTTAACAATCCTCCCGTAGAACCATTCGTATCGAGCTACTTCGTCGTGTCCAGTGGCCGTAATGCGAGTCTCTGAACGGTGGAGACACTCGTTGTATCCGCGATCCTGGAATTTATCGGCCATTGTCGACGTGCAAATGAAAGAAGCTTTTAATAAACGAGGGGATAAACGATTTTACAAAAGACGCGTGGCCAACTGGCTCGTTATTACCAACGGTACCCTGTACGCGAATAAAGGCAGCCGTTTTGTCGCTCCCAGACCGCGCGCCATTCAAGAAATTGAATTTTCTTGCACCGGGGAATTCCTGACAAAATGTATTACAGCGGAGAATGAAGACGCATCAGACAAAAGAGTCTTCCCTCACCGGCTGTGATGGTCATAATGTGTAACTACCGCCTGGTTTCTACGATGTAGAAACCGCGAGGACGTGTCGGGTCTGCTAAATGGCCAACAACGTTTTTGCGAGGAACACGGCTGGCTCTGCAACAATGTTAATAAATAACTGTTGCGTCTATCGATGCTACGTTTTTTTTTTCTTTTTTTTACCGAGGTTTTGCAAGTTGGAGCTGAATAATGGAAAAAGTTCCCTCGTTGGTCCTTTGGTAGTGTCATCATAGATTTAGAACAGCGTCCTTTCTGTTTAATATCTGAGTATTTGTTTTGTCGTGTTGAAGCAAGCGTACGTTGCTTTTATAGCTAATTAAAAAGAGATAAAGGTGTATAGCTGATTTAAAATTCATGTGGAATACGAATTATCCCGCGTTTCGTACTACCAGCACCGTCGAACGAAAGACGTTTGAACCTTCTTCTACTTTTATGTCCACTGTTATCGACAGTGGTGGAGTCGAGCAGTGCGTCTACACTGTAGTATCTACAGTGTTACAGTTACAGTGTTTTAGTGGTATAGTAGTATCTACACTGTTTAAATGGAGCACGCATTACTGACTAGAGACTAGGTAAAGTATTAGCAACAAATTTTAACTATCTCGTTAGTATTAATTCGCCTCACGATAATTCAAGTTATTCTATATTTAGTGTCAACGTTTAATAATTGAATCGAAATGTAACTCGAAACTTATTTGGAGTTGCGCCAGAATTGGAGGTTAAGTTTTTAATAAGTGTCGCCTCTGTGGCGGGAAAAAAAAAAACATGTTTTACGATTCGAGGCATGTGTTTTGACGATTGCCACGGAGAAATACGCGCGCACAGACGGCAGAGCCCCAGTTAAGTTCAGATTAGGTGGAGTTCAGCATCGTTGAACGAGCGTTTCCGCGAAATGAACGATTCCAGGAAAAAATATTTCTCGCCTTCGCCACTTTCAACTCGGTTGCGCCACGCTATTAACCCACTTACGTAACGGAAGCCAGGGAAACTGAAACGACGCTCGCGTTTACGAACTCGCTGGCCCTTCTCAAACAATCGCCCAGACAAGTTTATCCCGGATTTCAACTTCGTACGAGATACCTTTTCATTCGTAACGCGCCGCGGCCGCTTTATTTCTCTACGAACAAAACGGGCTGCATCAATATTCGACCAGCTATTGGGGTCACATGTAAATATGACACCAAGATTGAAACCGAATATCTCCGCGGTTTTCCCGGACGCCGTTACCTGAATAATAAATTCCAACCCCGCCAGCCAAGAAATTCAACGTTCCTTTATTCCATCGCGATCCTTCGCAACCCCTATTTAAACTACAACGTTCTAAAATAACAATTATTCGAGGTCAAAGAACTGGCAAATCTCTATCACTCGTTTCTAATATCCTCTCTAATGTCCTCTGACTTTTGAATTTTCCTCCAACTGCGAGTACCTTCCTTATCGACGCTCTCCACTTTCGAATCGCTCGTAATCGAAAATTTCGCGGGAGCTATTTGAGGACGTCTATTTCTTCTGAAACGCGGACAGCTCGCGTCTGTTTGCGGAAATGTTCGTTCGAAACGATAAAAAAGAAAATAGTTAAATATTCCGTTCAAAGCGGCAGTGTCCCGCCGCTGTTTACCGACAGTCGTTCGTGCTGTACGGGAATAATGGGACTGCCAGGCGATATTAAAATGAACAGCGGGGAGAGGATCAACGTGCAGATCCAACGGAATCAATATCAATCGCTTGCGAGACAAATATTAAGAATTTCTTGTCAAAGACCGCGCGACTTTATGAGTTCCGTTACTCTCCTAGCAGCGTTCCATTCCTACACGCACAGGGAAAAAGGATCACGCGAAAAAAAAAGATAATGCCCGTTTCTAATGAATTCTGAGAGCGGCTGCTTATTACGGATCGCTGTTTCACGAACAAATCGAAGCGATTACAGCCAAAAAGTGACATATCTTTCTCCTGACTTATTTGGCTACGCGCTGACCATTTGCACGGGTTATCAGCGTCCCAAACAACAGATTACAACTTGTTATGTACACGCAAATATCTCAGGTCATCCGACAGGCTTATCTTTCTCGATTAAACGAATATATCGGCTTTTTATCGATCGAACGTGATAACGGTTTGAAAATTCGCCGGTACGTTGCACACTTTTAATAAATAACCCTGTTAACGAGTCCATTGTCGCGACAGATCTCGCATGCCGCGAACGTACGCAATAATTCGAAATTCTCGGGTGCAACGTGGAATTCGATTAATCCAATAAATGAAAAATAGCGCGTGCTCCAATACACCCGTCCACCGGAATCGAATCGGACCCCAGTCAGTTCCGCCACTCATTATTTCGACGGCCTCGTAGTCTGATTATGGCTTTCATCTTCGTAACAGTGGCCTGGCCGATGTTGGGGGGGCATTTCAAACAGCCACGTCGAGGGTTTATTCAGTCGTCGTGTTTAGGGTGCGCCCACATACAATTGCAAATTGCACGCGTGATCGAAACGCGTTCAGACGCGATGAAAGCGCGTAGAAACTGCTCAATTATCGTCACTGACCAACGATACCTCTGTAACGAGCTTGAAAACGTAGATTTTAGATATCGAACCCTTTCTCTTTCCATTGATACACACGTTCATCCGTTTGCTCTGCCACTTCTACCGTCGCGAGTCTTACTCGCGCTGCAGGTCACGTATTTACCTACACCCGCGTTCTCGCGCTGGTGTAGCAGTCTTTAAGGGGCTGCAGCTCAAACCTGTCTACTACAAAACTCTGTATTACACGCATATTCGCTTGCATCGATGTCAGAACATTTTATACTCGAAACAGTCACTCGTGGAAGTATTTGAACGCGAAATTTCTGAGATCTCGAGTTTCCACTTGCGTGCCAACATCGCACGCTCCTCGAGCATGCGTTGTCGCGTTGCACGGTGTTTCCACGCGTGTGAGCGTGCCTTTAAACGGCAACTAACGGGACAGATCGATGCGCGTTCAAATCCAAGGATACAACGAACGTAGCCAGCCCGTTAAACGGCTGTTTGACCGTTTCCAAATGAGGTCATCGTCCGTTCGTACGCGCGCAATGCAAATGTTGCGTCTGCAGCTGTCGGTGACTTATAATATTTCATAAACCATTGCTAACGAATATCGAAATAATGGCTTACGCCCGCGCAGGGGATGCAAGGCTCGAAATGGCGATCGTTTGAAACCGCAGCATCGACGCTGGCCCAATTAATTCCTGTTTAACCGAGGAGGGGTGGTTTAATCGTTTCTACCAGATTTTTAATGCCAGTGAACAGCGTTTCGAGGAGCTCTTTTCATTTCCTCGTTGCGCATCCACTTCTTCTCCTATCTTAACTAAAATTCGCGACTCTTTTCTGTATTCGAAACGTTTCTTTTTCCTATTAGACGCCTCTTACGACAGGTAGGGGGTTTATTCTGATCCCCAACGCACAGGGATTTTAATCGAGGACGAACGATTCGTCAATGAAAGCTTAATAGGAGGCTTTAGTGGCTTATTGCCTGATTTTACGTTCGCGTATAAACGGGACTCGCGGAGAACTTCATTTATCAAGCGTTTCTCAGCCCGATAATATTTTCGTTGAGCCACGACGCGGGATAGAGAAAAGACTCGCGTTCCACGCGGCTGTTTTCAACACACTTACATTTTTAATTGGATTAATTAACTTAACCTCACTACTCCGCCCATTCTTCTTTCGCCCTCGCGCTTTTATTACGCTTCCTTTTACGCTTTTCCACCCTTTCAGAGCGTTCTCCACGCGGCTTTTTCCCGCTCCACGGGAACGTTACAATGGCATTTCGCTGCGAGCGTGTACACACGCTAATTTCCGCCAGAGACCCGCTCGAGGAAAGCTGCATCGCACCAGGTGAACGAAATAATTATCTCTTAATTACCCTGCGAGATAGATCCAATCGTAACGGAAATTTTGCCCAGTTTTTCGAATATAGTAACAGCAAGAGCTTCCAATCTGAGACACGACTGTACGATGGTCGAAAATGGCGAGCTGGGACCAACGAACCGCGGCTGATTGACTTCTCGAGTGTGGCTAACGTTCGAGGAACGACTGCACGAGGAATGCATCGAGAGTGAGGCAGATCTTTGCAGCGAACGGGGTCAGTCGAAAGCGAGCAGCGTCAAGAAAGACTCAAGCGAACTCTTCGAAAGTCTGCCAGTGTTTCACATAGTATCTCGAAGGATGAAAGGTCTATTAAACTTATTTCCAAGTCTCTCTTAAATTCGAGTGTTTCTCTCGCTCGAAAAATGCCAACAGTCGCGAGCAAAGTGAAACAGGTAGAAATTGTGTCTCAAAGATGAAAGGAGAAATTGTTCACTAATTATCCTTACTGTAAAAGAACACTCTGTACGAGAAGGGTCAAGTAATGCGTCGATGATAACTAATTCGTTTAGCGTCTATCTACGACTGTGTATCGCACCAAACAAGATCCCCTCTTCCGAGCGTTCGTGTACACATTCCACATCGTTATCTCACATTTATTGAGAATCATTCAGCGAGGATCGCCTAGCAACGATCTTGATTCCAACCAAGTTCGCGAATATCTACGCAATACGTGTGTAAGTGATCGTTAAACAAACTCGTTAATGTTAATTTCGTATCGATCGATCATTGTTGCATCATTTCTTTCTTCGTGTAATCACCGTTCGATTGTATCCTCTCTATCTTCGCTCGTTCTCCACTCATTCGCTTCTTAATCTGAAAATCCATGTCTTTCTTCTGTTTCAGCAACTCGTTAACTCGATAGAACCCCATAGAAAATCGTCTGACAACGATCAGTGGCTGCGTCCTCACGAAAATGACGAAATACGAAGGTAAAGATGTGTTCAATTAGTCGAGTGATTATCCCTCAGCTAATCGTGCGTATGTTACAGGTTGCACTGGTCCTGGCTACAGGTCGCCAATGGCAGCGATGCTGGAGGGACCTCGTGAGAAGATTATATACGTCGTCTGCATTCACACGGACCCAAATAAATCTGATGTCCTCTGCACCGTCGACGTGGACCCAACGAGCAAAGATTACTGCAAAGTATGCACTCCATCACAATTGACAATTAGCCAAGATTCAGAAGAGTAACGTTCTCCAGATAATTCACAAACTGCGGATGTCCTACGTCGGCGACGAGCTGCACCACTGCGGCTGGAACATTTGCAGCAGCTGCCACGGTAAACCGTGTAAACGAGACACCCTGGTGCTCCCGTGTCTGATGTCTGATCGCGTTTACTTCGTCGATACCACCAACGAGCGTACCCCAACGTTGAGAAAGGTACGATCATTCTTCTGTCTTCTGCGCACAGGTGTATCGAAACTGATCTAGGAGAAGCTCGTTTATAATTGGTTCTTGGATAGGTATTGGAGCCAGAAGAGGTGCATCGATACGGTGTGTCTGCTTTGCACACCACTCATTGCTCTCCCACTGGGGAGATTGTGATCTCCACGATGGGCAAACCGAACGGCGACGCGCTTGGTGAATTTCTTTGCATCGACGCGAAGACCCTCCAGGTGAAAGGAACGTGGACGAAAGGGGAGAAGAAGGCAGCGTTTGGCTATGATTTCTGGTACCAACCGTACCACGATGTGCTCGTCGCCTCTGAATGGGGCGCGCCTAAAGTTTTTAAGAAAGGCTTCAGCATTGACGACCCTGGAGATCCCGGTTCGTTTATCGTTCCCTCTGTATTTATCGCGTTTATCATTCGTCGAGTAGCATTATCTCTTTCACTCTGTCCCTTGCAGTGCGTTATGGCAGGAGTTTGAACTTTTACTCGTGGAGCAAGAAAACGTTGCAGCAAACGATAAATCTGGGCGACGATGGGATCTCACCGCTCGAGATACGATTTCTGCACGATCCGAAAGCTGCTGTTGGATTCGTCGGCTGCGCAGTCACCTCGAGCATTTACAAGTTTTTTAAGAAGGACGACAAATGGGTTGTCAAGAAAGTAATTCAAATACCGTATAAGCAAGTGGACAATTGGGCCACTCCGCAAATGTCTGGTATATTATCTTGTAATAACACATGCAGAAAATATTGTATAAGCAGATACTGGTTTGACTGTCTTATGTAATTTTTTTTTTCTTTTGCTGCAGGAATGATAACGGATATTTTGCTAAGTCTCGACGACAAATATTTGTACTTCCCAAATTGGCTTCACGGAGACGTTAGACAATACGACATATCCGACACGGACAATCCAAAGTTGACGGGACAAATCTTTCTTGGCGGCTCGATTTTAAGCGATTCGAAAGTACGCGTGACAAGGGACGAGGAACTTACTAGCCAACCGGAACCAGTTTACGTAAAAGGTCGTCGACTTCATGGGTCACCGCAGATGCTTCAACTGAGTCTCGATGGAACACGTTTATACGTGACCAACTCTCTCTTCAAACCGTGGGATAAACAATTTTATCCTCAACACGTCAAGTACATTTTATACTGTTTCGCTTGCTTCTATTCAATTGTCTAGGCTGTTTCGATTAATTATAATCGATTGTATTTGTAATTTCTGTATGCATGTGCCTTCAGGAACGGTTCAACCATGGTCAAGTTGGACGTTGACGTTAAGAACGGTGGTTTGAAGCTCGATGAAGACTTTTTAGTGGACTTTGGCGCGGATAAGGACGATATTCTACTGGCGCATGAAACAAGGTTCTCATTTTGCGATATTATTTAGAATCTTCTAGCCACAAATCTATGTTTCTATATACCATAATCGTGATTTCCTTTTCAGGTACCCTGGAGGTGATTGTACATCGGACATATGGTTACCTGAGGATTAATCTCATCCATGAACGATTTTTTTATCCGAAACCAATATGCAATATGCTAGAGAACATATCCTAAAACTCAAAACTCCCAAATTCGAGGCAAAAGAATATTTTTATAATGAATAATATAAATATATAATGTCACGTAGCGCAAATGACATTACAGTGCTCTTGCTGTGAAGAAATTATATTGTCGAGATGTATATTTCAATAGTTTTATTGCAATTTGTTGTACATTTCAGTAGTTTTATTGTAATTTATTTGATATTCCCCGCTGTGGAGGTAAGAGAGAGAAAGACATATGGAATAGCTGTAAGAAAGAGTGAGACAGATGATGCCTACTCTATTGAAGAACCCGTGGCGCCATCTCTGTAAAAAGTGCTCAAACTGGTCGCTCAGCATTATCGACAGCGAAGTGAACTAGTGAAACACTAGCGCCATCTGTTGGAGAACTGCTGAAACTGGTCGAGCATTAGTTTCAATATTTTCCGCATAGATGGCGCCAGTGGTTCTTCAGTAGTTCACTTCGCTGTCGATAATGCTGAGCGAACAGTTTGAGGACTTTTTACAGAGATGGCGCCACGGGTTCTAAAGCAAAGTAGGTAACATCTGTCTCACTCTTTCTTATAGATTTCATATATATCTTTCTCTCTCTTACCTCTAAAGCGGGAAATTGCAATAAAACTACTAAGGTATACAAGAAAATGCACTTTAATTACTAAGAAATGCAATAAATTGTAATAAAACTACTGAAATATACAAGAACTTACAATAAAACTATTGAAATATACAATAAATCATAATGAAATAAATGGTACAATAAATTATAATGAAATTAGTGAAATATACATCCAAACACAACTTTGTCAGAATAAGAGCATCGTGATGTCGCTAATGTTTCCAACGCTTTATCATATGAAATATAGATTAATTCTGTTTACCAGGCATTTTTAAATTGAAATTCAAATATTCGTAATCGCCAAGCAAAAGTATCGAAACTGTCGAAATCGATATTCCTCCGTCGCTAATTTATCCTGTTCAGTTGCGTGCGATCGCTGACGTCTGGGCGTTGATTTGTCCTTTTTGTACACACGGAAAATTGTTTTTCTTTTATGAGATAGAAAATGCCAAAAGTGCGTAGAAGTAAGAAACCTCCACCTGATGGTTGGGAGTTAATTGAACCAACGTTAGAGGAATTGGAACAGAAAATGCGAGAAGGTAAAGAGAAAGGCAAAATTGAGGTTATGTTGTGTTTAGAGGTTATGATAACAAAGCAAATGTTTATTGTTTTTTTACGATAGTTTCAGAGGGAAATAATTCTAATCGCGCTTTACTTATGTTATTTAGCTGAAACGGAACCTCACGAGGGCAAACGGAAACAGGAGTCATTGTGGCCAATATTTAAAATTCATCATCAAAAATCGCGATACATATACGATTTATATTACAGACGGAAAGCAATAAGTCGCGGTTAGTGAGCAGATGGTAAACTCTTTAGCTTTGTTTCTCATATTTATTGTATCGTTCTCTATTCTTTCAGAATTGTACGATTATTGTCTGAACGAAAATATAGCGGACAAAAATTTGATAGCTAAATGGAAAAAAGTTGGATACGAGAATCTGTGTTGTTTACGTTGTATACAAACGAGGGACACTAATTTTGGTACCAATTGCATTTGCAGAGTACCGAAAGGGAAACTCGAGGAAGGCAGAATAGTGGAGTGCATCCATTGCGGATGCAGAGGATGCTCTGGATAACATTTAACGACGATAATAAGACGCGTGTTTGTGTTGTCTTTGTTAATACTTGTCGTACATTATTGAAAACTCTGTTGCTTTGTATCAGAGACTTATGAAGGTATTAACTTAGGACTCGAGTGAGTGTATATGCGCTGGCAAAAGTTTGGAACGCTGCTGCTTAAAGGAAACAAACTTTATCAAATATATATACAGTTAATTATCCTATTAGAGATAAGTGTACTTACATATCAGATTGATATTGCAAGAGTATGACTGTAAATCAGATGTGTTTATTTATTTAAAAAACAATTGGTGTTTAAAACTATAACGTATTCCAAACTTTTGTGCAGCATATACGCGTATCTGTACTCTCGTTGCATGAATTTTAAAATGTTTGAACTTATCATGCAAGTAACAGAGATTGTACAGATGGAAGTTAAACTTTGCTCTTTTAACACAGGATACAAGAAGTTGAAAAGAGCAACTTTCTTATTCAAGTGCTATACACGAATCCTTGATCAATTTGAAAAGTAATAAATTTTGATGAGACGAAACTAATACAGATACGATTGTTGTTCTTGTTAAATTTATTTAGTCTCTAGTTCTTTGTACCGCTCATTCGACGCTTTCGACGTGCAATCGTGATAGTCTTTATAAAATTCCATGAAAACAGTTTGACTGTCTTTGTGAGCAAACGTTTGCGTACTTTGATTATGCAGAACGATGTATCTTTTACCTTTCCGCCAAACTGTGGCAATTGGTGCTTCGTTCGCTGTTTCTTTGACGTCGCGACGAGGAGTCGTGTTCGGTTTTGCAGATAAAAATGAAATCGCAGAATGGCAGCCCATTGCCGCTAAATCTCTTCGAGAAGTTTGCGTGGCGATCCCTATGATTTGCCAAGAATATTTAACGCTGCAATCGAACCTCGACTCGTCGTCGTGAATACTTTTCTCTTTAATTAAACTTTCCAAAAGTGTACGCGACGTTTGCGAACTTGTACCGATCACTTGCCACGAATACTTTATTCCGCAAGGGTAACAGTGCTCTTTTTTACAACAGCTATCCTGATATTGAGACTGATTCGTCTTAAAAAATGATAGAATCGAATGATCGACGTTATCAAGAGCACGTCGAAAATTTCGCGTGGTCAAAATTTTGCTATACATATCGTCTAATGTATCTGTCCTGTTAGCATCTAACAAATTATCTGGCATCGAAAGATCAAGAGTGGTACACTGAACTCGACTAAAAATGTTTGATTCTATACATGTAACTGGAAATTGTAATTCTTCCTTGTGACTGATCATGCTACTAGAAACTGTACTTTTCACGCTTCTATTTACATCTCTTAAAGCAGAGTCGCAATAAGGAATGAAAGAGGGTTGTTTCTCGACAGCATCTTTCTGTACGCTTGTAATTCTAGCCGTTGTTGTAGCACTCAATGGGATATTTGTGGTACTGCTTGATACAATGGAGCTACTTGAGATATTGCTATCAGATTGTTTAAAGTCATTCTGCAAACCACGTACAATACACTCTGCTCTGTTTGACTTCAACTTTCTATCGTTGCCACTCTTCTTTGAAAGATTTGGTAAAGTACGTCTAGTATCACTAATTGCTGCCTTTCCAATCATTTTGTCATTCTCCTTCCACTTGTCCGATTTGATCAACTTCTTATTAATTGAAGGAGGCTGGCATTTATCGAACGATGTCATAGGCAAATCAGAAATAGACGAAGGGAACAGCAGCACTTGCTTCTTCCTACTTCGCGATCGTCCAGAAGAATTTCCCGACTGATCATTTAAAACGATGTAACTTTCGTTAATTAAACGCGGCGATTGCTTCGACATTCTCACTCCTTGGCGTTTACTTGGTTTATTCATCTGAGAACACGTTAACTCTTACAGTTTCTGATCTAAAGTAGCTTATACAATGACTGAAGAAATATTCATCACTGTGATCTTCTGGTTTCTATTGAAAGTACCACTTCTTTGTCACAGTATGGAGTTAAGATTCATTTTATACCATCGTAATCTGCAATATACTGCCTTCTCGTTCAATATTTGCCCTACTTTGGCGCTTGTCAATAAAAATCAGACGCTAGCAAATACTTTTTTCAGCCACTGTATGTCTAAAGAGAACAGGATGAGAAGAGGGAGGGGAGTGAAAGAAAAAGCTGGTCAATTTTTCGAGATTACCTTTTTCGAGTAGGATTCTAGGCTCGTATAACTTTCCTCTGGAAGACAAAATGGTTTTCTCAGTAACGACATTACTGGGCTATTGCTACATTGGTCCGACTTAACAAGTTCTATCTTTCGTCCAGGGATATTGTAGGGTAATGCATCGCGCTTCTTGGTAAATATGGTTTTCGTAATCGGCACGAAAACATTCTCTGTGATCACTTCAACGTTCGGCACAGCTGATGTTTTCCGCTTTAATGTTCTCCATCCACGTTTGCTCCTCGCAACGTTCTTAATATCCATCGTTTCTCCCGGTCGACTGTGAGATAATCAATTTTCCCTCTGCACCTTTATTTCATTTTGTACAGTTCACTTGTCAATTTTCGACATATCGAAAATAGATTCGCGTTAAAATAAACATGAAGTTCGCGAAAATGACGACTGAACGATCTTCTTAATTATAACTAAATCGGTTCTGTTGAAACGAAAGATTCCAGCAGCATGCATTTCATAATTACACTTACGAACATAGCGTATTCACTGATTATGCAAAATTCATAAAATTTATCATTTAGGAAGAGTACAGTGCAATTAATTGAGCATACATTCGAATGATAAATGGACGATATGATAGCCAGGAAAATGAGATTGCATACAGGGGCTGAAGAAACGTAACAGAAACGAAATTAAGACGTCCAAAAAGATGAAGAATAACAAATATACGTTCGAAGCTTGATCTCTGCGCACTGAGCTCCGTTTATAACAGTTACATACGTCACGCGATTTTTAGTCTTATCACTGAGAGTTTATTTTTTATTTGTAAAAAATATATAACATATATATAATGATGACGCTGCTGGCAGTAGCGATATTTTCAACGATGGTAATGGTGCTGACAACGACGAGAAACGGTAGTAACAATAACAATATAACGGTAACGTTTCCACGTAATCGCAATAATTATCGTTCATCTCGAATACAACGATAACGATGATAAACTAACAGTGTAAAGTGCGGTGACGAAAGTAGTGAGCCCTGTTGCTTGAACAGCGATAAACTAATACCGAGAGTACAAAAGTGGCAGTAAAAAGAAGACAGGCGATCCGATAAATTCATTGAGAAATGTAATAGAATCGAATATTTGAGAAGATAAAGAAAGCTAGTGTCGATTGTCGGAAAGAATTTGTTGGTTTCATCATTAGTATCGTTCAAGTCGACGGCATCGACCACTGTTGGAAACGTCTGAGCAATTGTTAATCTATCGCAGTTGAATAACGTTGAGTCAACTCGTTCGATAGTCCCCCATTTCAAGTTCAACTTAAAGAGCAAATGAATCTCGATAAGAACGTCACAGATCGTCTCTCGTTTGCCTTCTTAGACGTGTAAGCATACATTATTTATGAACGCTATTCCCGACCCTCCTCATCTGCGACTCTCTCGTCTCTCAACTACAATACGCGGCGCCCACGCCTGTGACCGTGAAGATTTCGTTAATCTCCTAATAATCTTCTACCGATATGCTAATATACTGTTATGTCAAGTGTGATCTAATTAGAGAACTCGAGTTATATACAAAAGAACAAGATTACTCCGTCGAACTCGTTCCCGTAACAATTTCGTCGATGTTTGATTCAAGGGTTATTCGCCCGAGGTGCGCTTTTACTCTCTAAGGTACTAAACGCCCCTTCCAGTCCCCGATATATACAGATTTGTTTAGCATATCCTCGAGAAATAACACGCGCGCGCATCATCGACGAACGTACACGCTGTACACGCGATGCGCGCTGACAAACATTCGCAGGCACTCTTATTAATGTGTATAATAATGCGGGTACATTGTGCAAAAGGTTACCACGAATAGAATCTACACGGGGAATCGAGACGTTCATGGAAACTGAACCGTGTACCAATCGAACACGTTCGCGGATGTTACGTTGTCGAACCTACTGTTGCGTGTATATACATACGTATCCGTGTTTCGCTTAACTGTGCCCAGTACATTTTTCGTTTAATATTTCTTACTGACTTATTTACGTCGGAAAAAAAAAAGATATTTTCAGCGTTGTTTACACGTCTTCTATTTACCCTCCCCCTGTTACATCTTGTTCCGCTCGTTCACTGCATTATACATATATGTACATATGTATATGTATACCTAACCGATCTACCTAGTTAATCAGTCATCCGCGAAATTTATTATGCCATTCGTTTATCAACCTGCCCATCGGCGTGAATGAAACGAGTAGAACGATAAAATCCCTTTTAACGATTTACGCTCAGTTCGACGGCGCGAGCACGAACTTTGTCGTCCCCTGAAGGTGGGCACGTTGTGCTCTGACGTACCGTGGTTATACATAGAGCAGCTAATCGAACTTGACAAACAAGAAGGCGAACGGTGGAAGCAATGTTTTCGATTGCCTCGTTGGATCTGTGCTTGTACTTGCATCTGTCCCGATATCCGTGTCCGTGTGCACGCGTTCGTGTCAATAGGGTACGTGAATGTCCCTGGAGGCTGCTCGTCGCTTGCAAATCTTGCAAGCGGCGATCAGGCAGATAAGACCCAGAAGAATCGCGAGAGCAGCGCCTAAACCAGCACCCGCCCAACCAGCGGAGCCAACGACGTTGGTCCAGCCTCCGATACCGCTATCAGATCCTGCCGCGTTACCACGTTTACCAGCCACATCAGCGCCGCAAGTCTCGACGGACTCGTCGTTCGGTTCCTCCGCGACGCCCAACAGGCCAGTGGCGTTGTGCGTGTTTTTGTACACCGATCGAGGCTCTGGCATGGGACAGTTGACGACGCCGTTGCAAACGAGCCTCGCTGGAATGCAGCCAGCGTCGCCTGGGCATTGAAATCCACAGATCTCCTCCAGTTTCTGCGTGTTCAAAGCGCCAGAGGCGTCGCGCGGCAGATGATACAATTCCGTCCAGGCGATTTTGAACGCAGCTCTGGCTGGGGCCATCGAACCAGTGAACTGCACGATCACCGTGGGCCATTCGAACTCTTCGTCCTGATCGATCGGTAACGAGGACTGCGGCGACACCGGTTGCTGCACGTGCGTCTGCGTTTGGGTGGATTCCACTTTGTAATGTCCTGAGTCACGGTCACCTGGCGTTCGTGCATTCGGGGCGATCTGCGCCGCGGATATGATTGGCATTTCCCTAACGTAGCTCACGTTCTCGCCGCATATACCAAGGAACGGTTCCACGTTCCCAGGCAGGAAGATTTCCAGTTTCCCGTCCTCGCAGGACCTCGAGGCGAACTTGATCTTATCGAAGTGCAGCCAAACGTCTCTGTCCCTGTTCACACGTAACTCCCAGATGCATTTGATCGATCGAGGCGGCGCAACGTATCCCAGCGCTTCGTAGTGAGGGAATTCAATCTCGCCGTCAGTCATTGCTGGCAGAATTGCTGGGCCGCACAGAGGGCTATGGGCAAACTCGTACTTCGCCTCGAACAACGGCTGGGATTGCTTGAAGTAGCTCGCTGCGGCGTATACGCCGTCCACCAGCAGCTTCAACTCGAGCTTCTCACCGCGAGAGATCACGCGAAGCACGGGCTGACCTTCGCCGCCAGTCCCATTGGTCGTCATCGAGCGACAAATGCAGTGACTCCTACCGATGGTGTTACTTTGTTGCTGCCGTTGTTGCTGGTGTTGATGGTACTGCTGTTGATGCTGCTGTTGATGCTGCTGCTGTTGCGAGTACTGTTCGGTAGCGGCGTCTGTAACAGGCGGTTCTCTGATGATTAACCGGTCGACTCGACTGTCCCAACAATGACCGCACTGTGCGTACGGGTGCTCTTTAAAGGAGACAGACTCCACAATGAGGATTACTCGCGCGTACAATCTTTTATCCGTGACGAAGGTGTAGGTGCAAGACAGATCAGCAGGTGGATCGCCTGGTCGTTTGTAAACGAGGGTATTTAGCGGAGAACGAAATCGACCAGAGCGTTCTTTCCAAGAAGCGAAAGTTTCGTCGCATTCGGTTCCAGGCACAGGATCGCCGAATCTCGTCGCGTTGAAGAAATCGTAGTGCGCCCAATAGTACAACGAGCTGCCAGAGTAGCTGCCAGTTTTGCTCTCGAATTTCACGAACAACGCGTTCGAACTCGAGACGAAATCGTGCTTCTCCATCGGCTTGCTGAACGTGTCGCAGAATGTTTTGATAATCTTCGCATCGTCGGGCCAGTCGGCGTCGTAGAGAGTCAGGCTCTCGCCGCAATCGCCGTCGTACGGTTGTATAGGTGACTCGATACGGTTCACCCGGAAACTGGGAAAGTAGAGCCTCGCAATTTCACCTAGGCGACCTTTCAACAGATAAGTACAGCTAGTATGCGGTGGATACCAGTGCGCGACCGATAGGAAGATCCCCTCGTTACCGTTGTGCAGGGACTCGCTGTTCAGCAACCAGTCGCAGCTACCGTTTCGCACGCCAGCGGTTTCCACGTGGCCCGGCCAATTGCCAACGTTAAAGTGGAAGCCAGTATTTAAAAGTGGCCCAGCTGGCGACGACACGAACTCCACGTACAGGTCTTTGCTGGTGCCGATGATGCTGTACGGGAATTTGCCCATACCGCAAAACGTGCCTATCGCAGGGCTGTTCTCGTCCTTGCCGTCGTAAACGCGTATGTAGTCATACGGACAATGCTCCGAGCCAGAGCTTATCGGTCGCATAGGGCAGGTCATTATGTTCTCGCATCTTTGCCCGTCGATATTGAACTCTTCGTTCTCGATGTAGAGCTTTATGAAAGGCAGCCGCGTATTAAGTCGATACTTGCAGTGCAACGCGCGCGGATAGATGCCAGGGTAGGCAGGGCTCTGCACGTAACAGGTTTGCAGCCTGCAATCTTTGAAGACTCGCTCGCAGTAGCTGCCGGGTACGATCTCGCCTCTTCTGTTCGGATAAAGTTCCGGATGCTGGCCATATCTTAAGTATACTTCGAAGTGTTGCTCGGCGCGGGAGTCGAAACTGAAGTACGTTTGATCGGTAAAATTGTCCGTGTGGAATATCACGCGGACGAAGCTGGTCTCGGATATGAACGTCTGCGGCTGCTCCGACTCACCGCAGTATACACCTGGATTCTTCCGATTGCTCACTTCCGTCTTCGTATTCCCGTCCACGATCTGCGAATTGGTACCGTGCTCGTTAAAATTGCGGAGGATCGCGTTCAGACGATTGGAATCTATGGATTTACCTGTAAATAACCTCCGGAACAGGTGGTGGCATTTTCCAGCACGCCCACTTTAAACTTTTTAAAACGAACCCGCAGGATCCAATCTTGCGGGATTCCACGGAACGCTCGAAACCGGTACGAGCATGACAACGGTTTCCCCCAGTTTATCGAGGTCACAGCTGGGCTAGATACATCGTCGTGTATGTCCACTGTCTTGTTGCAATAATTTCGATCCACTGAAAAATACGATGGAAAGATTAAAAGGATGGCTTGAATACGTGCAAAGAAATACTAGAGGGTCGTCGTTACCTCTACGGATGGCAGCAGGACTGGGGGTGGTGAAAATGAGCAAGAAAAATACGAGGAATCCCCAGCCCCAGATGCCCGATACCGCCGGTATAAGCATTCCAAGATATGCACACCGTTTCACAATCTCCTTATGCTCGTCAATCTAACCCCGCGTTTTCTTTTCTTCGCATCGCTTGCTCTCTCTTACGTCGCAGCACCTAGAAATTGAAATGTGCATGAACGGTTCTCGCGGGACACCCTATAACACAAACAGACACGTATGAAGTCGTTAGAGATTTGGATTCTAGGAGAGAATTCGATCGCAGAGGTGGGAACGAAAGGAGTAACTCGAAACGGATTCTTACTTGACGCCACTGGTTCCTCATCTTCGAGCCTACATCGCAAGCACAGCCCGCTTGGTGCAATGGTAAAAGACAATTCTTAACAGAAGTTCATTTACTGGTTATGCGGATCAACCAAGTCCGGAAGTTGCTCGTTCCGTCGTTCGCCCGTTCACTCCAAAACGGGGCTATATAATTGATTCAATCCGTGTTAACTCTCCTCTTGTTGACTGTCCAGGACCGAGCGAATCACGTACATATTCTCGGCCTCCCCCTTTTACTATGCTCACCGCTACGTAACTTTCACTCTTTCTGCTCCGTTTTCCCCCTGTTTTTCTAAATTTCCACATGTCCGTATAAATACAACGACTTCAACGATTCACCAAACAGAATGAAACAGGAATATTAATATAAAACAGGCAACTTATGCAACAGCATCGGGGAACGGCTTGTGAAACTTGAATTACATCGCGCGTACGATGTATACAACAAAAGAAAACTATGCGTATGCATGGGTGGTATATGGGTGAACAAAATATCCATTTTCTACGACCAGCTTTCTGTTACCAGCCAGTGTACGTTCAATATCGTGTCGTGCGTGCGTATGAAGCGATCGTGATGCCCGTTAACAGGAACACGTGGTATCGCAATCCGTGCTCTACGCTTCCATTAACGTAGACGATCGCAAAAATTACTTACGTTGCGGTATCTTCGGAACGGGGTCGGTGTTACATTTGCCAGAATAAAGTGGCGCTCTAATACTACCTATAGAACGCGAGAAAATTACGTAGATTTAGAACAACGATTCGTACATTCGAGGGTTTCAAAATGACATACAGGCTTACCGCGACATAGATCTGTACAATATCTCGAGCGAGTCACGATAGCATCGCGAACGATTATCGTGGTCCCAAGTAAACTGAATTGAAATCAAGTCCCACGCTTCTGTTGCAGTTCGCTCGAACGAATAATCGATACCATCGTTTCCGTCGGATAAATAATCAGCTGAAACATTTTTCAATACAATCGTATTCGGCTCACCGAATACGCGCTAAACACTGCGCTCGCGCAGACAAGATTCCCTCGCTGGGCAATGGATCCCAGAGTACTGCATTATCGAAAGATCATTACACAGCGAATGTTTCCCTTCTGCCCCGTGAACGTTATTTCGCTAACTCCCTGCCAATCGTTACCTCGCTTGTGCTCCACTCGCGTTCCCCCGATACATTTCGGTCGTCCCTTTTTCGTTACCAGCGCGCACTCGAATTACCTCGAAACACGATAAATCGTTACCCTATTCTACCATGTACACGTTGAATGGCATGGACGTGTAATTAGATACGTATAAAAGAGCAGAGAAAGGGAGAGAATGGTCGAAAGAGAGAGAGAGAGAGAGAGAGAGTTTCCAGACGGGGGTTAAACAAATGCATTTATACGATTAGTATGTACAGCACAGTGACAGAGACACGTACACGGGAGGGAAACGAAAGGCCAAATATTATCGTTAGGATAAAGGTCAAAGGTGCAGGCGACGGGTGGATGGAAAACGAATCCGAGCGAAATATGAGAACACTGGGGGAAAGGCCAGAGGGAAACAGGCCAGATTATGAGGGGGGAGGAATGGTAGATACAGAAACAGCAGAAGCAAACCGTCGAGAAGGTGGAAAAAATGTGATATGGCAAACAGAAAGATAAATCGTATCGCTACTGTACCAATTCAGGTATCGGGCTTCCATCTGTGGCTGGCTCGAAAAGTTGAAGCGTTAACTGGATGAAAGGCTGGTTAGCTGGCTGGATGACTGGATGACTGGATGGCTGGATGGCTGGATGGCTGGCTGGCTCGCTGGCTGGTTGGCTGGCTTAACGTCCGACGAGAGATTCGGGTCGAACGTCGCGCAAGCTCTCTGCACCCTCTTTCTTCTTCGCTTTCCCTCTCGCCCTCTCTCGCTTCCCTTTTCTTCTCTCTCGTTTTCTGTTTTCCTTTCTCTTACAATCCCTTTTCTTCGCGTGTACACATTTGCAAACACGCTCCACGTCCCCGTCGTACCTATCCCGCAAATATCCAAGTGCTCTAACGCGCACAGGGCTCCTCCAATCGCGTTCGTCTCCTCTACGTTGCAACGGAGCTGGCTGGCAACGTTTCGTGCGAAACATTCGTAGGAATTCGGAAATATCCAATGTAACCGCTCGTCCCTCGACCGTTATCAAGTATTCTACGAAGTTACTCCACTCTGGCTTTTCTCGCTCAATGATTCTGAATTATTCTGAGCATCCGTTCTGCGAAATCAATCGAGACGTGTATGGAACAAATATTTCAATGAATCTTAAGAGAGTCGGTGCTCGAGGGATTTCGCAAAAGAGACTTTCGATTATAGATCGAGAGCGTAATCTATTTTCTAATAAAACAAAAAAAGCGAAATAGAATAAAAGGAAACGTACCTAGTATTTCTTATACCAAAGAATGAAGCTACATAGGTGAATGATACAATAGTAATAATTTAGGTGCGAGGGTGCAAGATAAGGGGTATCGTTAATCCGGATGTAGTCAATCCGACTATCCCCTTTAGATCAAACAGGAACTTGTGTTTCTTTCTCTCAAGTTCGTCATTCCACGAGAGTATCAATCGTTTCATTCGTCAGTTATGGTCTACAACAAATATTCATGTATCTGATCGGTGCGACAAAAGGGCAGTGAAAAAAAGAGATGGCAGAGTACCTGACAGAGAAGATTGGATCGTTGAATGGAATTCAATTGATATTTTAGACAAACCGATGTAACCATACGTTCATTCGATGCGCGGGGCAAGACACAACAAGACCACGTGACTTATTCCAGGAACGTGGCGTGACGTTCGAACGTGCGCTAGAAAAAAAGTGGCTAGTTAAAATTCGCAGGCACAGACGCGTCGCATAATTAATGGCCAGCTTAATTAGAGTGGTTAAGAGTGTATCGATGTATGCACGTGTATATCACAAATTTTATATTTTATTTAAAATAATAATACGGTATTACGCGTACAAGAATGATCGATGACTTTCACTCGGGCTTATTGCAAGCAGATACGCCGCCGCGCGCGCTCCTACACTGCAAAAAATAGACCAATAAGGGAACTATCACGTGACCACACGCGCCGCCATTGTTGTATTTTATTTCACCCATTGAATGAACGAATAGTTACGTATCGTAATTCTATCTTGTCTCTGCTCTTCTCGTGAAACGATTCATATCTCACTGATGCATTACTTACTCGATCAGAAACAGAATAACATTTATTCAATTTGATTTCTGCTACAATGATTATCGTTGGTAAAAACTGAATGCAACCCGTCATCGCGCGTAACAAAAATACGTTGTTCCGGTTAAGTGTTCGAAGATGAAAATTGATAGAAAAAGAAAAAGCTCACTGGAAATTCGAGGATCACGCATACAACATAATAAAAAAAAACACTTCGAGTCACTGTTGTTCTTAATTTGAAATTGTTGTACATCTCGTACCACGAGAGCAAGCAGAAATTTGTTCAACATTGTTTAACAAAGAGAGAGTTCGAAGCGATGCATATTCGTTTAAGAGTTTATTTACAAGTGGCAACAAAAATACTATCACCTCTTCCTGTATGATTATAGTACGTTAATATCTTCGTTAGATGAACAGGCACGTCAGAAAGAAATTTCGATCGACGTATTCAGCATAAGATTATTGCTTGTTTTTTTCTTTTTTTTTCTATTTTTTTTTTTTTCTTCTGTTTCGTTCTTCTTTTAAATAGAAACTTTGTAGAATCGTACGCAGAACTATAATCTAAAGTTTGTGTCTACGATTCGCGAGCACCTGAATGAACGCGAATAGCGTCATGATCGATTCCATTGATCGATCGGTACAATATGAACAATCGAGAGTTTGAAAACCGGGAAGGGCCAAAGAACAATTCTTCTTTCCCAATAATAGTTGAACATTCAACAAAATTAATATTTGAGAAAATATTAAAAGGTATATGTAATCACTATACATATCCGATCGGAGTCGATTTGCGAGGTCGACGCGACACGGCTCAGACTTATTTACGGTGGAAAATATATAATTCTCAACAAATATCTCAAATAAATTCATTCAAATTCAATATTATCAACATTCTAGAACATGTGGCCTTTTTTTTGCGTGGCACTAAGGCGAACAACGTGAGCAGTTTTGACACAGCATTTCCTTCTATTGAGATTCAATACTTGTTTTTCGGATACAATACGATATGATTTCGCCCAAGACTATTTCTTTACCCAAAACAATGCACTTTCAAGTGTGTGTGTGTGTGGCAAATATTTATTCCTTCTTATAAATACGTAAAAGCTCCCGTCGTCTCCTCGTACCTACATATTATGAAACAATCACGCGAAGAAGGTATTCATTAAAACACGCGCATGTATATCGATGGTCGTGATAACGAAGACGACGACGGCGACGACGTTACTACAAAGTCCAAAGAAAAAGAGTTGAACACCGAAACAAGTTGATAAAATACAACATACGAGGGGACATTGTTCCCCTCTCTCACTTTGCTTATCCTTCGTTATTCCATTTGTTGCGTAAAACAATGAAATGTGTCGAGTATTTATCATACGCAGAAACTAAAGTTAACCATTACGTGGTAAAATGAACGATAGTACAGAACTGGGTACGTCTACGTATTTGTCGCGGGCGGGTTATGCGCGCGCGCGCATCGAAGATGAAAATGTATAGAGAGATTTTTAAACGTGGCATGGATATGGACAATCGAATCGAAATTTTGAACATTAAGCGTGCGCGTGTTGTACAGGACGCACACACGAGCACAGGTGTGCGTGTGAGGTGTACACGCGCGTGCAGATATATTTGACAATGAGCGAGTAGCGCGATGTAACAAAAAAAATGTCCTACATAACGATAGCCTAGGACAACGACGGTTTAGTGGTCGTCCATTTCGTGAACACGTTGACGTTTCGTCGGTGGCTGTTGGTGTTCAGGAGGCTCAGGACTTTCGACAATGGCAAGCGGTGCCGGTGAACCTGGAGAACTATCCGATTCCTCGTGTGAACGCTTTGCAACTCCGACGCCCGCGTCGGGACCAATAAAGCTTCCACTGAACGTGACACGGTACAAACAATCAATTTCGATGGATCGATGAAAATATATGTCAATGGAAATCTTTAATGTGAACCTACCTGTAGTTATAAGTGGTCTGTACAATAACAGGAGCCGGGCTGTATTGACCGGCTGGGGAAAGAGAATGTTCTTCTGTAGTATTCCCAGATACAACGTATTTATCTGGAAGAAATCAAAGCATAGCTTTAAATCAAATCTGATCAAGATAGATATTGAAATTAATACTTTTATTACTTTTTTATAGAGAAGCTGCATCGATTGATGTATTAAGTTATATTAAATTACTTGGTATTATGGTCTAGCTACAAGGACAACTGTTTACAGCAGAAAGCCCTGGGAAGTCTAAGAAATAATTACCTTCTCTAGTTGTATCGCTACTAACACCGTTCGTGACAACAGTAATCTGCTGCATGAGACGACCCTTATGAGACGGTTGACTCGAAGATGCGTATGGATGACCAGGCGATCCTGGCGCTGATTGACTGGTCAACTGACCAGCCGGAGAAGATACGATACTATCCGTATAAGATTCTGGTCCTGGAGAGGCTTCTCTGCTAAGACACTCGGGTGTCATTAGCCCGCTGATTCCAACGTGAGACGGGGAAGCAGGTGCGCTCCTACACGATTTCAAGCGTTATAAACAGATTATATGTCAATTGTTATTAACAATGTTAACAAAATAAAAATATTATATAAAATTATGAAAGTAGGTAGGCGGAAAATGTCCTATTGAGAAACATCATCTACCTACCTGGATGAAAGTCCAAAGGGAGCTCGAAAACATGGAACTCCACGTTGCCTTCTTCGCCTAAATGCCTGTTCTATGAGTTTCACTTCCGATTGTGGATCTATTCGCCAAAAAGATCCTTTTCCTGGCTCTTCTTGGCTTCTGGGTACTTTGATGAAATAACGATTTAATGAAAGATTATGCCTTATAGAATTTTGCCATCCTTTATCCGCAGTTCTATAGTAGGGATAATTCTTGGTAATGTAAGAATAAATGCCAGACAATGTAAGCTGTTTGTCAGCAGCGGATGCTATTGCTTGAACAATTAACTGTGCATAGGAGTAAGGAGGTTTAGAATCATCTTTCGGTGGACTACAATGCGCTGTTGTGCCATTTGGACCGCTACTGCTTCCACCTCTGTAACGTGACTCGACGCCAGGTTCTGGACTTATTTGTCTACTAGAGCTCTGTCCTCCGTCGTGTCTTTCCATATTAGAATTTTGCGGATCATTCGCAACAGCGGCCGCGTACACAGCTACCATTTGAAGATCCGCCGATATGCTACCCCTTGCTTGTCCTCCACGTGGACTGGCAGGGCATGAATTAGCGGCGCTGATAGTGCCAGTGGGAGAAGGAAACGGGCTACTATAGCCTGCATCCGGAATATTGATACGTAAAGGTGGCAACGGTGGTCTGTGTTTTTGAGGGGATGGTACTCGTATATTACTTTGCTCTTGCTCGTCTACTAACGATTGAAATACGAGTCTTATATTTGTACTTGGAAATCTGAACGTGCATCTGTAACAGAAAAATCATGCAAATTCGACAAAGGGGGCGAACAGTATGTTAAACAACGTTCTTGAAAACAGACAAGCGTTAAAGGCTGAACAACAACATTGATAATACTCGAGCGAGCATTCGAAAAAGCTTTCACGCGCAGAGGAATAAAAGGTCTGATCGTTAACGCGCCGGGTAAAATAGCGAAATTCGAACTTGAAGCTCGCATTGTCAAACGACAGCATTACACGGGCAGAGCGATATTAACAGAGGCAAGGCGAGACTGTACGTTAACTATGCAAGAAGTTTGCCAGCGGCATGCGAGAAACGTGTAAGAAAGGTTAAGTCGGCTCGATAAATGCTCGAAAACATATCTTACGTCTTTGGTAATTGGAAGGCAGGCGCACCCTTTCGTTGAAAGACTCCATCAACAAAAACACCGTTTTTACCATTGCAGATCATAAAGAAAAAAGGATGATCATAGAATATTTCAAGGTGTCGTCGTGAGATAAAACTGGAGTGGCCCATGTTGACGTCGACCTCACCCTTGCTGCTGTTACGTCCGATGGTGATACGTCGCTGTCTAACCATGTATTCGAACTCCCGACCCTCCAACCGTGCGATCGGTGCACCTTTTGCCTCCGGATTCCACTGCATCTTCGTCGGGCTGGCCGGTGCCGACTTCAGTGCCAGAAGGGCCCACGCGTCGCTCTCCTGAGTACGGGAGTACGTAGTAGACATAGCACCGAGTGAGCGCGAACCCACCTTTGGGATAGAATGAGAGAGGGAGAAAAAGGAGAAGTAGATGGATAGATGGACAGACAGATAGATAGATAGATAGATAGATAGATAAGTGAGTAGATGATCGAGCAGATAACTAGATACATAGACGCGGATAGAAAAGTGACCAGTTACCACCGGTAGAAGAAACAATGCTGGAATCACCTTGTACACAGATGTAGACGCGCGCGCACGCACGCACTCATACACGTACGCATCGTGAACCGCGGGATTAAGAGCTGGGAAAAATGCGGAGGTTAATTGTGGGATTGCGACGATTAATATCACCGCAGAGGGATACGGGGAGACACGTAAGACAATTTATTGAAACGATTAATTGCCCTGCAAATTCGCCAAGCAATCGATCGAACGACCAGTCGATCGATTAATCGACTAACTGACTGACCGACTGGTCAACGAATCCATCCTGGCTAACCGATCGGTCGATCAATTGCTTTTATGATAAGTAGATGAAAAACGAAAAGGTCGATACGTTCGATAGTTGGTGGTGAATTTTTCAATAGCGGGAAATACGATCTCCCGCGAAGAAGATAACACGTACGAATTAGGTACGTGTATAGGTGAACAAACGAAAATGTACGTATTGCCTGTTCTTTGTTGGTAGGGAACAAAACATAACAACAATGGCGGCGCGTGTGATCACGTGACGGTCCTCTCATTGGTCTATCCTCTTTTTCTTTTTTTTTTTTTAAGGCACAGGGCCGTAACCGCTAGCAGCGAGATCGAGCGAAATCTATTGATAGCACTTGCGAACCAACTTCCTCTCTTACTACCATAAGTACAACGTAAACATTGTAATATACGCGTACGTCTTGATGTACATCTATCCTCGTTCTTAATGAATTAGTCGTTATTTAAAAAGATACGAACAATTTCAGGCGGCGTCTATCTTCAGCGCATGTACCATCGTCGCGTTACATTACTGAAAAAGTCACGCGGTTTTGTTGTGTTTTGTTCGGTACACTGAATAAACGAATGGTTCACGTATACACGTATTTTAAGATTTATTGCAACATTTCTATAATCAGCTTGTTCAACTGACATTATCAAGTATGTTTCGCCGTTAACGTTCGATGCAATGTTTGTAATTTATGAGAAGCAAGTGACGACCACGGCCTCGCTTTTCTACGCTCTCGAGGAATGATTAAATGTACCCGTGGACCTATCGCATTCCCTTGACGATTATGTTACTTGAATTGACTCGTTCGATCGTACTTTTTCGCAACCACGGCCTTCGTGTCGCGTAAAACCTATTCGATTATACAAAATGCAGTGTAGACAGAGTTAAACATTGCCCTGTTTCTTTTATATTTACCAAGTTATATGGAAATTAAATCGTCACGCGATATGCATATGTATACGTACACGTATACTTGCGTTGTAGCCCTCTATTTTGAAAACAAAGTGAAATAATAAAGCCTTTACGTCGTGCTCGTCGAGACTAACGACATGAAACTTGAATTTCTCATAAGATATGTTAATAAAAATCATATTACAGAAATTTATGTCTTTCGATAGGTCAGGCGCATCAGATACGCTTCAATTCCCTTCGATTTGGCCGTAATCAATACGTAATCGTATAAACGAAGCATTATTCTTGGATATTGTACTCGTTCGCGCGTTATCCGGTGCTGGTTGTGGCAATACTCGAGTATCAAAAGGTTATGGTACGCGTTCTGAGGAACTATGAATATATGTTATCGTATTACGTCAAACGATTCTGTTTGTTAACCGTTATGAAAGGTTGTGTACATAACCACGCCGCGTAATGATGAACGTCAACGAATACGTTCGCGTCAACGGTGAAAACGATGACAGCTATGACGATGGCGTTTACGAGCTTCTAACTAAATTGAGCAGGCATACACTACAATCGTATCGACCCGTTTATCGTAACGTTCAGTTTACTTACGACCATGATATCAATGTAATTAAACGTCTCCGAACTAAAGCTTTCGAGATATTGCTGAAGAAAAGTGATTCACTGGTCCCCAGCCAAGGTGATGTGTGCCACTACTTTGTTATATCTATACTTATTTTAACTTTACATTATCAGCTCTGTTTTAACCATCTGTAGGCAAACTGGGTCATTGACAGGAAAAGTAAAATTTCTCCCAAAATTAAATGAGAGGCAAAATCAATGGATTTAACTTAAAATGTTATTGGATGATGTGGTAAATATTTTTAAAGGTAGCCCAGATTTTTTAAAAGCCTGCAACAATGGGAAAACAGGTTGATGATTGGTGACCGGATGCACATAGAAATAAGTCTATCCACGGATGATTAACATCAAGTATTATGTGTTTCCACAGATTACAGAGAACTTGAAGAGGTAGATCCATTTATAGAAATACAAAAATATATTTTTGCCTTGAAGCTGAGATCGAGGCATTCCTGCAATGTTAGCACTTTGGAACATCTATTACAAGAGCTCGAAGAATCCCCATCTACTGAAATACCAATTTATCCTGTTTTACAACTGTTGCTTCAACTGAAAAGTTTTAATGTTAATCCAGAACTAATGACGGTATGTTCATGGAATAAAATTGTAAGATTTTTTGTAAGATTTTTCTTAAACATGTTAATACATATGTTATCACAATTTTTAGGATATATTCTATTGCGGCAAAAGTAATCCTGCTCTTCCTGAAGTTATCCAAAGCACTAATGATGTACCACCATTTCAAGTGTATCCTATAGAATGTTTCATATCACCAGATAAATTTGAAGCAAGACTGGAGACCCAAAGATTCCAGATTACAAGAACAAGACCTGTAAACATTATAAATGGATTGGATTTCTTGCAAAATTCAGTAACATTCAAACCTATGATTGGATTTGAATCCACAGAGTAAGTTAAAGTTGCAAAGTAGCATTTTATTTCTGTTCATAAGTTTTTCAATCTTATCATATGCATATATGTTACAGGATGCCTGTTGCGTGCAACTTGATGTCCAATCATGTATTTGATAAAATTTCATTGCACACATTGTTATGCCAAGACCAACATTCCACAATGAATACAGAATTTAATCTGTACATTTCGCAAAACAATATGGTAAGATATGATTGTTTTAACTTTACAGTTATATATGAGAAGAATAAAGTATTGTGTTTCATTTTGAATTATACTCTTAATTAATGTCCCTTCAGATAGAAGATAAATACGATAATATATACAGTTTTCCTTTGGACAAAGCAGTAGCACTGAATTGCTTATGTCTTCCATTTATACAATCAAATACTGAAGAAAACAGAAGCATTACAGATACGTGGAAAATTATTGATCAGAGCGTTACCAATGAATCAAACAGTATTACAAATATCTGGAATAATGTGTGGGATCAAATCGATGTTACTAATAATACAACTACTCTAGATCATCAAACATGGGAGTACCTCGGAGAGATACAATCTGTTAAAGAACCGATGTTCATAACAGAGACACCGGTTGCGGCGATACATCTGGAAAGAATTAAAGAAATGAATAATTTACCTTTACTCTCGGAAAAGGTAAACCACACATTTTGAAAGTTTGTTCTGTTTATCTTTAATAATTATGTATTATCTAGATAAAATATATACTAAAATTTTACGTTGTTCTTGTTCCTTTAATAATATGCAATTTGTTTTCTATTTATCGATCAATAACGTAGATACTGAATTCTGTGCTTCTACTGGAAGAAGTTTCAGCCAAAGAATTTATAAATGATGTGAAATCAATGTTACTAGGAATCGAATCAAAATCCTTTCAGTATAGATACGGGGTATGTATTCTAGACGATCGATGGTAAAATCAATCGGAAAGTAAACTGTACGATTAATTCGAAATTTTTTTAGGAGGGATTTGTCTTACGCGAAAACATCAGTGTATATGGTGTATGTACAGAATCCTTACAAAATATTTGCCAGGAACCCATTAATTGGGGTAATTATTTTAAATTCTTATTAAATCTTGTTACACCAAAATCACAGAGCAGCAAATTACCTCAAGAAGGATTAATATTTAAGGTGCGAAATGATTATATATCCATAATATGTGTATCTGTTTTTTAAATACCCTCTTATATATAGTGTTCAAATATTTTTTTTTAGGCCATGTGTACGAATATTAAAGAACTGTTACTTTATTATCAAGCAGCAATTTTAAGAATTTTTACTTATGAAAATGATTCTGATAGACTACTGAAAATACTTCAGAGAGTACGTCCAGTGACCACATTAATTAGCAAAATTGCTAAAGTCTGCGAGCCTTACAAAGAAAGTGAATGCATCAATCGGGAAGGCAACAGTATTCTTACCAGGATTTATAATGAAGCGATCAAGGTTACAGATACCAAGATTGCTTTAGTGTTCTATTCGTTACTAAAATCTTGCTGCGAAATTTATTTCCGGTACGTATCGATAATACGAATTAACCACGCGATTGTAACTACGGTACGTCTACTATGTACGAGGCATATGAGATGTTAAGTATTATAACTGAATTGATCGCAACAGATTTTTACAGAAATGGCTATTCGAAGGAATATGTGATGATGTTTATGGGGAATTTATGATCAAGACGCGGCCACAATATTTACGTAATAGGAGTCACAAATTTTGGACAAGAAGTTTCAGCATCTGTAATGATGCAGTGCCTGGTTTCTTAAGCGATCTAGCTGAATCAATACTTCAGTGTGGAAAAACAGTAAGACTTTTAAGAACATGCGATTCCAAAGTAAGTTCAATTATTATACAATTCTGGTATAAATCGCATATCGTACTAATCTGTGCACGATGAGAATTTAGAATCCAGTGTGCAACGTCTGTGTAACTGAACAACCGGAAATAAGAGTTTGCTTAAGTGCAATCGCGATACACGAACAAACAATAAGGTGTCAAGAATATGAAAGAAAAGGAGAATCTGCACTTGGTTCAATTCTATCTCTTTCTACGGCTGTTCTAAATCAAAAACGACTAGAAAAACAAATGTCAGAGATCGTTGTTCATAATCAAGGTGATGTATCGTTGAGACATCGTGGTAAGTGATTTTTTTTTAATAACAGATACGTCGATATCCTGATTCAAATATTTTCATGCCATTTGCCAAAATTTTACATGAAATTAACAGAAGAGAAAGGTGGACATAAAAGAGAATTAAAAACAGTAATACCAAGTGACTCGCAAAAAAAGAATAAGGAAAAAGAGAAGGATATTGAATCATCAAACAAAGTGGTTTTGCAAATTGAAGACACAAAAGAAGAATGTGTGATAAAAGAAAGATCACGTTACGTAGAACGGTATTGTACTTATATTTAGCATTCGAATCGAATCCAGAAATATGTAATTCCTTCTATTCTCAGAAATGTGATTTATTATTATCTGCAGGACGAATATCTTGAATTATTATGAGAGTCTAGCTAATGATATTAACAAACGATGCATACGTTCGCAGTGGCGAGTTAAAAGAATGAAATTTTACGATAAAAGAGTGGATGCATTGTGTGCAGCAAACTTAGAGTCGAGAGATCAATTAAAAAGAGCTGCAGAACTTAATTGCTTAATGACACCGGATCCTTCAGTCGGTACTCCGAGCTCTTTCCAAGATGAGAACAAAAATTATACGGAAACATCTTTACAATCGTTTATATTAGACTTGACGAAAAAAGCTGAAATTGACCAACAAGATTCAACACAAGATCCTTATTTGCTTACCAATCAATCACATAAGAAGAAAATAAGCAACGATAATGAAAAGTCGGAAATTCCACCGAACCAAAATACGGAGACAACCGTACAGTTGAATGAAATTTTACAAAATCTGACGATTCGTTCGACGCATCGTAACTCTGTAACCATTCAAAGGCCCACGTTTTTGAATGTCGCAAAGATCGATAATGCGACAACGGAAACGTTGAGCTGTAACATGACACCAAATAATAACGAAGTCAACATACAGCAAATCACGTTTATTCCTCTTACGAACGAAGTAACCGGAACGGCTATTCTCGTCGAGAACAATACAATTATTTCAAATCGTCGAAACGATGATTTAGAAACACCAATGTCTTGCGCAACAGATAATTTTACCACCTCGTCGGTACATAGTCCTGTTTCGCAAACGTACAGTTTGGAGAATTCATGTCCCACAGAAAATTCATCTGCCGTTACGCCGTTTGGTTATAGTCAGTTAATTTCTAAATCATCTCTTAACATGAAGAAAGATTCAACATTTTCAGATTTATTTGAATTGGCTCATGATGAAAGAAGCAGCAGCGTGTCGCCTGTAACAACTCCCTTGAGTATTAACGATGTCGAGATAATCGATCACATATCCCTCCAGGCTTATTTAGAGAAATCTATTCGTATACCCCTAAATGTGCAGAGCCGTCTTGTTAACAATACTGTTATTAAGTATTTTTTGAAAGAGAATAAGTTGCTTTCACATTTGCACAGTTTACGTAGCTATTTCTTTCTATTAAATGGAGAATTTGCGAAAAGCTTAACGGATTCATTGTACGCTCGTTTGTATGAGATCTCTATTCCCATCGAGCTGTTCAATTCTGTTACGTTGACTAATTTATTGGAACGGGCACTTGTTCACTCGTTCAATAACGTTTACGTCAACTCGGAACTTCTCAGTCTTTCAGCAACGGATATACCTGCTCAGTTACACGTAAATTTCTGTCTTACTTAACACATTCACTGTAGATCCTATTGAATAAAAAAAGAAGCACAATTCTATACTACAAAATTATAATTCATTGATACTGTTCGTAGATATCAGACCCGACAGCATTGGATTGTCTCTCTCTTAATTATAAGATAAACTGGCCATTGAATATTATACTTGATGGAACGGTTATGCAACAGTATTGTAAAGTATTTAAGTTTTTGATAACAAGTGGCCGAGTCTCGTGGGTGTTGCAAGAAGATTTTAACATTATGAAAAGAGAACGAAAAGCAGTTACGTCGGAACAATATCATAAAGTACGTATAACAAATGACAATAATAGGAATTTAATTAATCTACATCGATTTGTCGTTAGCTTCAACTGTACAGACATTCGATGACTCAATTTATGAACGCACTACACAATTATTTAACGTGTAGCGTCTTACACGCAAGTTGGGCTGAATTTGAAAAAGACTTAGAACATTCGCTGACCGTCGATCAGATTTACTTGTCACATGTCAATTATTTGAGACGGATACTCTCGAGGTAAGAACTCAATCCGTGTTCTCTCTAGGTGATAATACAACTTAACGGAAAATATATTCTTTCCAGATGTATGCTGAATAGCCGCGGGGAAAAAGTACGCGTGTGCTTAAACAATATATTTAAAGTCATTTTGAAGTTCCATAACAGAATAAGATCTCAAAACTGGGTAATGAGATCTACAAGATACGTGCATCCTAACTTTAAAAAATTAGAACAAATGTATAGAGCATTCTGTGAATTGCGAGCATACATGGCACACGTTGCCTTTAAATTAGCCACAAGTGGATATCAACCGCATTTAATGCATTTTCTTAATACTCTTAATATAAACCATGTATACGATTTAACCGTTAAAACTTCTCGAAGCTCTGCAAGCGCTCCAGAGCTCTAATAATCTACGATGACAATATTTTATCCCTTCCCAAAGTCAGGAATCTCAGTTGCTTCTTGCCACGGTCGTAATTTGAATAATTTCGTTCTTCCTAAAGCTGGTGTAATATATAAGTGCGAATAAAATAAAAACAAGAATTGTTAACAGGAATTGAATTCTGTTTATTAAGTCTTTTATACATATTTGTTTTCTTTTCCAAGTTTTCCATCTCCCACCGTACCTCTGACGTCACGGAAGCAGTACAAGAGATGATTGCAGCAGACTAGTTGAAAGTAATGATCGTATTGTACCGTAGAAATAAGTAGACATATTGTAAAACCGAAATACCTACTCACTTGATATTTTGTTATACAGTTGCAAACACTGACTTATCTTTGATAAGCACATCAGCGCAGCGCTCGCACAACCCATCTTCTTGAGTTTCAAGATACCTTCTACATCGCTGACAGATAGCCTCCTGAATTTCATGCACTTGGATTTGTGTTTCCCCGATTGTATCATTTTCAATCAATGTTACAGAGGACAGTTGTAATATTTCACATAATTGTGACAACGATGGTTGCGCCTCGTCGTAAAGAATCTGCATAAATGGGAACAACAAACAGTGAACATGTCCTGTGCTGTTAAATGGACAACAACCTGTCTACTTACAGAAAGCGCAGAAAAGTCTTCCTTTGTAGCGTTTATAATACCATGCAATTTCCAGGTATTTTTATCGACAGTTTCTAAAAGATTGTTTCTCAATTTAAGTGCTGCATCTACGTATTTTACGATATCAGGATTATTCCAGAACTCTGGTACCTTATATTCGGTATAGAACAATGGCACCGACGCTACACATTATAATTATGGTTAAACTTGATCGTAACAATTAATAAGCAATTTGAATGTTTTATAATAAAAGAATTTTACCGTCATTTTCGGGGTAGTGCATGTATGCCTCTTCTGCTAAATGCGGGACAATCGGAGCGATAGACCTCACAAGGACATTGAAAATTTCCCTTACAACTTGCACAGCGGCGATGCGTGTCGGTGACGTTAGCTCGTCACAATAAAGTCTGTCTTTGATTAAAGTACAGTAAACAGCCGATACATCATTCGTTATAAAGTGCATGCTTGTTTTACCAGCATGATGGTATTCATAATTGTTGTAATGTTGTTGCATCTAATAGCATATACAATACTATAGCATACGATGATAGTTTTGATAATTAATTAAAATAAATCAATATTACCTGTTCGTTGTAACGATACAAGGAATATAACATATATTTGTCAATAATTCGATAGTCAGGTTCGCAGTTTATATTCTGCTGATAGGGATGTAAAACGCCCAGAAGAAAACGTAGTATCAAACGAAGTTTGTTAATGCATTGTTTACATCCGTCCAATAAATCTTTCGAAACTGGCACTTTTGTATGCTGAGATCCGTGATTAGCTACCCACCATCTGAGTGACGCGGAAAAACAAAACCATGTAACGCACCGCTTCATACTATAATATTATATTACAATACCTTAAGATATCGACACCGTATACTGGATTTTTCTTCAAGTTAGATCCACCTAATAAAAGTTCTTCTGGATTTATTACGTTTCCTATCGATTTCGACATTTTTAGACCATTCTCATCGACTGCGAATCCATGTACGAATAGTTCGCTAATAAGTAAAAAAGAAACGGACATATGCAAGATAATTTTGTTCAGTTATACTTAAACAATGCATTGATTTTCTATGCGTTTTCTTTCATATATATTTTACTTGCCTATAAGGTGGACAATTCTGTAATGCCACAGATGTTATTAAGGACGATTGAAACCAACCACCAAACTGATCATGTCCCTCTAAGTAAAGATTTGCTTTTCCCTCGGGTACAATCGCCGACCATGAAATCCCACTATCGAACCAAATGTCCAAAATATCCTATGGAGTATCGATGTCCATAAACAACATACTTAATTATTGTGTTTTCTTCAAACTTATGCAGACAACATTTAATTTAAAAATATACCTTTCCCTTTTCTACATCATCCGCAGCAATATTCAGTTTTTCAACTACATCCGATCCTATTAATTCCTTCTCCGAATATTCCCACCAACAGTCAGGACCATATCGGTCTATCGATTCGCACAAGCGTTCAACTATTTCTCTGAAGTAAATAGTGAATAAATTAATCATGATATTTGAACCCAGAAAGGTGGTACTTGTTCGTACCTATTCGTAAATAGTTTGCCTGTTGTTTTACTATAAAGCACAGGTATCGGTGTTCCCCAAGAACGTTGTCGTGAAATACACCAATACGGCCGATTCTTTATTCCAGCAAGTAAAGCATTTGTACAAGATGTCCGATTACGCTTAGGATATATATTCACATGTTCGACACTATCCTTATGGAAACAAAATTAATAAAAACAAATAAATGTACTTTAATTATGTAGTACTTAGTGTCTGCATCATAACAATGTTATGATGCAGACATATGTTAATATATATTACTATTACCATTAAAATATAATCAGATGACTTACGATAACTTTCTCCCTGATAGAATTAATATCAATAAACCATTGATTGCTAGCGCGGATAAGAATTGGTTCTTTTGTTCGCCAATCATATGGATAACTGTGCGTTATCGTTTCAGCATGCAATACATCTTGAGCTACAAAATTTATCACTTTCTCTGTTCCTTCTGTTACTACGTTTAATCCGTGAAATTCCGGGCCAGCTGCTTTTGTATACCGCCCTTCTGCATCTACCAGAGATAACTAATCGTACAGTGGTTTTATTAAATATTGCATAAATTCTTTACTATAAATATGTAAATATTGTGTAGAGATAAAATTAATAACTTACAACACTGATGTTATTTTCAACTGCAACCACAAAATCTTCTGGGCCATGAGCAGGAGCGATATGAACTAAACCGGTCCCAACGTTTGTGGTAACATGACGTGCAGCTAGAAACGGGCATTTCTCTTGCGTAAAGGGATGAATGTACATGCTGCCCCCTAATTCTTCTCCTAGTACAACAATGTATTTAATTCTACTATCATTTTTATTTGAAATGAATTCTAATTAATATTTTAATTAGTAATCAGATTTACCTTTAAAGTGTGCTACCGGTTTCAAGGGACCAACCTTTGACTCAACTTGTTTTAGTAATTCTTCTGCTACAATATTTAAATTCCCTCCGTTATCTTCAACAGCACAGTAGGTAGCATCTGTCGCAAAACCTATCGCTTGGTTAGCTATTAAAGTCCACGGTGTAGTAGTCCATATCAATGCATATACTGCACGATATTTAGAGGAGTCCAATTTTTCTGGTGCATTATCAATACGCAGACGAACAGTCACAGCTTTACTTTGATGCTGTTCATTATATTCTAATTCAGATTCCGCTAGTGCCGTCCTGCAATTAAAATTATGTTTCTAATCCTGAAATCATTGGTTCAATTTTTTTGTTTACCTTGAAGATGGTGACCAATAAACTGGCATGAAATCCCTAAATATAATACCTTTCTCATACAACTTTATAAATTGGCGAAGTTCATTTTTCATATATACAGGTTGATTAGTAAAATAACATCCAGATTCACTCCAGTCAGCTGTTACACCCCACGATTGAAAGGCTTGTCTCTGCTTATCAATAGCTTCTTCCGCATACTTCCGTGCTGAATGCGAAGGGAAATAAATAAAAGGAATATGGTTAATGAGAAGTTTCAGCTGTTGAACGCATTTGTCATTGAAAACTTGAAATTCCTGATGAATAATTAGCCGATTAGTTGATTATACCTTTCCTTCTAATCTCTAAAGGATCCTGGGCATTACTCTGAACAGCTTTCAATTCTACTGGCAATCCATGACAATCCCAACCTGGCACATAATGAACTCGTTTCTTCTTTATAACCATGTGTCTCAGCGTAATATCTTTAAGAATCTATTAAAAGAACCATAAATACGAGTGTAACATTGCAAACACATATAAGCAGTATAATAGAATAGATCAACCAAATGGGAAACCTTATTGATCGCATGTCCTATATGCGGCACACCATTCGCATAAGGTGGCCCATCGTGAAGAATATAATCTGGCCCTGAAAGATTCTTCCTTTGCCACTCGTACAATTCAGAGAAGCCGCATTTCTACCATGACAAAGTTAAATGAATAGGTCTATAAATAAACAGTAGAATAGGTATATTATAAAGTAGCTTACTTTAGTTAAATATTGGTCTTTCTCTATTCGTTTCTTCCCATTCAAATGTACTTGAAATTCAGTTTTTGGGAGCAACACAGTCTTGGAGTATTTATTTCTATTTGTCGCCGGTTTCGCACACTTCTTGACGGTATCAACCGATTCATTACTCACTCTCCCAAGTGTACGGCTTACTAGCCCTCGTCGAATCTGGAACCTATTCATATTTACAGTTCTATCCTATAAACTTAATAATCATTTTTAAACATCCAAACTAAATTTTAAGGCTGTTGTTCGAAGGTAAATAGTGTATTTGACCAGTGGTACCATCTATCAGGAAAACGCTGAAACTATTTGGCGTACAGTTTCGAAACTTGTCGAAGAGATGGCGTTGCTAGCCACTTATAGGTAGAAATTTAATTTTAAAAAATTCGACTTTTTACCCTATTGAATTATAAATTAATGAAATATAGAATAAATTTCAGTTAAACATTATTTTTTTATAGCGATAAGTATATTTATAACAGAATAGTATTGGAGAATATGTAACAATTCGTTTAAAAGTAATATAGGATGATAGAAAAGAAATAATGTAATGCACTATTCGATTTTATTTTCATTTTGTACGATTAAACGGTTAATCATTATTTATGTTTAAATGACTATGAACGTTCGTGCATCTCTACAGAAGAACATGTATTTTATGAGCTCATAATTCTTTCATCTATTATCCATTTACAGTACATTATACAATGTTCAACTGAATAGACACCATAAGTTCTGCACAATATTTATTTTTTACGATCTAATAGTACAGTAACATTAAAAACAGATGAAAGGGGAATTTTCAAATGCTTTTCTTAAATTACAAATACAAAATCTAGTTCCTTATGTGCATTCGTTTCGTGTTAATTATTTATTTGTGAAAGGGTTGCAGAGAGACGAGAGTTAAAGAGAAGAAGTTCGCGAAATTAACGAGAAAGAAAGGGAGGAAAAAACGATACCAGACAAAAGAGCACATTTCTCTTTCAGGACTGAGCTACAGCTAACATTTCTTCTTGGTGAATAAGGTGGGTCGTGTGATTGACAAGGCTCATTAATTTCGATAACGAAGCAGCCCAAGCGTCTAAAAGAGCAGCCGGCTCTTGGGTTCCTGTGAAACGAACTACACCAGCCGGACGATCAGTACGGGCATTTATTACGCCAGTCTCAACTAAACTGCACAGGCACGATTCCGTTTCCTCAACCGGTAAATCCAACAATTCAGCCATACGAGTTAGTGTGATTTTTGTATAATATTTTGCCATTATTCGAATATTCTATGAACAGAAAATATATAAATATGATGCAAACAATATAAACGAGGCAAATTAAATAAATGTTTGAACTAATTTTAACGGGAATCGGAACAAGATATAGAGACTTCGTAAAAAGACCAGATAAGAAGGACATCTTCATATTTCTGAGTGTTCCGGTAATAGTGCAAACAAGTCTCATCTAAGCTGCTATATCTCGTTCTATGTAGTACTTGCAATTTCAAACTTACATGTTCAACAACACGATTTCGAAGATCAGCCCATCGCTTGCAGCCTTCCTCGGTTGAGGAGCTGAAAACTTCGGTAGCTCTAAGATCTCTTTCGTAAATTTCGCAGAGTCCTGACCATTTTATTAGTTCAGGATTTACAAAAAGGCGCAACAGTTCTCTAAAAGAAATTAGTAAAATCGTTAATGTACAAAAGGCACGAGACGGATTGAGGCGTCTTTTTTGTTGAAAGCAAAGTAAATAGTACTTGTATGTTGGTATTTCATCTAGAAGCTTGTCGTTAAGCAACCTATGAGTCAAGTCAGCTTGTTCTGGTTCGTGTGGTGCAAGCACGAGATAAAGAACAGCCCGTGACAGCGCGGTATGTCTTTTTTTAGGATCATCTTTAACAGTTGGAGTTTCCAATACCGCTCGATTATGCCTACATAACTCTAAGTGCCAACCTTCGTGACGGGCCAATTCCATCATTAGACTGAAATAGAACAAGTCTTTAAAAACCTCATGTTTTAATATAAATACAATCTCGTGATTAACTTACTCATAATATTTCAATTTTAAAGACTGCGTTTCTTCGTCGTTTTCATCGCTGAAAAATTTGACATTAATTTTCTTAGCTATTATTTGGGTGCGCATAAAATCCTTTTTCGCCAAGCATAATCGCATTTGCTCCAAAATAAGAGATGCCTTCTCCAAACGTGACATACTACCATATGTTTCAACCTAGAATGAGCGTCGTGATATTGTCACGTTTAGATTTCTAAACAGAGCAGTATATCTCTCTAAAATAAATACCTGTAGTTCTAGCATAACAGCTGCAGCACCAGAAATATCTCCATCCTCCTCTTTAATTTTTGCCAAGCGATAAGTAAGCCTTGCCCTTTCAACTTCCACATATATCTTTAACAATATAATTATATTAATATCTTTGCACTTATTGGTTTTTATAAATTTAATACAGCTTAGGTATAAACAATTCTGTATTCTGTAGTAAGAATTTTCCATGTAACTCTAGAAATGATCATGATGTCCAAACACGTCCGTTTACCTTTCCTTCTGTCACAGCTCTTAATGTCTCTATCAATTTAATCTTGGTTTCCTTGTCTGGCATCTTATCTACGTAAGTACAACATTCCTGAACCATTTTTGTAACAGCTTGTTTCAATTGTGAACGCCTTTTGGATAACAATACTATATGTTCATTAAGAACAGCCCAATTTCTTGCTTCGAAACAAATTTGAACGATGGCAACAAGTATCCGCGATGTAGATGGCATATCCGCACCCTGAAGAATACAATTAAAATCATTTTGATCGGTCCCACGCAAAGTTAAAGCAACGTTACTTGGAAACAAAATCTCTTAACTGTTCTCGCTAATTTCTCCAATACTAGTAATTGATCCAAAGCATCGTGTAACTTTCCTTCACGTGCCAATTTTTGGCACTCCGGGATTTTGATGTCACAATTACTGCTGCAATCCACCTCCATCTTCATTATTTTACCGGAATCCATTGTACTTTCCGGCATACTTGCGGCTTATATTCTAAGAGCATTAATTAGATGGTTTGGCATATATATATATACATAGTGTAAACAAATTATAAACGTGCAAAAGTATTCATTAATTACCTTGACTAGTAACTGAAGCAAATCGCAAATTTCCGACCACCAAAACTAACACGATTAATTCAAGCAAGCGATATACTTTATTTACAATCCTTTCTTCGTCCACGTACGAATGATTGCGTATAATTTACGTGCACTTAACATGCCTCTCTTCACACATGACTCAAAAATGATTGTCATCCACCATTTGTAAAATACCACAAAGAACCGATTAACCCTTCACGGATTACAATTTTGTTACTAGAACGAATTCAAATATCACTAGCATCAATTACAATTAAGAATAAATATACGACAGATACGGGGTGTCATTTACTGATAGTCAATTAATATAACTATTAACGGATGAATAAATTATTATCGAACAACTTTAGTTAACAAAAAGTTGTCGTTAATTAAAAGCTGGCAAAAAGTAGTAATATTTCGCATGCATCCAGTTATAACCCATCTATAAAACGTTGTAGCAATGGTTGAATTGTATTGTTTTGTATAGACAACGTGGAACTATCCTGCCGTATATGATATTTCAATATCTTTTTAAATATGGAATATATATATCGTTTACCATTTTTAGCATTAGAAGTACCTAATTTAAAGTTAAAAAGACCATCATGGTTTGTGAAACCTAGCGCTATGGTAGTTTTCTCCTTTATACTTTTATCATATTTTCTAGTTACTGGAGGTTAGGATTGCACGGTATCTATATTGTTTACAAAAATGAGGATAAAAATTGTTTATACATTTCGATACTACATTTTTTAAAGGTATAATATATGACGTAATCGTGGAACCACCTAGCGTAGGCTCGACAACAGATGAACACGGTCATACCAGGCCGGTAAGTAGACAACGTACAAGTAATTTTGATTGTTCAATCTGTTATCTAGCTGGTGCATTGAACCTTTGCTTTATGAATTTAATATGCACATTTTGTGATTTTAGGTGGCATTTATGCCTTATCGTGTAAACGGACAATATATTATGGAAGGACTAGCGTCTAGTTTCCTCTTTACTTTAGGTGGAATTGGTTTTATAGTATTAGACCAGACACACAGTCCATCGACACCAAAACTGAATAGGATTCTTTTAATTTGTGTTGGATTTATCAGTGTTGTTGTGTCATTTATTACCTGTTGGATTTTCATGAGGATGAAACTGCCGTAAGATTTTTCATTGTTTTATTTAAATTATATTTGAGCTTCCAAAGTATATTATAGTCATCACTTGAGTTTAAGATTTATTTTAATGCAAGGGAAAATTTTCGCGAGAACCTTAATTTCATTCAAATTATTCTAAAGTATAAACTATTAGCTACTAATAAAGCTATATCTTTTTCAGGGGATATCTACAATCTTAAAATGGATGGATTTAAATAATATGAATTAAAACGCTTAATATTTTTTACATATTAAAACTATCCCATTTTGTACTAAATATAAAAGAATGTAATTTATAAATAATAATATCACGAACATTATCGTCGAATATCCCCAAAAATACGAGATTCTTCTATTTTTATTCCTTTCTATAGTTACCAATAAGTTAGAAAAAAGTTATATGTATATTTTGCAAAGTGCATATTTCACTTCAATCGTTAAAGTTAACTTTTGTTTATACATCAAACTGTAAGTTCTGGGAATAGATTTATCAGAATTTGGTCCAAAAGAACATATGCCAAATGTTTATTGAGTGATGCATTTTGCAAGGAATCTAATAAAGAGTCCATGATTTCAACCCACGGTTTATAAAATCCTATCAGCCAATAGGGTAATAAATTATGTAATCCTTTTCTTGCTGTTTCGTAATTATTTCGACGGTTTGTTTGAGTATTTGTATCTTTCGTACCATTTTTATCACCTATAACTTTTGTATGCAAAAGTTTCACTACCGTAGCTGCGCGACCACCGCCTAGAAGTTTTATCAAGACGTTATAGAATATCACATTAACATACGAGTCCACCTTTGAACGTGACGACAAAGCGAACATCCAAAGAATTCGTGTAATCACTGGGGGCGCGTTCAATAACCGATCCACTAAAAATCATTGAAAGGATGATTTAAGAATCTGGCGTAAAAATGAAGAAACAAGAAGATCAAGAAAAATATACAAAAAGAGACATACCAGCATCTGTAATACAAAAAGCGGCACCTTTAACGTGAGATCGCTTTAACGAAGAGGAAGGCAAGGTTCGCAAATTCAGATCCAAGTGAAGATTGTCCCCAAATACTCCAAAAAGAAGATCACAGCGTCCTTTATTTTCCGATTCACTCATTATTGACTCTCCGATTGGCTCGACACCAATGTCCATGTAATCGCTCTTAATATTAGTAGAGGCCAAAAAGACAGCCATAAACTTATCCAGATTTTGACCTTTCTCTTTTCGCAGTTTATACGCCATACTTTGATATAATATGCCAATATCTGGGGTGCTATAATTCGAGAAGAAAGGCTTCAAATTTGGCACAGTCAAAAAATTGTATAACAATTCACTGCTCCTGAGCACTGGTTTTGATAATAATTTATCTAAAAAATCTTCGTATCGTTGTCTGTTGATAGAACAGGATGAATGAGGATTCTTCCTTGACGGTAACGGCGAATCACTTAGCTCTTTATCACCGTGGAACTCCGCCAGCCGTGTTCGTAGAACGTAAAAATCTTGATCGCGACGTAAAACTGTCCAGGACTTCCCCTCGGCTATATTATGTACGGCGATCACGTACAACGTTTGATTATCACCGGTCTCGATATGCGGAATACTAACTCGCCACGTGGTTAAATCCCTATGGAAACTGTCCTCTGTACATTTGATCTCATTGTAAGGACGTGAAGGATAATCTATTTCTTCGCCGTGATATATGCCTTGGTATGGCATTCCATCGATTGTTGTTATCCGCAGAGCGCTGTCTATCTTTGGGAAATGATTCCCAATCTTTGAAGGCGCATTTGTAGATCCACTTGCAACACTTGGAATAAAATATGTATTGTAACATATGTTATTAGATCAATCAAAAAGTAAACTTTCCAGAATATGATAGAAGGTTTACTTACTTTGTATGGTGAGACTGTTTAATGCGATCTGGTACTGGTTGTCCACATAACAAATCGTACAGCTGTAAAACAAAATATACAACTGAAAAATATACAGATGTAAAGAATAAAGTACCATTAATCTTTAATATATTTACTTGATAGCTGTGATGAAAAGATGGTAGACAAGTAGATTCTAACAAAGCATGAGCTTCTTGGTGCGCTTGATAAAACGGTCGTGACGTTCTCATCTCTTGAATCTTTTTTGGTCCTCTTTCGAGAACTACAAATATTATTAACTTATACTGTAAAAGCTGAACACTATATATACCTATCATTTTTCCCTTAATTTGTATAACTGCAGGATTTAACTAAAAATATCTTTTTTAAATCATTTTCTTATTACTTTATTGTAGTTTTGTATAGAAATAGAAAAGAAAAGATATAGAGCGTATACCTACTTCGTCGTATTCCCATTGATATATCTTCCGGTAGATGTAAATATTCTGAACCTTCGGGATCTAAATATGTTGCATACATATTTTGAATATCCGTATATAAACTAACTTCTGCGTTCGAACTCATTTCTGGATTTAACATACGTTTGCTCAGGTCATCTAGTTAACATGTTAAAATTTAATCTACATATAACGCGTGTGTTTGATGCATATACACGTTTGACCAAGTCTGCAAAAAATCTACGTGTATGTAGATATTTACCAATATCTAAACAGAATTGAAACAGATTCATTGGTCCAGTCTCTTTAATATGTTGCATAAACATATATAACAACTTGGGATCATTTAGAATTTCATCTAACGAAGGCCTCAAGTAATTTGGCGTGAGTTTTGTGATTGGGGGAATAGCCACCCAACATTGCAACATTGGCACATTAACTGCATCTACATGATTGGAGACTGAACCATCACGATAAGTCGATAAGACCACAAGTGCATTTATATTTTCTGGGTCAGCAATTGCATCTATTGCTGGCAACAATATCCAATTCGACAAGATTTCTCGTAGCATGACCTATAAACAGTATGTACTTTATCAAAGAACTTACAAAAATACTTTTACGACTCATCGAAAACATACCTTATTATTAGTAGATACATGTATGGCAGGTAATAAGTGTGGTATAATTGCAGTTACCACACCTCTAAGATAGTTCAACTCAGCCTTACGCGAATAACTAGCAGGGTGAATTTCTTGTCCAAAGTAGTCGACCAATTGATTCCCAAAATAAGTTGTGTCAGTGGTATCTTTAAGCTTAGCGCGTAACATTTTCCAATCTTGGGCATGTTGCAAGAGCAATGGGATTAAATGATAAAATACAACATTCGATACATCTGTACGTAATAATCGAACTGCGATGTTCTTCGTCGCAGTAGCCGTGGCCATACGAAGCTGCTGAACAAATGCTTCATCCGTCGAGAAGTCTGTGTACCATGCGCAAACATATTTCTGTAAGAGATCTTCCAGGAGCTGTGAAGAAAGTTTTACAATTGTATTATATGGAGTATAAACCTATTGTTCATTAACATAAAAACGAATTACTTGTTCCAAGGCATAATCAAAATCCTTTGGCACTTTTACTTTGGTCGAATGGGGTAACAACTTATGCCTTTTGCAGCTGTGATTACTACACACGCTGCACGGATCCTTAATTCCATACGCTGGATCGAATGTCTCGCCTATGGCGTTCAAATTGACGAGTGCCAAACTAACGTATCTCAGTATGACAAGCCCGTAGAAGGTACTCGTTACGTAAATGCAACATATAACAAGTGCCCAGATAACACTGAAATACATCATTGAATTCAAATTATTATAAAAGAACGAGTCAATGTGTGTACACATTATTACTTGCCTTTTGAAGAGGACGGAAATAACCACGACTAGTGTAAAAACAATCGCTGGAATTATTACATTACATACATAAAAGTCTTGTACCTTGTTGGTGGATGCAAGTGACATGGCACTGTTAACGATTCGTATCACTGTGACTACAATATCATATTGTTAATATGTGACATAAACCAAACAAACTTCCATTTGCCAAAAGCTGTACGAATTCAACTATCTGTCACTCGATTTCCCCACCACCGCTGTCGTAATTCGTACGCAATATAACAGGGCAGTTTTTCACGTTACTGTCATTTTTCGAATAAGCTAACACGAGAATTGTTTGGACGAACAGTGTTCCCGTCTACAGCACGAGATTCTATGACGCAGACTATACTTCAGCGCTCACGTGGTCATTTGGAAAATAATCGACTGGTTTAAATTTTTAACTTTGGTCCAAAGAAAATTTCTTCAACTTTTACATTGTTAATAACTTGGATGTAAAAATAATATTGACGTTAATGTTTGATTAGAAGGATACACACTGATATGTAACAAATAATGTGGATGATAACATGTAATAGAAATGTTTCTGGTTTAAGAAATTTTGAAAAATTTCAATACAAATGTAAGCTAATGGGATTGCAATATCTATATAACATATTGTGTTTTGTTTAATATTGGAAATCATTCTAAAGGAACATATATTTTTTTAAGGCTTATTTTTTATACGATTGATGTAACATTTACGAAGCCCAGTATCATGTTTGTTTAGTTAAAAGGCCTGAAAGCATAAAATTGTAAATCACATTGCAATTACTCAAATCTACCGTAGAAGAATAAAATGAAATCTGTACAAATGTGTAAGGAAGATTATTAATCATAGGTTAGACGTTTCGAATCGTCATTGCGTATTTACTGCGGTATATGTACGCTTTTTACAGTGCGATTTCAATTTATATAATGACTCACGAAGGAAATCATAAACGAGACGATTACGTAACACAAGTAACCCTAAGTGTTAATGGTAAAAAGCAATTACAATAATTAAGAGCGGTATTTGGATAAGGGGCGAGATAATTGAAATTAAAAACAACCCTAATGAGACAACAGAGTTGAGGTTAGGTAATAACGGAAAGAGAAATGATCAAAAACGATGAGTACCGATGAAAATTGGCAAAATTATACTGAGAAAAGGTACATAAGGTTTAAATCAACGAAGCAGTCTGTGAATCCTAGTAGTAAAATTCAAAATGTAAAAAGTCAATTAAATGTCGAAAAATATCCTCAAACGAAACAAGGTAATCAGTTTTTTTACTGTCATTCGTTTTATAAATTATTTTCTAACGCTTGTAGAATGTAAGCTTAGAACAATAACATATGTACGAATGTAATGAGTTTTGAACAAGTACACATTTTAAAAATATTTAATTGTTGCAATATGCAAAATGTAAAGTCATTTGTTGGTAAGAGAGTTGAATATGCATGTAATAATTTATATATTCTTCAAATTTAAAATTGTAAAAAATTCTTTTACTATGATTGCAGGCGTGTCCCTTGTACAGTTTTTAAGAACAGAATTGACAAGGGGTTATCAGCTAGAAAATGATGAGGAGAGATTTTCGGCAAGACGAGAGAAAATTTACTCATTTATGAGAATTCCAAGCGAGGTTGAAAAATTTATGGCCTATGGATTTATACAAGTATGCATTACAATATTTTGAGCATTTACCTTGCCAAAGTTTAGTCTAATCCTTTGGAAAATTTATTTATATACTGATATGTTATTTTTACATTGTATATAAATATACAAGAAAAGTATTAGGAATAAGATTACAAAATATTTTCTGTTACAGTGTGCAGATTCTTTTCTATTTGTTTACACATTTTTACCTTTAAGATTTATTATGGCACTATGGACAATAGTCAGGAGACCTTTCTGGCATTGTTTCGGGTAAGTTTTGATATTATTTATTAATATGTACATATATGAGGTTCTCTTAAGATTGACCTTAAATAAGATAACAATGTTTGTAAGATGAATTTTTAATTTAGAAATGAAAGGACTAAGTTAAAAGCTGAAGAACGGCACCTGAGACCGGCAGAAATGTGCGATCTCCTAAAGGGAATTGTACTGATTAGCTGTTGGGCAGTTACATGGAAAATTGATACCTCTATGATGTACCATTTAGTAAAAAGTCAGTCTGTAATAAAATTGTACATATTTTATAATATGCTAGAGGTTGGAGATAGATTATTCAGCGCTTTCGGCCAAGATATAATAGACGCCCTTCTATGGACAGCTACAGAGCCTAGATCAAAAACACAAACAGGATCCCAGCATTTGGGTACTTTACATCATCTAGTGTTTGCTGTTGCTTATGTCTGTATCCTTCATATACAACTGCTTCATATTTATAGAACAAATTTTTTCTTATTTTCTCAATACTTTCTTTATGCTACTTTTTAATGAAATATATTTTCCAATACATTTACTATTGTAGTATGTCATAGTTTGTTGGTGCTTTGCCAAGCAACGACTTTGAATGTTGCCATAAATAGTAGTAATAAAGCATTACTCACTATAATGATGTCAAATAATGTGAGTGTTTATAAAAAATACGTTACTTTGTTTGTTGCTTTAAAAAATAAATTTTAAAAATTCGAAGTACTATAAATAATAAATTAACAAAATCATAATAGTAACGTTACGAATTTTCGTTTCAGTTTGTAGAATTGAAAGGATCTGTTTTTAAGAAATTCGATAAGAACAATCTGTTCCAACTATCTTGTGCAGATGTAAGAGAACGTTTTCATTTAATGATGCTTCTCCTGGCCGTAAATCTTCAAACGATGAAGGAATACGCGTGGAAAGCGGAACGCCTTGCAGTGCTTTTGCCAGATTGTATAATGTTGCTCTTAGCGGAGCTTCTTGTGGATTGGGTAAGCGAGTCATGCTTTAACAGAGTGAACATTTTTATAGAAAAAGACACCATTAGGTTCACAATAATTTTTATACAAATTTGTCAAAAGTACTTTATATTATTTAAAAAATTAATAATTATTACTTATTTCAGGTAAAGCATGCCTTTATAACACGTTTCAACGAACTTCCCTCCACAGTATACAGGAATTATACTATAAGCTTAGCATATGACATGGCTCAGACCCGTCAAGAGACCGCTTTCTCCGACCCTTCGGATTTGGTAGCCCGAAGAATGGGTTTCATTCCACTACCATTAGGCGTCGCAATTGGAAGGGTACTTTGCACAACTATCACGCCTTCTATCAAGCCGGCCAACATAATCTTATTACTTCTGGCGTACCTAATTTTGATAGCGTTAAGGATTTTATGCAGCGTGGTAATTCTTGGCAAAGCGTGCGATCTGATCTCGACGCATTCCAAAGAACCGGACGATGAAGATACGTTTCGGAAACATTCTTCGACTAATGTCGACATAAAAAGTCCAAATTTAGCTACGGCAATGTTTTCCAATAGCGCGGTTAGTTTGAATAACGTTTGCTTAAACGAGGCTGTACTGAAAGAAGAAGTAAACAATGACAAAGCTAATACAGAGAGCGAGTAATGTATCCTCTCTTCTATTTTAATTATTGTCTACATTTCACGTGATTGGTGCTTCATTAAGACTGGGCCAATGTCATGTCAGAAAATTCTCTAAAGCAAATTAATAAGGCTGAATGTGGCAATGAAATCGGATACTTTGTATAAACCAATAGTACAATTAAGTATGATCATATGTCTACATTCTTACAATCTGTATGTCATAAAATATAAACATTTTCTAACTCAGATCTATTGTTATTAGTTCTAAGTAATAACATATTACTTATTACTAATTGCTAATTGTGTCCACAGTCATTTATATGTAAAAAAAATCTATCGTTTCTTATGGTGTTTTTATGTTTATTGATATATGAAGCCAAGTGTATAGAAATAATGTTATACTTTTAAATGTATGGAAATAAAAGTAAATAATATATTTATTTATGTTACTGTTAATGTGATTTTTATTCTTTTTTCTTTCTAAGTCTAGCTTTTTAAATTATATTTTTGTCGAGTTTTTATTTGTGTATTTTTTGTTTATTTTTATTTTCGATGTATGCAATTCAGGAATTAATTGGTCTTCTTTTTCCTTTGGGAACGTAACATTATACACTGGAACTTTATATCGCTGATTGCCCATTTTAGTCAATGGTGATCGTAAAGTAAGCAAATAGTTAGTAAAGTGGAAGAAATTTCTGAGCGTGCTAGCCTTTTAAATTTATATGCATTATTATTCCCATTGGTTGTAATAAACAATTAATTTTTTATAAATAGAAAATATAAATTATAACTTACTCTACCATCAAACTCTAACTTTTTTAATTGAATTTTTAAATCACGCATCCACAATTCCATATGCTCCTCAAGGGCTTCATGTGCTCCAATATCAATAGCTATTTTTTCACGATATTGATCTGAATGTTGCTGTGCATCTTCTTCCAACTTTTTAATGAACGCTTTGGCTATCGTAATCGTACTAGCGTAATCAGAGAATACTAAAATTAGATCTTTTTCAGAAAGCATGAAATCCATTTTTTCAATATTTCATTTTTCATTTTCGAACTGTCGAGTGGTTTAATTTTCAAAATTTTTCATTATGACTTCTACTTTATCTTCAATCTTTTTAAATAAAAACAGATATTTTTCTTTACCACTCAACTTCGTTATGTTAAGTTAGTGTAAATAAACTGAATTTAGTCGCAAATTAATCTTAGCAATGCCACTCAATTTTTTCAAATTCGAATTTCAAATTGGTTGTAAAGTGTATGCAAAACTCATGATACATCTGTTCATATGTCATATGTAGATTTAGTGTATATGTATTTCTATTTAATTCTTTTTCAGGTTCTAATAAAGAAACTTATTTGAAAACGAATTATCCAAATAATTACTAGATCGTACTATTTATAGGTTCATTCTTATTAGTTTGAATGAACGTCACGGAGATAAACTTTTCCAAGGTACTAAGTTACTTTTTTTTTTGTTAATTCGCGAAAATATTTTTCGGAAAGTGATAAAACTTGAGTAATACTTGTTACGAAACACACGTTCCAGATGTTTCTTGTTATTACGTTCATTTATATCTGTACGTACGTGTAGATCGCTACCATATATTATAATTAGTGGCTAACACAGAAAGAATGGTTCGCTGAAGTTGAAGCTCATGTTCTTTTCAGGAACATATTTTCCAAATACTGAAATCAAAAATTTGTTAATATACAGTAATAAAAAGTACTAATTTTCGTTTCTTTTTTGTTAATTCATAGTTGCATCGCTAACTAGAAATGAAAGAAAAAGTTGTATGAACTTAAAATTAACTTAACATACTATAAAAGTAATTTAATTATTTAATTTGTTGTTTTTCCAGTTTTTGATATAGGAAGCATATTAACAAACTTTGTTATCTCTACCTCACTCCATTCTTTGATGATTCACGTCCACTCATCCGCAACAATTCCATCCATTTCAGTTTCATTCCACCGCTTTCTTTTCACCACTAGCCGTATTGGAAATTTACATGGAAATTTACGTGCACGAGCAACACGAAAGTTTGTTTACTCGACCGCGTATACTGAAACCATAATCCATTCTGTATCTGAATAATGAAGATTCGCGACGACAAATCACAATATGTTACACAATAACATTGCAGCGTGTTTTGCGGTGATTTGAACCACATAGGGTGATCTACACAACTACAATAACTCGCAGTCTTTACCTTATTGTATTAATTAGAAAAAATGTTAAAGAAAAATAATTCAAAAAGGAAAATAATTAAAATTTTTGGTGTAATTCTTAGCGAGAAACTCTATTTCACAAAATAAAAAATTCAGACTGTTAAGACCAATCGGATATGACTAAGTTTGGGTTATAAACAAAATGAGGAATAAGTTGTTGCCGGAAAGACAAGCAAAGAAATGATGTAACAAATGAAGATGAAGTATAAGCTGCAATGTGGATGATGTAACAAAATTGCTGGAATGCAAAGAAAATAATCGAATGGGGGCAATGAAATTATTGAAAACATGACTAAAATGAATGAGATACCAGAGTAAAATGTCCTACTAACATACATTTTTAAACAGTTATTCGAATATTTACGTTTATCTTCTTTTTTTCTTTTACTAATGTAAATTTGAACGGACTGTAATTTCGATAAAATGTTTTAAATACATTGCATGGGTAAAGTAAAATTACAATGTAAAAATAGATAAAAATGGACAATATAGAATTAAAAGAGTATATTCTATTAAGAAAGAAATATGTTTTTAACTGCTGCATGTTTTACGTACACGTGTAAAAAAGTTATGCAGATAATAGAATACTGACATGAAATGAGAGAAATTGAATCTTAAATAAAGAAATGATTATAAATTATTTAATGTATTAAATAGTTTATAATCATTTCTATACTTGTGTAAAATAATTTAATTAAATTAAGAAAGATAAACAAATTGGCAAATTAAATCTCTATGAAAAACAAGAAATAAAACAACTAAATCAGGTTACAATGAGTTAGGATTAAAATAATTAATATGAAGCAAATTAAAGAGGAAGAGAGAGAGGGAGAGAAAGAGAAAAAGAAAAAAAGAGAAAGAGCGGGGAGAGAGAAAACATAAAATGAATTTAAAAAATAAATTGAGAAATAAGTATCGTCAAGTCAAGGTACAAGGGACAGAGTGGGGATGAAAAGAGTAGAGTATGATTAAAAAAATATATATATGTATATATAAGTCAAGTTCATTTTGTAATTGCAAAACTGAAACTAATAAATATATACACATATCATTTTTTTATCTGGGCAATATTTAATGCAATTGACGACCATGTATGGCGTGACGTGAATTAATGACAAAATACGGCCACGAAGAGCGTTATTCCTTCAATAGATTACTGTAAAAACAACGAACAAATGGAAAAACACCAAAATGAATGAACTTGACTTATCTGATTTTTTCACATCGATATATTGAAACGTAGAAAACTTAAGGGTATGCACGAATGACATTATAATAAAAAGATGTAACATTGGAACTAATTCATTTTCTAACGCAATACCAGAGGACCAAATGTCTATTACAAAAAGCTATCAATCTCTAATCGAACATATGTATACGTTACCGTTTTATATTTGTCCACTCTACATTACGCAAAAAATCCTTGCGTATTTATTCTTATACGTACATAATTATTGTAAAAGAGAATAGTCACTTTATAGACATCAAAAAGAGTCGAGCGTTCAAATATTTATAAATGATATTATATTGAAAACTATAGGGCGACCATCTCTTTCTCACTCTCCCATTTCTTTTTCGACAAAAAAAATTGCGCTATCCTTCGACAATTTGCACAAATATACACGGTTATTGATGACACACAGTATCTTGGTAAGTACAGGTCAGAGGTTCACCGTGATTACCCTATTCGGAATAAGTATAAAAGCACGCGATGGACCGTACCAGGGTACATAGCATCGAATTGTATCGAGGGTGATCAATTTTTCATTACCTGTAGGGATGCTGAAAGTAGTAGCACTGTTGCTAGCGCTAGGCGCGTTCTGCGCCGCGGATACCAGGAGGTATTCCGGAACACGCACCGCTGACATGGACTTCCTGCACAAGCAGAAGAAAATCTTCGACTTGATGCTCTACGTAAGACAGGCAGACCTGATCGACGCGGAATGGTACGACATCGGTAGAAACTACAACATGGAAAGCAATATGGACATGTACAGAGACAAGGTGATTAACCATTTGACGACTACTTTAAACTTATGTAACAACATATAATATAATTCCTATTTTAATTCTTCAATTTCATTAACTAACGATTTCAACTTAGCAACACATTCAGTAGATTTCTTAATATTATATGTTATAAATGAATGATTACTTAATTCAATCCTTCGTTCGTATGTTTCAGAATGTCGTACAAAAGTTCCTTTGGTGGTACAAGCAGGGGATGTTTCTTTCTCGCAGTGCAATTTTCACTCCGTCGAACTCTGAACAATTGTACGAGATGAAGATGTTGTTTGACTTGTTCTACAATGCAAAAGATTTCCAAACATTCTACAAAACTGCTTGTTGGGCCCGACTCCACATGAACAGCGGCATATTCACCTCGGCGTTCACGGTCGCAGTATTCTATAGGAACGACTGCAAATATATGAGACTGCCGGCCATCTACGAGATCTACCCTCAATACTTCTTCGACTCAAGCGTTATTCAGGAGGCACAATACCTGAAAATGTCCCGTGGTAAGTATAATAAATATATTAAACTAATAATTCAAGTTCTATGCAAAGTAATTTGAGATGATCTTAATTAAATGAATGTTCACAGGCAACCGTGGTGCCACCGGAATGGACAACATCGAAACCTACATGGTTACTGCAAACTACTCCAGTAAATACATGATGCCGTACAACGATGATGAATACAAGCTCGACTACTTCATGGAAGATCCCAATATGAACGCATATTATTATTACATGCGTCAAATGTTCCCCTTCTGGTTGAGCAGCAAGTACGGTATGCCTAAAGAGATACGTGGGCAGTTCTACTACTTCTTCCACCAGCAACTCATGGCAAAATACTTCCTCGAACGAATGTCGAATGGCCTTGGCAAAATAGCGGAGTTCGACTGGCACAAACCTATCTACCCTGGATACTACTCGACGATGATGTTCCCTAACGGTATATCCTTGCCACAGAGAGACAGATACTCCAAAGTACCGTACTATAAATACAAATATTTAAGAGTGAGTATTATTTAAATACATTATAAAAAAAGGAAGAATTTCTATATACCACAGAACATATCATAAAGAGTTCACAACTATAAAAAATGTTCATGTGATTCTTTAGGAAATTAATGCTTTGGAGATGCGCATAATGGACGCGATCGATTCTGGCTATCTGATGGACGAGCGCGGAAAGAAGGTGGACATCTACACACCAGAAGGTTTGAACATGCTTGGCAACGTGATCGAAGGAAATGTCGATTCCTGCAACAGAAAATTCTATGGCAAATACGACGCTCTTGCTCGTGACATTCTTGGCTTTAACTACGACTACGAGAACAAAAACAATGTGATTCCGAGTGCCCTCCAGTGCTACTGTACCAACATGCGAGATCCAGCCTTCTACATGCTTTATAAGAGAATCATGACTTACTTCTTTAGGTATATTGACCATTCAAAAATATTTTCAAAGTTATAAGATTTCAAAACGTCTGTTTAATCAACGAAATTATTATGTAGATTCAAGAAATACCAGCCCCAATACACCGACAGTGATCTGCAACTACCAGGAGTGAAATTCGAATCCGTGAACATGGACAAGCTGTACACTTACTTTGACACCTGCCACACCCTCATCAACAACGCCGTATCGGTGGAGAACTTCAAGAGCGGAATGTCTCTTCGTTTGAAGGCACGTCGCGCTTGTCTCAACTACCAGCCATTCACCTACAAAATAAACATCAATAGCGATAAAGAAATGAAGGGAATGCTTAGAATCTTCCTTGGACCTGCTTTCCACGACGTCAAGAATGATATGGTCTATCTGCAAAAATACTACAGTTACTTTATGGAAATGGATCAGTTCGTCGTAAACCGTTAGTATTTTGACTTTTAATTATATATTCTTTACTCAAATAGAAAAGAAAAATGCTGTATGCTTGTTTAGAATACTAGAGACTAAAGAAATCGACTATTTTGTTCGCAGTTCGTCCTGGAAACAACAACATCGAACGTCGCAGCTCAGAATCGATGTTCACGTCACCTGATATGATGTCTAGTGACATGTATTACGACAAATTGAACAAGGCCATTAGCGGAAGTGAACCGTTCATGTACTCTGAAAGAATGTTCGGTTTGACAGAGCGTTTCACTTTACCACGTGGTAAGCCGGAAGGTATGAAGTTCAAGATGTTCTTCTTTTTGAGCTCGATGGAAGACGGCAATACCAACACATATGAGCTGCCAATGTACGGAAAAGTGATATCCGACGGCAAACCATTCGGATTCCCGTTGGACAGACCCATGTACGCATGGAACTTCACCATCCCCAACATGTACTTCAAGGACGTGTACATTTACAATCGCCAGAGCGACAAGGAAAGGATGAACTACTAAACAATTTCTGTCTCCTAAAACGGTGCTTTACATTTACCAATCTTTACTATATTGCGAAGATTCTATAAATAAAAGAACCTGAAGTATAAATGTGTTTGTATCCTTTCACTGAAGTCCTTTCATATTAATATTCTCCTTCTGGTCTATTTCTATCAATTTCCATACACGCCAAACAAGTTTCACGTAAACCTGTTAACAAGCAAACATGAATTTACTCTTAATTCATTTATAAAATGTAAAATACTTAATTGTTTAACAAATTTTGTAAACTTTCATCAATCGTCGGTATAGAAGAACGCATTTTTTGAAATATCGTTTTATGATTACCAGCATAAGAAGACATAGTTCTATGATGTAGTAGCGTACATTAATAGATGGCACTATACAAATAACCGTTAATCTTCCAGATATTTTGTCTTGCATTTTGTTTCTGTTGAATTTGTTAATGTTAAGCTAATTTAAGAAAGTGAGAGAGAGAAAGAGGGAGAGAGAGAAAGAAATTAAAGCATTTACTATTATGTTAGGACAATTGGAATAAGATATAATAACACTATTAGCGTAGAACTAGTGATAATTTTGCGTACTATATGTTTGCAGGGTATCATATTTATAAATATTTGTATTCAGATACTACTTTTATTAATTTTATATAAAATGAATATTGTCTGCGTAATATGCAGTGACTTATTAGTACCTTCTGACGATGTCTTTCACACACCATGTGGACACATTTTTCATTTTGCATGCCTAACCCAATGGTTAGAGAGGTAAGAAGTGTCTGAAATTACTTTCTTTTTTCAGGATATAGATTTTGATAAGAATAAGTGAGATTTATCAATAAAACAATGTTTGTAATTCAATAAATGATGCTTAGATTTTTTCTAAAGGCATAAATATATTACCTATACATAAATTTATTAATTTTCTTTTATATGCAGATCTAAAACCTGCCCACAGTGTAGGGAAAAGACCACGTCCTCTAAAATTCATAGAATATACTTCAATTTTGCCAACAGCGATAACATTATTGAAGATACGTGCTCTTTACAAGACAAAGTTGATAAATTGAATTTTCAGCTTGTATTAAAAGAGAAAGATGTTAAACATTATGCACAAAAAGTAGAAACATTAGAAACACAAAATAAAATGTTGAAAGTAGAAGTAAGGAAAGTGGAAAGTGAACTCAACGAGAAACAGAGTGGTATTTATGCCCTCAAAGAGCAAATTAACTATTTTAGGGAGCAAAATTTAGAAGTAGAGAATAAAAAGAAAGAAATCGAGCAGTTGAGAAAAAGATTAGAAAATTATAAAAAGTATGCATAAATTTTTACTACTTTATAGGATGTAGGAAGTAATTAAAATAGCTGATAAATACTGGCATTATATTTATTCCTTTTGATGAGAAAAGATCATGTAAACATAGAAAGAATAGAATAGGCCATCAAATATGCTCACATATTTTAGTTACATCCTACATGAATAAATCGTAATATACCCTTGCATGAACTACACATTTCATATATTGTAGATTAATATTAATGATAATAATTGTTTAGTAAGTGTATTTTATTTTTAAGTATACAAACACTACTTGAAGCTTCTGTAGAAGATGTTGATGAATTGGTTCTAAGAACATGTGATGCTAATACACTTGTTACTTACATAACTGTGATGAAAAGGTAATTGAACAGTGTTCATTGTCTCATATATTCATATGTGTATTTCATTTTCAAGTATTTATAAATTTAGAGAAATGACAACCACACTGAACAAAAGAAGGGAATTGAGAACTAAACTAAGAAGCTTACAACAAGAACTCACTAAAGTATCAATGGAACGAAATTTCCTATCTGAAGAAGAAACCAAGAGAAAGTATGTACTGTTTGCACTGTAATGACAAAAGAAATTTATATTAAAGCATTGTTCAATGTCATTACTTGCAGGAAACTAGAAGAGGACTTAATGGCTTGTGAAAGTGAAAAAATGCTTTTGCAAAACAAGATTCAAGCATTGGAAAAAGATATATACTTAACAAAAAAATCAAATAATGCTAATTTGAAAACAGTGAATGCCTCAAATAGTAAATCGTGCAATTGTTTAGAGGAAAGAAGAATAGAATATGCAGATAAGAATATAAAAAATGAAAAACCAAATATGTGCCAGAGGAAGGATCAAAGCATTAATACAGTAAATGAAATAATCTATTATTCTTATGAAAAATATATTTGAATCTTTGTCCTTTATTCGTCTAAAGTGATTAATAATTTGTTTTTAGAATAACGAAATAAATTCACCATATCTTCCTGTGAAATCAATAGGAGTATTAGCCTTAAATCAACATGCAGGACAAAAACGTGGTACAGTGAAATTACCTTCTTCCATTCTTACAAAGAAACCAAGGATTGAACAGACGTACATTAACAATGTAAGAATATATATAAAAATACTAAAACTGATAATCTATATCTATTTAACATATCCGTTCATAAAAATAATTTGTTTAGGAACGAGTACAAATTAATGCATATAATGGCCTTGGAGGACATTCAAAACTTGAACTATTTCCAAGTTCATCTGGCATTAAAGTAAAAAAAATATGAAAGTGTAAGAATAAAATGAAAGAGACAGAAATTTGATGTAGATGATGACTAAAGTTTAGCCAATTTTTGTTGTAAACATATATTTTTCCGTATATTAATAATATTTATAAACGTATATTTGAGACAAAGAATATATTATATTTTCTCATATTGTAAATATGACTAAAATACATTTTACATTAAAGAACATCTAGAAAGCTTTTAATCAAAAAACTTGTGTATATTTCATTGTATATTTTTCTAATAAATTTTTTGCAAAAATATTTTATACCCTACATGAATCTCGCACTAATTACTCCCATTAATATTCAGATTTAAATATACTTTTCATTTTTCTGTAAATGTTACATTTTTTCGTCATATAAAATTAAATAAATATACCCATGTAGGTACATGTATGTATGTTTACTTACATAGACGTAGTAGATCATAAAATACAACCAATCTTGGCGCTACTCGGTTTAAATGTCAAGTGTTATGGTGTGTATACCGCGTCGATTAAATATTCCTTTCCTTGAACCCTCAATCCAAAATCTATAACAAAGGAAAATGTGAATCACATGAACGGTAATGAAATTTATATATAATTATTTTGTAGAAAGAAACAGACATTGACTTCAAAAGATATAAACGTTAATACCAACGAAACTATCGGTGCACTTATTCGCTCTGAAATCTGAGAAACTAATTCCTGCGCATTAGAATGCGAGTGCGAAGGGGAAAAGTTTTTAAATTACTACAGAAACGAAAATGAATATAAACAAGTATAAATTGTATTATCTGTGTATGTGTGTGTGTGTGTGTGCTACATGTTTTTTTTTATTTATAATAGGAACCTCACCTAAAACAGTCCTTTAAATTAATAGCATTAATAAAATAATGACATTTACTGATAATTGATGGTTGTTGAGCATGAGACTGAATTTTGTCATATTTGTCAATAAAATTTATCAGAGTAGCCTATAAAGAAAAATAAAACTTTAAAATAATCAGTTATACGTATATATGTTAATATATGTATTTACTGCCCTGGGCACAATTATCACAAACATAGAGATAATGACATAACATATTTTGTTGACTTTCATATTCCTTCAATAAGAAAAAAATGAAAGAATAACAATATTTTGAAAAGTTTAGAAGATAATTTAACACATAATTACTGAATTCAACATCAGCTTAATCTCTGAATATTATTTTAATATTATTAATAATATTGCCCCAAGTATTATTTTTGAAAAAAGTATGTACATTAATAAAATCATTTTTAGACACTGTTATCTTTAATTACGAAAATGCAACGGTACACTGATTGACTCGCTATTGGTATCAATAAATTATAAAATAAAAACGGACATCGTCAGATTGATCATGTATCTTATCCTGGATTCACCCCGATGCAAATTATCGAACCGTTTATCGAAGTGTAACGATTTCAATTCGAGTATATAAAGTGATGAGTAATTTACTTTAATCGCAGTACAAGAAAATACATAATAAAGCCCACGTTCATCCTTTCAACCATCTACTGTTTGGTGGTGCAGCAAATATCTAGCATGATGGTTGATGCAAATTACCTTAACAAATAGGAGAAAATTTAACAACTATTCTGGCATATCGATCAATCTACCGTTTAGCACTCAGAACTTGTACCAATAGTAAATACCTTCGACATTATTAAACAAGATATGTTATACCAATGTTACTCCCTCGATGACGGACTTCATAATTTCGGATTGGAATCGCTGTTTTAGCACTAATTCCTTGACGATACTTTACTTGGGGAATCGTATATGCAGCAGTAAGTTGATCAAAGGAAGGGAAGCGATATATGAATTTGCACACATGAAGAAAGACATGTCTCCAAATGGCAACGTAGTCACAGTTTTGAATTTCGAAATCCTATACGAAACCGTAATGGTTTTTTCTCTTTTGCACAATGCCAGTAAGAGTGTTTAATGAGCAACCTGTAACACATCATTTCCATATGGAATTAGTAAAGGTTTAAATAGTTAAATCCTCATCGTCTGATACAAAGATTTTTTTCACATCTTTGCAGTATTATATAATATCAGCCATAAGTTGGATAGCTCTCAACTACGATATCTCTTGAATAAATAAACTAATCGGCTGAAACGTATGACCTGTTGAAAATAGATAATTATTAAAGGGGCTTTAATTTAGATTTGACAAAAAAGTTTAAAAATTTAGTATCTTCATAAAAAATATACAACATTATTCTATTTATCATTCTCTTTCGGGTCATTTTTAATGACTAATAATTTTAAAAGATTATATTATCGACAATGGTAAAAGAATTAAAAATCTTTTCCTTCATTGATGTTAATTATCAATGGTCAAAGTTGCCTTTGTCGACATACAGATACACTTTACTAAGATACAATCTAAATGCTAAAATGGACATTAAATATTTTATAAAAATTCTATAATTAATAATTTAACACAGTTATATAAAATTTACGTGTACTTATATACACTCTTGAAGACCGTTTAAAAAAATTGATTAATATTTTTGATCAATTTTTGTATAACTAATACGAATTTATAACGGAAGTTATGTTTTGTCATACTTGTTAACCCTTGTAACGGCATCGGACTAATTTCATTATTGATAATTTTCACCTTATAATGTTTTTTCACTTTATGAATATAACCGTTTGCTAGCTTAATCTTTGAATGTTATCCTAAAAATTGTTAATATTATTCATACTATATCAGAATTTGAGAAAGCGCATCTATACCAGAATTATTTTTCAATATTATCTTTAATGAAATTACGAAAACATAGTACACCGATCGAATTAGTACTGGTATCAATAAATTACAAAATATATATGAATTTCGTCAGACGGACCGTTTATTTTCACCTTGTGACCTTATCCCAAATCAACCCTGATACAAATTATCGGACCATTTATCGAAATATAAGCATTTCATTACGGGTATATAAAGTGATGTGTGACTTACTCCAATTACAGTATAACGTAGGTCGGCGCTATGAAGCTCACGTTCATTATTTTGGCCACCCTTTGTTTGGTGACACAACCAATATCTGGCAAGCCCGCCGATCACGGGTATCTGTCTAAGCAGAAGAAAGTCTACGAACTCTTTTGGCATGTTGACCAGCCGTACGAGTATTTCCCGGACCTTGCTCCAATAGCATATGACTTCGACATTAATAGACATGTCGATGGGTACGAGGACCAGGTACGTTATTCCTTCGATGATCTTGACGACATAGTATTTGAAAAATCATTTATATAACGTTAAATTGATCCAAATAGGCAGCGGTAAAAGAGTTTATTAGTATGAAGGATGACATGCTTCCCCGTCGCAGCATGTTTTCAATCATGGATCCTGATGTTGGGCACCAAGCTGCCGTGCTTTTCCGTGTCTTATACAGCGCCAAGACATTTGACCTATTCTACAACACTGCTGTTTGGTCCAGATTTAACATGAACGAGAACATGTTCATTTACAGTTTAAGCGTGGCCGTCATTCACCGCAAAGACACTAAGTTCATCAGGATACCGCCAATGTACGAAGTGGTACCAAACTACTACTTCAACAATGAAGTCATACAGAAAGCACAAAATATTGCCATGGGTGATCGAAGTTAGTAGACTGAAATAATTTTTTTCTTTTTCGTTAATAAGTTATATCAACAAGCAATAGGAAATTATTCACTTAAGGAAGCAAATGAACAAATGAAATAAATAGAAAAATTGTCGATGTAAAAATTATTTCTGTGCATAAAGGTCTAAACGAAACTGAGGAGGTCGTTTACCGTAAAACAGGAAATGTAGAAAAGTATTTCGTAACGGCAAACTACAGCGGTTGGTTCGTGCAAAGGCACATTATACCTGAAAACAAATTAAGCTACTTTTCCGAAGACGTTGGTCTAAATGCTTTCTACTTCTTACTCAATCACGAGTTCCCATTCTTCATGTATGGTAACGAAACTAGCGTCCCACATATTCGTGGCGATTATTATTTCTTCGTACACAAACAACTGTTGGCCAGGTATAGTATTTTATGACAATTTACACATGTAGCTAATGATACTACTAATTGTTCTTAAATAACATTTATTTTATAGATATTACCTTGAAAGACTGAGCAATCACATGGGCCGAGTTGAACATGTGAGCCTAAGCGAACCAATCCAGATTGGATATTATCCAACTATGCATTACCGTAACGGATTTGCATTCCCTGAAAGAGAAACCGGCAGTTTTCCAACAATGGCCGATAAAGACTATCTTCTGGTAAACTTTTCGAAGTAATACATATAACTCCAATTTTTGTCATCTCATGGTTACATATTTTAATATCATATTTTTAAACAAATTATAGACTATTAAGAATCTACATACCAGAATTGCTACAGCCATCGATGTGGGCTACGTCCTGGACAAAAACAACGAGCGTGTCAATATTTACACAAAAGAGGGTATAAACGTCCTTGGTAACATCGTTCAAGGTAATGCGGACTCCGTTAATGTGCAATTGTACGGACATCTGGATGGATTACTCAGAAGAGTCTTGGGATATGGTTCTCCCTCTAAGGTCAAATATCAATTCTTACCATCTGCTCTTGAAATATATTCTACCAGCATGAGGGATCCAATGTTCTTCAACCTATATACTAACATTCTTAGTTATTATCAGAGGTTTGTTTTTTTTTAAATAAATATGTGTGTATATACAAATTAATGTTTTATTTAACATCTCAAAATGACATGAACTTTGAACAATTTGAAACTACAATAAAGAGTGCATACTCAAAGAACTATGTCTATTTTCCAGATACAAGGAAAATATCCCTATGTACACTAAAGAAGAATTGGCCTGTCCTGGCGTAAAAATTGAATCTGTCGAAGTAACACGTCTGCATACCTTCTTTGAAAAATTCGAATCTCTATTGAACAATGCTGTGTCCATTCGTAACCAAACAGACGCCGACAATACGCTTATCATAGCTGAACAGAAACGTCTGAACCATACCCCATTCACATATAAAATTACCGTGAATAGTATGAAAAAGACCAAAGTAACAGTTCGTGTCTTTCTGGGACCGAGATATGATGAATTTGGCTATGAGACTGATCTCGAGCATCACTACATGAATTTTGTACTGTTGGACGTGTGGCATGTTGAGTGTGAGTATAACTTTTGACTAACGCACTGAAACTAAAAAGATAGATCCGATACAATATCTTTAAATCTTAACAATATACATTTACTAACAAATCATATTTACTTATTTGCGGTACAGTGGACGCTGGAACCCATACCAAAGAAAGGGACAGCCGCGACTTCATTTTCGCAGCACCTGATGAACCTCCTAGCTATGATTACTATAACCGCGTCAAGTCTGCGTTAGAGAACAATGGAATCGTTGATTACTCTGAGCATCCTTACGGCTTCCCTAGGAGGCTTCAACTGCCCAAAGGTAAAAGCAGAGGTATGCCCTATAAATTATTCACGATAGTTTCGCCATATGACGAAACAGATACCTACAAGTGGAACTCACCTGTGCGAGGTACTTACACAATGGACAATAAACCCTTGGGCTTCCCCCTGGATAGACCTATTAATCCTTTATACCCTTCCATGTCTAACATTAACATGCTGAATGTATTTGTTTATCATACTGATACAAATGATCCTCAGAGTAACAATTGATCAAAATCTGTAACCCACAGAGAAACGAGTTAATATCTTTTTTTGCCTTTAGTTAATAATTAAATTTTCTTTAATAAGGAAACTCGGTAGAAAGTGTTATGTAGACAAAAACGAAATAAAGTACAAAAAGCATATACACATGGTCTTTTGGTTTTATTATTCTATGTCAGATAGAATGTTTACCAGTTGTGCAATCGATAGTTTTATATTGATACACCACATGTTTACAGCTAAAAACGGAAACAAAAAGGCTTATCATATAGAAACCTCAGTAGTAAAAAAAATTATAATCACGGTTAATTTAAATGCAATGTATCTATTAAGTAAACCTAAAGAAAGTGTAATTAAAGATAGCCTAAGTCAACAGAAATGATAACAAACCATACTGAAATCAAAACAAAGATTTTTATAATGACGGTTACAGATATAAGTAAACTACATAGAACACCCTAGTCGTTATATCCTATACTTTCAAACTTCACTAAGATTAGATAATCAATTTAAAATGACATATTCTATTCTCTTAGAATATTATTTTATATACAATAATGTCAAGAAAGTAATCGGCGAAATTATCGAAAAATGTATTGTTTCAACTTTTCGTCGTTAATTACCGCTTATACGTGTATTAACGCGAGTATAATAGCTACAGAAAAATAGAACATCCTATTGAACGTCCGGACATTTTAGAAAACAACAGCTGCTCAGATAAGTGGATTTCATTTCCGGCATAAATCACATTCGCATAATCATAGAGACAATACTATCTTTATGAATTATTATACAGACTATTTCCTAATAAAAGAAAGTAAGCTATGATCTCAAGTGAGAGCAAGTGTTTCACGAGATAACATTAATCAACCGATGATAACGTGTTTTTCATTCAATTTATATGTATCATATTTGCGTATACAAACAGTTAAATGTTAACCAAGATGAGATCAGCCCAGTAAATCAAAATTTTTTTACACACACATGTTTTATAATTATGTAACTTATGTTGACAAGTCATGTTAAAGGTCAAGGACTGAGCACTGTTTATGCCAGATTTTTATATTATTAATAAAATTTTGCTTTATTTATCTGATGAAAAAGTTGATTCTAATTTTGTATTTGGATATGGTCAGCAATAATCATGTATTTTATGTCATGACGTATCTTAAAAGTCAATTTTAATGTCTTTATTTACAAGGAATATTTTTTCTCGAGTACTTTCTTACTAGAATAGATTGCAGAGACTCATCTAAGGGGAACAAACCTAAACCAGTAAGTAAACAATAAGATTGTCGTTCTGAATGTAATACTAAATACAAAATGATAGCAGTACAAGGGTTACCCAGGGATATCTTTAAAAGAAAGAGATCGCAAAGGGGGTCACCATAAAGTCGTAGAGAGATTAAGGTGCTGAAGCGAAAAGAAGGTAAACAGATATATGTATCCAGAAAGCTAAGAAAAATGAAAACGAAGTACACATAACAATGAAAGGGGAAGGCTAAAAGTGTAATATAAACTAAAGTGCAAGACTAAAGTGTATTATAAAATGTAACTATACACAGATAAGAATAGAAAACTTGACACATAAGGAGAGAAACAAAGGCGTCGTAGAATGGATGAATATAGTGAACAAGTCAAACAAATAGAATTAATGATAGCCCGAACGAATGAGCCGAGGACCAAAAATTTAGTGAACCAGGTCCGCGTTTGGGCAGCCAAGAAACAAACATGGCAATACAACACATAGTATACTGATATATTGTAGAACAGAAATGTTAACTATAAAAACGTATAAACAATTTCACATTTTACTGAATTTTATGTAACGAATTTTTCTCAACCTTTAACAATTTTCTATGTGCGAAATTATACAAACTCGAGAGAAATTTTTTTCATAACTGTAATTAATATCTCACAGTAACAAAAGAAGATGGGCCTTTTACGAAAAAATCGCGTACACGTAAATGTAAATAATTTTGGGGAAGAGAACAGTTCTTATTCATACAGTAATTCTGGAAAAAATATATTCCTAGAAATAATACTTTCGCATTGCTCTAGACTGGGATATACACCTTTAAGTAGAAACAAAACTTGCAGTTATAAATGAAAAGTAACATAAAATCAAAAATACGGAAGCGAACCGCAGTGGATACATCGTAGGGAGGGGATGACAGAGTATAAGAATGACCACGCACGATGCATCCACGCTCGAGAACTCTGTGATTTTAAACTTTCAAAGATATGTCCGTATTGCCACGGTTATGGTTGCTCGGGCTGCTGGCCTGCAGCTTAGTCAGCGCAGAATATTACAATACAAAAACAGCCGACCAGGACTTCCTACTAAAGCAAAAGAAGATCTATAATCTGTTGTATTACATTAGACAACCAAATGCTGTGAATTTTCCCCTGTACGAAGAAGGTCAAAAATGGGACATCGAAGCCAATATCAACTTATTCACAAACACGGTCAGTGCCATAAAAGGAGAACATTTCCAAAATTTGATTTTCAATTTATACACTTAGTATCAATTAATAATAATTAATTCTGTTAGTTATACAGCATGTACAATAACGATGTAACAAGACTACCCTCGATGAATTTCAGGCTGCTGTGAAGGAATTTCTTCATCTCTTCAAAAATGGAATGCTTCCACGGGGTGAAATGTTCTCCGTTTATTATCCACAACTTCTTAATGAGATGCAAGCGCTGTTCAAGCTTTTTTACTACGCAAGCGACTTCAACGTTTTCTTCAAGACTGCCCTATGGGCAAGAAACTATATAAACGAGGGCCAGTATTTCTATGCTTTGTACAACGCAGTGCTCAGAAGACCAGATACAGCATACATCCAACTACCACCTCCATACGAAATATATCCTAATTTCTTCTTCAACTCGGATGTTATGAAAAAGGCCTATTATGCACCAATTTTTGGCCAACTAAGTAATTTACCTTTTTTCAGTTTGCGGAATTTTAAAGACCTTCCTGCCGCAGAAGATTCAAAGTTGCTCAGTAACATTTCAAATATTTTCATTTCAGACACACAAACGTCTGACAAGTTCAAAGGATACATAATATCAGCGAACTATTCAAGCTGGTATTTTGATCGCGAGTACAACTTAGAAAACAAATTGAATTACTTTGTCGAAGATATTGGACTAAATACTTTCTACTTCTTCTTCCGACAAACGATCCCATTCTGGATGGACTCATCAGAGTTTGGTCTCTACGAAACCATGGATTATCGCGGAGAGGAATACCTCTACGGGCACAAGCAATTGTTGAACAGATATTATTTGGAAAGATTTTCGAATGACTTACCCGATGTCGGGTACTTCGACTGGCAGAAGCCATTCTATGCTGGATATTATCCCACCATGACATTCGACAACGGGTTACCATTCCCTCAAAGACAATCCTGGAGCAATATCCCCATGTATAAGTACAAATATATGCAGGTAAGTAGAAAGTGATAGTGCTGAAATTAAAAAATAAAATTGTCTATAATTCACTAATATAATTTCACTTGTTGAAGGACATTATGGAGAAAGAGTCAAGAATAATGTCTGCAATTGATTCTGGTTACATTTTCCGCAACGACAGTCAATTGTACAATATTTACAACGAAAAAGGTTTGAACATACTTGGAAATCTAATTGAAGGTAACGCTGATTCCTATAACAAAAATTTCTATGGGAGCATCGACAACCTCGCCAGGAAAATCCTTGGTTATAATCTAGAACCAACAAGCAAATATCAAATCTTACCCAGCGCATTAGAAATTTTCAGCACTTCTATGAGAGACCCTGCCTTCTATTGCCTCTACAAGAGAATATGCAATTATTATTACAGGTAAAATTATTTGCTCTAGTTAATGTGTTTTATTCTCGAATATCTCTTCCTTATCCTAGGTAATAACAAAGTAAGTTGTATTAATCTAATTAAACATTTACTACCAGATACAAAATGCAACAGAAACCGTACGACATGAGTGAAATTGTTTACCCAAGCTTGAAAATTGAATCTTTCACTGTTGATAAAATGATTACATACTTTGATCAATTTGACGCAACAATCAGTAACGGCTTATTAATTGAAAAACAAAAAGAAAATGAAAAGATGCCATTGGTTAAAATTAGACAATATCGCTTGAACCACAAACCATTCAACTTCCACTTTACACTTAATTCTGAGAAACCAATGAAGGTGGCCATCAGAATTTTCCTTGGACCAAAATACGACTCGAATCGCAAATTGATGGAGCTTCCGGAAAATCTAAAATACTTCTATGAAATCGACAATTGGATGGTCAACTGTAAGTTCTTTAATTATTTATCAGTACATTGCCCTTCGAATTCATTATTAATTTAATTATACCAACAGATGAATTTTTTTTAATAAAAGCAATAAAAAAAGTCTCTATCCTATAATCCATTATAATGCTTAATATATTTTATAATTATAATGCTTTATATATTTTCAACAGTGAACTCTGGCTTGAATAAGGTGGTTCGTAACAGTAAAGATTGTTTCTTTACGATTCCTGATCAAGAACCAAGCGAAGTATTCTATCAAAATATTGAAACATCTCTCAACGAGGGAAAACCATTCACCTACAACGAAAGAATCTTTGGATTCCCGGATAGACTGTTATTACCAAAGGGCAAGAAAGAGGGAATGCCATTCCAACTATTTTTATATGTCAGTCCAGTTGCTTCAGAATACAAGTACAGTTCTAGAGTATGGGGTGAATATAAATACGATAACAGACCGTTCGGTTTCCCATTGGACAAACCTCTCTACGATTTCAAATACAATGGACCTAACATGATGTTCAAAGATATCCTGATTTTTCACAAGGACGATTATGACATGAATACTGCATTCTAATTACTTCCCTTTCTTGCTTGTATTTCTCTCACCTATCTTTATACTGTTATAATTTCACAATAAATGTTAACTTTTTTATATCTCAATAAGATGATTATAAGATAAAACGATACCGGACAAACTCCTATATAAACGTCCCACATAAACAATATGTCAAATCTTATTAAAATAAGAAACCGAGTACCATTGCGAATTATGTGAGCACAATATTTCTAAACCTTTCTCTCCGAAGTTAAGTAAAATTGTAAGGGATTCCAATGAGGATACTTCAACGAATATCGCGTTGCAACCAACGCGATTAATATTTCAGAATAATCATAGATTGTCAGAATAAGAAGAGTGTAGGTGATATCACCACTCTTGACATGACGCCTTTCTTAGCTACAATACAGATATCATATAATTTTCATAGCAAAAATTCGTACCTTCACGTACGAAGATAATACGCAATTACATTTGATAGGAAAATTATATACTTACACTGATATTGAACATCTTCAATAAATGAATACATTCGCACGATTGATTGACTGTTGACGTTGTTACGTTCTTCAGAACAGTTTTATTTCAAACGTTCGTCCGGAACAATTTTCTTACAAACGGTTGCTGCTACATCTGTACAGTTAAAATGTCATCATTCGAGAAATCTAAAGATACAGACGGTAAAAGAAAAATAAGTATTAAAAGAGTTCTACAATTATTCCATCACGATTCTTTGTAAATGATCATTTTATATATCGTATCATGAACTTATTTAAATTTAGTTTTATTATTTTGCAATAATATACGGTAGATTACAGTGACCAATTTAATATCGAGTCATTAGTTCAGTTTCTCTTTTAAATATAAATATTTAGCATTTCAGGAAAATATAAAGGAAATGTTTAACGAGTTATGTAACACTCATTATACGGTACTTAGGACATACTTGACAACGTTTGGCATAAATCCCTATCAAGATGACAAAATTAACAATATTCTGATAGTCGTGACTCTGATAATGTGTGCATCTGTTTATTGCCCAATGGTAGGTTTATAATCATATTACTATTTGTTAATCTCTTATTTTTAAGTAATAAATAAAATAATCATATAACATTGCGCGACTTGATAGGGCATAAAAGTATACGATACCATGAAGGAAAAAGACTACGATGGGATTTTTGAGGATTTACCACAAGCACTTATAGCTATCCTTAGTATCGTAAAACTATTGAACATTCGTGTTAATAAAATACGTGTATGTATGTATGTGTATTGTAAGCAAAAATTGCTTAGATATAGAAAATTATAACAGTTATACATATTATAGTTCAAAAAACTATTCAAGTTCATGATACAAGGAAGGAAGTTATTGCAATTAGAACAGGAAATAGATACTTTAAACGAAATTATTGAACGAGGAAACAAACTTACATACCTTTACGCAAGTATGTAGTATCATGTTCGTCAATGTACATCGTTATGCGAATTATTCGGTAGATGATTAATTAATTGCCAGTAATTTCTTCCAGAAACTTTAATGGCATTTTTGTCAGTATTTTTGTGCCTTCCTTTATATAATCCTTTAATGGATATTATTTTACCATTAAATGAGAGTCGACCACGGCAACACATATATAGAGTTAATTACGTGCTTTTCGACGAGTTCGAATATTTTTACACTGTATACGTACATTTGACGTTGATTACGATTATTGCTGTGTCAATAATAATCGCTGTAGATTCATTATATATTACTATTATTCACCATGCATGCGGATTGTTTACAGTATGCGGGTAATTAAAAATTGTATTATCCAATATGGTAATGTGATCGTATAAAATGTGACATAGGTGTGCACTATTGCGTCCGTATTTTCTAAATCTGTACCCCTATAAAGTTCATGAATGAGAAATTAGTATTTCAATAAAAGAATTGCAATGTCCTAATGAGCATTAACTACTTTGAACTGATAAGACAAACATGTGACTCTCAAGTAGCAGATAAATGATGGCAGTAAATTGAGCCACTTCTAATCAGACGACCGCCTACTACAGATACAAAGATTGTTTCTTGCTATCGAGAGTGAACATTCCTGCAATAGAAGAACACTGTAACTTAATAATGAAATTCAATATTACTTCACGTTGATATGTAACGTAATCATGCACACGTATCTTACAACTTACTATATACTCGTTTTTGTACCTTGAAGTATGTTTGCAATTTAATTAGATTTTAATTATAAATGTAACCAGGTACCAAATTCTAAAATCGACGGAAAATGATGATGTAGAGAGAAATGCAGCCAATGCAGACGAGTACAAATACGAAAAATTCAGAAGATGCGTGATAATGCATCATGAAGCGCTTCAGTCCGTATACCAATTGCTTAAAAGTAAAATAACAATTGATGAGGGCCTAATTTATTTATATATTTTAAGATTTTACAACGTCCTCGAAAGTTCTTGCCGCAACTTGTACTTGATACAAATGGGGATAAATATGATGGTCATCAGCGTAACAGCTGTAAGAGTAAGAATACATCGTTTACTGAACTTGTAATATGTCTCAATAGATACGTACATACGTGGGTAGCAAGTCGTCGATGACTTGCCCCGCCAATAGTAAAATGAAATATCCCATATTTAAATAGGAACATCGCACTTATGGGACAAAATTTAATGCAATAAAAATTACCGATTTATCGGCAAGTGATAATAAAACGTGCCGATATTTTTCTCCCTCAGCTAGTTATGTACTTGGGACGTCTAGAGCAGGCCATTAGAACTTTTGTCTATCTTGGAGGTCAGCAATTTCATTTGTACATCATTAGTCTACCTGGACAACTATTGCTGGATCAAAGCTCGAAATTGGCCGACACAATGTAAGTTTCTACGAATCTGTTTGGAAATATACGTAACATAAGTATATAGTGAAATTGTGAACTTCGCGTTAGATTTGCCTCCAAATGGTATGATATGCCTGTGAAAACTCAAAAGATGCTTCACATAATGCAAATAAGATCCAACAAACCGTGTATATTGACAGCTGCGGGACTATACGTGATGAAAATCGAGAGCTTTGGACTGGTATGTAATAACGGGATAACAATAAATTTTTTACGCTATAATAATACGAGCAACCGCTGGTAATTGATGTTTTTTCTTACTTTAAGGCCGTTAAAGCGTGCATGTCATATTTCACAATGTTCTTGTCACTGATGGAATGATCCTACATCGCTGCATGAAAGTATTTCTTTCTTTTCCGATCTTACGGTACATCGACTACACCATTTTTCGTATTTTAAATATTACGTGCCTAATTTTCAAATAAAAAACAAAAAAATTGATAAACTACTGCAACGAAATAATGTAAACAACTCTAATTACACACGAAAAAAGATTCTTAGACATTAGTTAAATAAAATTTAACGGTTATTATCGATTATTTTTGTATTATTATACTTACTTGCGCATATACAATGGCAAACTTCAAGTCTTAAGGCTCAGAGATCCGTGACTATTAGTATTTTTCAAAATACAGATATTTCTCGAATCGTCAACGAAAGATACAAAAGTAATATTGTAAAGTATATTATGGTCAAGCATAACGTACGAATTTATGATTAAGCGATTATTCGAGATTTGTAGTATGTTAAATTCTAATATCTTTTAACTTTACCCATTGCTGGCGGCAGAACACTTCAAAAAGTACATGCTTCGATTGTAAGCTGAAGTTAACCATTAAAGGAGAAGAGATTTATTGCAGCTTACTTCGGTTCGAATTACTCTAATAGTTCAAAAATGGCGACTACCGCTAATTACGCTTTTTCTTTTGACGGTGAATACTTTGCGCATTGTGGAAATGATGGAAAGTTGAAAATTTGGGATACTGGCACGGGTCGTTTAAAAGACGAATATGTTTCTAACTTTCACCTTTCTTCTCCGTGTTGTGTTTTGGCTTGGCTTTACGTCAGCTCCCGAGCAACAAATACATCGGTGAGCCATGTGCTCCTTTACTATACATTTAAATAAATGTTACACTTCTCATCTTGTTATAGGTCTACATTGTATGTTAAGATCAAATAAATATTCTTCTCCATTTGAACTACTTTGTAACTCGTATCGTTAATCGTAAACGTTAAAATTGTTGAATTTATTATACTTCGCAGTATCGTTTTAAAGGTTATGTTTTCCATGTGTTTTATAAGTTTCTACAAATTTTATATAAAAATGAGCACCAAAGTCGGACTTTTGGAAAAGTATTTTGGAGAATAAATACATTTTATTTCATAAGTTTGCCTATTTTATTTATCTTTACTCTTAAATTATGTCCATGCGATAAACTCCTATCAAGGATTGTATTTTTCTATATCTTTTATCTATTCATAGTATATATTATTCTAATGATATTTGTTTTGTATCTTATATAGATTTAAGATTTCTACATTAAATGAATTTATAGCAATAACACAGTTAAAAAATGCAAACCATTCTGTTCTCTTTCATTAACTTTGGACATTATAATTATATCCCACTTTGTAGTTGATCCATTGTCTTACAATTTAATTCCTGAATATCTTGATAATTTTTAGCCATTACCATGGAAAAAGCGCAGGAGGAAGTCTATTTCGGAGGAATCCAGTCAAAAAGGCATTGTTGCAATGGGTTCAACAAATGGAAAAGTTACACTTTACGATACAACAACTTCCTCTGTTACTGCACAATTAGATGGTCACTTTGATACAGTTACTGCTGTAACTTGGTCTGAAAGTACTGGGTTATTCTCAGCAGCGGATGATCATCATATTATTCAATGGAATCTTCAAGAAAATGGAGTGAAATGTAAATGGAAATCAGGAAAAGGAAAAACAACATCTCTAGCAGTTTCTGCGGATGGGAAAAGTTTGTTGTCAGGAGAAAGGATTATCAAATGGTGGGATCTAAATACTATGAATTTGATCAAGACATTCACAGGTCATGCTAACCAAGTGACTTGCCTCCGTACCATTAAAATGACATCTGGTGGTAACTATGTTATCAGTGGTGCTTATGGTGATGGTTACCTCAATGTCTGGGCATTAGATGAAGTAAGATATATCTTTGTTACTTTTTATTTTCAGTTGTAAATATTGTATTAATATGGAAGCAAATTCAGTGACATTAATCAATTTGAATCACAAATTTTCAATGTACACACACACAAACATATTATTATATTTATTAAATGAAGAAATATTTGCAGCAAAGGAATGAAAGAACTCCTGTGGCGAGTTTAGCTTTACAAGACGATCCAATTAGTGTTTCCACAAACATCTCGGAAAACTCTCAAGTAATGGTATTGGTAGTAACAAGGTCTGGGCAAGCACATTTGTTTCAGTACCAACCAAATGGTCGATCAAAACCTTTGAAGCCTAGTTTGAATATCGCAGTAGCTTCGGATGCAAGTCAAAAGGATAGTATCCAGCAAATTCCTATCCTAGATGCTAAGCTGACTGAAGACCAAAAATTACTATTATCATATGGAACGTATATTAATCCTATATTCGAAAAAGTGACACCAGACTTTTCTAATAAGGTACAGTGTCTAGTACGCTCTGAATTAAAAACAAAAAGAGATAGGAAAGAAGAAATTTCTAAAGTGAAGCCTGTTACAATTGAAGATAACGTCGAATACCTTACACCAGGTATGATTTAATATAATTACATAAAAATATGAAATATAAATGTTAGTAGAAAGAAAATTATACAAAAAAATTAATTTTTTCTTTTTATCTGACAGGAATTATTGGAACCACGTCCAAAAGAGCTAAAAGCAATTCTGGTTCACAATTGTTACTAAAAGATAGATTAGAAAACTTAAGCTTAAGTGCTGAAAGTAATCCTGCAGGTAATACCACTAGCAAAGGTAACAACAGAGCACAATTACTTATACAAGGCTTGAATAGTAAAGATAAGACTATTTTGAGCAATATTTTCCTTACAAAAAATGAGTCTATCATCAGGAATACTATTGCTAAGCTACCAATACAGGCAATTGGACCTCTTCTTAAAGAGCTCACCATCCTGCTTCAGGGTAAAACTTACACGTAAGGTTTTCAAATATTTACTAATCTTTTATTTTAGTCTGTTTAACCCTCCCCCCCCTTCCTAGTTTCTACAAGAAGTTCTATTAATTGATGTACTAATTATACTATAGGAGTAAAATTGCTGTGCGATGGTTAGAGGCCCTGTTGACTGCACACGCGGGACATCTTTTGTCACAAGCAGATCTTGTAGAATTATTTGGACCGATTTTAAGTTTAATAGATGCAAAATTAACTCTGTTAACAGAGTTATCAAAACTTAAAGGTCGAGTTTCTCTTGTCACTGGTCAAATCTCTCAAACAGTTGACGAACAAGACAAGGATATTGCCGAAAATTGTCTCGTTTATCAAGATTCAGGTTTGTACAAAAAATGTTATTATTAATTCGCACAAAAATAAAACTAATTTAATTTCTTCTTATCTAAAATGATAATATTAATGAACATAAATTAATATAAACAGATTCGTCGGACGAAGATGGTGGAATTGAAGACGAGTATCTGGAAAGCGAATCTGATGAGAATTGGGAAGAAATGTCGAATCAAGAGGACGAAGAAGCACAAGACGATCAAGATGATCCAGATGATCAAGATGAACACAACGATGAAGATGTCAGAAGTGCGAATTCCGATGATGAAGATGAGGAATCTATATCTAGCTGAAATATCAATTTAGGTACAAAATTAAAAAATTGTAACTAATAAAAACTGCTGAAACTTCAAACTGAACTAATAATCTTAAAATTAAAAAATAATCTTAATAACGTTGGTAAAAATAACTTAGTACATAATGAAATTATTAAAATTAAGCGTTTTATTTTGTTCCAGTGAACGCTGAAGTTCCTGAATGTAATAACTGTGGAAAAAAAGAAAGCACTTGAAATTTAAATAAATGACGTTTTTCTACACAAACTATACTTACTTTTATTGTTACAAAATTTTTAAATAAGAAATGTGGTATTGTACTTCTAATTTTTAATTAATAAGTTTTTATTAAAAAATCATTTTTAAAACTTAAACTTTCCGTATGTATACACATAAATTAAGAAATATATAAGATATTTAATATAAACAATAAACGGTTCTTGTTAAAAGAGAAATAGGAACTGCTAAAAATGGAATGATAAACCGAAAATTATATTTTGCGCATTATTCCTTTTATTTCTTATGTTTTTAAAATTTCGCGCCTCTCCGTTTTTGTTGCAAATCGATACGAAAACTGTCGATCTGGTAAAACTGATATATTTTGAGGTTATGTGTATGTGAACACATACAAATGATATATCTATATGTTTGAATATTTTTATCAAAAAAGTAGCATGTACAACCAGTTTTTATAAACTTATTTAAATAAATGAAATTCGGTGAAATTTGCGATCTTTTTACCTTTTTTAAAACCTCTTTGTAACATGGTAAGTGAAACGATAAATCAATACAAACTTCTTAATATAGGTTAAAAGATATTCATGTATATTAATTTTTCTTTTTATATATTATTATACTAACTATTTATGCACATGATTTTGAAAAATATTATTTTCATTAGATAAAATATAATTTATGCAAGTCGAGTCAATTTAAATTAAAATGTTCAATTATGAATACGAACATTTTGAAGTAGCATTACGTGATATTTTTAATAACAACACTCTTCAATCTTGATTTTAGCCAGTGTTAAAACATGATATCGAAATTCCAGCATCAATTCCCGAATTGTTACTGGAAAAACATGCAAACTTTCTACTTTCCTATGGTACTGATAAGGACGAATATGTAAGTGTAATTATATAGTAAAATATATTATATAAAATATATTTGTAATTATAGATAGATAATAAATTTTGTTTAATGCTCCTCTAAAGGTGACAGTATTAATGAAGTAATTAAAACTTTGTAGATATATTGTATGACAGAGCATATGAGAATGTCTGGAATGTACTGGGGTTTAACAGCATTAGATCTTATGGGTAAATTGGAACAGACCAATCGCAATGAGGTGCTTGAATTCATTGTTCAGTGTCAAACTGAAAGCGGAGGTATAGCTGCGAGCTTACAGCATGATCCGCATATTCTTTACACTTTGAGTGCGGTACAAATACTTTGTATTTATGATGCTTTGGACACTATTGATATAGAGAAGGTTGTAAAATATGTGAAAGAAAGGCAAGAACCAGATGGAAGTTTTACTGGAGATATCTGGGGCGAAGTTGATATGAGATTTTCTTTTTGTGCTGTAGCAACCTTGTCCCTCCTAGTGAGTAGAGATTTTTAAAGAGGAATATGTCTAAACTGTTAAATAACCCCTTGTAATGTGCAACTTATATATTTAAAAGCTTATTTGTATTATACAGAATGTTCTGAAGAAATTATTACATTAATGTAAAAATTTTTACTTAGAATCGATTGGATGCAATAGATGTTGACAAAGCTGTTGAATTTGTGATGAAATGCATGAATTTTGATGGTGGTTTTGGATCAAAACCTGGTGCTGAAAGTCACGCTGGCATGATCTATTGCTCCATAGGACTTCTATCAATAACTGGTAATTCCTACCTCCTCTCTGTATCTTTTGTAGTATAAAAATATGAGATTTTGCCCCCAAACTTTAGTAAAACATATATTAAATGTTGTTAGGTAACCTTCATTTAGTAGATGCAGATCAATTAAGTTGGTGGCTTTGTGAAAGACAACTTCCATCTGGAGGTTTAAACGGCAGACCAGAAAAATTGCCTGATGTCTGCTATTCATGGTGGGTTCTTTCTGCACTTACAATTTTAGGACGTCTCCATTGGGTTAATAAAGAGCAGTTGGTACGTAAGAAGATCTATTTCAGAAATCTTGAAAAATCTATACAATGTTAAACTTTCATTACAACAAATTAATTTTTAGATAAAATTTGTACTGGCATGTCAGGACTCAGAATCAGGAGGATTTAGTGATCGACCAGGAGACATTGCTGATCCTTTCCATACTCTCTTTGGCTTAACTGCACTTTCCTTGTTAAATGCTGATTATCCTTTAAAAAAAATTAATCCAACATACTGTATGCCAGAATATGTAATTCAGAGGTTACACCTTAAACCATCAAGGCTCGATCAAAATGATTGACATTAGATTGTAGTAAATTAAAATTTTTATCAAACACAAATATTTATGAAGTAATGCAACAAAGGGAAATACAATGTTAATCTTTTGCATCAACTGTTTTATTTATTGTTTTGTTTACTAAAAACACGATACTTTTTACTTAAGTCTGCTGGCAGCACAATATATATTGTTATATATTATTATAAAATGATATATATTATATACTAATAATAATTATATATAATGTATAATAATATATAATAAGCATTATATAGTCATTATTTACAATAGCATTATATTAATAAAAATTTATTATCTTTCCCAAAAAATGTTTAATATTTTAATAGGTAAGTTTGTTATCTGCTCAGGTATTGTTGACTGTGCTACAGTATATTCTTTGAAAGAAAGGTGATGCTGCTCTAAAAAACAATAATATTAATTGTTTGTTGAAAAATTTAATTTTTACTAATTAAAGAAATAATACCTAATTGATGTAAAAACTGCGAAATGGTATCTACATTGCGAATCGTTGCTGCAATAATGGCATATCTATTACTGAAGGCCAAAAAGGCTTTTAATCCTAATATAAGTTCGTGAAACGAATCCTCATCATATAAAATGTCAGCTCCAATTACTATGTCAGGTACAATCCATTCTTCATTTATATATTTAATAATATCTTTCCAATCTAACTCTATTACTTGAACGTTTGTAGAATTATATTCCAATTGCAATTTCAATCTGTTATGTTTTAACTCTGAGTGTACTTCTTTCTCATTGTTTAATAAATTAAGTTTAATATTTTCAGAAACCATATCGAGGACAGTTTTGTGACAATCGGTAAATATATATTGCTGGGGGGAACAATTTTTTATAATGCACAATCCTGTTAATCCAACTCCGCAACCTAATTCTAAGATAACTTTCCCAGAAAATTTTTCTTTATTTTTCATACACCAGTTACTCAACTCAATTGCACCCTAAAAAATTTTAAATAACATTGCAAAGATGAAAAGTCTAGAAAACATATTGCGTGATAATACATTTGTAAGGTACCTGCCAACTACATAATCCTGTTGTACCTTCTGATATAATATTTGTACTTTCTTTTATACTAATACAATGATGCCCTATTAGAAAGTGCCGATAATGAATAGATTCATCTGGCATAGAAGATATTAAATTACAGTATGTCGTATAAATGTCATCATGAATCTCGCCGTCTTCTTCTTCGATCTAAATCAGAATATTATATCAAATTCTGAAATATCAAAGTATTTAATTAAACTATACCTTATTCATTAAACATTTTAAAAATGCTCTTTGGTAAGATCTTTTTACTGGATACTTTCTAACTAAATTGTTATTTATTGTATTTTCTAAAATCTCCTTTTGGTTTTCTAAATTAAGGAATTGATTGGTACTTTCTTTAGAAATCTGAAATTAACATATTTTTTTAAATTACTTGGAACCTATACTATTTTAAAGAAAGAGGAAAATAAATTTTACATACGAGTATGTTTATTGCATTTATCGGTGTACAACTAAGAAATTGTCTAATTATATTATTTTCGTTCAAAGAATTAGAATTCATTTTGTTATTGGTATAATAACAGAATATTTTTCAAGTACAAAAACAATTTCATTTAATTTCCTAAATATCCTATCAAAACAATAAAAATACCTAAATAAAGGTAAAACAATGGTTTATTTACGAATAATCATTTTCTAATAAATAAACGTAACTGGAATGTTGAAAACAAATTTATCTTTCCTCAGACAACATTCTTTACGCCATCTGGTCAGTTCCACGTGTACGACGTGTGTGGTATAAAAATATCGATTATCGTCGATAATATTCACTATCGAAAACTATCGATAACATTCTTTATTCATAATTTTACGAAAATATAAGGCTGAAACATTATATAACAAGAAATTTACAAATACATTTTACTATATGTTCCTTAAGAAATAATCGATGTTCGATACATCATATCTGCTTAAATTAAAAAGAAATTTGTTCCAGAACAAACGGACTAAAAAGTAGGCATAAAAATCACTAGACAAATTGTGATATGGTTATGCGTGCAGTTTCGTAATTTGTGAATAAGTTTGCTTTCCACGATCGAGGAACCAAAACCCAATGAACTCTGACAGTTGTCCGTCTTCCTTGGATTTAGTGTGATGGTACTGTCTTATTTTAATTTTCAATTATGTGCATGAACGTTTCGTGTAACGTAACGATATATAACACATGTAGTTAATTATAACATGTAAAGATACATATTTGACTAATGAAAGATCAGTGTAAAATGTAATTAATTTAAGTAAATAACCTGACATTAATGTTATAATAAAAATTCGATGTTACTCGACATGGATGATGATTTATGTATTTCTGTCACTGAAACACTTTAAATTTACGAAATCTTTAAGGTAAGATTAAATAATGTCGTATGTCATAAAGTCAGTCATAACTTGTTAATCACTTTGCACCTGCGACGAATTATCTAATTGAATTTAATATTTTTAGAGCAATTGCATAATGGCCTCCGCAATGGAACAACAACAACAACAACAACAGCAGCAGCAGCAACAGCAACAACAAACTACATTAGAATTTTACCAGGCAATGGCCGATTTTAAAAACATGTTTCCACAAATGGATGATGATGTGATTGAGGTATTAATTCATATATATATATATATGTGTGTATATAATATTATATACGATTAAGAGACGTTAATGTATATTGTTGCGTTTTTGTAGGCTGTTTTAAGATCTAATCAAGGAGCAGTAGATACAACAATTGACCAGTTACTTACCATGAGTACAGATAATGAAAATGAGAAAATTAGGAGTGAATTAGAGCAAAATGAAAAATCTCCTAGTACCTCTAAACCACAGAAAACAGATTCAACCGTATCCTTAAAAAGTATACGTAAATGGCAACCTGCTTTTCTAGGACCACTACCAGATACATTTCTTAGACTTCCCCAACAAGTCACTGAAGACAGTTTGGATTCATCATATTTGCAAGAAAATTCAATGTTAGAAGATGAAAGAATCGCTATGTTTCTTCAAAACGAAGAATTTATGGCTGAACTACGTTGGAATGAAGACTTTTTATCAACTTTAGAAAATGGTTTGTGACAAACAACTATAGCTTTTACAGAGTATTACCTGCAAACAAAGTTGCACGAAATTCCAATTAATATATTTGCATGCTTTTTCATACAGATACAAAAATTCAAGGAATGAATCTCGAAAAATGTGGTAGTCAAATCGGCCATGACGATGAAGATCTTTTCAAAGAAAGATTAAAAAACATGGGCAAGGGTACCAGAACCGTCTGTAATAATATTGTTATTGTACAATTTCATCAATTACAAGAATACATTTCTCATTTTAGTGTCTCGGCGTAAGTTTGCACAACTTACAAAAGTATTTACACGCAGTAAAAAACGCGGAGGTAGACAGTTATTACCGCCAACAGCTTCTTGTGATGATTTATTGGATCCAGAAGAATCATCTAGATTTCAGTCTTAGAAACTGTACCATTTTTCTTATTTCTTCAGAATTGATCATTTCAGAATTGAAAAAGAAGCATATCCATCTTAATTATTGATTGGAAAAATACAAAAATTTAGAAGGAATTAGTTTTATCGATGCAGGCCGTTTAAACACAAAATAAATTAGAAAGATTTATGTCCAGCACAATTATTTAATACAATACTTATTAGATTGCTTGAGAAAGAATTCATCTCAAGAGTTGACAAAGATCAAAAGGTAAAGTATAGGAATAGTACTCTTAAATATCGAATCTGAAAAAAGCTAAAATGTAGAATATTTCATAATTCAATAATGTACTATGAATTAGTACACATATCTACATAGAAATGATACAATAATTACAACAGCCATACTGTGAAAATAAGGATCTGTTAAATTTAGTTTACGAGTAAAAATTGTTTACTTATCAGGTTATAATGAATCTTATTTAAAGCTTTCTAAACGATGTATTATGCAGAGTTTATTATACAGAGTGCTTAGCTATTGGTGGTCATAGATAAAAGAAATAATTTTTTAAGAATTAAAATAAGATAAAAATAAAAAATAAAAAATTTATGTCTGTTGTTACATTTGGTTTACATTTTATTTTCACTTCCACTACAACTTCTTTGATTTATGACCATTTATATATTATTTTATAAACACTCTGTATATTATTATTTATAATCTAATATTGACTTATATAAATATTATATAATAATATTTAATAATGGGTTAAGTAATTTGTAACTTCTTTTTTTCTAAAAAATTACTGTATAGTTTATATTTAAAACAATATTTACAATCATTGATAAACATTGTTAAAGTATAGAATAAATGAAATTTATAGGTATCGTATGAATAATAGCAAAAAAATTCTATTCAAAGTTAGCATTGTGAATATTAAAAGTGAAATTTAGAACTGGCAAAATTGTGATTAATTTGATATTAGAATTTATCTCACAAGTATACATATAAAACATCATAAGAAAAAAGTACTATTAAAAAATAGCAGTATAGATAAATTACTTACAAAAAAAGAAAAAAAACATTTAAACCATGATTCTATACATTATAAGGAACTAATAAGCAATAATATATTATTTATCTTTCAAATAATGGAAAGTTATAACAATCACGGAGAAAAATAGATGGAAACATAATTGCAATGATAGCTTGCTTAGTTATGTTATGATGTCATTTTTTCTAGTAAAAATTTATTATTAAAGTAATCATTGGAAACATTATATGAAAGCAGATGAGAATATATGTTGAAAATACTCATATGCAGTACATTTATACATAATGGAACTGTTCTGATGTAGTATATATCTGACAATCTTATATCTTTTTTAGAAAATAGAGATGGTCATTTACATCTACGAATATTGAATTTATTAAATTTGATTTTTTTATCTATTCTAATATTTATAATATTTGCTATATTCAGTTTGTGGTTTCTTAGAAAATATTTTTTCTTTTTCAGTGATTTCCAAAATTCTTCAAATTTTTACCATCATTAATATAGAAGCAAGTTTCTGTTTTTTTATATTACTATTCACAATAATAGATAACGCTTTGGTACTTACGAATACATTTACAAAGATACTTATCTAACTTAAATTCGTAACTGTAATAAATTCTAGTCTGTTTGTCTAGCCATTACATATTTAATAATTAAATATTGAGCATCACAATTGTAATGTTGCTGTGGGGAACCTTTATATACAAATAAGCATAATTAAACATGATGATATATATGCCATAGGCATGAAAGTAAACTTAAGGATGTCGAACTCTAGTGTATGAAATAAACAAAATTGCATAGTCTTTAGTGTCTGATAAATCAAAATTCGTTTGATTCACATTAATCTACATTTTTATTTTCTCATACATAGCTGTGTATATTAACATATATATACACACAACTTACAAAATGATTATGAAAATAAAATAAATTCATAGCATATAAAATGTTTAACTATTTCTTCTTTTAAAGCACATATTAGTATAATACATTTTACAATTTGATAGTTCTTTATTTTTACAATAGTAATGAAAAATATGAAACAAAAATATATAACAATTACAGTGTAACATCAATTAACAGTTCTACCTTCTTAATTTAATTGTCCGGTTTAATATTTTAGCTTCCGACTAGTTAACATATGAGAAAAATGATGCAATAAGCTAATAAAATGATTGGATGATCTGAGACTCATCTTTTCACATATTTAATTATGTTCTCACATATTCCGTATCTAGATGAGTTTATATAGGAGAACTAAAAGTATTTTGTAAAATTACAAAATGGTTGAAACCGGACATTTTAACTGAGAGCAATAGAATTATATTTATTTAGCTATACTTTCAATGCTCCTCGGAATATTATGTATCAGACTGTTTAAAGAATACTCTAGCCCCAGATAAGCTATAATAGAGCAATTGGAATTCATCACTTCGCTCTCCTAATCGTTTTAATGTTAATGCCCTCGTTTGTTGCAATTTTTCGTCTCCGTGATCATTTTTATTCTCTGCAGCCTGCTTCTCAACGTTTATGTGTTGCTCCACTGTTTTGAACCAGTGCAAGCTGTCTAGCTCCGACGATTGATCTAGGAGAGCATTTATGTACGCAATACCCATTGCGAAACCGTCATCAGTAAAAGCCGCACCTATTTGATTTTTCTTGAACATTTTCTCTTTATTCGATATTGAGTTATCTACGAAACTTAATGTTAACGGTGGAACAATAGCATAAAACTGTTGTAAATGATGAGATTCGGTGTCTCGAAATGCAGATGCAAACACATCAACAAGAAGTTTGAAATATTGTATACCTTCTGTAAAGTTTCTTACTAAATTAGCAATATCGTTTTCTAAACATTTCGCTGCCGCTTGAGTTGTTTCGCTGTAATTCAAATTTTTACACATCAATTCGAATGGCACGGACGAATTAATGTTTGGTAAAAACGAGATAGCATTCGAACTAGCGTGCAGTCCGCCAGATCTAATTAATCGTACATATCCTAATGCATTTCCAATCTGAGTTATTAATTGTCGAAATTGGTCCAAGTAACTCAAACCGTCTGGTGTCATGCCTAATTTTCTGATACCTTTCTGAAATTTTTCTGCCCTTTCGTATGTATAAGGTGTAGCGCCATTTTCTCTTTGAGTTTTAATAAATCTTATGTCTCGCATCAATCTCGACTTTATATGCTCATCAAAAAGGAACTGAGAAAATGTATGCAACTTTATACGAAGAAATTGATACACAAAGTTAACTGTTGTGCTCATAATTCCTGTTCCATGTGTTCTAATGGAGTTTGCTATATGTCGAATCCCAAATGTATTCAAATGCTTATTATTGCTGGTATGTTCGATGAAAGTTTGAGTATTCAAATTGTATAAATATTTTGAAACGAACACATGAATATTTCTCATTATTTCTAAAGCATCCAAACCTTGTTCCAAGGTTTGAGTGGGCAAGTGGTTTTGTATAGTATTGAGATTTAATTTGTAATGCGCTAAAGCATGCATCATTCGGTATGTTCTCCAATCATGTAGTGCTACTGTAGTGAGATTGTAAAACATATCATCAAGGTAATGTTCAATAAATCTTTTCGCGTATATCATACTGTTTGCTATAGTTAGCGGTAACGACCGCACTATTCTTCCACCGTCTTTTACTCCAATGTTAAATGGATTGGTAGAGTCCACTTTTAGATGTGCATGGACATGAAGCCTCAAATTAGTTTCGATTTCATGACAGACGGGTTCCAGTATGTTTTTAGTCAACATTTCTTTCAATTGAACAATTCTCTTTTGTTCTAAATGTAATCCCTCCTGTTCGCTAATGGTACTGTTAAATGCATTAAACAAATGAACAATGTGGTTTATACTTAAATTACTATCTACTACAGAGGAGAAGTAAGCTGGAATTATGTTTTGATGATACAACAGTATCGAATAATCACATATTTCTGTTATAATGTTGTGTAATTCAGCGACGGTATCGTAGTTATCTAACAGATGTCGTAGCTTCACCATATCTTCATCTTTAAAGGTGTCTGTTAGTTGACTAGCACATGCTAGGGCACATCTGATTATTAGTCTTCTATCCGCGCTAGCTGGTCCATTTAATAATCTCATACTCAAACCAACCAGTGACAATGAGTCCAATTTCTCTTTCCTGTAGCCTTTATCTTTCTGAATCAGGCTTCTCCGGGCAGTTTCTAATGTGAACAAAATATAATAACTCAAATATTGTAATACTTGACTCTGTGATTGTACTATAACTGGTCCCATTATGTAAAATATAGTCTGCAAAGATTTTTGAACTTCTATTAATCTGCAGATCAACTGAACAGTGCTACGGTTCATTGGTTTAATAAGAGTTGCATGCATGTTTATTATAAAGGATATAATTTCTTTGATCTCTGACAATAGAATGACCAAATCAACTAGCAGAGATTGTTTTTGTCCAATGTCGGAGACCTGAAGGCTTGTTTTCATCAGAATACTTTGCATTTCAATGCACCATGTTACCGCTCGATGACTTAAAATGTTCACAGTTTGAGAAAGTTTTTGTATCCTTGAGCTTAGGATCTTCTCTCCTATTTGCTGATTAACAACGCTACCTGCTTCTTTTGGCAAACAATTGCTCAGAAATTTGCTAGGAATCCATATAACATTTCCTATCAAATTGACTGCGTATAACTTTCTGTTATTTTCAAGCACTCTTTTGATTAACCTTTTATCACAAGTACCAAACAGCTTCATTACTATGACAATGCCAATATTTATCCTAATCAAATTTTTATTAAACAGAACATAATCACCTGGTTTATTCTCTACATCCATCATTAAATTTTTCAGATAATTAGTGATCTGTTCACTCATTATAGGCCCTTTATTAACGTCCATCACACGTTCAATTGTTTTAGAAAATAATACCTTCTTTAGCAAATGCTCCTGCAAATCTTTTAATAACTTATCGAATGTGTGCAGTTTCGACTCGCTTATGCCAAACTGTGATGGATTGTGCATGATAGAGCGCACATTCATTCTATACTTTTTCCATTGTTCTAGCAACGACGGTTGAGAGTCGACAATTTCGTCAAGCGTCAAAGCTATTATAAACAGATCAATGAAATTCTCTATAAGTACAGGTAGATAAATGTCATTAGAATCACCCGATAGACTAGATAATTGTTCAGTAGTTAAATATACTACTGTCCATACTCTGTTTATGAAGATATATAAGTCTTGCAGATCGGACAGAAGAGATATGACATCACTCCGATCATTTTCAGCACCTCTTTCACCGTGATTGAACAATTTCTTATAAAACGTTTTAGCCTCTATCTCGAGGAGTCTAATTTCTCTGCAAGTGCCGGCAACTGCCGCAAGCAATTTTGACAAAAATTTGTTTTCCATCTCGATCAAATTTATAAGACTAATATCCTCAACAGGCTTGTATACCAGCCGAAGAGGCCCTTCCATAAAGTATTCCAACGTGGAATGGGTTTTCCATGTTTTCTCTGCCAAATTTTCAAAAAACTGCCCATATTTTCGCAAATGTATCGAGCCTGCCGCTTTATATATGGTCTCGTCTTTCTTCGTACTCCACGCTGACGACTCTATCATTCTTATTTCGATCTGTTTTTTATAATAGCGTTAATCGAAAGCGTATTAAAAATACTGAATTTTATCAGTAAACGAAACGACGAATAAAATATTGTTTTCAAACTTGCGTTATGTTTCCCAGCGATTCGTACAGGTTTTATTATTACCTCGCATCGTCTCTGGGTGTTACCATTAGCGGACAGTGTTCTTAACAATTTTATCTCGATACCATTATCACATCGTCGTTTCTCTTACATATTTACAAAAGAACAACATTCGAAGACAGATCTAATAAAACACTTGATAGCTGACGTTTGTTACAATTACTAGACGGAACAGACACACTGTATATGCAGTCATAATATTATATGGGGATCTATTGCATTTTTGCAATTCTCGTTGGCTGCATTGGCATTCGTGTAATGTAACTTCACTGTATTATTCAATTTTAATGACTGAAACAGTTAATTGTTGATTAGAAAATGTATTGATAGTTGTCGATAGAAGACATTATTGGTAATAATTGATATGTCATTGTTATTTCCCCGTCGATATTCAGCTACGTTTAGCTGATACATTGTGGTACGGTTAATACTCAGTGTGAATAATGGACACATCAAATGATGTGGGTTTATATAGGTTAGAGGGGACTGACAAAAGTCAGACTGGAGGGTTGATTATTAGAAAGAAACCGTCGGATCACACGTTTAAAAAACCCCAAGCATCCGTTTTGGGGCTGGACAAGCTTGCGAAACGTAAAAGGCAAGAACATTTGCAGGAGAGTAGCATTTCGTCGAACTCCGAATCAAGCTCGTCTAAGTCAGAGGTTAAAGAGAGAAAGTACAGGTCTTACGCCGAAGAGACTCCCACTCACACAGGTGGGGTGAATTCTGAAGCTCAGCAGAGATTAGAGTCACGATTAAAGCATCAGAGATTAAGTGCGCAGGACAGGAATCATAGGCATAATCATGGAGACAAGGATAGAGATAGGTACAGGGACCACGACAGAGAAAGGAGAAGGAGTAGGAGTAGAGACAGCGTTAGAGACAGTAGTAGACAAACACCTTTAAGGTTTAAAGATGAACCACAGACTCCGGTGTTTAAAACAAAGGTAAATATAAAGCTGTATGTAACATTGTAATGGAATTGTTGGAATATCCAAGCTCCATTGTGCGTTAAAAGGTTGAAAGTACAGAATTTAATAAGAACATGTGTCATAATAGGATTCAACGTCTAAAAGTAATTGGGACGACGATGAAGATGAGGAGCCGAAAAAGTCAAGTTGGGATCATCCAACACCGAATCTCTATAATAGTAGAGATAGTCGAGATAGCATTAGAAGTGAATTCACGCCATCATACAAATATAATTCTTGGAATAAAGATCGAAAAGCTAGTGGAGCCACGCCAAGCATAGATGGAGAAGAGAAAGAGCTATGGGAAGAAGAACAGCAAAGGTATTATTATGGGAAACAAATTTTTCGCGCAAACCAAAGTAGCTAATACTAGTTCTGAATCTTAGTATTACAAGTTTTAGCTACTCAGACGTGTTTCAGTAAAACAAACATCTATTTTTTAGACTTGACAGAGAATGGTACGCCTTGGATGATGGAGAAAATCATGCATTTGCTGATGTGTCTGAAGAATACACGCGTAAAAAAGAAATGGAACTAGAAGCGAAAAGGCAGAAACGTCTTTCCGCGCAGCAACGACAAATAAATAAAGATAACGAGTTGTGGGAACGTAACAGAATGTTGACGAGCGGTGTTGTGAGTTCTTTAGATCATGACGATGATCCTGACGATGAAGGGGAGACGAGAGTACATCTCTTGGTTCACAATGTTGTTCCACCATTTTTGGATGGTACAGTATTTTACTTTTTCTCGATACTCGACTTTAAAGGTTTCTTTTTTAATTTGCTATACATATTAACTAACGATTAATGCTGGATTAGGGCGAATTGTCTTTACTAAACAACCGGAACCTGTCGTACCTGTGCGTGATCCCACTTCTGACATGGCACTTGTGGCAAGAAAAGGATCGGCTTTGGTACGAGCGTATCGTGAACAAAAGGAACGGAAAAGAGCGCAAAAGAAGCACTGGGAATTAGCTGGAACTCACATTGGCAATATCATGGGTGTACGCGATAGGCATAAAGATGATAAAGAAGATCCGGGGCAGGAAACTGATTTTAAAGCTGGTCAGAAGTACGCACGCCACATACGTGGTGACGAAGTTACTGGAGAGGCTAAATACAGATCGATTCAACATCAAAGGAGAAGTCTCCCGGTGTTTGCTGTACGGCAAGAATTGTTGAATGTAATTAGAGAAAATAGCGTGGTGGTTATCGTTGGAGAAACTGGTAGTGGGAAAACCACTCAACTGACGCAATATCTTCATGAAGATGGTTACAGTCGTTACGGTATAATTGGGTGTACGCAGCCAAGGAGAATATCGGCTATGTCCGTTGCAAAAAGAGTTTCCGACGAAATAGCCACCACTTTAGGGAATAAAGTTGGTTATGCTATCCGTTTCGAGGATTGCACTTCGAAAGATGTACGTATTATACAGGGTATGTTATAGTTTTCAATAATACAAATAATAAATCATTCTTTTTTCACAGACTGTTATTAAATATATGACTGATGGTATATTATTAAGAGAAAGTTTAAGAGAGGGAGATTTAGACCGATACAGTGTGATTATTATGGACGAAGCGCATGAGAGGTCTCTATCCACCGACGTTCTATTTGGTTTACTAAGAGAGGTATGTGTGTGTGTGCGAAAATACATATATAAAAAACAGCACACATCTTTTTTTATGTAATTTTTTTACATTTTTCTTACATTAAAAAACAAACTGTAGGTGGTAGCTCGAAGGCACGACTTAAAGTTGATCGTAACGTCTGCTACAATGGACTCTAGCAAATTTTCAGCGTTTTTTGGAAACGCTGCAACATTCCAGATTCCTGGACGTACATTTCCAGTTGAAGTAATGTACGCGAAAAATCCGGTGGAAGACTACGTCGACGCGGCAGTGAAACAAGTGTTGCAAATCCATTTGCAACCACGTTCTGGCGACGTTCTAGTATTTATGCCTGGTCAGGAGGATATCGAGGTCACCTGTGAAGCATTGAAGGAACGTTTAGCGGAAATTGAATCCGCGCCGCCACTTTCAATTTTACCCATTTACTCACAATTGCCCTCGGATTTACAAGCAAAAATTTTCCAACGTTCCGAGGGTAAGCTACGAAAATGCGTTGTCGCGACGAACATAGCCGAGACTTCGTTAACTGTGGATGGGATTGTATTTGTTGTGGATTCTGGTTACTGCAAATTAAAAGTTTATAACCCACGTATTGGTATGGACGCCTTGCAAGTATACCCTGTATCTAGAGCTAACGCTGACCAGCGTTCGGGAAGAGCAGGACGTACAAGCCCTGGGACCTGTTATAGGCTGTATACGCGGAGGCAATATCTAGATGAATTACTTTTAACTGGAGTTCCTGAAATACAACGTACCAATTTGGCAAATACTGTGCTATTACTAAAGTCATTGGGTGTCCAGGATTTGCTCGCCTTTCATTTCATGGATCCTCCGCCACAAGATAACATATTGAATTCTTTGTATCAATTGTGGATTTTGGGCGCTTTAGATCATACAGGACGATTGACGTCTTTGGGAAGGCAAATGGCAGAATTTCCTTTAGATCCACCTCAATGTCAGATGCTTATAGTAGCTTCACAACTTGGCTGTACCGCAGACATACTCATTATAGGCAAGTAAGATAATAAAATATACCCCTTCTACCTACAAATGGCTTTTTTTCATAAATTAAATTATTCTTTCAGTTTCAATGCTATCAGTGCCTTCGATATTTTATCGACCGAAAGGTCGCGAGGAAGATTCTGATTCGGCTCGAGAAAAGTTTCAAGTACCAGAATCCGATCATCTAACGTATCTGAATGTGTACAACCAGTGGAAAGCGAACGGTTACTCTAGTTCCTGGTGTAACGATCACTTTATACACGCGAAAGCTATGCGCAAAGTGAGGGAAGTTCGTCAGCAGCTCGAAGAGATATTGAAACAACAGAAAATGGAAGTCGTGAGCTGCGGCACCGATTGGGATATTGTACGAAAGTGTATTTGCTCGGCGTACTTTCACCAGGCAGCTCGTTTGAAAGGTATCGGTGAATATGTGAATTGCCGTACGGGGATGCCGTGCCATCTTCATCCAACTTCGGCTCTGTTCGGTATGGGATTCACACCTGATTACGTAGTGTATCACGAGCTTGTAATGACTGCCAAAGAATACATGCAGTGTGTGACTGCTGTTGATGGGCATTGGCTGGCCGAACTGGGTCCTATGTTCTTTAGCGTTAAGGAGACCGGACGAAGCGGACGGGCAAAAAGACGTCAAGCTATGCAACATTTACATGAAATGGAAGGGCAAATGAAAGAAGCCGAGGAAGAAATGAAGGCACGGGCGCAGGAACAACTTGAACGGGAACAAGCCTCTATCAGAAAGTACGCTGTTAACTTTTAATTATCGAATATTTAACAGTTCATCATTTTAGTTGTTTGATAATACTTAATTGCAGTATTTAATATCTTGTGTATATTATTTACAGAAAAGAAATATTGACACCAGGAATTAGAGAACCAGGAACACCCGCTCCTTATCGGAAAACCCCAGGTAGATTGGGATTATAATTTCAAAATATGTAAATACATGATAATAAAATGTAATGTTAGGGTATAAATAACTCCCGTTTTAGTATTTTTGTTCATTTTTAACGATATGAACCTGTTATGGTGCGCTATTGTGATTTTATATATAAATATACAAATTGATTTTTAATAAAAATTAATATGAAGTCTATGTTTTTTAGAACACATTTTGAATGAGAAAGTAAAATGTTTTCTGAACTATTTAAAATTCTTTTCCAAAAGATAACTTTCTAATCTATATGATACGTGGAACATTGTCCAAGTATAAATGCTTACTTTATTTTTAGATAATATAACTTTAAACAGGAATATAAAATAACACAATTTTTGTATCAACATGTTTTATTAGCACAGAAAAGTGTAATTGTATCTCTTGCTGTACCAATCACATATAAATACACACTTATATTATACCGATCTTATTGGCAACATCAAGCGCATCGTAATCACGGGTTAATCGTACGTACGCTTTCTTCTTACCATCTGGCCTGATTAAAGTGTTAACTTTAGCCACATCAACGTCGTACAATTTTTTGATAGAAGCCTTGATGTGGTACTTATTACCACGGGTATGGACAATAAAGACTAACGTGTTGTTGTCTTCAATCTTCTTCATCGCGGCTTCAGTGGTCAAAGGAAATTTTATGATATTAAATGCATCCATACTAAACAGAAAAAGCATTTTAGTACTTTTTGTAGAATAAATTACATAGTTATTTATATTACGAAGATCTCAGTATTTACCGGTTTCTGTTTGGAACAGATTTTCGTGGATATTTTGGATGTCTTGGTGGTTTAAATGTTTTTGGCCGATAAAAATGTACAGATGTCCTTATTTTCCTTACTCTCGATCCATGAACACCCTTCAGTATCTGTATATAAATACATTGAAAATATGTTATTCAACGATTATGGAACACAATCTCCTCTCATTTTTTAATAGTACTTCATATATTAAACCTTTTTCTGAGCCTTGAGTGCTTTTTGAAGCGGCGCAGCTGGTTTTCCACCTTTTGGTGTTTTCTTTGCAGCTTGAACATTCTTTTTGGGTTTTGTAGCTACAAGCTTTACAGCAACTTTAGGCGCAGGCTTTGCTGCTGGCTTTGCTGCAGCTTTTGTAGAACTTGCAGATTTTGCTGCTGCCGGTTTCTTTGCAGTAGTGGATGCTTTTGCCGCTGGCTTAGTGACTTTTGATGTCGAAGCTGCGGCAGTTGGCTTCTTTTCAGCTTTCTTCTCTGTCTTCTTTTCAGCCGGCTTGGTGGCTGTAAATATTATATCAACTTATATTTTTAAGTCTTAATCGTTATAAAAATTTCGCATACATACTTATAACACAAAGATCTAAAGATCAATGTTTTGGACATTATGTAGGTTAGAATAGGCATAAAAATCACGAATGAAAATACGCTCACCAAATGATTTCTTAATAACCGTTATTGAAACATACACAACAGATATTATAGTAATATAGAAATGTAAAGCAATTGTGTATTTGTTAATATTTCTTTCAGACAAAGATAGCCGATAAACCACATGGTTAAAGTCAAAATTAAACATGTTTAACAAACAAGCTCTTCTTACATTACTTGTATTGGCACTATATTTTTAATATGATCCTCTTTTATAAGTTCGTGAAATACTTTCAAATTTCTCAGACGAAACTTAAATGTTATTAAATATTTCCAAATATACCTGACTTGTCCGTGGGTTTCGGTTTTGGAGCCATTTTGCTAAAAAGAACGATACCTCAACCGGAAACAGACATATGGAAAATGAATGTACTACTTTAATCATTTTCGTATCTAGATGTAGTATTATAAAATAAAATAATAATGTTATTATTTTTATTCATAGACAACATTAAATTATACTTCGCAAAAATAGTTGATTACTTTAATTACTGCATTAAATTACGTTACACTTTATACTTCATTCGAATTCCATTATTCAAACATGTTTTGACGCGATTAACAGTAACAAAATTAAACGCATACGAACTGATTCTTTTATTGTACTATTTTATATAAATTTGGGGTGTACGTTAAAATTGACGAATTTTAAATTTCATAGGAATTAGAATATATCCGATTTGGAATAAAACAGGAAGGTGGTGCATTTATCTATCACCTGCCGTAGCAACCATTGTTTTCATTTAGTTCAAAATTATATTAGCGATGGGTGTTCAACTTGAACGTACCTGGAGCATGTACACATACTCCTTTTCGTCCTGTAAGATTCATTTAATTAAACATATAATATTGATTTTAATGTAGAAGATATCGTGAGACATCTTAGTATATGTTGTTTTTACTAATATTTTAATATTTTAGAACGAAGCTCGTGATCACGAATATCTATTTCTCGCATGCAAACGTATATTGTAGATACAAAGGTGAATTTTATTCGTGTTTATACTAATTTAAGCAGTGTACAACTATAGATAATGTTGGAAACACGTTCAGCTGTTTATAAAATGATTGAAGTGGCGCGTGATGACAGACAGGTATGATTTCAAAATTTTATTCCGATACAAGTGTACTTTTTAAGAAAACCTGCAAAGCAATGGGAAACTTTGCACAATTTTATGATCGAGGACCATTTTTGAATCCATGTTGATAATTGGATGGATGTACGGTTAGAGGTAAATTTGAATTTGAAATTCAGCAATTCCACCGACGAATATCTCTTTTTATACACTAAAATGTGATATAGGTAAATTTACACTTTCTAAATAATCTGAAGTGCATTAAATTAATGAATAAATGTTTTTCAGGTTCTTCATTGGCCACCGCCATTTTCAATCGATACGACGGAATATAAAGATAGAGATTTCGATCCGATTGTTAAACGCTCGTGTAAAACGAGGGGTTTTACTCTGAAAATTGCAAAGGCAATCGTAATCGGTGATGTTTCCGTTGGGAAGTCGTGTCTAGTAAATCGGTAATCGAACTTAAACATAACTATAATGTGAAAGATAATAACATTTTAAATACAATTTATCAAACGAAATTACTATTATTATAAAAATTATAACTCACTGCCTACTGTTATGCTGTAACTATAACATATTGTTAAGAAAAATGTAATTTCATTTGTATTTCAGGTTTTGTCACAAAGTGTTTGACAATAATTACAAGGCAACAATTGGTGTAGATTTTGAAGTGGAGAGATTTGATATTCTTGGCGTACCATTTCACTTACAGATGTATGCCCATTTATGTTAAAAATGTTTCATTTATTTAATTTCGTAATGTTTGTGCAAATAGAATTAAGAATATCGAGCAGTATAATTTCACACGAATAGGTAATAAATTTACTGAACGTTTTAGATGGGATACTGCTGGTCAAGAGAGATTTAAATCAATAGCTGCGTCTTATTATAGAGGTGCAAATGGTATGTAAAAGATTGTTATACTATCGAATTTATGATAAATATAACGATATAACGATACGTTTACGTGTAAATATATTTTAGTGATCATGGTCGTTTTTGACTTGGCCAATTTAATGTCATTAGGACACTGTCAACAGTGGTTAAACGAAGCTGCACAAAGTAACACGGAACCGTACCATATATTTTTGATAGGCACGAAACGAGACCTATTGGTAAAGCACGCAAATCATTTCTATAAAAAAATTATATTCGAAACTGAACAAAAACAATTTTATGTATAATTATTTTGTCTGATATTATTATACGACTATAAAATAAAAATAAAAACGAAAGGAAATTATTCTCAGTCCAGTGAAGTGTACAAAATAATGGAAAGACGTGCAGCCGAAGTAGCCAAGAAAATGAAAGCTGAATTTTGGTCTGTTTCCGCTAGAACGGGGGATGGCGTGTCAGAATTATTCACAAGAGTAGCTGTTTTATCTTTCCACGCAATGATTTTAGCCGAACTAGAAGATATGAAATCGGAATCGATTAAAATCGGTTCAGATTTAATAAGTATGTGTCATTATTTCGTAATAAATCGCAATAGAAATTTGTTGCGGAATTAAGAACGTTTCTCCTATTTGTAGTTTAAATGTTTTACCAATGTATAATATATTTAGGATTTTTTTATTATTTACTTCCTGCTTGTCTGGTATTTTTATTTATCGAGTTATAAATGATTTCAGCATTAAATGGCTGTAGGGACAGGATTAAAACGAGGAAAAGGAAAAAAACGTGTTTTGATTGTTCAACGTAAACAACTATAAAGACGGTAACTAATATTGTATCGTACATATACTTTTATCAGACTTAATATAATATTTAACAACATAACTGCATTGATAGATACGAAACATGGATAACAATAATTAAACTGTACTTGGAGAATCAGTAACAGTTAATAATAATATACTAGAAAATGACAAATATATATAACAAAGGAAAGAAATGTGTACTTAAAAGTTCAATTTTATTCCAAAACGTACTTCAAATAAACCGCGCTCGAGATGTCTTTCCGGCTATGCACATGTGAGTTCATCCGATGTTCTTCCTTGTTATGTACATTATCATGTCCTTCTCGAACTCACATTGTTTGCGATACTTGACGTAACCGAAAAAAGTACGTATTCTGATAAATTCAAGGAGCAGCGTCAGCAATACGATCCAGAAGAGGCGAATCGTTTTATGATTCAATGCCGACGTGTCGAGTACACATACGCTATCACGTACGTCAATTACTCACGGTTACAAAACTAGTACAACTACGATTGTAGTTTTTAAGTGCAACGTACTGAACGTGAAATTGTATTGGTAAAGTGTTGTCACATGGCCATTGCGTGCATTTAATTTTTGTCAAGATTAAACTCCCTGAAAGAAACACCACTAGTTCTCAGTTAACATTTCGTTCTTCCCGCAACGGTTTCTCTAAGGTAAGTGTAAAGTTGCATTCCAACAGGTGGTAATAGGGTGCAAGATCATTAATCGTGCGCATGAAAGAAATTTATAGGGAGAAAAAGAAGTTTCGATGATTGTAATAACGGCAGTTTTCGATGTAATGTCAAGATATTGTATATCTTTCTCTACAGTGAGAATTAATATTTTTATCAAGTATTCTATCCATTAACGATTATTCATTAGATGTTATACGATACTTACAGCTAATTACTTTTACTATTACCTTCCATAAATATCAGATTGTACAAATTTAACTTCACTTATAATTAATGCTAAGTTTAAGTCTATACTTGTCAAATAAATAAAATTATTTCATTCGTAAATATTTTCACAGATTATAATGCAAATAAAAGTACATACATGATTTTGATAAAATTACTTAAACAAGCAATAAATCATAGTTTATTTCTATACTAGAATTAATGTGTAATGTTGGCTATACATTATGCAACATTTAATAATTTTAAATTTGCATAAACTTTGACAATTATTAGACTATAGATTCTCTATTTTACTTACTAATTATTGTTTTTTTATATTATTATTATTTTACATTGCTTTATTAGTAATAATCTAACAAAGCAGATATTAATTTAACAGCACAGTATAACTATCTCAGAATGTTTGTTTCATAAAATTAAATTTTTTTGATGCAATCAGAATGATTATAAATGATGTTCCTTATCACATTAATAAGATATGAACTTCTTACAATTCCAACATTTACTTACGAAATCTCAACATTTTTTAAATCTTTCTTGTTTCTTATAATTTTATCAGTATAATGACATTTCTATTATGATAAAATAACTTTATTTCAAGGAATGACTATAATCATGACTTGTTCCATTATGATACAAAAATGATAGGTTGAAGGTATGTGAATAACTTTTATGATACAATCAAATTGTACATATGTGCAATATTATGGTAATATTGTGTATATTCATAATTAAGACATTTGTACAATTGTTTAATATATTAAAGAATGGTACTTCATTCCAACTAATATGCATGACAGAATTAAAAATTCACAATTTAGTTTGACAATCAAAAGCAATTATAATTTAGTTGTTAATATTGTGTGCATATATATGAATATTGATGTCATAAGTATAGTTTTATTAAATATAAATTATATATTTATTATACAATAAAGTACATTTATTAAAGATTTGAATAAAATATTTTTTTAGATATTTATAATATAATTATTAATTTTTAATAACAAATTTTTCTTTGTGATGAAACATTTCTGGATTATAAATGATATGGTACATTTTGTAATCATTCTTTAAATCAACTTATAATTCAAGATGATATCTGGAAAAAAATTCCAGAAAATGCATGTAATTCTGCTATGCTATAATGTACAACTTTTCTGCTATGCAATGGTCTATTTGACATTTACAATAGTAGTTCTTGCTTAATAATACAGTGCTTGTAGGAGTAAATCATATGCATATTACACGGTATATGTGATTCCACATTGATATAAAAATTCCATTAAAATATCTTTTACTTGCTTTATAGAATTTCTTATTTATTATTTATTTACTTATTATATAAAGCTCAGGCCATTTTACCTACGACAGGCAAAATATAGATAAAAATATCTATAATACAGACCTCGAGTATTTGCTTGTCTACTTCCTTTTGGTACCTTACTGTTTGACTCTAAAATTACTTTGTTGACTACAATAAATAAAATTCAATATGTATCCATATAATTAGATAAAGTTACATGATAACATATCTACATAATTTCTTCGGTAGAAATATTCCACTTTGTTACCTTTCACTTTCTCCTGCAAGATAAATGCACCTATGTAATTTCCTCTTATGTCGGTTGAATTTTCACCATCTTAATACTTTCCCTAGAACAGGAATACTGTAGCTTTCTATTCCTCAACTATTTGATTGTGGTTTCGATGATTAAGGACCTATGTTTATTTTAATTATGTTTAAACAGGCATTCACTTGAAAGTGAAAGAAAAACTAATAATCTTTATAATTCTTTTCTCTAAAATTGTGAATTTAATTCAAATGTGATGACATTGGACTAATGTAAATCAAAAACCTTTACGTTACATCCAGAATAAATTATACACGTATCCATATACATTGGGCTACTTAAACGGATTACGTTCGTTAGTCAATTACCCAGTGTAATGAGTTATGTGAAAAGATCCCAAAATGTTCTGCATTTTCGCGATGAACAATGAAAAACTGAAAACATTCTTGCAATAACCTCTCGCCTCACCAACTGTTGACGGAGTTAAAAATAAAAGCCGGAAAATAAAGGAAATTCAGAATAGAGCGAACTGAATCGTTCATCGATTAAATTTTCATTTGTATTACGTAAATGTTTTTAAATTGGTGGATGCGGTGTTAAACCGTGTGGTCTACTTGCGAAAACTAACCTAATCGCAATAGTGGGTGGACGACAGAGGAAGGATACACTTATTATGGGTATTATTATGGGCCGAACGGATTGCGATCGAACGTCATCAAAGTGTCCATGAAATTTGGTATCTTCGGACGTGTCATTCAAGCGTATACACGTGCACAGATATTACGTAGATAGCACGTGTATACATATGCGAACAACATGAGCCAGGCTCGATCGGCAATGACTTGCTGGTTTATCGCTTTGCTCGTGTGTGGCGCGGACGGACGTGTTACATGGAGCGCTCGTCATAATATCGCGAATACGCGATCAGTTACGTTCGTTGTTGCCGCGTCGGTATGTTTTACTTTCCTGAAATAAATCGTGCATAATCGTACTATCGAAAGCTCGCACAGGTTTTGTCACCGCTTCATCGAACACGTTTATTGATCTAACGACATCGCATCGTTCCTTCAAGGCATGGATTTACCGGTAAGCACGAGAGACGAGTGCGAAACGTATCGATTTTTATTTCTAACGATCTTGAAAGTCGTTCACTCGGGTCCCGATCGATCAATCGATCCACAATGAACACAATTTATTGTAGAAATTTCTTAAGTATAACGATGTTTATAATTTAAAGGTTTAAGATCATTTTATAGGTCCCGATTCCTCTGCGAACTTTAAAACGGAATTGAAGAATCGATATTTAAAAATCGTGAGATTCCAGCTAATCGTATTGACGTTACGATTTATGTTAATTTACATTGTCTATTAATCTGTATGCATGGTTTGCTTGATACAGTTGATTATTGAAATTAACACGTATTTGTAAAGATTTTAGATTTGAAATATACTATGTATACTATCGAGCAGCGATGGAAAATATGAAGGTTTGACAGTTAAACAATAATTTATTAATTGCTTTGATAATGATAAAGTTGATTCATTGGTTTAACAAAATAACAACTTCTATACTGTCAAGATTTATTCTATTAGTCTAGTTTGCTATTCTACTAAGTGAATCACGTAACGTGTCCTGGGAGCTAATATCTTAGCAACTATTCAATTGGTGATAACTGCTCAGTGAAAATGATAGTAATGGTGTACATTTTCCTTATTTTCTAAATGCTTCAATTATGTCATAAATTTTTTCAATTATTCTTCAAATTTCGAAGTTAGTATAATGCAGCAGATCCATTGTTTAGATAATTCATAATTACTCGATAATAATTCATCGTTTGTAATTGCTAATTGTGTTTCTTTATTCTCATAAACGTATTTTTATTTTACGTTTGACACGATTAGAGAATTGCTGCTAATATTATTGTTATAGAATTTTATTAATTTTAGGCAATATTTAGTTTACTAGCAAAAAGAGAAAATTAAACGTGTTATAAATAGAAACGCGGAACGATAATAGCGTCTTAATTCGCCTTACTCTCTCGTAACGCAATTGTAATTTATTTTTAATCATAGAATCGACCTAATACAGTGTTGTATGTAAATTATAAAGCCTGATATTTACTTTTTATTGGCGTAAATATTCATTAACCATCTACAATGTAACAAAACTAATAGATTTATGCAAGCAATATCGGCGCGCCGTCCGATTAAGAAATAGCCGTATCTACCGTCATTGTTTCTCATTAAATGACTGCTGCCACCTGCTTACGATAACGAAACTTTGTAGGATTAAAATGATTTATATCTGTGATATATATACAGGAAATGTGATAATCAAATAGAATCAAATGATTTAAAAAGAATATTTTATATGCCTATCAAGTATACGTTAAAGATATAAGGTAGTTAAATATTTTGTTCTTTACATAATTTCGTGGTCACGTTCTAGCAAAAACTTTAAATTGTTATATGTTTTTACGTAATATACGTATATTGCGAGTTAATAGTATTTGTTATAAATGGATTTTCATGGATGGAAAAATGAAATTGAGAAAAGTTTTGCTTTTAGTAAATTAAATAACGATTAAATTATACAGTTTCTTATAACTTCCCGAGATACTAAGTTCGGACTTATTTCTTTTCTTAATTTATCGATACAATTGATGACCCAGATGTCAAGTGGTTCATTGAAGTTAAGATTATTAAATTCCGGCGAATACGAAAACGCTTAATCATCTCGATTGCCAGTCAAAATTGAAAATGAGAACGCGTGCGTGTTCTTTATGACTCATAATTAAAGTCTATTTCGCCCAATAGCTATGAAAGCCGAGCAAAATGTCTGCGTATTTTAACTTCAAATAAACACTTGTTAATTTTATATTTTTATTATATAATATTTTTATTATTTAATTATATATTTCTCATCAATTAATTCTGGTTTAGGAAGCGTTCTAAATTATTTTTTAAAGTAAGAGACTACATTAAAATTATCCTACTAACAGACAGAAAGCGATAAAAGTAATAAATATTTATAAACTTCATTTGAATAAATACTTTCTTTAATATTGATGGTTGTTATCTTGTTACAGACTGCAGGCGCCTCACAACCAAAAGCAATAAGAATGGCAAGTCCCCCGGTGTTGGAAAATGAAGATAGGACAGAAGTCCTTGACGAGCCACTTTTCAGTACTCTTGATATCATACTCCTCAGTGCCCTTTTATTGACAGCACTGTGGTGGTTACTGCGACGGAACAAGCATGAGGAATACACACCCATTACAAAATCTTACTCCATTCAGTAATGATGAATTATTATTATTATTATTATTAGATACTGTTATAAATGATGGGTTGCAAAAGAAAGCAGTAGAAATTTATTTTTGGTAGATTTCCATATAATAAAGTAGAATCTTTGATATATTATCAAAGTGAGATGATTATTCGAGACTAATAAGCTGAAAACCTTGGATCACTTTCAGCTTATTAGCTATTGCTCTTTTTTATTTTTAGTTTTACTTGTAACGGAGATATACATAATTGTCATGTATCTTTGGTTGATTTCACAAGAAATCCATAAATATTAATACAAACATATTTTCAACATTGAATCTGACACGAAAAAATCAATATTTTTATTATCCATTCATTGTTATAAACTGTCTGTACTGTTCTTGTCTTTAATCATATGTACAACAATTAGCACAATAGTTATAGACTAAGAAATTGATAATGAATTGCGATTCGATTTGAAGTGCTCCAAGTGATTAACTAAAATATTTTGTTAAAGGCCAACGCTGCTTCCTGCTACAAACCCATCAGAGAATTCATTTATAAAGAAATTAAAAACTTCAGGAAGAAGTCTAGTAGTATTTTATGGCAGTCAAACTGGAACTGCTGAGGAATTTGCCAGTAGACTGGCTAAGGAGGGTATTCGGTACAGAATGAAAGGCATGGTTGCTGATCCTGAAGAATGTGAAATGGTATAAAGTAACTTATACTTTTAGCATCCTAATCTGTTCTGACTCAATAATACTCAATAATAATGTTAACAAGAAAAGGAGATAATTGCATAGTAGATTTATCTGCAAAGTAACCCATTTTAATTCATGAATGCCGATATCTCTAGAAGTAAGTTAGATGAAAAAAGTCTGAGTTAATTAAGGAATGTAAAAAGCACATTTTCCATTATGTTTTCCAACTAATGGAATATAGATATCATAATATGACTAATAAGCATTTATAAACTAAAATGTGTGTTACTCTGTGTAATATAAATTAAGTAAATCAAAAGGGCAATTTTACACTATTATCCTAATTATTTGTATATTATAATTTTACATAACTGGAATTTATTGTGACAGGAAGAGTTAGTACATTTGAAAACGATTCCAAACAGTCTAGCAGTATTTTGCTTAGCTACATATGGAGAAGGTGATCCTACAGACAATGCTATGGAATTTGTTGATTGGTTAAAAAATGGTAGTGCTGATTTAAATGGATTAAATTATGCTGTAAGTATTATTTCTATTCTCTCATTTACATTTATAAAATGATAGTAGAAAATGGAAGGTATCGTGGTAATTTCAGATTTCATAATATTCAACCTCTATATGCATTATTAAATTGGCAAAAATATACAGTATAAGTCAAGATTGCATTCAATACGACATTGTTAATAAACATTTACGATTAACATCTGAAATGTTTAACATTATTAAACATTTATTTATACTTTAAAAGTGCAAGCAAATATTTTCTTCCATAATACAAATCTAAAGTCCATTTTTTGTTCAACAGATGGCATTGTGTGTCATTTCATATATTTATGTTAAATTAAATGCTTCCGATATTGTTATAAATCATATCATTATAAGTAGTGCTATATCAATTACCTCTTCGATGATAGCAAAATTTATTCTGTATGTATTTTAATACAACGATAGAAGCTATGAATATTACGTAAGCCATTTGAACGGCCAGTCTACGTGCACTTGTATTACTGTGTAGGTAGTGTGATGTTATCGTTTTTATATCAAAGATCAATTCATTTTCGTGACTAATATATTAATTTTATGGTAGCAGCAAAATACTTAGTAAATTCGTAAATATTTGACTTGCAACTTATTTACAATGAACTTCAGAAAGTTTGATAAATTCTTGCACGTGATGATCAAGTATTGTCGATGCGAGAGCGACGCCAAACGGCATGTTACAACATTACTTTTACCGCCAACGCTTAAGGTAATTTGTGATGGCAATTTTTTCATTCTGTGAACATCTGACGATTTCTTAATTATTGTTGTAACCGTGCAATTCTGTATTCAATTCACTGATATATATATTTTATAATAGTTTTGTTACAAAAAATTGTTCCCATGTTGTAACTTGCATTTTCTATATTTTCCCTTATATTTTAATCAAAGAAGATATTTATATTGATCATTAATTATATGAATAATATATTATATGAGTATGATCAGATATTTATATGAATCAGAAAAGTATTTTAGTCACAATATTTTTTTTTTTTTGTTTTTTTTTTTTTTATAGGTGTTTGGTCTTGGAAATAAAACATATGAACATTATAATGAAGTAGCAATATATGTTGATCACAGATTAGAACAACTCGGTGCTACACGTGTATTTGAACTAGGCTTAGGAGATGATGATGCAAAGTAAGTTTTCTCTCTCTCTCTATCTCTTACTCTTTTAGAATTTGTTGTTTTATGATTTGAATGTATAAGGCGACATTTATGTTCATAGCATAGAAGATGATTTTATCACATGGAAAGATAAGTTTTGGCCAGTGGTTTGTGATTTCTTTGGAATTGAAGGTGCAAGCGAAGATGTTAGTATTAGACAGTACAAACTCACTGAACACGTTGACTTGTCAGCTGAACGCATTTATACTGGTGAAATAGCTCGTCTCCATTCGTTCACGAACCAGAGAGCGTATGTTCTATCTATTTGACATAAATTAGAGATGAGATATTAAAAATATGAAATTTTGTGGATTTAAAAATTAATTTTCTTGTCTCTAATGTAAATATAGTCAGAATGCTCCAAACATTTTCATAAATTATTTTTGGTTTTTAGGCCATTCGATGCAAAGAATCCTTATTTAGCTCCAGTGAAGGTTAATCGTGAACTTCATGGTCCAACTTCTAGCAGATCGTGCATGCATATAGAGTTTGATATAGAAGGGTCGAAAATGCGTTACGAAACTGGTGATCATTTGGCTGTGTATCCCGTAAATAGCTCGGAGCTAGTAAATAAAATCGGAGAAAAATGTGGTGTCGATTTAGATACAATAATAACGCTTACAAATACAGACGGTAAATTAGAAACAGATTTAATGATAGATAACATAAAAAGGTTCTTTTTAACGTCTTAAAGACGTCACTCGGAGATGTTGTTTTTAACGCAAATTATTTCATCTATTGCAGAGGAATCTACAAAGAAGCATCCATTCCCTTGTCCAACTTCTTATAGAACTGCTTTAACGCATTACTTAGATATCACTAGTAATCCCCGTACTCATATTCTTAAGGAATTAGCTGAATATTGCAGTGATCCAAATGATAAAGAAAAACTAAAATTAATGACATCAACTAGCGCGGAAGGCAAAGCTGCATATCAGCAATGGGTGGTTCAAGAAAATAGAAATATTGTACACATTTTAGAGGACATTCCTAGTTTGAAGCCAGCCTTGGATCATCTTTGTGAACTGTTACCAAGATTGCAGTGTCGTTATTATTCAATTTCTTCATCTCCTAAGGTAAATTATTAAAATAATAACTAATAATAACTATAATAAGTTATTAAAATAATAACTATAGTAAATATATATTTAAGTTAAAATTTTTAAGTCTTATAATTTACACAGTACAATAATAACCATTTTTAAAATGATTTCTCGATTAATTTGCTTTTCTAGCTGCATCCTACTACGATCCATATTACTGCCGTTGTAGTGGAATATAAAACACCCACAGGTAGAATTAACAAAGGTGTAACTACTAGCTGGTTAAAGGAGAAACATCCTACCGATCCACCAAGTTATGTTCCTATTTTCGTACGGAAATCACAATTCCGTTTACCAACCCGGACATCAACCCCTATCATTATGGTTGGTCCAGGTACTGGTATAGCCCCATTTAGAGGCTTTATTCAAGAACGCGACCTTGCAAGAAAGGAAGGTAACTAGACAGATTTAAAATGGAAATTTATTTGTATACAAGGACATAATCTTTCATTGTCCCTATTTTTTATTTCTTTCAGGGAAAGAAGTGGGCGATACAGTTTTATACTTTGGATGTAGAAAAAAAAATGAAGATTTTCTTTACAAAGACGAACTCGAAGAGTACGTGAAGAACGGTACTTTAGTGTTACACACTGCATTTAGCAGAGAGCAGCCGCAGAAGGTGTACGTTACGCATCTATTGGAAAATAACAAAGAGGAATTGTGGCGAATTATCGGTGAACAAAAGGGACATATTTATGTTTGTGGGTTAGTACAAAGCCATATTTATAATATTAAACTTAAAAGTATGCTTTATATTAGCAAGGTATTGTTTTTCTTTTTTTTAGTGATGCAAAAAATATGGCACGTGATGTACATAATATTTTATTAAAAGTTGTAATGGAGAAAGGAAAAATGTCAGAATTGGATGCTGCGGATTATATCAAGAAAATGGACGCACAGAAACGATATTCGAGTGACGTGTGGAGTTGAATATTGTTCTTTATTTTAATTTCATCCATAATTTATAAGTTAAACTTGTTTGTGCAAACTTTTGCAAAATATGCCTTTATGAAAAAGGACAATGGTAAGTTTCGTACAATTGTACGATTATACATATAATCATTTAAAGTGTAGTTGATAACTATAGATACTAGTAAAATTACACAAGCACCAATTATATTTATTATACGTAAGTAGTTAATGAATTTTGTACAAAAAAGAAAATTATTTTTTGTTTCTCTTATATTTTACGATGTTCAAAGTTTACAATATGTGTATGTTAAAGATTTTATGGGAATCAATGTATAGTGCAATAATGAGTTCATAGTGTACTTTTACATTTGATGAATAAGTATAATGCTTATACAATATTACAAAAAAGATATTGTTAACACATTGAATATTTTATTGCAAAAAGATGATATTATATATGACAAATTTCGTTAAATACTACAATTTTTTATGAAAAAAATAATAAAAATAAATATTAAGGGTACTGCAGTAGCAGTTATAATTAAAAATATATAATTTCATATTTTTGAAGTGACTATACAAGATAAAACAACTATAAAAATATTTCTACTTTCTACGTTGAAATAAAAGTAACACTAAAGAAATCATTAAGAATGTGTCATTTTATAACTTATTTCTTAAAAATGACTAGTATTATTATTTTATTTTTAAAAATTCAAATTTGATATATAGGATTGTCCATAAAATTCTTATTTCTTAAATTTGCAGTTTCAAGAATAAAATTACAACAATATTAACAACAATAATGTTTAAAGGTAGTGTATAAATTGTTATTTAAAATAGTTTTTCATTAATTTATTGTATATTCTTAAATATTCTTAGTAAATGATTTACTAGGTAAAAAATATATAATCAACAGATCATAGATCTTCTAATTTTTTAACATTAGATTTCGTCTTAGTAAGAGATATATTAGGAATTATTAAAGCATTGTCAGGTTCTCGAAAATTATCAGAATTATTTGTGTTACTCGTACTTATTTCTACGCTGTTTGAATTTGAATTTTGCAATTTTGGCGTGGAAGTCCGGCCTTTCAAAAGAACCGCTTGTTCAGTACTTTTACTGGCTTCTTTGATAGATATCGAAGAAACGTCGCTGAAATCCAGCAAGCCGTAATTGCTGTCAAATTGCTTTTTAACAGGCGATATCCTCTTGGCGGTATTCATTGGTGTTACGTCAGAATTAGACGACGAGCTCAGAGCACTTGCTTCACGTGTCTTTTTTAATGTCGTTATCGCCCATCCTAAACCAAGCTTTTTAAGGGCAATCTCCATTTCCTCCGGGGACGACGCGTATTTTAACATAGTAGAAGATGGGGTACTTGCTATCTGCGAGACTCCGGATAATTCGGAGAAACTGTTTGAGCTTGTGGATGTTATCTTGTCCTTGTTATCTTTACTTTCTTTATTTGGGTCTGAGCTTGTAGAACCGAAAGGTTGTACTTCCTCTATTCGCGATAATCCCTGATGAACCATTTCACATTGCAATTTTTGATTGCTCATCTCTCTTTCTTCTATAATGCTTTCTTTTTTCACATCTTTATTCCAAATTGTCGTATCTCGACTTCCTACATTTTTAGACATATTCTGTAAATTAGGAAATATTGTGGTTTCTTTTAATTTTTGTACAGGTGCCATCGAAGGTGATTTTTTAATCGAAGAATTACATAATTTCTCCGGACGCAAATCAGACAAATTAAGGGAGGCGATAATATGTTCGGATGGTTTAACTATAGCGGTAGATTTTGTTATTTGAGCTTCTGCAAGCCTTTTCGCTTGTAACGGGCTTCTTATGTTATTTTGACTTTTATTCACGGTATCGGGAGTATCAAATTCTATTATCGTTGACAATTCATGGCCCGGCGATTCAGTTTCCACCCTGAAATTCAATTTTGTATTTTATACTGCATTAATGAGAATTTAGGATTGTGTTTAATCAGAAAAGCATAAAAAATAAAACAAAATTTCACCTATATGGCCCACTAAGTAAACTCACTGGCGGTTTACTTCTTCCATTGGTATGGGTCGAATTATCCATCGTTTTTGATACTTTTGGAATATCGTCAAGCAATGGGATAAAATCTTTAGTTCTTTTCAACTAGAAAAAAAAAAGATTAAAATAATCAACGCACATAATTTAATTAAAATTGATACATTATATAACTCTGCATCAGTACTGTTATCATTAGATTCTTAAAATCTATAACAAATATTCGAATTAATAGATTACCTCTTTATTAAAGTGTCTTCTTACGGATGTATAATTTCTTTGTGTTGTAGAAGTATCAGTCTTAAAATCGTCATTATCCGTTGAAGTTTGAATCGAATGATTCACAGTCGAATATATTTCGTTTGATGTAATTAAATTGTTATTATTAAGACCCTTACTTTGCTCCAAAATTTCTTTAGATAACTGTTCTATCATCTTTTCCTCGATATGTTTCTGTGAAAGCCAAGCGTCACGTTGTGGTGTTGATGTTACCATCTGAGGTGATTTGCGGGTTTTATATTTATTAATTTGAATATTCACTATTTCGTCGCTTATGATCTTTGGTTTGGCTTTGATTTTCTCCGCTTGCATTTTCTCATCAATAGGGTCAAGTGTCATTTTTGCCACACCATCATCTATCGATATTATCTTCTCTGTTTCTTTGATTTCATCATCTTCCTTCATAAAGACTGTTTTGCCTTCAATTATCTTTTGAGAATCGATTAGTGTCTTCGCAAGTTGATTGTGGATTGCTTCTATATTTTCTACGAGTTTACGAATACTTTGCAGATCGTTAGCCATTATTCGCGGTGGAGGTAATTGCATCAAACTAGTCTCATCGCCTGGATCGACCATGGAAAATTCCACACCTAAAATCATTTACAATTAATAGAATGTTTCTTGCTAACTCCAAAATTATTATGATAAAGTACTAATAAAAATCACGTACCTTTTTGTTCGTCTCGAACTTTTTCTATAAGATTCGTCAATGAAATTATTCTCTCTGCACAAGTATTTTGGAGATCCTCATATTTCTGTAATATCTGAGGACAATTTTTCAATGCGTAATTACGAATTTGCTCGAACTTAGCATGCACTTGTCTGCATTCTGGATTATGACATAAACAAAACTCCAAAGAAATAGGACTTTCTTTCTGGATATATTCGCTTTCCGTCGATAAACGTTCATCCGGTTGAGGTTGATACTCGGACGAATCCGTTGACGTTGAATAGTCATTCTTAGTGGACGATAGTGTGTTATAATCATTCGTTTGAGAATCCGTTGATGAATATCGTAAAAACTTTCTGATTCTCTCTGGACGAGGTATATTCGAGGGCATCATCATAGTACGCGGCGACGGGGTTTCCGGTGTCGATACTGGACTAACATCCCTTTTCAGGTATCTCATACTCTCGCTTGCCGAAGAATCTAACATTTCAAGTATAGAAATATTATTATGCAATGCTTCAAGTATGTCTTTAGGCTTTATTGGCGGTGGACTGGCAAAAGACGTCGATGTATCCGAGATATCCTTTATTTTAATCCTCTTCGACTTCGATTGAATCCATTGCTGCTTACTCGTAGTCTGCTTTTGAGTACCTGTCGAATATACCTGAGCGCTTTGAGTACTCACGTCTACCAAAACTTCTGCAACCTGAGGTGGCTTCATCGTAATATTGAACCCGTTCTTATCGATATACATTTTGATCTTTTTATCAGGCACGTCGTCCGAACTCGTACACTTTTTTGTACTAGTATATTGCGATTTAGTTAACGATTTCGGAAATCTTTTAGCGGAGGACGTAGTTTTGCTCATACGAGATTTATGGTACGACTTTGACGGAGTCTGCCTCAACGGTTTCTCTTTAGATTTTTTCTTCTTGGGTGTTACTACTTTAGCGGCTTGCTTATCGAATTCAGTAACCACATTTACAATTTCAGAGCTCGTCGACTCACTACTATCCACATCAGGTTGAATAACGACAATTTCCGGTTCTAGAGGATAATGTTTCGAAGCTTTGTGAACTTCATTGCTAACCGAAGTAAATTCATTTGTCTTTTCTTGCATCGGCTCTACCTGCGTGCTTTTATCTTGAGTTATACTATCTTTATCTTCAGTCGTAGTTTGCACCGCAATTTCTACTTTCTTCACAACTGAATCTGCTAACACCTTCTCTGTTTTATCTTTTTTATTCTTTTCTTCGAAAGACGTACTTATCACTTTAATTTCTGGTGACAACGGCTTTTGAACATCTGCATCCTGAAGCTCAGTCTCAGTTTGAGTCTGAACTGATTTATCTCTTTCGAATAGAGACTTTATAGAGGCGTTAAAAATATTGTTTGGTAAGTCCGCTCCGAATTCTTGTAACAATAACCGTTTCTGTCTTTCAACCTTTTTTAACATATCTAATATCTGTTCTTCGCGCGAGGTCTCACTCTCTATGACTTTAGTTTGGTTTTGTGAAATTCTACTAGTCTCTGGGCGTTGACTGAAGCAATGGGATTGTTCCCAAGTGACGTGGGCGTCCGTATCTTTATTATTTTCTAATGGCGTAAGAGTAATTTGTCTTTCTCCAGGACATCGTACATATTGTTCCGAAGATTCATCATTTAATAATGTCTCTAATGCATGATTCAACTTTTGTTTATGTTGGTCCCTCAAAAGTTTCCTTCGTTCCTCTTGTAGGTAAACACCTTTCTAAATAAAAAGAAAGCCAAATTTATAAATTGACATTTTTCACATGATACGAACTAATATAAAATAAGCAATTTACCGGATAACGTTCAACTTGACTAGCTTTTAATTTTCGTTCTTCACTCGCAAGATGATCTAGATTCTTCATAAGCGTCTGATAATCCCTACGTACTTTTTCTCTTAAAGCTGCATCTTCTCCACGCTTTTGTGCGTTGTACTTACGACTTTCCGTTAAATGCAATTCAGCAGATTGTGTCCGTTCAATTTCTTGGGCCAAGTCTATAGCACTTGGCTATAAATATAAATTTAATATTGAAAAGTATTATTTATTCATTCAGTACAATCACTTTACTTTAACAATATTTTTTCATGTTTTTAACAGTTACAAACCTCATTCCACGTACTTATCTTCTCAACTGCACCAACTGGTTGAACATATTCATTTTTTTGACGCTTACTGTGATCATATAATTGCACTTTATCAAAAGCTGGACATTTAACATATTTTGTTGGCTTAACTTCTCTATTAATATACTGTTCACCACTGTCGGAAAAATATGACGAATCATCACTAAACGAACTAGAACTATCATTATTATTAGAGTCTGAAGTTGTTTGTACATAATCTTCTGGATTATACCTACAATACTCGAAACGTTAGTCAGAAATTTTTTTTTTTTTTTTAATTAAGTTAATTATTAGGATATACCTTTGTGATTTATCTACTTTTGTTGGAACTTGCTTTCTAGGACCATTATCATCATCATTGGGTTCAGTTCCCTGTTCAATCTGTTTACCTAGTGATTCTGTAATTGAGTTAGAAACAGATTGTTGTTGCAGGTCTGAACTTTCTGGTTCTAGATTAATTTCTGATGTTTTTTGTTTAGATTTTCCATTTGGCGCATGTAAACGTGTTTTAGAATCACTTCCTACAACCTGTGGAAAAATTACGAAATATATTTCATATGTACAAATTTACTACTTGAAAATTCAAAAAATTCTTAAAAAGCTCAATATAACATGGTCATACCTTTGTGTAAGTCTTTGTAACCTTCCCAGCTGATCTTTTAGAAGAGAGTTTCTTCGTTCTTTTCTTAGCAAACTTCTGTTGCTTATTTTCATTGTCTACTTCATTTTGAATAGTAATGCATACAGTATCCTCTTCTGGTACTGTCTGTTTAGGAAGATTTGCTATCATTGTAGATCTGAGATTCTCTACTTCTCTTACTTGACGTAACCGTTCTTGATGCTGCTGTTGCTGAGTCTCTTTCTATATAGATTTTACTTAATTTTTAATAAATTTTATTTTTGTACAGTAGGTTTCATTGTACGTAAAAATATGTAAAAATTAAGTGTTTTACCTGCTGAATATCTTTAATCTGTTTGGCAGCTTCCTGTCCCCTTTTCAATGCTGCCAGTTTATTCCTCCTCTCTTGCTCTTCAATCAGCATATCATGATCGGGTTCTAACGAAGCGCATATATGTGCTTGACCAATATCAGCCATGTCCTCTTGATACTTTTGTTGCACTTCCATAATTTTTCCATTATATATTTGTCTCAAACTGAACTCAGTGTTATCCTCGAGTTTCTTAAGCTCTTCCCTAGCTATGTTCTTCGTACGCTCCAAAAGTCTATCTGATATTTCTTTAGATTGTTGTCGCACCTGTGCAAATTCCTTAAATGACTCTTCTGATTGTTTTATTACGAATCTTGTCATCGACCATGTTAATACTTTATCTACTTTCGGTGTAACAAAACAATTACTATAATACACTACAAATATATTTCATATGAACAACGTTTATTACTATTTATGTATATATTGTGTAGACAATTATTTCTTCTCGTTACCCTTATCATTATTGTACACTCGTTCTTGGTCTTATCAATACCTAATTCCCTTTAAATAATCCATAACATACGTACCTGTTCCAAGCGTAACCTTCGTCGTCGATCACGCTCATTTTTCTTAATCTGATCTAAATCGGACAGCACCATCCTTCCGCGACGAATATTCAAATGATTCCCATTAACGGTAACATTAATTGACATAGTTTAATCAGTTAGTAATCGTTCGTATTTAGATGTATCTAGCAGAATAAAGTAACTCTTAACTCAAATTTAAAATACTAGAAACGGCCATTCTCGCACTGGCCAATCAACACAATGTTGTCGACGGTTCCACGGCTATACATGCATGCATTTGTGGCGCATAGAATTTGAACGTAAACCCACAAAAGTCCGTTGATAACTTACAGTGCAATATTGTACGGAAAAAATGATCGAATTCGAATAAAGTCGCACTCGCATCCGCACAGATGCGTAACAGTAAAGTCGTAACAAATTCATAAACTATTCTGTTCCCTTTGAAAACGTTAAGGTTGATCGCACGTGTGCAGAACCAAAACAGTCGTCCCTGCTCGCTGGTTTGCTCGACACATGAAAATTGTTCACGTACACACACGTGAATCGTGCGACGCGGTGCACGAAATGTCGTTACTGTGCGATGCAACGCGTTGCATCGCATTCTACGAGAAGCTGCCCGTAGCAAACGCGGGACATCCTTTTTTGTATACTATTGGCTGACAATTCTAGGAGTCGCTACTAACGCCATCGTAGTCACAAAGGTGTATACACGTAAGTATACAGATGAGAAATTCGAGGTAACGCTCGTTTTTATACCCTGCCCCAGTGCCTAACACGATTAAAGTTTAACGCGAGTACAGCCTGCGGTTTCTCTGCACTCGCGCATCTAGGTGGTTACCAGGAGTATTATCGAGAACTTAAAGGTAATCAAGGTACGTCGAACAGTTTTCTATTGTACTGTGCTTACGTTAAGTATATCCATTCTTTATGTACAATATGCAGGCAGTCACTTGAATTTTGGTGATTGTGTGCCAGTACTGAAGCAACCAACCAATAACAAATGATACCACTAGACAGAGTCCAGGTTTTGTCGAACGAGCTCCTATACATCTGGCGCTTTACTTGGAGAGTTACAAAAGGCAGCGGAATTCAAGAAACATATCTGTCCACCTAGGGAATATCGTTTTTTAAATAAGAACTCGTTTAGTGAAGTCACTAAAGCGCCAGCCTTGTATCTTGTACATAGTCGGTATTGTTCCAAACAAGCAATATTCAGTGGCGACTGCATACATACACGCTCGAGATATACACTTTATCATTGAGGCATCACACATCCTTTGCCCTTCTTAGTGATGAATTCATTCAGGTGATTAATGTTTGCCTAAACAAACCGTAAATCGGCTCCAAAAATATATGCCACCAGAAAACTGTAATGTTCGATTTATGTTGAAGGTGATGAATGCGAAGTGAAACAATCAGAGAGAAGGAAGGATATCTATATCTCCTGAAAGCTTCTATCAATGTGTGTTGTGCATAATTGTATATTATAGAACTTCTAAAACTTTTTAATATAACGTTTGCGATTACTATCCCTACGAATTTGCTCAACTGGCGTTAGGATGATTTCTAATGAATCCGTTACGTTTAGATCATCGCAGCCGATTTAACGATCAGAAGAATGTCTGTTGTTAAAAAATGATCATGAAATATCTTAAACAATGATCGCGATTAAATTACAAAACGTAGTTTCAGGGGCATATGGTAAGTACACTTGTTGGTTCGTACGATTTTATTCAGATATTAGACGGTTAGACAGATATCTTGAAGGGGAAACAGTTTTTGTTACCTTTTAATAATAACTATTTTTGTGATAGCCTTAACTCTATGATACTCCACAGACAATAATGGAAGTTTAATGTATCATTCTAAAGAAAGCCACAGCAGTAGGAAATTAGCAAATTAGCATTGGTTGTAAGTCAACATTTTGATTTTCACAAAACCTGTGAGTGATCCATTTTGGAGCCGTATATGCACAGGGTATATCTTTATTGCAAGTTTAATGGCTGAAAGTTTTTAAACTCCCATTGTATAGTATGCATTTACTTTTTTTTTCAGTTTTATTTGAAGTAAATAAAGCTATTATTGGAAAGGGGAGAAATATATATATAACCTTATTAATTTCTCATGACCTATAAATTATTACATAAATGAAACTTACACGTACCACTCACGTTTGTGTATTTATTTATTCGTCACCAATATCATAAGATAGAATTGCATTTTCCTAAAATAAAAGACTGTGGTAAAAAAACAATTGGTGATACATTTACTATCGGTTTCAGTTATTTTTAATCTATCTGTAAAACACATAGATGTTTATCGGGTACATTAATATAATGTAGTTAGTGTAATTACATGTTTTAATATCTCTTGTATTGTAATGAAATGTAGATTAATTTTTTCAGAATTATAGTATGCATTCTGACATAGTTTTTTTCAAATTCTCTTTCTCGTACACATTTCAGATTAGAGAAATACATGGAATCAAAATGGCACGTAGGCGTAAAAGCGAAATGAAGTCATCAGTAAAATCATCGCTTAAATATGTACCTGTTCGAAAGTCTAGCAGACAAATAGCCAAAAAACAATTGGAAGAGAAGAAAATTAATGGGGATATATTGCAAATATCTTACACGAATGACTCTGAGGATAGTAGAAGTACAACGGAATACCAAAACCAATCGCTTCCAAGAAAGAATCAAAATTTTTTAAGGAAGCATAACAAGCATAAGAGCGTTTCTAATAGTAATGTACTCGTAAATAATGAAGAGTGTTCATATTCAACAACGTCACAATATAAAAAGGATGCTAGTGAAAGTGACAGTCAGGATGGAATAGATGTTATGATCGATCAGTCTGATAAGCTGAGTCCTGAAGACGTTCAGCAAGTAGTTGTTGGTAATCCAAATAAGGAAATTGTAACTGAGTCTGACTCAGCTGAAATAGAGATATGGCCGGAAGATGTAATAGAGGAGACCATAATATGTGAAGAGATGGAAGTTAAGGAAAATGTTAAAGAAGATAATTATAGTTTGAAGGAAGAAAGAAACGTACTAGTTAAAGAAGTGTTACTCGTGGACAGCCCAACTTTAGAAACAAAAAATTTTGTAGAATATACTGTGATACATAACGAGAGTATGGAATCCATGTTGGCGGAGTCTGATTCTAGAAACCTGTCTAATAAAGATTGTTGTTGCGATACGCAAAGAGACGTGTGTGATTTACATAAAACTAAAATGGAGAACTCCATGTCAGCCTTATGTATAGACGTGCCAATGACTTCTAAAGATAGAAATGATAAATCATCCAATTTAGAGCAATCATATATTCATGACCAGGATAATGTTGATAGTCACAAAAGCTTGTATACAAACAAGAACGTGTATAGAAAAAGATTTCAAGAAACTTCATCTAAAGATGATGTGTTCTGCAAGATAGACAACAAATTGGCAGATATGCAGATTAGCGAACCTTCGAAAGAAATTCAGAAGCTGGTTAACGATTTGTCTAATATGGAAAGTGTAATGTCTCCGTTACAAATTGCTGGTAACACAGAGAAAGTAATACCAATAAGTGTAGACGATGAAAGCAGTTCCTCGATATTGGATAAAATGGAGCAATTGCATCAATCAAACAATTCCATCTCATTGGTTGATAATGTGGAGAAAAATATAGTAGAATTAAATAAGTCTGATTCTTGTAATGATAAAGTGCAATGTATGAATCAGCATTTACTCAAATCAAAAATTTTGCCAGATAAAAAGAATGGGAATCAACAGAGAAATATAAACGTGCAGCATGTTAATGAGGAATCGTACTGCGATAGTGAGGTGGACAACAAAATCGACACGGAAGATACAAAACTATCCAGTAGCAGCGATAATAGTAATGATACCTTGTTATCTCTCAGTAATTGTAAATTAACTGAATTCGATACGAAGTGTAACAATAATTCCAACGATATTGATAAAAAGGTTGAGTTTAGAAGTAGAAGCGGTAGTACCGATACAACGGGTTCAGAGAGTGGATCGAATAGTTCCGCCGTTAGAAGAAGCAGTAGAATTAGATCGATTGGTTTAATGAAACAGAGGTATGTACTTTGTAATATGTATGTATAATATTATGCATAATTAATATTATGTAAATATTATGTTGCAGATCTCGTGGACGTGGTCTAGTTACAAAGCCTAATATAGATATTTCGAAGTCAAGTGTTCAGTTAGAACGAGAAAAGGTAGTTAATAACGTTGTTTCAATTGCTCAAGAAGTAAAAGTAGATAATCCACCTGAACAGCAAACAGACAAAGAAAATAACGTCAGTAAAACAACAAATACGTTTGAGTCCTTTACGTCGTTGTCATCTACTTGTAATACTACTGGCTACGATTCGGATTCCTCTAAGCCTGTTAAAGTTAAATCTCGTTGGCGAAGAACGAGCGAGCTTGAGATGGGCGGATCGAGTATAGGGCCTTTATGCGTATCAACAATCGGATCCATATTTGGGACCGTAACTGTCAATATTTCTGAATCTGGATCATCCGCGTTAAAATCGACAACTGGAATTGCGGTAGATGTTAATTCTTCAGATTCTACATCTGGATTAGCGCCGACCATAAATATTCAATCCAACGCAGACACGGAACATACAAAAGAGACGTTGACGTTGACTAATAATAACAATATCGTACAAATTCCGAAAACCGTTGGCGCGAGAATATCATTACCTATGGTTCCTGAGATAAAAGACAGAGAAATGGAAGAAAGACTAAGCCAATTCGAGTATTTGCGTGAAAATCTATATTTAACGGAGAGGTGTGTAAACGAAAATTGTGCGTGTAAAAATATGAAGTATAACAGTAATAATTGTTTTAGGTATACAAATAAAGAAACAAAGCGAATGGTATGTGATTGCTTTTTAACAGACGAAGAAATCGATAGAGGAGAACTGGGTTGTGGTGAAGATTGTTTGAATAGACTTCTTATGATAGAATGGTACATATCGAGCGTAACTATCTAAATTGGTCTAAGTTATTATATTAATGAATCATATAATTATATTTTCGTTTAGTGGACCTCGATGTGTAGTTGGTGACCGTTGCACAAATAAAAGATTTCAAAATTGTGAATATGCAAAATGTGAAGTATTTAGAACGGAAAAAAAGGGATTTGGCTTACGTGCTATAGTCGATTTATTAGCGTAAGTATTTTTAAGCACGATTAAGATAAGTTTAATATTATATAACTAACTAATTTATTATTTATTTTTTAATGGAATTTGTTTCTAAATACCAGAGGAGAATTTATAATGGAATATGTAGGTGAAGTAGTTGATCCAAAAGATTTTCGACGTAGAGCTAAAGAATACTCAAAAGATAAAAATAGGCATTATTATTTTATGGCATTAAAGTCTGACCAAATTATCGATGCCACTATGAAAGGAAACGTTTCTCGATTTATAAATCACAGTTGTGATCCAAATTCTGAAACGCAAAAAGTAAGTACAAACTATGCATGCCTTGTGTAATACAAATAAATACTAAATGTAAAATAAGCTTTTATCATCATAATTGGGATTTGTACAGTGGACAGTGAATGGTGAATTGAGAATAGGATTTTTTAACAAAAAATTTATAGCTGCTGGCGAAGAAATTACATTCGACTATCACTTTCAACGTTATGGGTATGTATGATAATAGTTCTATACATCAGTGAGTTTTCAATGCATACCAGCGGAATTTTTTTTACTGAAAATCACAGTATGGGAGAATTATGTTGCTTATATTAAATTTTATTATAAAATTAGTAAAGAGGCACAGAAATGTTTTTGCGAGGCTCCAAATTGTCGTGGTTGGATTGGTGAAACACCAGAGGAGGAAAAGGAGAAAATCGAGAAGAAAGAGAAACGAGATAAAGATATGAGAAAGAAGAAAGGTGAAAAGAAACAAGCCGACTACATGGAAGATGAAGATGTAAGTAATTCCAGAACTTCTTGTTTATTATTTTTATCCTACATTCAACTTATTTCTCATTTTATGCTAGTTGGAAGAGGAAATCGACAAACTATGTTCAGGTGGTTTGAAAAATAGAGCTCACACATTAACATTAAGCAGATTAATGGTACGCAGCAGAGAATTAGAACACAGAACGCGTCTCTTGCGTCTCATTCAAAGCGGAGAACAACCATGTCGAAGATTGTTTTTGGATTATCATGGTTTACGCTTGATCTGGAGTTACGTTATGGACATTTCTACAAATGATTCCGATGAAGCGCAACAGTTTCGATTGGAAGTTTTAAAAACTCTAAACACACTTCCAATCCCTAATAAAACAATGTTGATGGACAGTAAAATTTATAATGTGGTCGAGAGATGGTCGAAGCGATTATATTTTTCTCTGAGCGGAGACTCTCCGGAAGATGATCAAGCGAAACCAAAATCGAATAGCGACGAATTGCAAATGAATTACGAAAGTAGTGAAAAAAGAAACTCCTATCAGTTAGCCGACATGGATAAACAGGAAAATAGTATTGAAGTTACTGAGATAAGGTCTGACAATGCGGATCAAAATATTATCCTTGATTTAGCTTCGAGTCTGTTAGCCGAGTGGTCAAATTTGAAAGAGGTTTTTCGTATACCGAAGAAAGAAAGAATTGAACAAATGAAAGAACACGAAAGAGAAGCAGGTAATGACTTTAAAGGCTAGAAAATGTAATATGAACAATGAAAATATAGTATAATCGAATAATAAGATCACACATTCTTTGATTCTTTTAGATCGAGGATATAGAGAAGAATTAGAAAAAGACGAGAAGAGGGGTACATCGTATGACAGGTATAACTTTATTTGGTGATGTATAATTTTATAGTTAATAATATTAAAATACGAATCTCGTGTGTATATTTTTGTAGACACAGGTCTGACAGATACGGAAGAAGCGAAACAGAAAAACGCGGAGATAGAAGACGAGGACGAGAGTCTCCAGAATCCGAGCACACTCGAACAAAAGATAAAAGAATAGAGGAAAGAAGTAGTTTAGTTCCAATTCCACGAATGACGAAATATGAGCGAAGACAATTATTCGCTTTAAAGGTAGCTAAAGAGGAGGAGGAACGACAACGCCGTCAACAGCAAGAATCATGGCAAGATCACGAAACTAGGTGCCTAGCACTAGGCATAGATCCCCATACCACAGCTATGGTAGATCCGCAAACGGGATACCCAGTTTTCTACAACCCATCAGTTGGGCAATGGCAACAATATCCTACGCAAGGTTCTAATTCACATATGCGTGCGTTTTGTAGATATTTTTATAACATTACATTTATTAACATAACGTTTTATTGTAGATGGAGAAATGAGTCAACAATGCACACCGGTATACGTAGGCGGGCCACAAACAGTAACTGGCCATACTCAAGCCAATATGGTACAGCAAAGCTCACATGTTCTAGCATCGTCGATATCATCCGAGATATCACCTGGCATGTCAAGTAATATACCCGCAGGTGTACCTCCAGTAGTATACACGTTAAGCCAAACGCCTGTATTCAATCAAACTACAACAGCTTATTCTCTATTGTCCCACTGTCATCAACAATACCCCGATGGTCAATTGCCGATTTCGAACAATTTAGTTACCACTGGAACAATTCAAACGGAACCGCTTTACGAGCACATCGAGAAACAATCGGACCAGCAATTCTCTGGAGCGTACAGACAACCGCAGCCCGAAGTACCACCTATAGATTTGCCACCAAAATGGAAAAGTGCCGTTGACGCTAGAGGCAGAACGTATTACTACCACATAAAGGAACGAATATCGCAATGGCTACCTCCTCCGCCACATCACATCGGAGTTCAACCAGATTCGTCATCGACTTCGGAATCCAGCGAAGAGTCTAGTTCGTCGAACGAAGAGGAGGAAGAAATCGACGAAGAAAATAACGAAGATACGAAAAACGAAGAAGTAAACTTAAACAACAGTCTAATAGAAAAGCCGGTGAATAGTGCTAAACATAATACTTCAAAGAAAAATACCGTTCACGGCGTAACTGGAATTCTAGGCCTTTTTCCAGAAGGCAAAAAAAGAAGAGAAGGTCTAGTTCAAGAGAGAATTATTAGCGTACGTTATTGCGATTTATAAAACTTACTCGTAGAATTTTACTTGTTTTATTAGAAACTTTGTTAGTACTATGTCAGGAAATGTATTAGTATATGTAACTTCTAAAATGTCCACTTCACAAGGCTTACATGTCGTATTTGTAAATTTTATAGCCACGTCGAGAAGAGGACCGCATGGACCATAAAACGCACAAGGGGATAAAAGAGAAGTTACGCCGTCAAAAAGAAAGAGCAAAATTCAAAGAGCACGTCGAGAAAATTCGAAGGCACAGACGTAGTAATAAATCTAAATCGCATTCACGTCATAGCTTGAATAAATTACAGTTACCTTCGTCCGATTTATCGACAATGTCGGAACGAAAGATTAAAGACACTTTTAGGATAAATATGGCGAACGTGATGGTACACTTTTTGAATCCGTATAGGAAAAATGACTGTAAACAAGGTAGAATAACTAATACAGAAGATTTTAAACATCTCGCCAGAAAGGTACGTATGCAAAACATTCTTTTCAGTCTATCAGTCTAATCTTGTGGACGTTGTTACGTTGTACATTATATCGGACGTAATTCCCTTAAAAATCAAATTTAGCGATGAACTGAGCATAAAAATATTTTGTTCCAGCTTACACATTTTGTACTTGCGAAAGAATTAAAGCATTGTAAAAGCGTTGATGAGTTACAATGTAATGAGAATGTTAAACATAAAGCTAAAGATTTTGTACGTAAGTATATGAGTAAATTCGGGGCGGTTTATCAGAAAAGTACAGACGAAGATTGATTATTATAACTTATGACATGAAATTGTTATTTATTATATGAATCTTTTAATTCGAATATTGTAATATATATCTACTAGAAATATATCTAAGTAATGCCTGTATGTAGATATATCTGTAATTATTATTATTGTAATATAGATCAATTTGTACATGCTTCATAAACATTCTAGTAATTAAGGTCACCAGGAAAATTAGCAAATTTCTAACTTCATACATTCAATGTATAAATTTTATATTTCCATTTAGTACAGAATAACATGTATGTTGTATCTTTTAAAAAAAATGCATTTTTAAGTCTTGCTATAATATACATTTTACATAAGTATATTATGTACCGATCTATTCTTTTATGGCAGTCTAAAAATGTGACGTTCACTTTACTTTACCGTTAATTGAATTAACCGTGACTTTATTATTAGATGTCAATATTAAAAATCTTACATATTGTACATATAATAACACATTGTAAAAGAGTTTTTTTTTTTAACTGTTTCATGAAACTAAGTTGCAACTATCTCCTTAATGTGTATAAAAAGACAGGTGAAATTAAAAACAATAAATTTTGCATTTACAACCTTATTTATTATATATTTAAAATAGTTTCGGGTAATTGATAACCGACAATAATATCAAATTTTAATAAAAGGAAATTCTAAAACAGTCGCTGGATCTAATGAATTGAAACGCAGACATCCTTTAGAATTGCTCTTGTGGAAAGGTTACTACAATAAATCAAAATTTTAGATATTTCAGATATTTTTATTATTACACGGTTTCAGTACAAAATAAACGCTATATTTCTTTCTTTCATTTTCATTAATTTTAGTGTTCTCAATAGTTTCTTGCTGACTTGGGGTTCATTATTTTTTAACTCGTAGCGCCATCTCTGCAAAAAGTGCTCAAACTGATCGAACATTGTTACCGACAGCAAAGTACACTCTGCAAGACCAGTAACGCCATCTCTGCGAAAAGTGCTCAAACTGGTCGCACAGAGTTATCGACAGCGAAGTAAACTACTGAATACTACTAGCGCCATCTCTTAGAGAAGTGCCGAAACTAATCGTGCATTAGTTTCAGTACTTTTTACAGAGATGGCGCTAGTAGTATTCAGTAGTTTACTGGCGCTAGAGCAGGTTGATCGCATTAGAAAATAAAGCGCGCACACACAGAAGGTTACGTATCTTCTATTTCTGCTAAATTCGTATATTTCAGACTACTCGTAAAAGGAAATCAAAGACTGTATTTAAAAACGATCTTTGTGAATTTCTGCGAACGCACGCGTCATTTTTGACGGATATTCTGGTTTTTCTATTCAATTCTATGTATGTATAAAGAAAACTAAACAAAATTTAACCTTTATGATCTTATTTATTTATCTACAATGAATGCATTTTATATACGTATTTACAGTTGAATGTGACTATTTAAAATTCGATAGTTAATGAAATCAAATAATGATGCGCAAACTTATTTTTCTTTATAGATTTTAAAGATGTCTGTTTATGAGAATTCATCACGTACAATATGAGGTACAATGCCGTGGTGAAAATGTTTGTTTCTTATATTTATCATTAAAGTGTTATTGTAAATAAGGAAGATAAGTCTTTATGGCTACATTGTAATAAAGTAGTTTCCTTAACGATGATGAACGTTCTAAATCCTGCGTTGATGTGGGTAGATGGCCGATGTTATAGAATATTAGAAAGTACCGGTTGGTCGGATGGTAGTAATATTTCACCTTATGTCGAGGATAATTGCCCTTCGGACTACAAAGATTCCGAGGATGAATATTCTGATACAGACATTGAGATCGAACCATACGGATCGGCAAGATTTAAACATTCGTTTCACGTAGCGAAGTAAAAGTTGTTTCCTTAGATATATGCCGTACAACAAGTTAAAACCTGTACAAGGATATTCAATGATTCTTACAATATTTTAGATCGTTTTTCCCATTCATTATTGGCTCTAAACATGCGGTACGCAAAAGACTAGAAACTGAAACTAAAACAACCATACAGATTCCAAAGTTGGGTCAGGATGGAGATATTGGTAATTGTATTTTATATTTTATAAAGTAGTAGTTTTGCGTAAGGTACATGTTTGTATGCCGAAGGAACGGTCCGAGTGTTTGTTCCAAATGCAGTCTAAAGTAAAATCTAATGCTTGATCGATACAATTATATATTCATAGTGATAATTGGTTTTCACCGCAAGGGAATACTGAAAGCACGCCGTAGAATAAATCTACTAATCGAGGCGAGTAGGAAGAAGCTGGAGTGTACTCACTTTTTATCCATACCTTTAAATGAAGGTCATATAATAATGAAATTTAACATGTTTAAAAATGAGGTGTTAACAAATTCGGGTAAAATGTCCAGAGGTGTAGATGAAAGAATTTTTCAAACGCCAAGCAAATTGCACATTACTATCGGAGTATTAACATTAGTCGATGATACGGAAAGAAATCAAGCTATAGAAGCTTTAAATTATTGTAAAGATTATATCGTCAAGTAAGAAAAATATTACAAAATTCCACATACTTTCTCCACTCTTTTTTGCATATGTAGAAATTATTCGTTTGTCATAAATTTCAGGCCTATAATCGAAAAACATGGACAGATTCCTATACACATACAAGGAACTGAAATAATGAATGATGATCCTTGCGAATCAAACGTTTTGTATGCAAAAATACTTGATAAAGATGGAACTTTGCAGAAAATTTCAAATGAAATTGTAGATTATTACGCCAGCGTAGGTAAGATAGTATGTATATTTTTAATAACAGAATATAAATATATTATTAAGGTTATTGTATATAACTCTGCAAAATATGAATGTATTAAATGTACTAATAATAGGATAATATGCTGTTTAGGATTATTACAAAAAAAAAGGAATAATGTTAAATTACATCTTACTCTTATGAATACAAAGTTTCAATTAGACGAAGAGGAAAGGAATTATAAAAATAGAACGACATTTGATGCAACAGAAATAATAAAAGTAAATTCTTAATTATTTCCATTACAGAATATGAGAGCAGCATAATTAATAAATTAAACATTTTTAGGCTCACGAAAATACAGTTTTTGGTGAAACCACATTGAAACAAATTCACCTATCGCAACGTCATACAATTAGCAGTAACGGATATTATCAAGCAACTGCTAAGATTAATCTACTCGAAGGTTAATAAATGATATGTAGTGCTTAGTTGTGTAGATAGATTTATTCTTTAAAACATAATTTGGATGCAGATAATTTAATTTGCAAGAAACGTTTGATTTAAAAATCACATTTCCTGAGAATGAATTTAACACATTTTTTAGTTTCCACTCCTTTTCTTTTTTTAATCAACTGTCATATTTTGATTCTTCTTACTTTGCTAAGACATGGCATGAGCTAAAATAATATGCAAATATGATTGTTTCGTGGTATTATAGTGCAATCATTGATAATGATAAATGGTTAAAATGAATAAAAAAAAATTGATCTATGCTATATTTATATTTACAGATGGATCTGTGTGAAAATTCGAAAATTGCAGTTTTTGAAAACGTCGCGAATACTTTATCTATATCCAAATTTGAATGATGTATTTTCATATTTAAACACTTAATTTTAAATATGTGATACTAAAAGTATACCGATATAAATCTGATGCTAATATAAATGTCCTCAGTTTAATCAACTCAGGCTGCATATACATAAAATATATTTGAAAGGTTGGGGAATATTTTGAGTGTTTTACATATCAAAATAGGAAAGAGTTTATATCAATTTATGCCCAGAAAATTAAATTTTTCGAGTTATACCCAGAAGAGTAAATGGATTCATAGTAAGTGTATACATTGTTTCTGTACTTATGAGTATTTGAAGTGATCTTTGTCATATACATATAATGAAGATTTTATTCCATATGTTACAATGTTACAATTTATTTTGAGACTTGTGAAGTTGTGATATATTTTATTAATTTTCTTCATCAGAGGGTGATTTTTTATTCATAATTGATTGTGACTACTTTTTACTACATCATGAGTTTGTTAGATGCAATTAATTATTTACTAATTTATACATAAAAGGCATCATTTTAAAATGTCTAGGTTCATGTGTAATATTATTAAAATAACAAGAATATAACATTCGTGTTTTGAAATTGCCAAGAACTAATGTGTTCTGGTTATCGATTGGTACTTGTTAAATATGTAAATATGTTAATTATTTTATACAAAACTAAAATAAAATGTTCTTTCAATTTCGCAACTTCTCTCATTTTACCTAATATTATATTATTGTTTAAATAGTTTGTGTGCGTCCGACAATATTCTCTACTGTTTGAAATATAAAGAATAATTTCACGTTGATCATGTAAATGAAAAAAGTACGCGTAGACGAGTACCGAAAGAATGTCACACGTCAAAATAACAGACGAATCAGGGTCATGTGATGGCTTTTATCTAGTCATTCACATAATGGAACTTAAGTTTTCGATTTTTTATCATTGTAAATACTCTAACCTCTCTTCTTTTCTGTGTAATTATACGAGGCATTAAGATTTAAAAGGCAATTAACTTGTAATTACTAACGCTAATTACATTTGTTAGAGAAATGTTTGAAGCGTCTAACGGGCGCGATGTTTAATCAAAAATTTATTTTAATTTCTTTTTACCAACTTACCAACTTGAATATATACAAAATTCGAAATTATATTTATTCATATAATTGTTATACTATTTAATCTGCACTTATAATCAAGTTTCCTTCGCATATGTAAATACATATTATGTTAACGACATTTATTTCACTAATATCTATAATTCATCGTAACATGTCATTAATTTATACTTATCTATAAATTTTCTTTCTACAGGAATACTTTACTTGTAAATTTGCAAGATATAATCTATATTATTTTTCACATAATACAATGTACGTTGATTATTTCAAAACGTAATTACTAATACAAAATGAAAAATTAACGTTGGATTATCATAATTTGTAGGCTTCTGAAAAATGCATGGGATCAAGAGAATACTTGTTTTCTGCACGTTAACAACTATTTTACCAATTATATTTCTTGTAACTCCATTATACTTACGTCATAATTTCTATGCCAATGTAGTATATGCTGTAACGGATTCTGATATCTTGGAGATTTCAGATGGAATTTCTACAATATTTTGCTCGGTAAGATTATTTTTTATAGCTGTACATTCTGTTTTTATCCACTTGTTGATTAATTTGATTCGATTTAAAAGACTTAATTGCGTTACATTAATAATACGATACATTTTTATTTATATAGGAACATACTTTACAAATGAATAGAACATTCAATGCATTTCAAATGACGCAGAAGCCTGAAATAACTTCATACAGAAAACACATACGTCTTAAAAAGAGTATGATTTTGCCAGATGATACACTAGAATACTGGGGATTCTATCTTCTGGAAGGTGCAAGCGTAGCTTTATCTGTTTGTTCAAGGTGTAATAACATTATATATTAGTTAAATTAATGTTAAACATTATGTATTGGCTACTGTAATATGTAATCGTTATCTATAATATATCTATATAGATTCCAAGGTGCTTCTATACTCGTTGTTAAAGGAGAACGCAATTTACGAACATGCGGTATGTTAGAACATCATAATACGCAAGCTGTGGAAAGTATATTTTTACCAGATGCAAAAACGCAAGTTAAAGTAACATTTAAGTCGGATACAAAAGAAGTGAATGGAAACAATAATATTACACGTAACGATCAGAACGATACATTAAGCGGCATAGAAGATAAAGTCTCGTGGAATATTGCGTTAAACGATACTGATGACCAACATACAGATATTTATTCACACGCAAGAGGCAATCTTATGTCTGTTAAGGAAAATCGGGAAGAAGAACCAAAGAGAATGATTTGGGATGAAAATATTAAGCAATACAGGAGACCTGTAGAAACAAAAAGAGTACATAGCATCAGGAGATTAAGGCATGCTAAAAGACGACACCACAAAGAGCAAATGAAAGATAAAAAAAGAGATATCGTATCCCAGGAAAATAAAAGAGTGCAAAGAAATGTTGGAATCGAGTCTTATACGAAACAGTTTACAGATAATGAATATAATATAATTTTAAAAAGATTGCAAGAAAAATTAAGTTCAGATGAAAATATGAAAGTGAAAGCACAAGAAGAAATATCAAATAGAAGAGTCAAAAGGAACCAAGAAGTTGTTAAGCCAACATTTTTGCTCGATCAAGGTGTTAAACATGGTGGAAATGCTGGCAAAAATGGAACAGACGTAAATGCTGATTCTTCGACATCCAGCTTTGAAAATGGACTGTTTAACTGTTACGGTGGTTCAATTTTAATAGCCCAAGAATTCCCACCTTCCAAAGAATGCACCGATGTCAATTACTTGCTCAACGGCAAACACATGCAAGCTGTGCACAATGTTGTAGAAAATGGTTATTATTATTATATTTTTTATAGCGATAATGATATCGTATCAAACGACATATACGCATTGTTCGATATCTATAAGCCCATTTTTCGCTACGAAAATGTAACTCGGTCTTGTATCAATCAAACGGAATGTTCATTCTCAATAAATCTATTATCCTCCGATAGGGTAATCGTTGAAATACCGACAAAAGGGGATCTCGAATACGAAAGAGATAACGTTGATTTACTTCTGTCAATTTGCCATCCACGTATGGAAGTGTACGTAATTTTCCCTGTTGCAGTATTATTCTTTATTCTCGCCTGTGCTTTCATGTAACATTCGATTCATTACGTTAAAAATGCAACAGTTCACATCTCTTACATACTGTGTATGTATTATTGAACGATTGTAAGATAATGTACATTAAGCGTGTAAATTGTGATCAAAAAATTGCGAACTGATAAACAGATTATATTAATAAAAATTTTTTTAAATATATTGATATACCGAAGATACGTATATTTAGAAATACATATGTAGTCTGTAGTGTATAAACTACATATTGTAAAGCATTTGTATCTATATGTATATGTTCATTAAAATATTTAGTAAATTAAGAGATTCGAAGATGAAATTTCTTATTATCAGAATTTTAATATGCGTACACAATGTGAGATAATAAATTGATAATATAATTTCCATTTGAACTAAATTAATATAGAAATATTTGTACATATTACAATATTTTATATTATACATATAACAGCAGCATGTACATACATACAAAACTTACTACTATACAACAAATTAAAAAATTTATGTTTACATCATACGTATATGATTAAAATTATTTCAATTATAAAATAGCGAGAAAGCTTTAAAATACGTGTTTATCGAGTTTAATGATAGGGAAAATATAGAAAAGTACTAATATAGAAAAGTATAGGGGAAGAGAGAGGGATATTGTCGGTGAAAAAAAATTAACAATAAAAATTAATATATCCAGACGATTGGCAACATATTTGTATTTGGCTCACACATCCCAGTGAGAGGTCGCACGGGATTGTGGGTAATTGACGTACTTCCCTTATGCGCAATGGACATTCGGAAAAACAAATATCATAAAAACTGAGGTAATCGTGCGAAAAGTTATTATATACGGATTTAAAAAGTTGTAATCAAACGTGGCTCAGCTGTATCGAGGAGATTCGGTTAAGTTCGATCGCGGAAAAAGTTCATTGAAAATTTGAAGACTGTTCGCAGCGCCATTGTGCGGCACTCATAAGAATATTCCTTGTGACGCAATAGGAACTCGTCCTTTCCGTCGACCTACCGTGAATGGAACATGTCGCATACGTCTGAGCGAAGGTAAGTTCGGTTTTTCACGCGTAATCGAAATAGATGCACGCTTTATTGAGCATCGGAAATTCTTTGTTTACGTAGTGCTTTTGTAAATCTTCCCCTGTGCACGATCAGACATCGACATTTCACGACAAACACTGAAAAAATAGTGCCGCAATCAGCGAATGCATGGACACGAGACTGACAACATGGCGTGCGTTCGTTTTTGTCACATTGTTCGCTAAATTAATATTAATCCCGTTACAGCCGTTCGTATTTGTAGCGAATTTGTCCACGCGACACGAAGTCGGGACGGGATCGTTTGGAGGGCGAACGCCAGAACCTGTCGGGAACGTACATTAATCGTGATCCCAGAGAAATCGCATGCCCACTCGTCGCGCAAACACGTTTTACTTTGCATTTGAAATTACGTAATAAAAAAATTAATTTCCTCCCGTTTGGCGGGACGGAACGATGGAAAATGAACAGTGTTAAAAAATCCCCCACAAAATTGACCGTTCGGAATCAATCGCGATTTAGATACGTCTTACCTGTTCGGGCATGCTTTCGCGTGAGTCACTGTCAACGCATCTATCAAGTCATCGATAAATGCACTACCGTATCTATTTGGTCTTTCATTCAGGATTTCGCGTTGCTACCTTTACACGAAATTGATTTCCTTCTGACAGAAGATTACCGTATTATCGAGAAAAATCGAATCCCTGTCAGCTTTTGTCGTAAAAATTTTATTTTACGTTTCAAGGTCGCTAAGATGGGAAATCACATGATTTTACTTTTATTATTTTACAGTAAACATATGTAACCCGAAAGTAGTTGGTACATCGATATATTTATTATTTTCTGTTACGGTAATTGCACGTAAGAAATGAAAGAAACATTATTCTGCACGTTTTTCCATGTAAATTGCCCTGATGCCATGATACGAAAGTTTTATCGTAGCTTGTAATCTATATTTCAGAAACGATGATCAATGGGCAGGAGATTCCAAAAATGGTCCTAGTGAAAGTGATCAACAGATATACGATGGCCCCCCCGGCATGGAGCCCGATGGGATCATCGAATGCAACTGGGATGTTGTAAGTTAATAATTACGATTAAAAATTTCGTTGGTGTCCAACATTCCTTAAACGTACAATTTTGTTTATTAAAGCGATCGATATTAGCGTACGTTTTTTCATGTATCAACTAGGTTGTGGACAACTTCGATGAAATGAACCTAAAAGAAGAACTACTGCGTGGTATCTATGCTTATGGCTTTGAAAAACCATCTGCAATTCAACAACGTGCCATTCTGCCATGTATAAAAGGACATGATGTGATTGCACAGGCACAATCAGGTAATTTTGAACCACAGTCGTAAATTCAATCTGTCAAGTGACAATAATTTGAATCGCAACTGTAAAAATGATGATACTCTGCTACTAATTCATGGAATATTTAACAGGAACTGGCAAGACTGCTACATTTTCCATCTCTATATTACAACAAATTGACACTAGTATCAAAGAATGCCAAGCTTTGATTCTAGCTCCAACTCGTGAGCTTGCTCAACAAGTGAGTACTGATATAATTACGGTATTAAGGAACAACTGAGCTAAACATAACATTACAGATTCCACAATACAAATGCGTTTTTCTTTATTTTCTAGATCCAGAAAGTTGTTATCGCTTTGGGAGATTTTATGCACGCTGAATGCCATGCATGCATTGGAGGCACTAATGTGCGCGAAGATATGCGGAAATTAGATCAGGGTGTTCATATAGTAGTTGGTACACCTGGTAGAGTTTACGATATGATTAGTCGACGGGCATTACGGGCCAATAGCATCAAACTGTTCGTATTGGATGAAGCTGACGAAATGCTCTCACGTGGTTTTAAAGAACAGATTCATGATGTATTCAAATTATTACCTCAAGAAGTACAGGTATACAAAGTTTCCAATTGCACTAATTATATTAACGTTGGATTTTATTTGTTAGTTGATCATATATTTAATTATTGAAATATCTTTTGAGCAAGTTTCCAGATTATTTAAAATGAAAATATTCATTTTAATAATACTATCCATTATAATAAATTTCTCTCCGTGTAATTGTATTTGTAGATATATTGTAATCTTACTATATTTTGCAATGAATATTTTTGAAATTTGGCATAACACCAATATATTTCAAGTCTGGCATGAAATACCTTACAACATTTACATAGAAATAAAGGTGAAATAATTTCACAACTCTACACTTCCGATCAGTAATATATATTCTTTTTATTAAAGATCAAGTGAAATAGTTAGTGTAAAGTAGTTTCAACGTATGATCAGAGTACAAGAAATTTATGGAAATCAATAAAACTTTTATGTCTTCTAGGTTATATTGCTATCGGCTACAATACCAACAGATGTATTGGATGTGTCCAAATGCTTTATGCGAAATCCAATAAGTATTTTGGTCAAGAAAGAGGAATTAACGTTGGAGGGTATTAAACAGTTCTTTGTGTATGTTGAACGTGAAGAATGGAAATTCGAGACACTCTGTGACTTATACGATACATTAAGTATCACCCAAGCAGTTATCTTCTGTAACACGCGACGTAAAGTAGATTGGCTAACGGAAAATATGCGTACTCGTGACTTTACTGTCTCTGCTATGCATGGAGATATGGAACAAAAAGAACGTGACCTTATTATGAGACAGTTTAGAACTGGATCATCTCGTGTTCTTATAACTACCGACCTTTTAGCCCGTGGTATTGATGTTCAACAGGTTTCACTTGTCATCAATTATGATTTACCTTCCAATCGTGAAAATTACATTCACAGGTAAGCAATTTGTATTTGCATACAACGTGATATTTCAATTGCAGTAACTTATGATTAATTTAAAACTTGTGACAGCTGAAGTCGCTAATGTAGAATGTGTGCAAAATTAGGTGTTACATGTTGATTTGTGTGTTACAGAATCGGTCGAGGTGGTCGTTTCGGTCGTAAAGGTGTGGCAATTAACTTCGTAACAGAAGACGACAAACGAACCCTGAAAGATATTGAACACTTCTATAACACTAGCATCGAGGAAATGCCAATGAATGTCGCAGATTTGATCTAAATCTGACTATTGGCTATAATTCATTATAATTACAAAAAAAAAAAATAAAAGTAAGTGAAATACGGAGCTCTCAGCTGATCTCTCATGGTGTGTGAGTATATATAGAGTGAGTTGGTGAACTATAATCGCTTATGTAAACGCGATCTACCGAAATATTCCAAACGTTCTCATCTCAATTTCATTTTACAACAGTAGAGTACAGAAATAGTTATCCGTTACACTAGAAGAAAAAAAGTAGTACTATTACATTATAATTATTATAATTATCACTACGGATACTACTACTATTACTACTACTACTACTACTACTACTACTACTACTACTACTACTACTACTACTACCACTACTACTACTACTACTACTACTACTGCTACTACTACTATTACTACTACTACTACTACTACTATACCGCTATTCCTACCACTATTGCTCTTACTATTACTACTGTTACTGGTATATACTCTTGCGCTATTCTTTTCTTGTTCAATATTTATTACTACTATTCTTCCCGTTACTATCCCCCTATTATATAACTCTATTACTAATATTTCTGATATTCCTGTTATCATTACCACAAATACCGCGATTACTGCAACTTTCCAGTATAAGTTGATAGCGTTACTACGCTGATAGAGTACGATCATCTCGACTGCTGTTAGCGTGAGGCGGAAAAGTGAAAAATAGAAAAATTGAGAAAGTGAGACAATCCGACCGATTTTCGGTTGTTCCTTTTTTTTATACCTCTGCTGTTTGAGGTATTTTAATATATTTTGCGTGGATGCATCCACGATTTTACCAGACAAGTCTAAATTTTGTTATGAATTTCAAACCTTTTATCTTGAATCATCTCATTTCGTCTTCTTTCCTACATGATTCCTCTAACTGGATGATTCATTTCGTATTTCGTGGGCCCCCTTCGACGCTACTACCGCCGCGATTACAACGTGTTTTCCTAGGGAGAGGTTTAGTTGGGTATTGGAAGGGGTACTTTAATCACAAGCGTTGCCGAAGGAGATGTACATTCAGGCTTTAGATGATACGAATTTTTTGTATGTCCCAAACCCCAAGTACATACCTTCATTAAGAAATAAAGTGTTTGACCTTTTAATTGTGGTTTTTGTTATTACATATTTTTTTCACATACACACATGCTCAAAATATTTTTAAAAATAACTTCATTCTATATTGATGAAAACTATATTTGATGGAAATATATTTTAAAGAAATAAAGGAAGAGAGGAACCGTGTATTAAAAAAAAGAAACAACTAATATTGCTAAATTATCGCCACCAGAGCATATCGGGAACAAGTTTTACGAACTATAGTGCATCATTGAAAAAGTTCTCACAGTTCTTTATTTGTATTTGCAGGCAATTTTGAGCGGTCCAGAAATGAGGGAGATATTTTTGGAAAATAAAGACCAAATTTCGTGATTCAATATAGAAGTTTTGTAAATCGATTACCTCTCTAATTTCCTGCCCTTTGCAGGTTATTAACAATATAATATAAATTTCGAATTATTATTTATACATACGCTTGCATTATTTATTTTTAATGATTATAGAAGCCAAACTTTTACATGATCATTTTATATCTTGTCAATAAAAAAGTACCTATGAAAATACAATTTTGATTGCATTAATTGTGTATTTATGCGCTTTTGTTGGGATTACAATTTTAATGGTTTCGTGTGCATATATATATATATACATATACATATATATATATATTGTGAGAACTTTTATACATCATTGCAAAGGAATAATGTATGGGGATTAAATAAGCAATTGTTCCAGTACATCTCATATAGCGTTCGCAATGGTTTTCGAAAGTTAGAGTAATTTCTTACAATTTTTAAATAGACTTCTACTTTCTATATCGACATTCAATGGTACTGTTTAAATAATTTAGAATTTCATTTGCTCGTACACATGCATATTTAGAAACTGCTCGAATTTCCGAAAACTATTCAATATTAAATTCTGTAAATAACGATTTCTTTTGACACGATGAATCATTGTGAGTTTTATTGTAATTATATATTATATACAAATAATAGTTATGATTGAAAATAATTTAACTCTTACAATCGACAGAATAAATGTGAATGTGATTCGCATACAGTCATTCGCATCGTTATTCTTTAATTATCTATTTATTTTAAAAGTATTCTCACATATGTTTATTTTATATTAAGTGAAAAGCATGTTGCTAAGGCTATAATAACGGTTTCTGACAATGTAATCTTCTAAACCGCCTACTCGAATTATCCAGAAATCATCGGGGTGGTACATTCATTTGAACGCAATTTATTTCAACTAAATGTGTATTAATGTACGTCTAATATAACAGATGACTGACACATGCCAACGTTGCGTGAACATATTTTATTTACAATTCTTTTCAATCAACCTTCATTATAGTATCAAATAGATTTGAAAAGAAATCACAAACGAAATGTTGCATTAACACACGAGAAATTGTGCGCTTTTTTCTTTAAAGGGACATGTAATGCGGTATTTAAACTGATGGAGTGAACTTCGGCAACAATCCGACTTCTCTATCAAATACATCTGTTTTGAGAAGAGAGTCGTTGATAATACATTTTTATTTGACTTCGTACAAGATGAGAAATGAAAACGAATGGTCGCAAACTAGTAATTCTTCTCGCTTAAAGAATAAACAATTATTCGCAACTGTTATAAACCATCTGCCACTAGCAAACGCCAACACGTTTACTAATTTACGCTTTCGAAATTGAGATTTATATATTAAGCGAATACATAAGTAAAAAGCATGTAATCGTGCCTCACATACAGTAACGGAAGTAGGGTAATATTTAAGAACTCTATGAAAAATAATATTACCGGTATATCATTTACTTTTATCCGTTTTTTTTCTTAAGCAGCTTTAATTTAATTATAACAAGATATTTTAATTTCAAGAATGAAATACGAATACATGGGTACGTGTATATAAATGAGATTATTATATCACATATGTTTCATATTGGTTGTGGTGAATTACAAATTATTAATTAATGCATAACAATAAAAAATGAAATTTTTCAATAACACATAATTTATTTCGTCTGTCGACAATGGTATTTAAGTGCAATTCCTGATTTTTCGTCAACAAATTGTTCCGTTTAAATATTTGTAAAAGTATATGCGTATTTTGATTTTTAATTGTACAATATTATACGATTTTTAAGACTGTAACACACACACTCGAGTGCGCGTAAGTTAAGTACTTAACACAGTTAAATATTTGAAAAAGTTTATACCAATTATGCGAAAGTTTGGAGAGTATATACATGGGGTGAAATAAAATCATGAAAATAGAATGTATATATTATATTGTAAACTTTTGTCCCGTATATTAATATATTCATCTGTTAAAATCAATTTTAACATATTTTATGTCTACAAAAAAAAAAAAATAAGTTTCTGTGACTAAACGTTACATCTAACGTCTATTTTTAATCACATCTGTACAACATTGTTACATGTAGAAATTTATAAAAAATTTCTTACATAAACGTAAGTATAACTAGTCATCGGTTTACAGAGATATTTAAATTGTATTGTAACAGCTGAATACTTAATTAGTATACTTGAATGTAGTACAATGATAACACGATAGTTCGCGCCAATGATTGGTAACGCTTTGGGCAGCATTTTAGAAGTGGGGAGAACTTGTGAACTTATATAAAACAATTATTTATCGCGTGGTACGACTTTGTGAATTGTCGTGCTCGGTTGTGGTTCGATTTTTTAGGTTACACGTATGTTACACATTGTTTATACGTAATCAAGATCATCGTGAACGTGCAACATCGTCCGAACCGCTGAATACAGTTAGCATGATATCAGTGTAATACTTGGACAAGTACAATTTTTCGTTTATTTTTGGTTTAACGATTGTGTGTTTATATTTCAGCTTTTAAGTTCGAGTACGCACAAGCCGCGGTTGTTTTTTTCCTGAATTACGCAGTAAAATTAATCTGCTCTGCTATCGGCGGCAACAGTGAACCATTTACAGATCATACATTTATGCCTCGTGTAAGCTAATCGTCTTTAACCGAAAATTCTCGTTATTTACAAAGAAACGAAAAAACTTAAATATGTCTGCATCACCAATTGCGAGGCAAGCTACCCAGAGTCAAAACATACCTTCGAAACGAATTGTTATCAATGATCCCAGCCAGTTACCCACCGATTATTCATCAACCCCTGGTGGAACGCTTTTTTCAACTACACCTGGAGGTCTGTGCCTTTCTTTCTTTCTCATTTTCCATTTGTTACATTATTACACATAGCTTTTCTCGAATATATATACATGTATATACATATAATCAAATTTCAGTATTATAGATAAATATATTTTTTAAGGGAAAAATAAATGAAGTGCATAGGAAAAACATTTTTTCCATCCGAGACATAATTTTCGACAAAATTAAATACGTATACGATTAATTAAGACACGATTTACCGAGTCAGACTATACACATTTGTACACATGCCTACCAGCTTTTCACGTGTACGCAATCTGTATATTATTTAAATTTTTATCTAGTTATTATGGAGAGTTTAGATTAGTACTTTAGAAAGGTGTAATAATAATTCGTCTACTGTGTTGTTAGTTTTTATGAAAAATTTCGTAAATATGTGAAGAAACGTGATACTAAAGATAAATTTTGTAATTAGACGAATTGAATATTGTATGCGCAGTAATGAAAGGGATGATAGCTCTAATAATCTTGTAACTGATGAACTAAATCTTTATTCATGGAAATTTTCTTAAATCTCATTAGACGTGAAAATTTCGTACATATATACAAATCAGGCACGTTGCGCATAAACGCTCGACTAATTGTATTTTAATTAAGTACATAATACATGTACTATTAAAAAATTAAACGGTAAATAACAAAATTCTATTCTACATTTTTGTTTTTTTTATGCTCAAGGAAATACCACCTACCGGTTTTCACCATCTTTTCAGCCGCACCCTGTGTAGTTTATTATATTTATAGATACCCATTCTGTACATACCTATACTTACATACATTACTAAACCGTATTACCTAAGATTTGTAAACAACATTTTTCGAATGCTCAGTGTAAACATATTTTTCGTTTGACAAAACAGAATCTGTTTTATAAAGCATATTGTACATTTATAATATTTTATTGATTTATAGCTAAGTAATATAACAATAACAATGTGTTTATTGATAGCTGTTTCATGAGTCATTCTATTTTTTTTATATTAAAAATTACAAAGAGATTGGTAAGAAGATTGATAAAACACTAATTATGCATTCCCAATAGTTTGTAAAATAAGATAAGTGTATAACTCTAAACAAATATTGGAAAAGATACAATTCTAATTAATGAATTAGATTACAAAGATATTGTTTAGAAAATATTTTCAAATCATTGAATTTTCATTAAAGAACTAGGTAAATGTGTAATACCACTTTGTAAATAGATTGAGAAATTAGGATCAGCTGATACAAATAAGTTATAATCTAGGCCGAAACAAGTAAATTAAACAGATAAATAATATAATACAATGTGTAAATAAAACTGCGCAGGTACTCGCATAGTTTATGATCGTGACTTTTTGATGAACTTACGAAATTCTCCCATATCACGGACACCACCAAGAAACATGCCGTCTATACCAGGAGAATTATTAAAAAATACAAACCCTGCGGTGCAAGTAAAAAATCAGATCAACAAAGGTTGGTATTTGCATCGTTAATTTTTCCCATAGCATAACTTATAAATTTACTTCATTTTTATTTGTACACTAAATATATAATAGTGGATGCAAAGTATAAAAGAGAATATTACAAAACATAAATACTGTTTATGCGATACTGTTTTCATGTGTAAATCTGGTCTGATTTTAATGTAATCCATTAATGTTAATATGTTACAGATACACCAGTAATTGAAGAATCTGCAGAGCAATTTGAGATGGATATGTAAGAAATTGTGATTATAATATGTTCACTTTGTGCCAGCTATTTTAATGAATAGTAATAACCAATACAACTGCAAAAGTATATTACCGATATATTATTTTTGTATAAGTATATACTATCAGTGGCCTTTATATATAAAATAGTAATAAGTGTTTATACAACTTCATTCAAAAAATATTAAACATAATCGATATTGTTATATTAATTCCATGGGAGTTGCTACTTTCTTTGACAATAAAAATGATTAGGAATTTTTGACAGCCTAAAATAATCATTTAAAACTTTCTATAAGACATAAAATTGAAATTAAATAGAGTAGAAGATATACATCTTTTATTATAAAAATGGTATACATTTCAGAGATTTAAATTCTTTACAAGTGTACAATGAGTACAATATGTTTTACACATATGTACAATGAGTACAGATAATTGCACACCTCAAGCATTATTCATAGAGTCCATCCTTTGAATTTCATCTAATCTGTCCAAAATAATTTTTGCGACATTTATTTTACTTCCATTACTGTCGTAATCATCATAATAAATTAGTTCGCATCGTCCAGCACATCCTGGATCATTATCTATCAATTCTTTCAGTGTCTCATAAAATTTTAATACAATATCTTTGCAATATTCTTTATAAATCTCTGTTTGCTTATAAGCGCATCTCGTAACTTCAAAGAAAGTTAACAAAGGTGTTGCTCCTTCTGCTACTACATATGTAGGTTTGCAGTTTACTCTGTCACCATTCGGATAAATTTTGTACACACTATTATGATACATTCGCCCTTTAACTCCTGCTCGATTACGTATTTCCTTTTCTAAATTCATCGCACTTTCCATCCAACCGCACGAGATCTCTTTGAGGTCAGGTGGCATGTATGACGACGAAGGAATTAAAATAAACAGCTTGTACGTAGCTATCTTTATGGTTTGTATGTCTTCCATGTTTTCTATTTTCTCAACTAATCCTTTGTTGAGAGATTCTGTCGGAGGCACTATAAGTTTCAGGTATCCATTGTAAAAGTTATGTGCCATACCTGTGCCATAATCTAAGCCTTGAAGTGAATTAATGTCAAGTCTTTTCTTTCCTTTATATAGTAAAATGTTCAACAGGTTTTCTATACTTTCTCTACAGTATTCTAATAATATCAATGAGATCGAACAAACCAATATGTTGTGCGGCTGTATATAATTATAAACATAGTGATGGTAAATGACGATTAATATAGAAATCATCATCACAGTAAGACTCAGTATCAACATATTTGTATTTACAAATTGTACTAGAGTCTTGGTATTTTTATTACAGACGTATATATTTACTAAAATATGCAATGTTACGGATAATACAAAATAATAAGACGTAGGGACAACTAAATTTAAAAAAACTTCGTTGATAAACTCCATGTATACTCCTGCTGTCAAGATTGACAATATGTTTAGAAATAACAATTTGTTAGAAATAACCTAACTTTTAGCTTTGAGAAATTTGTATCAAAAGTGCTATCAGAAGTCACTGTATGTTGGTGCGTTAACGTGTTTCGCGTAAATTTGTATACAGTATATGATTGTACGTACGCTTAACAAGGATCTATTATAAAAATATTTTACAAAAACGTACAATATTCTACAAAATACAAAATACGTGGATACGAACGTACATTGAAACTTTCAAGTGAGACATGTGTATCGATAACAATTCATATAGTGTAATAAAAACTTAATAAACAATAGATAATCAATAATCTACTAAATTAAAAACAATAAAAAGGCTTTCTCATCACTTGTTCAAGATATTAAACGTTTAAAAAAGACGTAAAAATTTATCGAGTCCCAGTAAAATGGGAAAAGGAAATATACATGATAAAATTTCTAAAAATGGTGTCGCATAAACCAAAAAACGAAGAATGAGATACGTTAAAGGATAAAGAGAAGAGAAATTTGCAGAGATAAATAAAAATGGGAAAGATAAGGATAGTTGATGTATCGGTAGATCAGAGCGCCATTAACGTGCACGAGTGAGACAAGTCAATTGACTTATGGTAGAATCGAAAACGTACACGATCGATAAAGCCTATAATTTGGGGAACGTTCCCCGGAAATATTATCAGAGAGCATATCAGAAGTATTTATCGTCCGCGGATCGTGAAACGGACGTTCAGACGTTATTTCTGCGTGTATTTTCGGATAAATATTCCAGCAGGTGATTTTTGTTGCTGATTAGCGCCATGTCCCACAATGGACCAATCAGCTGCTTGGTAAACCGCCGTAAAACCTCGAATCTGTCTGCAGACGAATGACAACAAAAGAGACTGATAGAAGTCGCGCGCGAGACAGTGGATTTTTTCACGACCCCGCAGAGGATTTGCGGTTTTTTCCGTTCTGTTGCCCGCCGCGAATAACGTCGCCTTGGTCGTGGTGAAAGTGTCGAGGAATATGAAGAGAAGAAATGTCGAGTGCGGTAAGCTTCGGAGGCCCTTGAAACGCAACAAGCTCACCGAGGGGATCTACGGAAGGTAAATTTTCCGCCGCCATATGTCTTCCCGTTCGAACGGCTAATTTTAAAAATAACCAAAAATTTGACGGACCGTCCCTTTGCTCGGCTCTTAAATACGTCAGCCGAGCACTATTACATCTCTCGTTCCCTCGAGTGTTTAAGGTCACTGCGATGCGTAGTGTCAGTACGTGATCATCAGCCGCTTTCCAGAAGCTGCGTGATATAACTTGACATTTGCCCAAAACCTTGACCATGTGTACCTGTTTTCGTCAAAAACATTCGTTTCATCTTCGCATTTTACAATTGTTTTCACCGCTCGTATTACACCTCGTCGCCTTACGTGCAATCTGGCTTAACTACTGTCCGCAGCTATTGCTAAAATATGTTCAAAGTTAGCCAGACTTTCGTTTATTCATCCCCTTTTTTCTCTAACCGTTGGTTTACGTTACGCTATATTGGTATAATTATGTAACTAAGATTTTATACGACTCGGGTTTATTCCTATATTCTTTATCGTTATTTGTTTTTTACTCGATATCGTATGCTTTTGCTTCTTTCGAATTGTTTCGTTTTGGAAGAATTTCATTGCGACCATCTTTACGGGCTTTTTCATAGCCGAAGGTGTTAAAAGTAACGTGTATGTATGGGATACAGGAAATTTTACACAACAATTTTATTGTGTATATATTATGGAGGATGTCTCGTAGGATTCCGTACAAATTGTACTCGACTAATAATATTTACACAGAAACTTACGAAACATCCTATAATAGTTGTATTATTAAGGAAAAATAGTGAAATAATATAATCTTTTATTTCAGTACTTTACTTTATCTAAAATTTCTTCTACTATGGGCCATGGTAATTTTGGCAGACTTTATTTTAGAATTCCGTTTTGAATTTTTGTGGCCATTTTGGCTGCTCCTCAGAAGTGTTTACGATTCTTTTAAATATCAAGGCTTGGTAAGTAATGTATGTTTTATAAAATGTACGTACGTTTACACGATAAATTGTATTTGATTTTAAGATAATGTTTACCGTTACATTTGCAGGCCTTCTCTGTATTTTTTATCTGTATTGCTCTTACATCAGATATGATTTGTTTCTTTTTCATACCAGTACATTGGTTGTTTTTTGCTGCCAGCACTTATGTTTGGGTACAATATGTTTGGCACACAGGTAAATACAAACATTTCAAATTGGATTGTGTAAATAAATCATAACTACGAAGATAATGTAAATACGTTGTTTATTTGGAACAGATAAAGGTGTGTGCCTACCAACTGTGATGCTATGGTTACTATTTCTATACATAGAAGCAGCAGTTCGATTAAGAGATTTACGACATATGCCATTTCATTTGGATCTCTGTCGACCATTTGCAGCGCATTGGTACATATACTCCTTTTTTCATTTATATATCGACTATTGGTATTAGGCACTATCAAGAAAATGACTTGGATCCGTTGCTCTATTCTTACTAATTGGCATTAATTGGCATTAATAATAGAGATATAATAAATACAGAGTATTTTCAAAGTGATTGTAATTTACACTTCATCGTAGGGTGAAATAAGAATAACAGTAAAGCTGATTAAAAATATTATTTTCTTTCAGCATTGGTTATCCTGTAGTTACGTTAGGTTTTGGATTTAAAAGTTATATTGGTTATAGAATGAGACAGGTAAATGTGCAGTAAAGTATATTAATTTAAAGACCAACATTTTACAGTCTTTATATACATTGGATTTGTTTTCTTTTTCAACAGAGAAAGCAGAAAGATGTAGCAAAAGAAAACGAATTCTATCTACAACTATTGCAGCAAGCACTGCCTCTAGAGCAACAAACATCCACTACGATGCAACCGATACAAGTTCAATCACAAACGCATATTACTACTTCGATAGAACAGCACGTTAAATCGCAAAATAATAAATTAAATTCACAGTGCAATCCGAGTCCTGAAAAAAGTAGAGGTAGTTTGTATTTATTTACAACTTTGAATCTTTTGCTCATTTGCTGCAACAGTGACGCAACGAATTTGATCATATAAATAGATTTGAATTAATGTAAAATATTTATAAACAACATATATTTTTATTCAGCCGCTACTCTGTATGTACGGTATTGAAAGTAAGAGTAAGAATATTATATAACTAAGTTAATTACATTACAGGAAATAGTAATAATTCTGTGGAATCAGGTGTACAAAATGGTAATTTACATATAGGTACACAAATTACATCTCAAAATCAGAATATAACAACAAAAAATAATCACAGAAAGTCCTTGGATAAAGGTGAGAAGCAAGAAGAACAGCATAATAAACATAATGTAACGAGTGTATCACAATCTGATAAAAATGACAAACGGTTTATACATACAAATGGAAATACTGTTAATCACAGTGATATGCAATTCATTGAAAGAGTTGGGTGAGTAATGTATGTATGTATCGAAACTGGGCAAATTATATAATTTTTTATTACAATTATACAAGGAATATATTAAAAAATATGTGTGTACAAGTGCTTATTATACTATTCAAGTTATGATAAGAAGTATTTATTACTTTCATATCTTTTTCAATCATTTTTCTTATTACATTTATCTTAACATTAAATTATAGTTAAAATACTTTATTTTTAAAAGTATAGTATGCAGTATATACACATACATATAAATATTGTACTACTTCGTATTTACTAAATTTGTTAAGTAAAAACACTGGTCTGAAAATAGTGGATTTTCCTGATACGCCCACAATATATAATGTAATAACAGATTTTCTAATATTTTAAATGCATATTACAGATCTGTAAATGATTTTGATGCAAACGAAGTAGAGAAAGATAAATTTATTAAAAGTGGAAACTGTGGCCATACTACACTAAAGTCACAGACAAATGGTACGTTAACAGGAAAATGGAATAATATAAAAGAAAATCGTGAATCGTCATCTACAGTTAATACTCAGCGTGAGCGAAAAACACGTCAAATTAAAGCAACAGTAGATAACATAGCTGAACAACAGAAACAGCAAGATGAATATTGTCAAAGGTACAATATTTACGTTATTCGAAGAAGTAACAAAAAAGTGTTATATTCTGTCTAATACATGTTTGGTGTTTTTCTATTTCTTCATACTTACACGAAATTGAGAATCGATACTATGTATATTTGTATTCTTCTAATTCTTTAGTTTTAAAATGTACGTATATACTTGTAAGTTTTGTCAGATCGAAAGATACGCATTTTTATATTGTTGAGTTTTACTTTAGTGTAATATAATATCGTTTAAATAGGTTACTGATGTGTCGCAGGCTCGAAGCTGATGTAAAGCGCCTGAAGTCAGATCTGCAATCCAGTCGACAATTGGAACAAGAACTTCGTTCTCAGATAAATACTCTACAAAGTGGAGAGCGTCAAGCCAAGGGTGATATACAACAACTTCAATACGATAACGATCAGTTGCAAACTAAGTATGTAAAACAGTGTTATCTTTAAATTGTTAGATTATTTTATAATCCATGCAGTTTACTTTTTTATCTTCTATCTGAGATTTTGTTTTTATTGCGAATAGATTGCATGGATTAGTAACAGCACGTCAATTAGATAAGCAAACAATGTCTTCGTTGGAAAAACGAATCGCAGAAGAACGGAAGCAACGTACAGCTTGCGAGGCATCGTTGATTTCTGAAAGGCGAGCACGACGAGCCGCAGAAGAGGCACGATCTGCGATCCCGCCTCCTCCTCCGCCGCTTATTAGACAAGAATGTACAGATACTTGTAAAAGTCGTAGGACGCAAATGGAACAAGATCTCAAGAGTTTGCGGCGAGAACTTAAAACGAAAGATGAAAGGTAAAATTAGAACATTGAAGTAGGAATGATAAGTTTTGCGCCAATACGATTTTTTGTAACTGTTTTATAATGTAAATTTTACAACACACTAACTGCTTCATTCAGGTACAACGCATTAGAAAAAGATATAACACGTTGTAAGGAGAACCACAAAGAATCGGAAATTCTACTCGGTGCACTAAATGCGTTACAAGATAAAACTGCGCATTTAGAAGATAGTTTAAGTGCGGAGACGCGTATAAAACTTGATTTATTTTCTGCACTTGGTGAAGCCAAGCGGCAATTAGAAATCAGAGAAAGTAAGTAAAGTTCCTATATTTTATAATTAACATTTGACACTTTTGATAATTATCTGAATATATTTTCAACCCACTAGATATGTATGTATATATAGTATGTATATATATTTAAATCTATATATTTAGGCATTTCTTGAAAAGAAGATAACATATTTTGAAAATAATTGAGTATACTGAATGTTCTTAGTACTTGGTTGCATATTCGACATTTAAATGAAATCATTAACGTGAAAGAATACAGTATGCTATATATTGTATATTTTGTGTTGAATCAGGTTTAATTAGATCACAAGAAAAGGAAATTGAAATGCTAAAAGCAAAAATAGCCCAAGATTTAGCTGTGATGCCACAAGATACGTTTGGACCTGCGCCAACCTGCGCGACATCTAAGCTTCGATTAAATAACGAAGTGCGAGTTGCAGGTACAAAAATACGTTCAAATGAAAGTCCTTGTCCAGGGTGTACAGTGTCAAATTTGGATCCAAATGCGACAGCGTATACACCCAAGAATTCCCTGATAGCGTCTACCGAAGCTTAAAACAGCTAGGATCCTTTTTTCCTGGCCGTAACAAACGGCTTCACAAAAATTGGGTATATATTTTATAAGCATGTTTCAGTCTGTTTCTCAGTGGAAGTTTAAGCAAAAATTTACGTTTGTTGATATATTTATTTCATTAAGATCAAAGTTTTACGGTTAAAATACTTAGAATTAACCAAAGCATCACATCCTTTTAAGACTTATGCTGCCCTCCATAGTTCAATTGTCCTAAAATGTTGAACATACGAGAAAAATATACAGTATAAACTAATGAAATTATTCGTAAAACAATCAGAACAAGGAAAATAAATTGCTTCTACGAGTCTTACGCGTGAAGTTGAAAATATTTTAAAATATCTTAAAAGATGGAAAATTAATTAATTAGGACACTTTAGCTAAGGAGGATAGTATAGAGTATTTGTGTAAACACTTGCTTGAAAACGTGGCTCGTGCGTGCTATAAATTCGTAGCAGACTATATATCTTTCGTGATGTCTTCCATGGGAGGCTTCTAGAAACATGTTTTATATTGTACTTGTCACCTGAAGTAATACAACGTTATTAACTACTTATGACCATGGGACGTGACTAATGGTAAATTAAAAAATATTTAAAAATTAGTTGCGTTCTGTTTTAAAGTGCTGTAGGGGTTGATTTAACAGGTGTTTTCATTACTTTCCTTTTTTGGTGCTTGCATTAAACTTATTGAGAGGAATTCAGATAGTTATTAAATTTTCAATTAAATTTAGTATTCCTATTTGATGAAATTAGTTGTTGTTGTCTAACTGAGCTTGCATATTTTATTAATTTCTTATGGCACTCTAATTATACATCAATTCTTACATACAATCTTTTGCGAATAAGAAAAAGTATAAGACACTATAAATGGTCCATGAACAAGTAGCGCTGTATCCTTTTGTTTTTGTTAGAAAGATCTAATGAATATTTAATCTGTACTTCCTCCTACAGCATACGCCTAAATCTGACGACTTGTTATAGAGAGAAATCTTACTCAAGTCGTAATCCGAAGCTAGTCCAGCATACAAAACTGTATTTAATGTCTTTGGCGAATGAGGCCATTTTAAGTCATGTGATCATCCAAAACCAGCCATTAATATACATTGAAAAACCTGCCGTTTGTCATTCGAAAAGGATTGATATAAAAGTCGAAAATACGCCAAATTCATATTCAAATGGTAATTAATGCATCGATGCTCCCTAATTTTCTCTAAGATTCTTTTTTCTATTTTTTCAACGTCTATAACTTTTTAATTTAGTAGTACAGTTTGTGTATTGGCTTTCGAACGGTACGAAACAAGTGTTGATGCTTGGTAATAGCTTTTTGAAACATGTACAGTGTCTTTTATGTGATAAATAGAAATTTTGTAAAGAAGGAAAAAACAATTTAAGTTAGATATATTGTACAATTGATAATACGAGAAGATAGGGCTTTTATCTTAAAGATTTCTGATTCATTCAGTGACTTAAATATATATATATATTTAAGATATAGTTGAATAATTTTTATCAATTGAAGTTCTTGATTATTTTTTGATAGCCACATTAATACTTGACTTGTACAATGTCTTATTAACCAGTCTGGATGGAAAGAAGGGAAAGCTTATCCGCGAACGTCTTCCTTTCATACGTTTGACGAACACATTGAATATAATACATGTTCCTTTTAAAATACAGTAAGGTTTTGCTAATATCATTCAGTGATAATATAATTTAGTAAAGGTTGATCATTTCCTAAAGGAAACACAATGTATGATACACGCATGATGCATTATTTCTTGTATTAATTTTATATTACCTTTTGTATATTTCATTTCTAGATTTAATGTTTAAAAGCATTGAATTCATCTTTTTTTTATAATTTTTAGAGTTAATGTACATTTAATATCGAAGAGCGTGAGAACAGCAATTACAATTTATTTTGTTGTTCATTGATATAATATCATCAGATTATACATTATTATAAAGTGTTCCTTTTGAGATATGGCAAATTAATCTTTTGTTCAAAATGAAAAACAATTAAAGAGGATGTTTCAGAGCAAAAATGGCATTTCGCGTAAAAGATCTTAATGATTTTTATGTATGCTTTTAATCCGCAAGAAAGCCAGTACCTACTTGCTTCAATGAACAATTAACGACTGGTTGAAATCATAAAAGTCATTCTTCCATGATTGTATATATAAAGCACTGTCATGACAATTTATTAATAGCATAGTGGATCATGACCAACTAGTCAAATGGAATTCTATAAGCACAAATATTTATTAGATATCTAATATGCCCTCGTATGAAAAAAAAGAAGCAATAAGAATTACCATGTTTAGTTTCATTTGTTACATCATAAAAGTTAATCAATACTTTCGTTAAATTTATGTTCGCTAATTAGTTTCATGTCTTTTGGATGATCCACGTACTGAGCGTAACTGCAGAACGTTAATGCACAATGCATATTCTACTAGGACTTTTCAATTTACACGATAATTGTATTACGAAACGCAACTACTTAATTTAGATGTTTTGTATGTAAATTATGTTGAAAGAGTTACAAAACTTCCGATTCAACGTTTATTTAAGAAGTTGCTTTTTTATGCAAGTTGCAAAAGAAATTAATTTTTGCTTCGAAGATGAAATTGAAAGCATATCAATACAAAAGTCGTGTAACTGGAAAAAAATCATTATTTCTTTTTTTCTTTTTTTTACTTTTCCTATAATAAACTATGCTGATTTTTTCTGTTTTTAAATTTGCATAAAGATTTTTTTTATATTTAATAATTCACTGATGTTGACAATTAAACCATTGAAGAATAATATATGCTCATTTTAATGTGCTGCTGCATTTCGATATTAGATTTGCGAAGGAAAAATAATTAAGCTGTTTAATTGTTCAAACGCGCGAGAAATTCATCGTCTCCCCTCATTGATTACCATCTGACTGGTATGGAAATTAGTTTAATGATTAAGATTAATTTCTTTTTAGTTAAGATCGATTGGACTTGTGTCTGTGTCAACTTGTATCATTATGTCCATAAGCCCTTATAATGTAATGAAAAAATGTAAATAATTACTTAAAATAGACTAAACGTAAAAGGAAGAGTTATTAAAATTGTTTGGGCACTTGCGTAGCATAGTCAAAGTGTTATATAAAGGTTGTTAGTTTAATTTATTTTAAATGGAAACGCTCTTTTAACTCATTTATGATGTGACTTTTTTCAATTTTAATCGATTTTCTGATAAAACGTTTTGCACTCTGGTAAAAGTTATTTGTACAAATTTTTACCAATTAAAATTTTCAAATAGACATGAAACTGAGAAGAATAGATTACATAAATCTGATCACTTTAGTTAGACAAGATGGAAGGAAGTAAAAGTTAAAAATGTATACCACAAAATTTAACCATGACTTTGAACTTTAAGATCAACGTTGCGGTATGTTTTTTTAAATTCCAGATAAATTTAAATCGTGGTAAAGTGTATCTGTTCCTCTAGTACCATCCTCACGATGGGCAATGAACAAATTTTCATCGATCTCGAAGTATGATTCATGGTACAAGAATTTTTTGAAATTCTTTAGAGTGAAACAAAATCAGTATTACAACAAGAAACTTGATAGACTGGAAGTAGTATCATCATTTCATGTCGGATAACGTGTAATAATTTATAAACGATGATTCATTTGGAATAAAGCATCATTCAATTTGTACAGACATACATTTTCTGGAATCATCTAATGCGCATCGAACTCTACTGATTAGTTTATTTTATTCAGCATGCATATACAGTGCGCATTAAGTGTAAATGCAACGTAGAGAAAAATTGCCGCAGAACATAAATGAGTTAATCCAATGAGAAAAGTGTAGAACGTTTGTATGAGAAATGGAAATATCGATTAAAAGTACGAGCGCATTTTCTTCAAAATATCGCATTATCCAAGTGCACGTTAAGTACCTGATCAGGGAGCGTCATCATAGTTGCGGCTAATATACTTATCAATGGATTTAATTCCATTCTAAGGCTGGTTTCACGAACGAGTATACTCTTGCTAATTTAATTCATTCGTATCGTTTATATTGAGTTAATGTGATATACGTTATAGGCACACACGCACATGTCTTTGCATATGTACACTCCCATCTCATTATTGTTTATGTTCGCTTAATTTTCATAGCATACACACATGTACGTTTAATTATTTTTCGAAGAAGATAACTTGGGATTAGTCGTTTATATTTCAACGTGTAACATGTAAACTTTAGTGGAGGAAAAGGCGTTTTTCTATACGCGACCCCGGCGTGGCTGCATAATAGTTATGTTGCACAGTTTGCGAGGCGCCGTGTGTTTCATATCATTTTGTATTAAACGATCGTTAATTGTTGGAATTGTACGAGAAAGGATATTTTAATGACAATAATGATTATTGCTTTTTGTTATGAGAGTGCTTCGGATGAAGGATAAAAGTATAACGAATTTGTTACGTATATTAAAAGAAATGGTCGGTTGAAGAAAATATTTTTTCAAGCCGTAACAAATATTCCGACACGGAATGAATCTATATGATAATTTTATTCGTTAAAAAAAAAAGAAAACGTTCAAGTTAAATTTATGTATATGGTATAGAGTGTTGATAGTTGTGCTACGGATTCAGTGAATGCGTATCCTGAAAAACTATTATTCGCTTTTGTATGTTAATTTTAAATAATCATCGGATACATTCTGCCACATTCTCGACCATCGAACTTAGCCATTTTCTAGCATTCAAATATTCAAATGTTCCGATTTGAACGCCGAGCGTATTCGCGCGGATTCAACGGAGTTACAGTACGCATGCGCACCCCCAACAAATCATCTGTTTACTTGTCACGTGTGTATACGCATAAATGACAGTTCGTCAGGACATGTGTTCATTGAGAGCTAGTAGTCGTATGTTTTGTACCATTCTTTCGAGTTAATATATCATAAAACGAATTTTTTTATTATATACATTATTAATGCACATGATAATTTTTGTCAATACTTGTGTACATTCGTAAATAAAAAAAGAAAAACAAAGTGATCTGTACATGACGATGAAATGATGGTTAAACGAGACGAAGGTATATTTTGACAACTATATCCTAAGATATCAATGTTGCTGTGTATATACATATATATATATATATCTTTTTCATGAAATTAACAGCAAATGATAACACGAGTAAATGATTATTATGTTAATATAACTTAAATATACGTATTTTTATAACCAAAGTTCAGGAAAATCAAATTGTTTCTATCTGGACGTTTCTCGGTACGTTGAAATATATGTAACTAAATTTCCATTACACGATCTGTGTTTGAAGCTTTCTTAATGAGAATGTTATAAGAAAACTATTCGATTTGTCATGCTTATGAGATTTTGTACAATTTTTAAAACATGCCAATACACAAGTCGAAGTATGTGTATAACGATTGTACAACATTATATTAACAATTCTATTTACCGCTAGGAATATACGTTTGGTTTATTTAGTTAAAAGAGTATAATTTATCTTCTTATTACTTTCTCTCGCGTTCGAAATAACTTTGTAAGAATTAATTGCGTTCCTTCTTAAAAGTTAATTATCTTATTCGCTTATCCTAGTTTTTTCTACTCTTAGAGTTAAGATAATTTTGCAAATTGATAGTATATACTTTCTTAACGAAAGTTACATTTTTGATCTCGCAATGTGATGACAATGCACGCAAATGCCCTTTCTTTCTTGTGTGTTCGTATAAAAAAGAAGAAAAGAGAATGATATCTAATTTTCGATGTTCTTCCTTCTCCCATTCAACTGTTTAAATCGTTTCGGTTCAAACAGAACACGCAGCATCATTGAAATTTGTCTAATGTGTATGAATGTGCGTAGTTCGTCAAAAATCCTACAGAATGGAACATTTTTATAATTTATTTAAGCAAGCCTTGCAAAGAATGTCTCATTCGACTTTTTGTCTTTTCACATGAAAAATATTTAAATGTAAATAAGGGAAATGTGTCGTCCAACAAGTGAGAATCTTTGGAGGTGAAACTTTTGCATAACTTCTATATAATAATTGCATTCTTACACCATACAAGTACATGTAGTTGTTTTTTTTCTGATCTTGAAGATAGATTTTTGTACATCATCTTTGTCAGCGGCTCAATTAATGTATAGTTTTCGTTCTTTTTCTTTTATTGGAAAGGATGCACACATAACATGATGAAAATATCGTTCTCCACAAACATTGCTATAAAAAGGTGACAAGATCATATTCTTCGATTGAAATACTCTGTCATAGTTTTTACTATTTAGATCATCTTTAAAGCAAACTGATAGTTTAAAATGTCCCGTGAAACTTATAACTCTATGTTGGAGAATAGAGTAGAATCTCGATTATCCAGACCAGCTTCATTTTCGCATAATTAAGTATCACTTATTTTCAAATATTCAGCGAACATTAGAATTAATCAAAGGTTTGAACAATTTGATGTTTTGATAATCGAAGCCCTACTGTATTAAGATTTAATTCCTAATTTCATTCTCCTCTTAATTGCAGCACAGTGAATTACAATTCGGATATTCGTGGCATATTTAAAAACTCGAAATGTTTCATAATATTTTCATACGTAATAAATATAATATTTTAGTATTCATAAAAACTACTGTATGTATCCCAATCTTTCTTGTTACATTTTTTGTAAATAATTCTACAACTTTCCTTTACGCTGTAAGGTTTAAAAGAAAAATGGAACAAAAAAAATACGGAAAGAATAGGTACTTCCTGGTATTAGTACTTAATGACTTTTCATTGTGTACTGTGTACCACCATTTATACGATAGAAATATTTATTACAATAAATATTGTAAAATGACACGTGTTTAATTTATATATTACAAGTAATGTGATTAAATTGTCACGTGTACATATAAATTTATCGTTATTTTATCAATTCTCTACCTCACCTAATGTTTTATACACAAGATACTGAGAGATAGAAAGATTGAATACGAGTGTAGAAAGATCACTAACAACAGTTTTAACTCGGTCATAAATACCAGAATTATTTCCATAAATGTTATCTTTCTCAATTACAAAACTTGCGTTTCTTCCATACGGATAGAAATAAAGAACTGTATAAAATAAAAAAAGTTACGATTTTTTCACTTTTATAGTAGCATGCCTTTATTTAAAAGTTATTTGTACTTGTACTCAGCCACGCACACTTGATATGGACATGTTCTTACAAATAATACAGAATTTCATAATAAATACTTAACGCATACTGTTGTCAATAGGTCGATCTTTAATTAAATCGGTGTAAAGTATTTAATAATATCAAAACTTTTCGTATACAATTTGTTTTTAGAAAAAATGCAATCAACTGATCCTTCGTATATATATTATAAGAATTGTATGCGGTGTGGAATCGTAAAATCAGAATCGTTACTAATGACGATATCCACTATATTCAAATTGTAAAGGTGATAGTACATATTTGTCTTCGCACATGGAAATGCTAGAACAGTTCATTTTAATACATAATTCTTAATTGTTCTATTTTTCAATTTCTGCACTCTTAGGTTTTATTTTACTTATAGATCCTTCTTCCAAAAATTTAGTGTACAAATGGTCTCCTTCGGTGACTACATATGAAAGTACAGTTTTCGTATAATAATCATGTATTAGCTCTATGTTTGATATAACTGTAGATAAAAGATGTGCTTTCTCCACGTATATACCTGTAACAGAAACAGATTTCAATGACAAAGACTTTACAAGGTTTTCAATATTTCATCTCTAATCGAAAATGTACTGTCGAATATAATTCTAACTTACCTGGTGTTTCGAACATTAGATATGCAAAATGAACATGAAGATAATAATAAGAAGGTTGATAATGTAAATATATTCTAAGCTGGGAAGCAGGAATATTAAACTTTTTAGCGATTACTGATATTCCGCTGTCTCTTATATTTTTTAATAATGGAAGATGAGACGCATTTAACTCCCTTATCGATCGAATATTTTGAAATGGTAGCGCTATTAATTTCAATGTATTCGGTTGTCCGTCCCATTTCAAATCATTTATCAATATAAACCCTGTTTTTTCATCTTTATCTTCATATACAACTTTGTCCTGCTCCGCCTTGTGCTCTAAGATATTATGTATCCACTAGAAAAAGATAAAAATTCATATACTTTTCAATTATTAAAACCTTATACATACAATGAACTTAATTATTCACTTTCGCATGAAATAAAATTCAGTGAACGTACGTCTATAGAAAAACTACTCGACTGTATGTACGGTAGAGTAATTTTTTGGTAGAGTTCATAAGTTTCATTTACAATATGAAGTTCTTTCCTTTGAAATTTCTCGATATGCTTTGGCGTCGCAGGGTGTATTATCGTCGCATTAACACCTTAAACAAATACAATCTTTCTTAATCAACGAAGACGAAAATAAATCGTAACAGGTTATAAATACATCGTGATTTACCACTGTGCTTTTTCACTGGGAAACATTCGTAATTGCCATAAACATCGTTGCTATATAATTTCTGCAATACTGTGTCTTTATGAAAAAATTCTTTCAACGATTGTTCGTCGTCTGGGAAATTTTTTTTCTCCAGCACGATAACCGCTGAACCCTCGTACCCTTTGAAATCACCTTCTATACATATCTGTTTCCTTGTACAATTATTTTGCAACACTCTTTTCGTGTTAAATATGGACGAACAAAATTCTGTATCGTGTATACTGTTCGAGTCCTTCAACACATTTTCTGTCTCCAACTTTGCCTTTTTCGCGGGACTACATTCATCCACACTGTTGTTAGAAGATACTTCCGCCATTGTTGATGACGTTCTTTACAAACAATGTTCGAGGTTAATTTAAAAATAACACAGTTACGTTTGTGCATCGAAATGTGAAGAAAACGTAATTCTTTCAAGAACACAGTGCGAGACCAGAGAAAATGAATTGAAATGGAAGGATTCTGAAAATATTTAATTATAATATATTATATTTAATATACAAACTCACACAGAGAAAACAGAATTTTTTACTCGTACCGCCATCTCTGTGAAAAGTGCTGAAACTGATCGCACATTGTTATCGACAGCGAAGTACACTCTGTAAGACTGGTGGCGCCATCTCTGTGAAAAGTGCTCAAACTGGTCGCACATTTTTACCGACAGCGAAGTGAACTACTCAAGAACTACTAGCGCCATCTCTGTGGACAATGCTGAAACTATATTGCGTTTAGTTTGCGCGCTTCTCACAGAGATGGCGCCACTAGTCTCACAGAGTGTACTTCGCTGTCGGTAAAAATGTGCGACCAGTTTCAGCACTTTTCGCAGAGATGGCGCGACGGTCAATTAAAGAAATTTGTTTAAGCTAAGTAAAAAAACATTATAAATTACTTTTCGAGCTGTCTTTTTTATTGAATTATATCACTTTACATGTGGTCTATCGTTATTACTATTCAGTAATTGTTAATATTAAATGTTGTTTTTGTAGGTTATACTAGGTTATACGACCGCAAGTGTAAGAGCCGTAGAACTCGTCGATACTGTATTTACTGTTTTTCACGTATTTGCACGTAGCCAGAAAATAATTATTAGTTGTACATATATGTAAATGCACACGTATGTAGATGCATAAATTCGTATATAGATTTGTTTGGCGTTCAAGCATACGAGGATCTAAATGCAGGATCCACAGATTGAGTACAACTGCTACATATAAGATATGTAGATATATGGAATCGAAACACGGTGGCTAGGATCCAAAGCGAAGACCTCCCTTTTGGTAACCTTTGCAAGATTACTAAAGGCGAACGTTAGAAATCAACTACTGCGTGGACTAAGAGGTTATTAACGATGCTACAAGTAGATGACAGAAAGGTAAACCATCTAATCATTGCCTGCCCCCTCTATTGAGTTCTTAAACGTTACTTTAATCATAGCTTCCCATTCTGGCATTTTGTTGCAATTTATTTTCGATTCACAACATTTCCATAGCTCTCGCTCTCTGTCAGCTGTTGCAATTAAGCGTAGCAAGCAGTGTACACTTTGTAACGTCTTATCTTTTTGTACGTACACAGGAGTTGGTTTCGATATGCCGTGTGTAAGGTTACGTTTATTCTTTTCTTTTTTTTTTTTATCATTGCGAGTTATTGATATTGATTCGATGTGATCATAATTTTTTTTTTATTTTTATACACTCCTAATGTATGCGTACAATTGTAATGTTCCTAATTCCACGAGTATTCTATTTTTCAACTGTCAATCTTGCTATGTGTGCGTCCATAAATACCATTCTTTATTATTATGTTTCATATCATAAAATAGAATAGGTTATGAAATAGTCTCATTAGAGTCTACGCACGAACGCAAATTATAGATATTATTATACATATATACGTGTGTACGTGGATATATTATTCCTAGAATAGAAGGTTAGCTGTAACTATGATGAATATAAGTATACACACATGCGTATCGTGACGAATCTTAGAGCTGAAGCTGGATTATTCCCCGATACATTCGTTTATCAAAAAATAGGTAATAAAGATAATAAAATGATAGACGAGACGATAAAGTTTAAAAATGGGTTCCTTTGTTCTTTCATTTTTTCATATGCATTATGATGTAATAACAGACTATACATACGAGAAAGAACTTCGTCTCGTATATTCAAGATCTACTTTAAAAAATGAGAGTAAAAATTGAAGTTACTAAAATTCGATTTGTTTACTCGCATGTGTATTTCATCGTACTAAATTTTACATCGCTTCGCGTTACGCCTGATGAATAGGCAATAGAATAATATTTCTCCTTGCGAGACGTTTATTACGTAAGATTACGTGGGATAGTCTGCGGTTACACTTTGTTAAGTTGCAGAAGACGCGATACTTATTTTTGTAAACATTAATGTGACATACAGTGCGTACATAGCTTTTCACTTAATGCTTTATGCACATTTCCAAATTACCATAGCGTTGACAGGGATAAGGTATTATTTGCAAAATAATTGACACCAAATTTAACAAATGAAACATCTTTCAATAAGTTAACGAATCCAGTATTTACTCCAGATAGTAATTTTAAAATTATTCTTCGTAGGTCTTCGTAATGATTTTGCTCGTTACGGAACAATTTGAACAGTGTTCAAGGATAGATAAATAGATTTGCATACTATTCACTAGACATTCTCGATGCTTTGCAATTTCATTAAATACAAGATAACATACTGGATGGCTCGCTGCGATTGAATTTCTTTGGAAAGTTTAAGCGCTTTATATATATTGTTGCTGAGGACGCATTGACGAGTCAAGATTTATCTCACTGAACGATAACCTTAAACGCTTCTATTCTAGCCCTTTCATTGCATCAATAATGCAAACTGCGTTCATTTTATTTTTCTATCGACATCGATGAAATTTTCCAAGACACCCGACAGGAAATTTAGCGAAGGAACGATTTGAAATTATACGTACTTTCTGTGTATTTAAATGAACTTAGAAAAACGCTAAACTGTTGTCGCATCGATATACTAATTACCTTTAATATATCGACTGATGACGGTGTACAAACAATAGCTCGATCAACTAGCGTCTATTTTATTCTCTGCGAGTAATTTAGTTTATATTATCGGTATTGATGGTCATTGCTTACAACGGCCGAGTTGAATGGAAAATCACGTGCGGATTTAACATGCTGTTCTGTGACAGTAAATATTTGTTTTGTTCGCAAACCGTTTTTTGTTTCTTTTTTTTATTCAGAATTACAATTACACGATATTGGTATTAATGTGAAGTGTTGAATTAAAAATTGCATCAGTTTTAGCCTTTTAGGGAGAACAATCGCGTGTTTTGTACATTCATTTTCAAATTGTACGTTTTAGTGTCGCGCGAAATGTTGTACAGTACTGCCATGGTCATTTAAAGTGAGACAATTAAAAAAAACGATAAACTCATATTTCGATAAAATCGTAAGAAACAAGATAACTGGGTAATACGTGGATATAGATAATCGCAGTTTTTCCCTATCCATAAATTTAAAAAAACTGTACATTTGTTAAATTAAAAGCATTTCGCGTGTATATAGTAAGATAATAAACTTGTCGATTACCCCTAGTGTGTTACACAATGTACAGTCGTAGAAATTCAAATCGTCCCATTAGTGGTTAATTCTTACGTAAATGACGGTGCATTTCCGTAAAAGTGATTCCATAAACATGGCTGATAAGCAACTGACGGCATTTTGTGCAATCAACTTTTGCTAGCTAAGACAGTACGATAGTACAAGTTATTTTTATTATTCGCGCAAATACATGCGTTTCGTATATCTCTTATATCTCTCAACTATACGAAAGAATTAAATTATTCCGTTACTTGTTCTTCCAATATCCGTGTACTCGATTCCAAACAATATCTCGATAATATTTACTCCATTTATTTGTATAATTCGATTCGGTTTTAAGTATCTGGAACTGTTTACGCGTTCCAGCCATTTGTTTCACTAGATCTCCAATTGTTTTGAAATCGAATCGTACAATGGATCGACGTACAAGTATCAATTCTAAGCAAAAAAATGTACCAACGATATTTAAATAGATCTCATTACTATGGTACGAATGCGAGAAGCAGAGTCAGAGACGCGTGCAAGTGATTTAACGCTGGTATCGCCTCGCGACCTCGTAATGTATCATAATCGATCGCGCATCAACCAACAGGATGGGACCGATGGTAGCGCCGGAGAGCGAGGCGAGCGACCGATCGATCGATTCTGTCGCGATAGAAATTGCGGACACGGAGATCAGTCCTGATAATATGAAAATACGTTTTTATCTGCTTCTCTCCTTCCACCTCTGCCACTGTTCGTCTGGTTCGTCTGAGGCGATTCATTTCGAACCGAGCGATAGCGGTGGGTTCGCAGCCACCATTCCGAGCCAACGCATTCGCACTTGTCGCGGCGCGACGTTAAACTCGTAACCGCCGCCACGTCCCGTTCAATCGATATTATTCGCCCGTAGGATCGAAAGCTCGTCGTTGGTCGAACGGGACGTTTCAAACGATCGGTTTCTCCTTCGTCCGTCGAGCGATTGCGAGCGGAAAGTCGACGCGCGCGCGCACTGTCGATCGTTTCGCCGAGCTTTTAAACAGAGGTATATACGAATTGAATACTTGTTGAATGTATATAAGTGATTCTGTGCGTGGAGCAAAAAGACAGAGGGTATTTTATACTTTTCATAAGTTTACTATTTCTTCGTTTCGCCTTAGAATCGATCCCATTTTCTCTGCGATTCATCATCCTTCGAGACCGCCGACAAACTGACTTTAGTGGGACCGCACGTCGTTCGTCCATCGTGCGTTATGAAAGCGACGATGATAACGCGTGACTGAATTAATCGGTTTGACCTGTAGGAAACTTTAGAAAAATCAACTCGTATCTACGATCGTGCTCGTGTTCGTGTTCCACTGAATAATAAATTCAGGTGATCGTGTAGAAGCAATGTCATCACTGGTTTCAATCATTTTTTAGATACATTAATAGGAATCCAACATTTTTCAGCCAGTTTTTCTTATACGTATACTTGTCGAATTTTTATTTTAATTAATGAGAGGTTATGTTGTACGATTATTCGATTTTGGACTTAAGCGGATTCGAAACCAGGAAGAAATCGCGGGAGTGAACTCTCGCCACGACAGTCAAATTAGCAGGTCGATTTTTTAATATCGATTTAATGTAATGACAGCTCGTAGATCGATAAAGATAGTTGAGCTGCGATTGGAGATACTGATATTTTTGAACGCTTTATCGTATGCGCAGATTGTTATCTGATTGTAAGAATTGACGGGCGCATATTAACGTAATACAGTTAGATATATAATACCTTGGAACTTGAGCAATTTTTCCTTGAGTATGCGCCATGCAGGCGCCTTAGGGTTAAGTGTATACTTAGAGTTACATCACGTCGGTTGGTATCGCGCGCTTTGTCATAGTGGCGGAGCAGAAACCAGCAGAAACGCGCTTGTCATGATCATTACCACCGATGAGTTCCTCCGTAGTACATTTTTTTCCAACCTTTCGTTACGTAATTATAGTACAATTGATGACAAATAGAATATAAGTAATTGTTATCTGCGTTTTTTTTGGTATTTCACGGTCCATGTTTTACGTATACATTGTTTCGTGGATAAGTCCCATTTTGTTATTCTATATACAGACACTTATGTACAGGCAAGAAATTAATTACTTATTCATTTTGAAAAAACGACACATTTTCTCGATTAATCGTTTAAAGTGTTTTTAGTTCTCTGCGGAGAAATGAGTTAGTCTTTAAAATTGTTTTATCTTCATCCGTTTAACGTTTTAGTCACGCTGTTACAGAATAGATAGGAAGAGTCTCGGAAACAACTGTTTTCATTTCAAAGAAATAAATTGGCATTTCTGAATTGATAAACGTTGCGTGGTTTATAGTTAGATAACTTTTTATTCGAGCGTTCAACCGATAATTTATTCATTAGATTTATCATGTTATCGTCAAAATATCATTGCACGTGTATCAATTTCTCCGCTGGTTTTCGCAGAATTTACTTGTTTCACAAATTATGTAAGCGTTGAAGGAATTATCAGAAAAATTTATTCATTTTTTTTGTTTTATCTCTTTGCTTATTTCTGTACAGTCTTTATCAATTTTCATATACATAAATAATAGTGCGATTATCCTTCGAGGCTTGTAATAATGAAATTCAAAAGAATGATACACTTTAAATATTCGTACTTCTTATCATAGCTCGGACGCATTCCTTTTCTGAATTAATTCGTTGAAATTCGAAAAACTGCTTTATGTCGCACAATGGAGAATCGAGAACATCAGCTTTCGAAAAACTTGAGAATTCTAACAAAAATATTGTTATGAAATCACGTTATTCGGAAAGTATTTTTTTACAAAAAGATTACCATTCCTCTCAGCTTGAATCTCTTTTTATACTACGCATCGAACAACCAGTCGATAAATGATTGATCTAATGTATCGTTTTATATTTTACGTAGACAGGCACAATTAATCGATTAATTTTAACGAAAAGAAACTACGATCGAGAAACAAAAAGTAGTCATTGTGTCCTGCAATTATTTTGAGTAAGGATAATTTGACAAGATCTAGGAGTGCATTACCATACGATAACGGCCAGCTTCTTTTTGCTCCTTCTTAACAAGTTTCTTCGTTAATCGGTACCAAGTGGAATTAATGAAAAAGAAAGAGACAATAAATCAATCGAAATAATAATAATAATAATAACAACAACAATCAACAATAATAATAATAATAATAATTAATAAAAGAAACGTAAAATCATTCGTACGTCATGTACGGTCTTTCAAAATTGGATGGTGACGATGGCGAGGGCAGGCTGTTTATGAAGAAAAAAGGTATTTATCGCCTCATTTTTTACGCTATCCTGGTGAATAAATCCGTAGGCACTCGGTCATCAACGCAGTCCCTCAGATACACAGGCATTCCGCGAAAGGACTAAAAGGGATGCTCTGAAAGAGCTCCATCATGAGTTGGAGAGACTCGAAGAGACGGCAACTGGAGAGGCCAAAGAAGCGATCCGTCGCCAATTCGAGGGCTTCATCCATCTATTCAAACGGTTCCTGCAAGAGGAAGGTCCGTCGTTACAATGGGATCGTATACAAAAGTTACCCGAAGATGCGGTAAATAACATTTGCTCTGATATGCTATATTCCTTTATGTCTTCGATTATTGCAAGTATAAATCAGTTAATGTATTGTTTGCATTTTCAGATAAAAGATTATAATTCGTTGCCGGCTCCAGAAGGGGCAGAGGTGAAAGCTCTGCTGAGCAAATTGGTTGTCGTGAAACTGAATGGAGGATTGGGAACAAGCATGGGATGCCATGGACCGAAATCTGTAATAGCAGTACGTAACGGACTAACATTCCTCGATCTCATTGTACAACAAATTGAGGTGATTACATTATATTATGGAACGTATAATTATTATAGTAGAAATATATTCGAAGTTGTATTCTTATCTGCTATTTATTGCGAACAGTATCTGAACAAAACTTACAACGCAAACGTCCCGCTCGTTTTAATGAATTCTTTCAACACGGACGACGACACACAACGGATCATCAGAAAATATAAAGGGATAGACGTTGATATTCATACGTTTAATCAGAGCTGTTATCCCCGCATCAACAGAGATTCCTTACTTCCAATCGCGAAGCACGCTGATGTTCCTGAGGATATTGAAGCGTATGGTTTATCTTGCACAATTTTATATACTCGTCGAGTGGTAAAAATTTATATTTGTATAAATGCTTACGAATTATCATTTTTAGGTGGTATCCTCCAGGTCACGGAGATTTTTATGAAAGTTTCCAAAATTCTGGTTTATTGAAGAAATTCATAAACGAGGTATGTTTTTATAATTGAAAAGACTCCGCTGATATCTCAATTCTGTACTTTAAAAATCATCTATTTACGAGTGAATATTTTTTTGATGTAGGGACGTGAATATTGTTTCATCTCAAATATCGATAATTTAGGCGCTATTGTAGACTGCAAAATTTTGAAATTACTATTAGAGCGTGAGGAACCACCTCTTGAATTCCTCATGGAAGTTACTGACAAAACTCGAGCCGATGTTAAGGTAATAAAAATTCTTCTTTTCAAAGTTTTTTGAAGGAAGAAATATTTGAAGTTTTGGGCATAAACAAAATTTGGTGTATGCTTACAGGGTGGAACGTTAATCAAATACGAGGACAAGCTACGTCTTCTTGAAATCGCACAAGTTCCAAATGATCACGTGGATGACTTCAAGTCTGTAAAAACGTTCAAGTTTTTCAATACAAACAATTTATGGATAAAACTTAGCGGTATGTACCTCTTTCTTCCAATTATGTAATTCATAATTTTAACGTGTATTATGTATTTTGTCTTTAGCAATCAAAAGAGTACTTGAACAGAATTCCTTAAACATGGAAATTATTGTCAATAATAAAACTTTCTCGAACGGTTTGAATATTATTCAATTGGAAACAGCTGTGGGAGCAGCGATGAAATCATTCGGAGGGAGTATCGGTAAGATCACGAACTTTCAAAGTATATACAAGAGTTCATCCATTTTTTGAAATTTTATTCGTTCTCATTGCCACTAATATATTTCGAAGCTGCCAACGTCGCTAGAAACACATTCGAGTGAACAATACAGTAATTTAAATAAATACAAAGAAACAATGCAGTACACAATGAGAGATAAAATGCATTTTTCTAATCATATGGTAACAATTACGTTAATCTATGCACAGGTATCAATGTTCCACGCAGTAGATTCTTACCAGTGAAAAAGACTTCAGATTTAATGCTCGTTATGAGCAATTTATATACTCTTCGCAATGGTTCGTTAGTTATGAGCCCTCAACGAATGTTCCCTACTACACCTCTTATAAAATTGAGCGATAATCACTTTGCAAAGGTTATTATATTTCTTATGATTTCCTGGGTATATTGAAAACACGTTAAATATAGAAATAAAAAAAAATTCTTTCCCCTAGGTGAAAGAATTTCTTACAAGATTTCCAGCTATCCCAGACATTCTGGAATTAGATCATCTTACAGTGTCTGGTGATGTCACTTTTGGAAGAGGTGTAACCCTAAAGGGAACCGTTATTATTATTGCAAATCATGGGGAACGTATTGATCTTCCAGCAGGCACAATTTTGGAAAATAAGATAGTCTCCGGCAATCTACGTATTTTGAATCATTAAGTACAATATTATAAGAAAGTTATCTGCTGCACAATTTAAAAGTCGACAAAAGATGCGTATAGTGTACATTCGTTCAATATTGAAAGTGAGATATGTTTTCTAATAAAAATGTGTAAAAATTTATAAGTTGAAAGTAAATATATACTGTTCCAAAAATAGTAACAAAATTCCAATGCTTACAAATTTGCTGCTATGATCTTTCTTTTCTTTTTTGTTAATTCCTAGTTGATAAATAGCTTTCACAGTTTGAATAATTTTAATTAAGAATTGAGCTGCACAGTGTCAGAAGACCGACGAAGGAGCGGACCAATGAGAGGTGTGTCACGTGACCACACAGAACGGACCAATGAGAGGCGTGTCACGTGACCACACACGATGGACCAATGGCGATCGTCACATGACAGCGGCTGCGCCATTTTCCCGCTATGTCGCCACACATCGTGGATTCGTCGTGAACGAACTATAGAAAATGACGTCCAGTGAGAGAAAAAAGGATTGATACCAGATTATCAGGTACGAGAGGCTAGTGGCGCCACTTTTGGCGCCAAAAGTGGTGACACATTGCAACCAAAGTGGTAACAGTGCCAAGTCGTCGACGAATGCCGTGTCCGCGTTTGTTTCAGTGTTGAACGCACGTGTGAGAGGTTTCATAACCTATATTATAGTTCTCACAACGTATTTTCGCGCCACATTTCGTGGTATCACCACAGTATACAGTAGTAAAATATAGTTTAATGCGCATGCGTGTCAATAAATTCCAGTTCGTAGAGCCATTTGAACTTCTGCCTCACTTGCGCTTTAGTTCTTCTTCTGAAGAAGATTTTAATAGCTAGACAAATAGACACACAATATAAAAGTGAACGCAGAAAATATGATTCACAGTCTAAGAAATTTGCCTTGTTATTATTTTTTTCAAGCCCACAAACTTACAAGGAATTACAAAAATCAATGGCATTACCTTCAATCCGTACTTTGCAGTTATTTACATCGAGGTAGCTGAGATATGAAACAATTTTATTCAATTTTGATTGACTAAATGTAAAAATAAACTGGGCAGATAGAGAATAAGAAAATGAGACCAAAATCCAGATGGCTCTGCGAACTGGATTTTTATGACGCGCATGCGCACTGAATTTTTTTGCACGCCGACATCAAAGTTGCCGACAGAAAGTTTCGCTACTGTATACTGTGGTGAAACTGTGATTATTTTCTACCGTTCTCGTCATTTAGCCACGAAGATTGTCGAGAACTGTTGTTGGTTCCTACATTCGAATTGTTTATAAGAAGCGGTAGGGATATCACGATCAGCACGGCGGCATTCTAATAACAAACTGTTGTAAATACCATCAGGTATTGTCAGTGTAATGTCATTTATACTTTTGTACAATCAATTTAGCCTACGTTCGTGTGTGTCGATTATAATAACAATATCTCGCATCTAAACTGTATGTGTACGTACTGTTTGCATTTTATAGGATATCCTGCTAAATGGAGCAGAAAAGTAAAAAGAGTCACGAATTACTCCGTTACGATCAACCACACAATATATTGCAGAACTTAAGGCTGAGAGATTTTGGATTTTTATATTATAATTATTACGAACCTAATGTATGTGAACTAGAGTCAGTAGCTGAAAGGAAATTAGTTAGGAAAAAGCATAAAGAATTGGTAATTATATCTTTGTTTACCATAGAGATAAATTTCTTTGTCATCGTTTACTGTTTCAATTTCTTGTAGGAATATAATTTGCCAGGATATCCGAAAGCGACATTTTTAATGGTTTTTAGTCCAGATGGGTGAGAAATTGCAACATTAATTTTAGTCGTGTTAAACAGTTAGCCTGTAAATTCATTTATAAAATTCAATTCCAGCACTACAATGGCATCTACGCATGGAAATCACAGTGTCTATATTACTGATATTGCTAGTGGGAAAAACATTAAAATTCTTTCTGGTCACCCACGTACTCCATGGTGCATCACATTCCATCCGTCCTTCAATCACATTTTAGCCTCTGGTTGCCTTGGCGGGCAAGTTCGTGTTTGGGATTTGAGGGTTTGTAATTTCATTTAACACACAGATATGGGATGTATCGATCGCTCTGGTAAATGCATTTTGTCAAAATAGGACGATACTAAAGTATGGAATGCAGAAAGTCAGGCTGTCATAGCTTCTCTCGCTTTTCATCCATCTGAGAAACTACTTGTTATAGCAACAAATAATGAGATTTACTTTTGGGATTGGCGTCAATCTGAACCGTTCGCAGTAACAACAACTATATCTGAGAGACAAAAAGTACGGTATGTTTTGATATTTTGTATATCGTTTGAAATTATATAAAAAATTCTATGATTAACATAAATTCTTTATTTAATCTAATTAAATTGTGGGCATAGTTATTTTATATTAGATTGTATGTTCCAGATATGTAGCTTTCGATAATTTAGGAGGAAAATTAATTACAGGCATTGAAAATAATTATGTAAGCGAACAACACGTTTCGAGGTATATAAGTTACTATGAGTCACTTAATATATCAACAATTAAGTCTTCTTATTTTGGCATGGATTTTCATGGACTTCGTTTTAGGAATAGTGGTATAACTTATTGTAGCCAAATACCAAATAATTCTCGTGAAAGAACTGCTCAAAGTGAGATGGTACAATTGTCGAGAAGTTATGCAAGTCCATCGCACAGTCTTCCACCACGTTTACTCAGTTCTGCGACAGTAAACGATAACGGGAGTTCCACGCCACAGTATATCCGTAATTCGTGGATCCGAATAGGCCGTGGGAACGCGGAAGTCGACTCGTACGATGATAACGAAGCACCTTTTTCAGGTGAATGTAATATAAAAAATTCAAAATTAACAGCAATTTCTGCAGGTAGTAATAGCAGTGGTAGAATTTACCTGGTATTGTATCATATACAATTTTTTAGGACATGTCTCAGCACTAGTATCAGACTTCTCAGAAAATACTACTTACCGTGTACAAGCATGGGATTTTTCAAAAGGAGAGATACCTGATATCACGAATTGTAAATATGTTATATTATTATTAATTTTAGTTAGTAATTATATTATTATTATTCATAAAGCTTTTTTCACATATCGTATTATAGCTTATCAAAATATTGTTGTAAGGAACTGCAAAATTCACAACGACGCTAGCATAAGTATCTCTTCGGATGGAAAACTGTTGGCAGTACGTTTTATGGAGGGCTCATATAAGACATTAGGTAAAAATATTATATTCGTAAATAAAATAATTAAATTGCGAAAAATATATCACAATAAGAAAAAACATTTAATTACATCGATGTTAATAACATCTCCAGAATTAAACTTTAGATAACGTGCTCTACACATATATGTTATAACGCGTTATATGTTTATGTTGAATACTGTATTCTAAATCTGATGTTTTTCATTAGGAATCTACAGTTTACAGTGGAAAACGTTAGGGGTAGAAATTTATTGGACCGAAACAATGCAGTCGGTAGTTTCTGTATCTATTTCGCCAACACAGGAACACCTTTTAGTAGGGTTGGCGAGGAATACTATTCAGGGCAAATATATTATGGCTAATATCTATGAACTGATACACAAACAATTTCAAAGGGATAAAACGTACATTCGAGGTTTATCGTTAAGGTGCGGGTTAGTTAGAGAGTTGTTCCAAAATAATCAATCGACCACAGAACATAGTATAAATTGCATCCGGTGGGCACCACAACCTGGTCAAGGATTAGTTTATGCCACTAGCACAGGTCAGTTAGCAATTATCCATTAACACTTTTGTAATATTTTTGTACAAAAAGATAGAAATTCAAACGCGTACTTTCTTTATTGGAAGTTAAACGCGATGACAGAGAGAGAGAGAGAGAGAGAGAGAGAGAAAGAGAGAGAGGTTCGTTGTTACATATCTTTTAACAAGAATTTATATTTTCTCGAAAATAATGAAAATTTCTCGTTAAGGTTAACGCCCGACTTGTATTTTCAGCTGCGTATTAGTTTTTTTCTACTTCATCCATCGATGAGGTAACTTCGTTAATGAAACTTTTATTAACATGTTTGTGAATTTTTATTTGATTAGAAAGAAAAAAAATAAGACCAAACACAATATAATTTAAATCACATTTATTTATTTAATTCATAATTCAGTTTCTTATATTTTATTGCTTATAATAAATTATATCATATTTGGTCTCATTTTAACAAAAAAAAAAAAAAGAAATCTTACTAATATGTTAACTAAATGTTCATTAGGAGAAGATAAATAACTTTTATTTAGCTATTCGCTTCTATCGGTAAGTATAGAAGCAACCAAATTGTCGCGCACTAATTGCAAGTTACGCCTAGCCTAGTATTATGCATTTAAACGAGCAGTCTAATACGATACTGTAATTTAGGTGTATTCATTTTTACTTTTATTTTATTATTAAATTGAACTCTTATTCTATAGTTGATATTTTTATTTTTACATCCTATAGGTATTGATGATATATACTTTATAGCGTCACTTTTCCTAAATGCTCAAAACGTTAGTATACAATTAAGCTATGAAAAGCAATACGCAGTACAATCTTAAATAATTTTGACAGTATTCATAACAGATAATTAATGGTACTTCATGCAATTACAAACACTATTTAACCGTCATCGTATAACAAGCTATGCAGTAATTCTGGAGTCTCTGGTTGTTTCAAACAAAGCGGTACTTTGTCTTGTACACTTGTGGAGTATTTACTTTGCCCCAACTGGCCAAGATCACGATCCAGTATCGTTTCAATTTCGTCGTCAATGTACAAAGAATTATCATACATTTTCGAAGCGTACGAACTGCTTTGCTCGGTAGAATTTATAGTTTCGTTTATCGTGTTCTGTAATTCGATTTCCGATATGTTCACCGCGTGGAAATTGTTCATTGTTGCAGGCATATTACATCCAACCATTTGATTGTTGTATTGTACCTGCCTCCTTATTTCAGTCACAGACCCATGCATTTGGTGATACTTCACTTGATGCACTTTCAAATTACCAGTTTGCGAGAACGTTTTCAAACAGAAATTGCAATGATATGGCCTCTCTCCCGTATGACACCTTGAATGCCGTTGCAACTTGTACTTCGTTACAAATTGTTTACCACATTCAGAACATACAAACGAATTACTCTCTATTTGCAGATTCTGGTTATTGACAGTCGGCTCCATGTCAATATGAAAATTTATCATATGAGATTTCAGTGAAACTTTGTAACGAAACGATTGATGGCAATTGGCACATTGAAATTGTTTCTTCCCTTCGTGTCTTTCCTTGTGTTTCATTAAAATCTCTTGTTGATTAAATGACATTTTGCAAATCTGAAAACAGCAAGTTAAATAATTTTTATCGTTGTTCTCTAGGTCACACTTATACTATTTTCAAAATGGACAATTTTGCTATTTTACGAACATCGCAGACAAAAGGTCTCTGTCCACTATGAATACGTTTATGCCTGTTTAAATGTGCTTGACATCTAAAACTCTTTGCGCATATTGGACACGTGCTTCTTTTTACTCCTTGTTTATTCAGAGTATTCTTCGATATTGTGTCATTTTCTTTTAATTGACACAACATGTCCTGCAAATGAAACGATTAATATACACGCAAAGAAATAGTTATAGTAGTTAACATTTTAACAAAAGTGATTAAAGATCGTTTTATACTTCTGCAAAGTCAATTTCCAAAGATGGAGCAGCGAGTTGCTTCTGCACATTTGCAACCATCAGACAGAACTCGTCGAATATGTAAATCTTTTGTTCGCAATCAATGCAGACATACTTAGAAAATGCATCCGAATTTGAAATATTTATCACCTGTTCAAAAAAAAAAAAAAAGATATTAAAGTACATGTTACATTTTGAAAGTATGCATACATACTACGCACGTTGAAATTACCTCTTTGGAGAAATATTTATTTATAATCGACATTAATACGCTTCCTTTTATCTTATCTGTAAATAAATCTGTTCCTTGCTGCTTTTCTTTACCGCAAAGCCGACACAGCTTCAAGCTTGTTTTATGCAACATCATCGTTTCCTTTTATTTATTTTATATACTCGACAACGTTTGTCACTAAACTTCGAAAAACGAATCAAACAAATTGCTTAATTGCACGAAATTTTTCATAAAGAAATCTCATACATAGCCGTGTAAATTGTTCCACATTTTTATCACAACAACCTGTTTTGTTATTAGTTTAACATTTTTCCGTATATAATATGTTCATAAATATTTGATTCGAAATTTCTACAAACTTTTTAGCAGACAATTCAAACATTTTCTTTAAAAATTCTTCAATTTACTTTCTTGTATAAGTTCCTGTGTGTAAATAGGTAAATGCTGCTCGCACTGTCTCTCGCAGGGGTTCTCAATGAAACATTGTCACTTATAAAAATACAAAAGACCGATAAACGGTTCAAGAATTTGTAAAATAGAAAATTCCAAGATCATTATTCTTGTCTAACTATAAATTATAAGAATTAGTAATCGTATTATTATCTTATTTAGTCATGGGAACGATTAGTTTTACGACTTTTTACAGGACACCATGTAACTGTTCTGTTCTTCTATTTTCAATAACGAGAGGATTAAAATTGGATGTTATACTGTACGATACAGTATTAACAACATAATCGTTAATTTATTCAAAATGCAATATCTGTTCTATTGCTTTTTATTTCTAACAAATCTTAAAAATTATAATATCAAATATATAGATACAAATGCATATCCCCAGACATCTTTTCCAGATACAGTTTATTGTTATAAAACATTAGTTTCTTAGACGTCGGTATGAAATATGAAGCAAGCTTGATATTGCATACATTCTATGTACATTATGTATATAATATAAGACATTAGAGCTAAACCTTTTCAATCCCTTTAAACTGTATATATATATATATAAATACAGAAGTACATCCCGGGCAGTAAATACTTGATTGATGTAAATTTTCTTTGCTAATTACTTTTTAATATAAATCCTATCGTTCTATTCTTATTGAAATTACTGCCCCTACTTGTATACAAAAAATGTAATTCTTTTAAAAGGGAGAACTTACTTCACCATGGTCTTTTTTCCAGCAAATGCATCTATTACTTTCTTAAACGTAATCGTTTTTATTAGAAAGTGATTATAAATATAGAATAAATGATAATTCTTAATATTGTTACATATAATAATAAGAAACTTGATTAAGATATATTTTGCATGCAGCAAACTTGGGACAATCAAATGAAAACAAAAATGTTGCTTTAAATATTAAGTAAGCACAAATGAAAATGTATTAGGAACGTTACAAAATATAACAGAGTAATAATAGAATAATATTTGTAGTACATATGTACCCTCTTTAGTTTAATTGTCCTGATATTTTGAACATCTAAGAAATATAATGATATGAAGTAATAAAACTAGACATAATAACTATAAAATGATAGAATAAGTAAAATACAATGTTTCCAGACTTCTACCTTTAGGTAGAGTAGTCTAATTTTACTTTCAGAAAAGTATAAAATACGTGGAACTCAAAATATTTATTAAAATAATCTGATAAATGAAAAGTTGTTAGACAAAACATTTGAACTAAAGGGGGTAAATAATATGATGTATTCTAAATAATAAAATGGTTTATAATTGAAACAAGTAGCTGTTTCGAATGTGTTGAAGTTAAACATATACAGTGTATTCTGCAATCGTTGATAGAAAATTTAAAGGGAGTGATTCTAGAAACCGAAATGGAACAAAAAAATCACCTCTTAAATTTTCATACAACAGTTACTTGATAGCTTCTATATATATATATATGTATATACTTATAGTTTATCATACGTGCATATTTAACTATATATCACAATTCATTTCTTCAGAAGCATTATTGCAGTATATCATTGATACCTTATTTTTAAAAATAAGCAAAGATATCTTGAAGCTGTTGTCAAGATGGAAGGCTTGAAAATTTATATTATTAATACCATTTGTTGTCAAGTACAGTATGTTGTACTACAAATATTAACATCTCATTGACTATTGCGTTGATTACATTATATAAAGCAACATGTTATAAAGTATATAACACAACACAAACTTATTTAATGCTAAAAGCTGATATCGCTTAAATTTAACATTCATTTATACAAAATAATCCTTAAAAATTAATCGTTTCAGAAGAATATACAAATTATTTTGAATAATATACAATGGTCAGAAAGATAATAAGTTTCAACGATAAATTTTAAATAAATAACAATTCAATTATTAATATTACGAATAGCGTAGTCAACAAGGTATCAATAAAAATTATTTCATTTATAATACAACCTTACGAGGCATACATATAGACCAAGTACAGCAATTTATCGTAGGACGCAATCAGACTTAGAGATTGTCTTTACAATGCGATTCTATTTATAAAAATAGTTTATACTAAAAATAGTTATGCATACAAAAATGGTAAAATCTTAATTCTTTGGGAGAACAGAATATTAAGAGAAAAGAAAAACTCATATCGCGTACACATTTTGGCTACTTTCAAGCAAGTATTTGGCATTTCTTAATGCTTTCGTTTATTTACACTTTTGTTTTTCTTTATTTAATTTATAATATTATATAAAACCAATCCATTTGTTGTAGTAAAAAATATATATATATATATATACTTTTGTCTTGTGTTGAGAAATGAAAAAAGTCTTGTTTAGGCAAAAATTGCAGATATGTTAATATATATTATCCTTATTCTAATACGTTATGGATGCCATTCACAATTACTTATACATGACATAATGTTTTGGCATTATATAGTTCAATGTTAACACGTAATTATTATTTTTCCACAATTTCCTTATAACGACTTGCTCAATTTCTGGTAGTAAAGTACAAAAATAAAAACAAGCTGCGATTATTCTATGATGGTGTTTTTCAGAGATTCAATAGAAATTTAGATTATTTTAACTTTTATAAACATAATCAGTTACAATATAAATGTTACCTTATGTCTACACTTTAAGATTTATACCACCTCAATCTTCGAGTACAAAATGTAAATATTGTAAATAAATTGAGTAATCCATTTAGAAACATGCATCAATTTTAATCAAAATTTCTTTTTACAAAATGGAAGTAATTTAAAAATATCTTTCTACACGAGTACATAGTAATAGTGAACATAATTAGTCCTTTTAAAAATTTAAACAAATCTGTTTTCTTTGATTGTATTAATATAATGGAACTTAATATTGCCACATTTTGATAAAACATTGTATAACATTTCACAAGTCATGCAATAAAAGTTTTATATATTATATAAATATTTATACAAATTTCTAAAGGAAACTAACTGAAGTACTCAAATTAAAATATGTGAACTTCTCATACAAAATATAACTTGTCATTTATATATTTCTTCTAAACTATTTTTAAATTAACTCTATGCCCAGTTGTCAGTTAATTATAAAAAGTTACGTGTAAAAGCAATTTTTTTATTCATTATTGGAATACTGTCTTATCATCATTTGAGATAATCAAATTTATTAATAATGTAAATTGCATTTTGTTTATACAATTCCATTTATAATGAAAAAGCTAATGTTTCAATGTATTTATTGCAATAGCTCAACTACTACAAATTATTATTTTATTTTAATAACATAAATTAATAATTAATATTTTTTATGGTAATTGTTGTTCATTGTATTCCGTGACAAGAATTTAGCAAATGAAATTATATTGTTTGCTATTACAGTTATCACAAAAACAACAAATGGGTCAAAATGTGTTCTAACAAAATTTTCGTTTAAAAGAACGATAAAATTTACATCAAATTAGACAAAAATGATGTAGTGCAAAAAAGGACAAAATTTTACTATTTTCTATGATATAAAAAAACAAACTTTATATGTAAATCTTAATAAGACAAGAAATTATAAGGCTATCAGTACATTAAAGCCGCACTTTCAATTAAAACGTGATACATTATAAATGTAAAAGAAAATATAATATTTTTACAATTATATTCAATTATATACGTACTGTAAACTTAAACTTGGCCAAATTAAAGAAGGATAAATAAATTTTTTTGAAATATTAAAGATCAATTATCAATTATACTTATAAATTAGCAAGATTTTTAAATGTTTCAATTGTACTTTAATATAAGTTGATAAATGATAAGTTAGTCCAAATGTATAATATTCATTAAACAATTTTCCATGTCTTTATAATGGTGTTGTAAAATATACATTACTTTACGTATTCATCATATTCCATGATTCTAATATTAATTTAAACTAAGTATGAACACAAATTTGGAAAATATTCAAATATAAAAAGACATTTTATACGCGTATCACATTAATCAATGATCCTTGTATATTAATGACTTTTTATATATTTATTAGAAACATTGATAATAGATTCTATTGAAATGCACCAAGTTAATGCACAGGAAATTAAATAAAACTGGATTCAAATTAATGTTTGCAACGCGTGAAATGTCTGTATATATTTATAACTATTGTGTGTGAATCTGATATTAATGTGTCAGATTATTACCTATTAACTTGCTTAATTAATTCACAAGCATAGAAAATAACTGATATTATATCACAATTTCTTCCTTTTAATCAAAGAAGCACTGATAATATAGTACAAAATTTATTATTATTTACTTTATGTAACACTTTAATATTTTGGTTCTATTATATCATATCAAGAAAGGTCCCTGATTAAAAAATCAATTCTCCTAGAAACAGTAGACGATTTTTCGACGAATAACTTCAGAATAAAATAAGAATTTTAATTTAATTCAAGTTAAGTCGAATCATTTCTCTTTTCCATTTAAAAAACTGATAGGATAATTGACATATTACAATATTTTATTATTATAGGAATTGAAACTATAACAAAAAATAGAATCATACATGCCAATTGAACAAAACTGATTAGAAAAATATTTGAGGATTTCATTTAAATAACGTCTGTAAAACTTGTATTGCATTAAAATATTTAAGTTAAAAGAACGTACAAATAATCGATTAATTGATCAAAATGATATGCTTATAAAAAATTTTTAATTGATTAATACTATGCTAGAAGTAGGTCTGCAAAACTTTTTCTCACGTTGACATACCTTGATTGAGAAGGTACTGCGGACATAAGTAAGAAATACTCACTTATATCCAGAATTTAGGATAGAATGGCAATACTACGTCTAGGTCCACCTATGCATACGTTATCTAAACTCGACCATCTTTTAATACCAGTACGTAGAGCTTCAGCAGTTACTTTGTCTTCGTAAACTCTGGACATAGCTTCCAACTTCTGAGCTTTCTCTTTACTGAGCGGTTCACTAGGGAATGTTAACTCATTCGCTTCTGCGAGTGTGCGAAGGTCAAAGTAATATTTAGCGTACACGCTTGAAGGAACGTTTATATTGAACTGTAGCATTTCCAAAAACTGCCTTTCCAATTCATTCCTGTGTGAATATCAATTATTTAATAATCAACAATTTTAGATATTATTTAGATATTATATTTTCTCCCCTTTTGTCATGAAACTGTGAATGTTTATGCGAATTATGTGTCATATGCAGTCTGTACATTTTTTCACATTTAAATTCATTACACATGCATAAACATTCACGCATCTGTGAATTGTAATGAAATACAAATGTCAACTTACATATCCTCTACTGTAATATCTTTAAGAATTTGACAATAATCTACATTCCATACTGCTTGGTCGTCCCAAACTTTCGATGCTAACAGAATAGCACCAAGTACTATTCGTTTCCAATTGGCCGGAGTTATATCTATTTCCGCATACGTTAACAAGCGTTCTAAGTAAACTAATGTTATAATGGCACATTCAGCTGTAAGTTGAGCAGCATTAAACAATGTCCTTACAAATTTGTAAATTTGTTTATGCTCTGGATTCTGCTTATCGTAATCTTCCGAGACACCATCCCTCTACAAACAATGAAAACATTAATACATATATTCCTTAAATTTAAATCTTATATGTAATTACCGTTAAAGGATGAAGTTTTTCATCAAATATATCAATCTGTCGCTGTGAGGTTCTATTTTTAATGTGATAATAAACAGCTAAGGCAACGCATTTCACAGTATTTTTTAGATTCGGTTGTGACACAGTACTGTCGTCTAAATATATTGTACTGCAACTGCTACTTTTCTTTAAAGGCCTTATGTCTGCGATCTGGTGCTGACTTTTTTTTCTCACCATACCATCTAAAGGAAAATGCACTAGTCAAAAATTGAATGCGCAAAAACTCTTGGGTATTTGAATATTTTGATTCCCAGTCAAATTTGAAATTATATTTTTCTAAGCGTATAACGTATGTTGAAATTGTTAAAGTCACAATGTACATACTCTCGATAGCTTGTTTAGACCTCTCCATAAAAATTGTACCAGCACAGGGATGTAACGACGGATCAGAGTCCCAGTCTTCCGGCTCGCGTTCACTAATATGTTGTAAATTATTAACGCTAATCCCACCTTCGGGCAGATGCTCCTCAAGACCACGTGTAACACCTTCTGACCCTAATTCCTTGCGTCCAACCTGAGGGCTGGAATAAACGCAGCAGCTACTTTTATTTCCCATTCTTTCTAGAGATTCTCAAACTGTCTCCGCTCTGTTTCCAGCCTCGGTTGAAAGTTCATAAAATAATATCTATATATGTATATATATATATATATATAAATATATAGATATATTTGTATGTATTTATATATGTATCTCTACTAAATTGAACTGTGTAATATTCGGTATTACAGTGATCGTATGGATGGTTCAATTCAAAGTTTTTCACGGCACCATCCTTCACATGTTGTTCTCGGATGACAATCAGCTGATAAAACCATCAGTAATACTAATATACATTCTTTCTGTACTTTCATCTAGATCGATGCTTGCGAGCACCGTGTACGATCGAGAAAAATCATTCGCATGGACAATAGTATCATGATAAAAGTTACGGCTAGAAATTTGTGAAACCCACTATAGAAATTTATTAGAAGTTAGCAATGCGACGGGACGTCTATTACATTGACAACGCCTTTAAAGCACAGTTTGTGCCGGTTGATTTATTGTTTTAAATCACCGGTCAGTCAAATTTCATTTCTGCTCGTGTAGACGAGCCTCGATACGTTTTGTACGCGTTGCACGCCATTCTCATTCTTACTGCACATTTAATGCGATTATTCCCAATATTTTTACGTGTTTATCGCACGTCGCCCTGAGTCCGCTGTTTTGATATTGCATATTCATGCATAAACTATATAAATTGCGTGTATTCCATTAGAGGGGCTTGACTTCACCAGTTTTCCCTTGAATCTAATCATATGTTTTCATTGGTTTTACGTTAAAAAATACTCCTTCTCGAATATCCGGACTTTCTTAACACACCTACACTATCATTGGTAGGAAGCTAGGGATATTAAGAATTTATTTCGTTAAATTGTATCGCACTTTGTATATATAATTGATCTATTGCAAATTAGAAAATATTTAAGAAAGTATCACAGTATCGTTTAATACACTTAGTACATACATTTGCAATTTCAATAGATTTTCAAACCTATGAATGCGAAGCTAATACAATTTGAAAAATAGAAGCAAAATTATATACCCACTTACACTTACCTATTACGTATACAATTAAAGGGAGATTCGAAGAATATTTTCTCATAATCGCACATGTTCTTATTTTATTTCTAATTACTTCAAACGACAATTTTTTTCTTTTCTGTCAAATTGAATTTAAAAAATAGCACTTTTTAAAATATATGCTTGTATCTCCTTATACATTTATATTATGTAAGTTTTTGTATAATTGATAGAAAATAGTGTTTGATACTTGCACAAATACGTAAAAATGGATAAACGTTAAATAAAAATAATAGTTAATATACAGGTTTCAATGTGTAACGCGGCAAGCGAAAGCTGTTAAGTAACAATTACCTGTCGGCGAATCATTAACATCACATAGCGATAAATGTATTAATAAAAGATAATGATGTAAATATAACATAAAATATAGCACAAGCGGTATATGCATTCTATTTATTCGATGTATATAGCGCACGAAGATTAATAGTAATAGCAGCGTGCGCAGTCATGTGACGAACTTTTCATTGGTGCGTTTATTGCCGGACAAAATTGCTCGACTCTAACAAGTCGAAGTAAAACTGCTTAGTAACTTTTCGAAATGTAACTCTGGATAATTGTTACAAATTAAAATATAAGTGGGCGCGTATTTCTGTAAGGACTACGATCATTCGTCTAATCGAAACGTTGAAAAAGTAATGGTAATTAAATGTTATTGGGGATTTGCTCCTTCACTTCGTATTTCAATGTCGCGCCATTTTTAAAAATGTCACGTGGCTTTATTATGCTTTGTTGCACGTTCCGAATGAACGGAGTTTAGATTAATAAAATTTCAAGGTGGTTTTTAATTAGGTTACATGGCGTTGTGTCCATTTGAAAAAGTGTCGCAATTTTTTAAAAACAGCTACACATCACTGCCGATTTCTATTCTTCAATGGACATCTATATATACATGTATGAAAAAATTATGATCAAGTTTAGTTGTTAAGCTTAATGCAAAATAAAAGTGCGTGATGTTACAAGAACTCGAGATTAAAAGTAGAAGGTTATCTGTCAACAAAAACACCGCTGTTATTGATTGGATTGATTATCTAGATCCGTCGATAACGTACGATGAATTTTTTTCGAAATATTTATTGGAAAACAAACCATGCATATTCAAATCAAACATAACTGAAAATTGGTCATGTAGAAGGCAATGGAATCTGGATGGTACACCAGACTTTGATGTTCTTGACATATCGTTTGGTAAATTAATGAATAATATCATTCTATTTATATCGAAAAACAAATTTATTCACTTTACGTGAAGTCACATTTTAACATATCACGTTTGTAATTTTATACTACAATTATAAGCTAACGTTCCATACTACTGTTATCAAGAATCTCGCATTTATCATAGTGACTTAATGAACCTAATTTATTTGATACCATTATAAACAATATAATTAATGTTAATCAGAATTATTCTTTACAGGAGATTGTACGGTGCCAGTAGCGGATTGTAACAAACAGTACTACAATTCGCAATCCAAAAATGACATGAAAATGAGAGAATACTTAAATTATTGGATTGATTTTGCAAAGAATAATTATTCAGATTCTATGCCACTTTTGTACCTAAAGGATTGGCATTGTCCAAAATTGTTTCCCAATGCTCCTATGTATACTGTCCCTGAGTATTTTGCATCGGACTGGCTAAACGAATACTATATGGCGAATCCTTATTTAAATGATGATTATAGATTCGTGTATATGGGACCAAAGGGCACATGGTAACTTCAAACTGTTCGAAATGATAAAAATTAATTTGTATACATGTGCAGTATTAAATTATGTACTTTTCATGTTATACTAATAAAAAAAAACTGATTTCTATATGTAGGACTCCATTACACGCAGATGTATTTGGTTCGTATAGTTGGTCTGCGAACATAGTTGGACAGAAACGTTGGTTATTATTCCCTCCGAAACAGGAGGATTTTCTTAGAGATATACATGGTCAATTAATATATGACGCAACATCCAAAGAACTGAATAATTATGCACAATATAAAGCTTATGATAGGCGAGCAATAAAGTATATTGATGTGATTCAGAAAGAAGGCGAAATCATTTTCGTACCATCTGGATGGCATCATCAAGTTTGGAACGTTGTAAGTGAAAATATTATTTCGATCTCTTGCAAGCATTGCAGCTAATTTCAAGGGAGAGTTGAGTGACTGTGATGTTAAATCTCAGATCTCTGATAGTTTATATGCATTATAATATTGTATTGTAGGAGGATACAATCTCTCTGAATCATAATTGGATCAACGGTTGCAATATTCTGGATGTGTGGCGTGGATTGAAGAAAGAATTAAATTCTGTGATGAAAGAAGTCAGCGATTGTAAAGATATGAGCAATTGGGCAGAACAATGTCAGCTGATATTAAAATCAACATACGGAATGGATTACGGTTTATTTCTTGATTTTTTGATATTCATAGCCAAACAACGTTTAAGTATGGCCATAGACAAAGAAGATGCGATCAGTTTTAACAAGTACAAATTAGGCATTAATCATTGCATATTTGATCTTCATGCGATAAAATTGACATTGATAGATTTTATTAATGATATGGAAGAAAAATCAATTTATAATATAATTTGCGAAAAGCAGCAAGGTCATAAATTGTTAAACAAACTTTTATTGTTCTTGCAATCACATGACACAAAAGATGATTTATCTACATAATAAAAGAACCAAAACTAAGGTAAGAGAAATCTTTTATTCTTGTTTCTATATAATGGATAATTACTATAATGTAAATAATGCAATGTATGTAAATAATGTAATATATATATATATATATATGTATATATCACGAGAAACAAATTTTTATATAAAAGGCAGGTCCAAGATTGCATGATTGTAAATACTGTGTAAAGAGTCTAATAAAAATAGAAATTATATAACTATATGTATATAATTATATAATTAGATAAATTCTTTGTACTGTTATTTAAACAGTTTCGATTTGTAACTTATTTAATTATATTAAATTTGCGTATTCTTCATCTATAAGATATGAGTGTAACATAAATTAATTGATTTATTTCGAAACTGATGAAATAGAAATCTTGTGATCAATATGTATTATCTCATAGTAAATATGTCTTTTTCTTGGTTTATAATTTGAAAAATATTTTATTTTTATTCTTAAATGTTTCAACATCTAACACAATATAAATATAAAAATATGACAGTGTGTTAAAGAAATGTGACTTTCAGTATCTCAGACAATTCAAAGTAAGAAATTGCTACAACATTAGATAACTTTTGTTAGAAACAGTTTCTCAGTTTTTTAAAATTAGTTAGTCATTTAAATACTTTATTTGTTTTAAATTTAAATATATCTGTATATCTAGAGAAAATGCGATATTCTTTTAATTCAACAATAGCAAGTTGCTTTATAAAATTCGAAATTCTACTAGTTCATTTATATTGTGTTCAACAACAATACAATCTTCTTATGAGTATTATCATCTTCTTCTCTTCATGGGAATTTTAAGTACTAAAATAATAAGTGCCCAAAAACCTTTTTTTAATATTGTCTTATGTCTTACAAATTATATGTGCCTCCATGTCTTACGTCTATGCATATGTATCTATTATGTACAATTATGTACAATTCATTAATATTAAAAATATACAAAATGTATAAGATATGTATAGATATTAGTATGTGCATCTATAAACACAAACAATTGTAAAAATATATTAGCATTGGGTAAAAAGTGCGTTTATGTGATCTCGTTCATTTTCAATTAATGAAACAAAATTACAAAGTAAACTGTATGACGTTATAATAATCTCACATATATAGAATACCTCTAAATTATTACAAGTTATTATCTATTTAATTATTATATTTCTGTAAAAATAATGAATTAGTCATTTTCTTAATAGGGGACATAAAATATGAATCAAGGATTAAAGAATTTCTTATATAACTAATAGAAGCAGAAAGTAAATGTAAATAAGTAGTACCATATCTTTTATGTTATTTCTGTGTAAATTACGATATATTTGAATTCGTAAAGAAAGATCTGTTACTGTGAAAAGGAAATATTTTCATCTACGTGAAAATAATAGTTGTAAGCTTGATACTTAATTCGATGTTTTAATACATATATATACAGATGTGTTTCGAACTTAGGACACGTTTAGTGTTAAGAGAAATGTAGTTTTTCGAGCTTATTTTGAATGATTCTTAAGAACAGAGAAATGGATCATTTTAAGGTAACGTTCTCATACAAATTTATAAATTCGTCGTATATTCGTTCTAGAATTGCAAAATTGATCGAAAAGTAACAAAAAGGAAATGACTTCTATGAAAGAAGTTGATATACTTTCTATATATATTTTCTTTTATAAGTTCTCTATTAAAGATTTATATATATATATAAAATATTGCACCAATGATACATTTAGAAAAATGGGTATTTCTACCACACTTTGTTGCTCCATGTTAAAACGGAAAAAGATTGTCATGGATAAAAGGTATAAAAAGGAGAAGTTACTTTTAAATTATTTCCACATATAAACTAATTTTCCGATATGAAAAACAAGCAAATATAATTATATATTTCATTATTTACACACACGAACATACGCACGCACACGCATACACGCACTGTTGCATTTCTTTTGTAATCCTTTTCATAATAGTACCAATTTTATTTTTTTCTTGCATGGCAAGTACCTCTATTTGGGGTATATCACGTCTCACAACGTCTTCTTAATTAATTACCAACAATTAACACTATTATAAAGGTCAAACTCCGCGCAACATGATTTTATATCAGTTGTTATCGAATGATGCATTTCTCTTTTTATACCTATATAATAGATACATACTTTTCATTGTCACGTCTCATACATTTTTTAACATTTCTTGTGGAAATGGGTATAATGGAATTGCACTCTATCTATGATAAACATCACAAGAAAACTTATTAAAATTAAGTGGTAAATTCTTGCTATTTTTAATAGAAAGAATTTTCATAAAATTTGTATGGCGCAGTAAAGAACCATAATGTTTGAATGATTTTTATGTATACATATGTATATACATACCTATTTTTGCAAGAATATGTCGTCTTTAAAGGAATTGAATCGATAGGAATCAACATGATGGATAATATTGATGTATGTATAAATGAATTAATTTGGAAACCTTAATTTGGAAACAATTTAAATTTTTCAATAAAAATTCCTGAAAGTCATCGAAGTTCCAAACTTATCAAGACTTTTAAAACTTTTAATTATCGAATCATGTACGAAATAATTTACATTTTTTGTTACATGTACATATTTGAAGTGATTCGAAATGTTTCAAAGTCTACTACTGTTTAGATGTCATATGAAATCTATAACTGATAAATTGTATATCAAATATCCCCTGTAAAAAACCGACTTCTTTAGAGGAACGAATTGAAAATAAATTGTTAGACTTATTTTACTTTTCTCTGCCTACTGCCAGGGACATTGTCTCAGAATTATATGGGATGCGTGGATAATGTTTGTAATGGTACTGTTGGAGTTGTGGGCGATGTTAGAACGGGAATAGGCGTTGAAGGTATTTGCTGATGCGTTTGCCTTGGTGGTGATAAAAGCTCTTGTCTGTCGCGTTCTCTCTCTCTTCCCGGACGCCAAGCTTCTAATAATGCCTCAACTCTATCTTCCGTAGGTCCCCAACGAGCAGTACCCGCTGCGTTTTGCAACCACACGACTAGTGTACCATGCGCTGCCCTAATATTAACTTCGCCTCTGCAAAGAAAAATATTCTTTTACGTACAGTTTTTATCGCTTCGATATCAGTTTGTAAATACTGCAGACCAAAATATCTTGTGATTATAAAACTAGTCAGAAATCAAAATTCTAGATCAGAATATAGTTCATGATTCTAAATGCCACCTACTTGAGGATTTAATTTATGAATCACAGGATGTTTTAGTTAGTTAGTAGGATGTTAAGTTCAAATTAAAATAGTAAAATGTACTTTGGTAATATGTGTTGAAATCCGTGTCTGTATTCATGTTCCATGGCAGGTACCACTACTTGTTTACGCTTAAAATGGCTACTCTCTAATTTGATAAGAGCGTTGGGTGCTGGATCTCGCCATTCCGGTAAAAATACTACGAACGATAGAGGTTCAGCTGAATCGGCCAAAAGACGCTCGAAGTGATTGACCATGGCTTCCATGAGCTCCTCGCAGTACGGTGGATTAGCTTGAAACGAGCCGCTTACCGGTCTGAAGTCCAAAAAGGGTCCTCTTGATCCGAAATAAGAATCAGTATCAGCAAATGCTGAACAATATTGTCTAAAATAGCAATTTAAAGGGGACGCAAAACATTCGAATGTTACGCCAAACGATCGTTGAAGACATTCGAAGACCGTGACAGGAAGGGCCATTTGCGTTGCTTGTCCCTCGTTAATCCCAAGATATGTTTGATAACGTTTCAACATGCACCAGACGCGAGGTAAAAACATTTCGAACTTCTTGTCGTCGAAGCAATTGTATCTATAGAGATGTTCCAATTTAGCAAGATGCATATTATTAATACACACAGTGTCACCATGAAAACGCAACATTGTCTGTTCACGTTCGGGAAGATAATCCACTTGTGGAAGTCGAGGTGTTGGAAGAGAAAATTGCACTGGATAACACCAAACTTTTCTCTGCGTACTAGCCGGCCCCCCTAACGGTATAACGTTCCCCAAACCGTTATCCTTTAATATTTGATTGCTTTTATCCTTAACTTTCTTTGCATATTCCGTTGATAAGTGATATATTTTTAGGCAGATACCTTCAACGCTAGCTTTCACAGTTTCTGTGAGGTGCGGCTGACACTGTCGTTTCAAATGCGCTAGACGGTCCTGAAAATCATCAAACGTAGCACCAACTGTTCGTCTCAACCATTGAAACGTGTCCTCCGCATTCCATTTAACGACTTTTCTACTCTCTGACGAAGCTGCCCTTGACTCTATCATCTTTTTTGCGGCTTCTGCGTACCGCGACAATTGCTTCCTCGCATCACCAGTGAATTTCGGTCGAACTAATTTGATAGGTATATCATTCATAATTTCACGATACATGGACATAGAGATCTCGGGAAAACACTGACTCGGTAGAAGAGGGTCTGAGCCACAGTCTATAACTTTTCTTTCCATCAGCCATCTGTTAAAAGAATCTTTTGGGGCATCTATTGATTCACGTGTGTGGCATAGTTCTTGATAACATTGTCTTAGTTTCGCGAGTAAACCGCAACGTAATGCTTCCGCTTCAGGATGAACGTGGGGTAAATTTGATGGGGCTCTCTCATATATTACAACGTTCGTTGGAATCTCCAGATCCCATGGACCCCTATTATAGAGATTCAAACGTATTAGAACTTATCAAGTTGTTGTTAATACGTTAGAACTCAGTCAGAAGAATGTCAGTTATTGAAACGTACGCCAATACAAATTTTTTCACAGCTGGAACAACACTATCCTCGGAAGCTCTACGCTTAAGCGTTCCTCCCGCAGGAATGGCTCCATTCCCAGATACAGGTGGTACACCACAAATGCCAAGAGGATCCGTAATTGGGTCAAACTTGAATATAAGTATAGTTGACAAGTATAAGTTTATGTTCTCATTAATTTACAATCAAACTATATACCTTAGTACCTGAGGTTTCAGAGGTGGTATTACCCATAAGGATTCTCCAGTTAATTTGTTCCAGAAATAAGGACGATTTTCCCGTTTGCTCCAGAATTTTTTCCAGCCCTGTTGCTGAAGTTCGGGTGAAAGTTCAGGTTCTGGAAATGATCCTGGCGATGTCCCCTATAATTAATAAAAACAAACTTGTTGCAGAAACAAATATTTTGTTAAATCTTCTTTATTCATTTCGGATTACTTCAAATTAAATTCATACATTATTATAATGCGCTGAAATAAAATACAAAAATTGTCGTTCCAATAAATATATAATTGTAAGTGGCACTATTGTTCTGTGTGTACCTGTGTCATTAGATTTGTCTGTTGCATATGACCAAGCTGTGAGCAATGATCCGGTACAGTTTGCGCAGAGTTTAACATAGGTGCTTGAAGTTTTACAGGTGTAGGAACTATCACTTGCGTAACTGCTGGCGTTGTATCTTGTTGTAGGGACTGATGATGATGGTGCATAGTAGATAATGAAGATGCAGACTGTCCAGACAAAGTTTCCCAAGTAGAAGTGTTTGGTACGTCCTGTTTCCCTCCACTTACCTCATTCATTGTACAACGTGCGTTTCGTTGAATACTTCATCACATATGCAACAATGTAACACCATTATATTTTTTACAAAATATTTTTAATCACTGCACAATCATTATATATATGTATATATATATATATATAAAAATTATATATATATATAAATTTAACAAAATTTATATAATTTTATCCACGCATAATACATAATTGCCTTATACGCAATGGTTCGAAATGAAAATATTAATTAATGTCTCTTGTGTATCAAATTTTCATTCGATAAACATATTTTTCGTACAGTATACAATTGAGTAGAAATAATTGTAGAAAACAGTTTTTTATCCACACATTTAGTGATTATAAATTAACTACAAACATAAATACTGGAATATTCTGCGTTTTGAAGGAGCATTGTAATTTAATAGGCAGAACATTTGTAGGTTCTGAAAATATATTTTTTCTTTGCCCGTGTAACGAGCAACGAAAAGAATCAAATGAAACTACAATTTTCTTTACAAATTTTTGATAAGCTTACATATATGAAAGTGTACAAATTATATGACAACATTTCGTAATTCAATGTTTGTTTACATGCTATCTAAACCGTATGATAAATTAGCGATTTTCCGCGATGCGGAATTATGCGTGGCTATAAAAAACGCGTAACTGTGAATAGAAAACTTACTGGCGTTAACAACGTTCCAAATTTGTAGAAAATGTACAACAGAACTTAGAATTCATTCATGATTTGTGAAATTTGACGCAACGACCTCCACCCGTGAGATACCATTTGCTTGAACTGAAATTCTAATCATAGTGAAGTTAAAGCTTTCTTCACAATGAGTTGGAAATTCACGTTGAGAAAAAGAGGAGAATTTTGTGTAAAAGTGAACACACCAGTGGGCCATAAATTTACATGAAGCGTCAATCAGACTGATTATATATTTACGTTCCATATTGTTATATGAGTGCATTGCGAATATTTTTCGTCGCACGAATCAATTGAACGATATTTACGTTCCAATATCTTTTAACAGATAAATATGTAGCTATAGATGATATTTGGAATGTATAGTATCGTGTCTTTTTAGGATGTTAAAATATAAGGAGGAAAAAAGATGAGAGTCATGTTATAATTGAATGGGGAATTAAAAAATTAGGAAATGAAAAGGGTCGTTCCGTTTAATTCAGAGAGATAACGGTTATTGTTATTTAGAATGATAAAATTTCGTTGTAATAGCGTGGAAGTTATACTTGGTGCAATTAATATCGATATTCGTATAAGGCGAATCCTTTCTATCACCTTTTTATCTACGGATTGCGCGGCCAAATCAAAGCAACATGGCGGCTTGACATAATAACTTTTGATACGGAATATATTATTTTGATCGTAACAAAATAATCATCACAGAATTGAATTGAGTTTCGATTTATACGAGGCTCGACGAGACAGTATCGTCTGCTGCACGAATTTGATCGTAATATAATCGCGAGCCGAATAATAGTGAAGTTTTTCTGTCAGTTCAAAACTGGATTGTGCTTCCACAAGATTTATTTTATTAATGGACGTAATAATGTCCTTAATTAGCGATATAAACTAGTATTGTTGTGTGGCAAGTTTCAGTATCAAATATCGTCTTTCTATGAAGAATTATGTCGTCTACACAAAGCAAAATGCGAGGTACACAGATATTACAATTCGAAGTAACCTTGTACTTTATATATTTTCCACCTTTTTCTTATTATTCCCTGTAATGTATACAAACTGTTCTTTGCCAATAGTAACTGTAATTACGTATATTAAGGTGGCGTCAAATTTGAGATTTAATAATTTGAAAATACAGGTCCTGGAAGACCACCAAAATCAAAAAACTCTTGTACATGGTGTGGTGAGACTAAACAGCCTTTGAAATATGTTCTCCCGACGCAACATGGGAAAAAGGAGTTCTGCTCGGAGACTTGTTTGTCGGAATTTCGCAAGGCTTACGTGCGAGGTGCTTGCGTCCAATGTGATAATGTTATCAGAGGCACGCCGGTTAGATTGGAACAGAAGGACGGGCCTACGAAAGACTTTTGCTCTTCGTTCTGCTTGAACAAACATCAGAAGAAGGAAGGGCAAACGGATATGAAAAAAAGTTGGTACTTTATATAAAAATATCTCTGTTAACGCATTTTGTTGGTAATTACTATTCCTTTCGATAGATAATAGGGACCAGTCATCGCCGGCACCGTCTCTTGGACCGTCTAGCTTAATAAGCGGAAATAATATTCCATCTACAACTCAGTCGTTCACAAATACGAGCCACACAAATATATCTCATTCTCCGTCAACTTCCACTGGTCCGTTTCAATATGAAACATATCAAACTTTCGACTGGGATCTATACTTGAAGGAAACGAATAGTCAGGCGGCACCTATAGAATGTTTTAAACAGGTATATGTTAAACTACAAATTTCTTGTGAAAGTATGTATTGTGATACTGAAATTATATTTTAGCCGGAGATCCCACCCACTAACGAATTTAAAATGGGTATGAAGTTGGAGGCACTCGATCCTCGCAATTTAACGTCAACATGTATCGCAACTGTAGTCGGAGTTCTAGGTCCTCGTTTGAGATTAAGGTTGGATGGCTCGGATAATAAAAATGATTTCTGGCGCCTGGTCGATAGTAACGAAATTCATCCGATCGGTCATTGCGAGAAATCTGGTGGTATGTTACAACCGCCGTTGGGCTTCCGAATGAATGCTTCCAGTTGGCCGATGTTTCTCCTGAAGACATTGAACGGCGCAGAAATGGCGCCAGCCAAAGTATTTAAACGCGAACCAAAAACACCACGTTCAAACATGTTCGAAGTTGGACACAAATTGGAAGCCATCGATAAAAAGAATCCGCAGCTTATATGTACAGCAACTGTAGGCGCGGTTAAAGATGATATGATCCATATTACATTTGATGGCTGGCGAGGTGCTTTTGATTATTGGTGTCGTTACGACTCTAGGGATATCTTTCCTGCTGGCTGGTGTTTTAAAAGTGGTCATCCATTGCAGCCACCAAGACAGAAATGTAAATGTTGTTACATAATATGCCTCTAATTTATCTCATTGAATCGTTTGTGTTTTCGTTAAGCAATACATATGAATATTTTGTAGCAACAGGGCCTAATAGATTTAAGTCAAGGACTAGCAATGTCTTACCAGTAATGGCAGTATCCGGTGGAGGCACTAACGGAGAACCAGCTGTTGCTTTAGTGAGCCCTGCAGGTTCAAGTGCTCCGCCGCAACCAGCTACAGAACCCGATACTAGTACAGCTAATACCAAACCACATTCTTTGGAGAATGGTATATATTACTTTAATCCTTCACGTGCGAATATTGCAGTACCGATAATATACAGTACAAAGATCGTATGACCTTTTTCTAGTGTTTATGATTTAGTTTTACTTGACTAATAATAAACTCGAGGACATGCAATAATAATATGTTTGTGGCTACACTTCGTTCGAGAATGAATTAGATATCTGATTATTTTACAGTTACAATTTACGTAAATCACAATTGCACGTGTGGACCGTACTTTGATCCGCGCAAAGTAAAAGCAATGCCAGCACAATTCGGTACCGGCCCTATACTAAACGTCACGAGAGACATATTCCAAGCTTTTTTGATGGCGGCAATGAGTCCAAGACAGATGTTGAGTCTACTAAAACGTGGCGAGGGAGAAACCATAAGTTTAATTTTAGAAAGTAAACCTACTTCCGTTAGGTTACCTATATTTATGGAAGAGGAAGATTTTTATATATACATTAGGCGGCAACTCGAGGATCTTTGCGCGTGCGAACATATGCTGTTTAGAAGGAAAGAACCTTGCAACAAATGCCCCAATAGTCAACAACCACAGTCGACGAACAACGAGGAAGCAGTCAATACTGTTACTGGTACAACTAATAACACTTCTACTACAGAAAAGAGAAGGTGGTCCCAAACCCAACAAAACCTAACGTCCACTATTCAGCCACAGCAAACGCAACAGAATTCCGTACAAAGTACAAACAATTCTTCGTTATCGTCACCAACACCTGTAAAGCAACCGCGAAAGTCCGTTCCAGGTAAAATAGCTTTTATGATACGAGATAGGATGAAATGGTAAATTAATATTTTAATACAGAACTCGAAGCTGCAACGTCTACCACGCAGTCTGAAAATTCTATGAACCGCACACCTTCTACTGAACCAGCTGAATGGACTATTGAAGACGTGATACACTATATTGGTATCACCGATCCTGCATTGGGACAGCACGCGGATTTATTTAGGAAGCACGTAAGTTGACATAGGTTCATAGGACATAGGTTGACTAGGTTCCACTATTTGCTACTATTAATAACGAAAACGGAATTTTTTCAGGAAATCGATGGAAGAGCTTTGTTACTTTTAAATTCTGATATGATGATGAAATATATGGGGCTAAAACTTGGACCAGCTCTTAAAATATGCAATTTGGTCAATCGTATTAAAGGCAGAAGGCACATACTTCTGTGACTCTATCAAACGTCAAACTATGTACAGTGAGTTAAATTGTCCACATTACTTAAACAGGCTGGTCAAGTTTATTTTCATCATTAAGAACAAGATAATATATAAGTTGTTAAAATACTGTGAATACATTGAGTATAATCTTTCAAAAACCTATTCATTTATCAATTAACATAGATGTTAAGTGAAAAAAAGAATCAAAGTTTTATTTTATCTTAGTATTTAAATATTCTTTCCCTCTCGTTGTGAGAAAATGTAAAATCACATTAATTATGTGGATGTGAGCACTTTTTGATAATGGACAAAATTAAGAATATACATATTTAGGAAAATCTAATAATGTAATTGAACTAGTTGATTCGACTCCAAATGCTAATAAGTATCAAGCTAAAGAAGCTATTGTTTGCTATGCGTTTCCCATTTTAGAACTTTATCAATAACCTTTATATACGTTTCTTAAAGATAACTTTCTACTATCTAAGTGATTTCAAGCTTTTTAATCATTCATTTCCAATACTTGTGACATATAAAAATAATGCAAAGCATGTATAGAACAATAAGCGATTTTGTCCACTGCATTTCTGAGTTCTTGATACTTCAAACATTAGCATAACTATATATACGCAATTATTCTACAGATATTTTGTCCTATGTTGGCGTAAACGTAAATTTTCATATTTTACGGTTTTTTGTCAAGGAAAAGCATAAACCGTAAAAAATATGTGTACAAAGTGTAATTACTTTTTGTTCGATAACACGTATTTAAGAATAATTACCATTATATGTAATTACTCTTTATCCGTTATACATTGTACTATTAAAATCAATAGTAAGGTGTATCATTTTAGGCTCCATGCAGACGCGTGTGTTTTCTTTTTTATTCGTTGATATTTCGATAGTATGTCTATAGTAAATTACAGTGGTTCCAAAAGATATTGACCCGTATCCATGTCTTTTACTGAGACTGTTTCTGATCAGGTTCAATGATTTATTTCCACAGTATCAAATTCTGATAGTTAGATGAAAGTAAATGTAATGGTGTGCTAATAATTTTTGTAACCATTGTATATGAAGGCGTGCAGGTAGGCGGTGCAAATTCGCGGATATTTTACAAACTCGCGAGATCATCAATTTTCAAATCTGCCTTGCCTGCACGATTATTAAATATTATATATATCGAAAGGAAAGATTTTATACTTTGATTTACATAACAAGTCCTCTGCGTCTGTAAGGTTTTCAGTGAGGCCTAGCGGACTTTTTGCGATAATCATAGTATACTTTATATTCATTGCATAAAGTCAGAAATTTAGAACGCAAACAATTATGTTTTATATTAAAGCATATAATCACATTTTCTTACATTTCTTTGGCACTCTTCGTCTTTCTTTCTTTTGGAACAGTTAATACATATGTAATAAAACACATTTTTAAACAAATCTAACTTCCTAGTGTGTAATTCAAATAAAGTTGAATTGCTATACCATATGTGTTTTAGAACATACACTTTTATACTTTATGTACGTAAATGTTTATATTTTTTATAACAACGATACTTCTACGTTCGTGTAAAAAAAAATAGAGTCTCTAGTAATGTTACATAATATATTTAATTAATATAATTTCATGAAAATATCTTCTAAAACGTGTATAATTCATAGGCAGGGGCATTATAAAATAATTTATATATAATTTTTTACAGTTTTTTTTACGGATACAGTATTATACACTCGTTTATCTTCATTTATCATACCTTTCCAAGTTCTATTATAATAACGTATGCAAGTTACGTCAGTATCGGATAGTATGTTAATATAAATACAGTCTCTATTTCGATATATATGTACATATAGACAAATTTGTATGTGTGCAAAATTATCTCTGTGATACACTGCATAATTATAATGCTAAATAATTAGTTATTAAATATGTAAAAACGTATGAAAAATGGAATATTCTTCGCAAAATTTCGATTCACAATCAATCTAGCAAGAAATTATACGAATTTCACATTGTATATAAATAATACGTTTAAAGCAATTACATCAATATGTATTCTCAAGTAAATTAACTTTGGATTTAATTTGACGTAAAAAAAAAACAAAAAAATAACATTAGTAATAGTGAAATGGCTATGAGAAATATCATAATCTATCGTAAAATAATGTAACAAACAAGTTATTCTTTCACGAGTGATCAATAGTTAATAATCAAATTAAATTTCCTAAATGATAATTGAGTGAAGTTGGATCAGATGAATTTTAAATGTTAGAGTTTCATATTTTCCTTTTATTTCTATTGTACAAATTAGAAACATTATTATTTCATCATTGATACAATTTTTATACGTTTTTTGAATGTTATTACTTTTTTAAAATTATGGCTTTTAAAAAGTTTTGTAACCGCATGGTAGTTAATCCTCAAATAGCACACAAGTATTTTACACTATGTCCTGGGGAAAATTATATAATAAATTGTTCGATTAAAAATATAATTATATCTGTTTAGTCAGTTATTTGCTTGAAGTTGATTTACGCTCGAATTTTAAATATTTTCATATAACAAACTTTATATACCATACTCTTCAACGCCAACGATGCTCGCGCGAGAGAATAAAATTATGTTAAAAAGACATCGGGTTTTTTCTTCCTTTTTGTATAAAATTCACTTGTAAATATTTATAATATATTAGAGAAATATATCTATTTTAATACTATTTCCGCGTATAAGTGAAGATTCTTAATTTAGTAGATTTCTATTTACTGGACTATTAGATCTTAGTTATAAATTTATAAATATATTGTATATGTACAACATGTTACTCTTCATAATTATTCCATTGATTTTTGATACTTTAGAAGTGAAGTTTTTTATCTTTTTATTCTCTTTAGATTTAAATACAGAATGGGTCAGAAAAATGAAAGAAATCTATACCAAATTGATGTATTGTGCCAACAATTTCTAAACAGCAACAAAAATACAATAATGTTAGTAATATTTCAATTTGTCTGACATAGTATAATCTCTTTGTATATTTCTATATCTTTATTTTGTAACTGCAAATGTTTAATTAAAAATTTGCACAGTGATCAAAATTCGAACATAGTAAAAAAGAATAAATTATTGAAAACTTCTTAGTCTTCGTCTGACTCATCAGACAGTGAATTATTAGATCCTCTAATGGTCTTAGGCTTTGGGACTTGTGACAACCATGGTTTCTTATTATTTTCTGATGAATAGTTCTCTTCGAACGTAATTACACCAGACAACGAAAGTCTGTATTCCAATGTTTCTGTTGAGAAATCATCACGATTTCCCAAGTCAGTAAATCCTACAATATAATCTTTAGTTTTACTATTGACGATAAGAGCAATTGTAGGAATGATTTTGATCCTTAAACGTTCTGAAAGCAATCAATTTAGATTAGCGCATTGAATCTTTACAAATTTAAGAAGTAAAAACGCATTCTTAACTTACCAGTTAGAAATGGGCATCGCATTACATTCAATTTACAAAATCTTGCTTCCAAGTGCTTCTTTGCCAAAATTTTTAAATGATGATCTACTATTTTGCACCTCGGTGAATCATCCTTATAAAATAGGCAAACAATGTTCTCAGATTTTTTTGATGCTTCAAAGAATTCCTTTTCATCTTGCAATTCTGAATATTCTCCATGACCCTAAAATAACAGTTACATTCTGTTAGATTTATAATAGTTGTTTCCATACAGATCTTTAGAAATTTTTATAACTGAAAACATTGTATTAATTCACTTATTACACGTTCATAAATTATACTCTACCAAAGACAACCAGGTCTGCTTTTGCTGTTGAAGTTGTTTCAATTTCTTAAGACGCTGTTCACGCAACTTTTCGAAATCACCGATATCCAAGTTGTCCAATTTTTCTATTTCGGCATCTAATTGTTTCTCGACGCATTGTGTTGCCTCTATAACTGTTTGTTGCAAAGCGGTCTCCATTTCTAATAAAAATTACAAAATTACCAGACTTACAAGGTATACGAATAATTGAGCACCATTGTATAATACAAATTTTTTATTAATCAAAAATTTCCATTAATTAACTCCTTACTGATGCAGCTTTAATTTTACCATATAAGGAGTCTCCTTAGGTGCTTGTCAAACTTCAATGAAAAGAAAGATACATTGTATACCAATCGAACGTACATGTACCTATATACATTTACAACTTCAAGCCAAAATCACAGACTATGTACAAGATAGATTTATTATCTACTATAAATTTGTGTTACTAAATATTTATAATAATTTAGAAACATTTAGAAACAAGTTGTTCGAATTTTACTTAATGTTTTCATCGTATTTCAATATTTAAACAATTTAATTAGTTATAAAAATATTCAGTATTTACTAACAATTATGTTGTTGAAATAGAGAAAAATTAAGGAGAAGAAAAAGAGAGTGAGAGAGAGAAGAATGTTTAAAATAGTTTATTTAATATTACAAAAATATTTTATTTTTCCTCTCTCTCTCTTATGCATTATAGAATATGCGATGGTGGGGAGTGGAGAGGGGTGGGGAGTGGTCGTATGCGCGGGTGTCGTGCGTCAGTGTCATCGCAACTACCGTGCGTGTTGCGTCGATTATACTTCGAGTGTGTGCTACAGTGTTAACCTCCCGTATGGATTTGTATCTTTTTACTTTAAGAACAGCTAAAATTCGTCTGTCATTGAGACATACTTCGTAGTATTCGTTCGAACGATACGATTAAGTTAATGGATTTGAATTTGTGCATAAATAGAATCAAACACGGCCTTTTTACACCTGTTGACATTACCAACATCAATGTTTATAGTAAATACACTTGCTAAATTCATCGCTGTCAATTGTAGAGGGCACAGCAAAGCTTCTGTACAGGATTATTTGAACGAACACATAATTTCTAACCTTTTTAAATCCTTTTATGTAACATCACGCAGACTCGTAGCATAAATCGCACTGAGTTACGATTAATAATAGTATTTATCGAGAAATTGAATACAAAAGGAAGGAACAAAAGCAAATAGAACGACATGCCGTTTCACGATATAACGTTTTCAATTTTTGCCGCTGAAATATTTGTTACACCGTATCTGAGGATTTATTCTCTGTTTTTTATTTGCGATGTACAACAAGTTAGCATTACAAGTTAATGTTACATTCGTTATGCAAACAAAGATACATATACATCTTTACACGTATAGAAATTTACATTTAAATCGTTTATAAATTGCATTTGTATTTAGAATGAAATATAAATTTAATAATTTTAATTTAAGTCTATTTTATTCTGACAGATATATGTGCCATGGTTGCATTTTGTTCTTTGAAGCAATGTAAACGCGCCTTTAAACAGGTTCTCGATACATTTATTTGACTAAAAAAGAAGTTGCAAAGGTTGGAACGAAACTGTCAAGCTCAATTGAAACAATCAATATATTTACCAATCTTTAACGCTATATTATGTATATAATAAACATTAATAAACCATCGCTACGTAAATATCACATCTAATTGGTTCACGCTGATATCTCGTACTTGGTAATCCGTATATTAGCCATAATGTTAAATTGTCGTTGACAGATTGAGCGGCAGTAGAGTAATAGGACGCAGGAAAATGTAACAAATCGTTAGGATATTCGACAATATAAAATGTAATTTGAGCTCCTCCCTAGGTGAAACGAAGTTGTACAGTTGCCGACTTGTTAGACGGTAATAAAGATGGCGGACGTAACATACGAGTAGCTGATGTTTGCTTCGATACGTGCGTTAACAAATTCCACGAAATAGTCGCGTTGACATATTGTGCGTTATATATGTGCATGCCTGTGCGTGTGTGCGCGGAGTAAATTTCTGTTAAAAAAAATATGTTAGAAATCTGTTGAATATGAGCGAGGGAGCGAATTCGATGCCGCAGATCTGCGAGAATTCGCTAACGACCTTGGATGATGAGGTCGATCCTGAAAAACTTCCTCCGAGAACGATATCGCACACTACAAGGAGATCACGATTCGGTACAGGCAATGTCCCCCTTTCGCCTTACATTCTAATCGACGGAAGAAAATTACGAAGTTCCCTGGCATTGAGCAAAAAAAAGCTTCCACGACGTGTGAATTTTCCGACAAATGACAATCACTTGATTACAGGATATCTGGAACCGGCCAATCCATGGAAACTCGGTAAGGATAAATTCCTCTTTGTCTTGTTTCAACTTTGTATTCACATTTCTCATCTCGTACGTAAGTTCTCTATCACCTTAACGCGAAATTATACCGATTTATTTTTTTATTAAACAATGCGCTTGCGATCCAACAAAATTCGACCGCTAAACGAAGGAATGTAAATTGCCGTTCGAATAAAACGTTGAATTTTGCCATGTCAATAGCATTGTTCGACCAAACTTTAATCAAAGTATAATTTCGCCATCTACTTTGTCAGATGAAAATACGGTTCGTTCCCCAATATCGATAAATGTTAATAACCCGTGTTCGATAATAATTGATTTAACGTTAATGATTGGAAAACAATCATTAACTTGTGTGTTGGTATCTTTCATGTATTAGAAAGGTATAGAGTTGGTTATCAATTCTTAATATCAAGTTAAACAACTACTCGAGCTGATAATTTAAGGTATTTTACAGACTTGTTTTTAAAGTACTTATCAGTACTTATCTTTCAGTTGAGAGTATTAAAAATAGTTGGGAATATAGAGCGTTGCAATGTTGATGTTATATTTATGTATACAAAATAAAGGATTAACAATAGAATTACTTGAAAATTAATACTACGTGCATGATATGTTATGCTCGTGTAGTAACAAAATGTTTACTAAATAGAATTATATATAAGTATTGCTTAAGGTACAATTTTTTCTTATTAAAACGTGAACAACTTATACGATATGCCTTTTCAAACTGTATAAACAATTTAAATGATATAACAACTATGTATATTTCATAAGATAAAGAATTCAATTGGTGTTTATGAAAAAGGGATTTGTATTTCATAAAATTATTTTAAGTTCAATGCTTTTTGCATATCTGTTTTAGAGGGAGGTATAAACTTGATCCTATAAAATTTTATAAAATTATCATTTCTTCCATAAAAACATTTAGAAGGTAACATTTAGGTTAATTCAGTTCATTCTATATATTGAATTTAATACTTTTCGGATATGTTAATTCTTCATGTAAGATTTAGATTTTATAATTGAGGACATAAGTGAACGAAGGTATCATTTTACAGAATGTTTGTAAAATTGATTTTGAAAATTTTTAATTCAAACTTTTTATGCATTCAATTATATTTATTTTTAAAATATTGTATCTTTACAAAAGAACTCGTCACAATTGAATGCACAAAAGAGTTCTAATTAAATATTTTGAAATTAGTCTTACTCATATTTAGAATGCAGATATTTATGCAACTTAACCAAGGAAATGGTGCAAATATAAAAGTTTTACATTTATTTCCGTGTTCTTTTTATTTTCAATTGTATAAATATCTATATTCCGCTTGCAAAACACATTTTGTTGTATGATACCTTTAACTATTTGTGTCTTGAATTTTTTTTTTTTATACATGTTCAATTATATGTAAATTGTTTTTAATAATGCTTTTCTGTAATAGCAAAGTAAGATTATTGATTAAAGAATATAATTTAAGCCATCGATTGTAATTTGTATGAATTGTAATGGTAAGATAACTTTTTCATTAATTGAAATCATACAGACTGTATGTAATTTCTGTAATTATTTACTTGCATAGTTGTAAGTAACATATTATCAGGACATTAAGTGGTTTTTTTATAGATCGTGCCAAATGCAGAACGTTTAAGATTTCACAATGTGAACCATATACTAATTATAAGTTTGATGCAATATTAAAGTATGTACAATATATAATTAACCTGTAAGAATTACTCTAGCAATATATACGTGTATTTATTTAAACTCTTAACTAATAAAAGTAACTTAGACACTTTAAAATAGACCAATTGTATATCTAAAAATTGTATTTTTGCATAATAAATAATTTCTTACAATTAATTACTAATTTATATTAATTCTTCTTCAAGTACTCAAAGTATTCTACAGCAGACATAAATGAAACTCTTTGTAACAAAATAATAAGGTAAAATTACAATGTGTGATGATGTTTTTTTAGTATTGCTGTATAATTTTTATGCAACATTTATTGACATTTTATTTATATTATTGTATTAATACGTTCTCTGTGGAATTGCGCGTGTAGAAAAAGTGGAAGCTAATTTTTTTTTTTTTTTTAATACAGAAGAAACTGGTGTGCAAAAAAGATTAATTCAGTTTCTATATGTGTATGTTTTATACTCATATTATAAAGTACAATATGTGTAATCCATATTAAAATAAAATGCAAGTAAATATTTGGCTATATATTCATCCCTTGATTGATACAGTTTTCATTTTACACGATACATAAATAATTCTTCTGTTCACATGTTCCTAATTTTCTATGGTCTTATTTTGTATTTTGAAAAATAATTCTTTTTATAATATTTGTTAAAGCTACAGAGAGAGAAAGAGTGAGAGTGAGAGAGAGAGAGAGAGAAAGAGAGCAAATGTGTACAGTGTACTCGAACATTTCTAACGATATAAATTATAATTTAATGTAGACTACTTTTTAACATATATTTACTAGCAATAACAACAAACATAAATGTACATTTATTTTTCTAATTTTTTGTTAGCACTATACAAATATATAAAATAAATATTTGTATAATGTACACAACTCTTCTTGTTGTATATATTTTTTTATGCAATAGACTTTGTTTACATGACTATCAACCATGTAAAAAAAAAGGTATTACATGAAAGTAGTACTCAGTGTAAATCAAGGGATGAGTGTATTCTGAAGAAAAAGATGTAGAGTTGATTTCCTCTTGATCCTCTGCTTCCAGGGTCAAATTTATCAACTTGCTTTGTTGTGATAGAGAGGTGATCATTCAATGGAAATATAGACACTAATTAATGATCAAGTCATTGCTACAAATGAAAACCTTGGTGAGTCACCAATGAACACCGCAGCGAACGTGTTAAAAAACTTTATATTTATGAAATGCAAATAACAAAATTGGAATCGTAAAATTACTATTTGTAACATTCTTGTAATAATGTTAGCAGTATATTGTTCAATAGGTTCGAGTGTATATACTCCATAAGTTTCTCAACACATCAGTCATTTTACATTTTAATATGTTACCTTTAAAGATTATTTTATATACTCTAATAATATATTGATTAATTGTTCACAGCTGAAAATGTGAATTGCAAAGATTTAATCTCAGCGTACAAGGATTCCTGTTTAAAACATAATTCAGATCCACTGGAAACTGTTATAAACCAGCTAGAGGTAAAATTGCATTGTTTTAATATTGGTATATGCGTGATAACTATTTCGATCTGTAAAATTATTTGTTAAATAGAAATAATCCTTTCCCTCGATAGCTTTAAGTTTTAAGGTTCAAATTAACTTTAATTTTTAGAATGTTATAGTAAAATAGATACACAATTACATAATAATAATAATAATTTTTGTATAGAATTTAGTTACATTTGAATTGCGTGGTGGAGAATTAAATTTGAAGGGACAGACTTTGGATGTTAATCATGCGGAACCATTGGAGGAAATTTTTAAAAGAATACAATTCAATAAAATTGATTTAGAAAATACATCTTTGAATGACGAGGTATTCTCTTAAATTTTCTTAGAAAAGTAGAAAAATTATAAATTATAAAATGCTATTAAATATCATGGATCATTTTTATATTGCAGAGTGCTGTGATATTATTTGATATGATAGAGTATTATGAATCTGCAAAACACTTGAATATTTCCTCCAATCCAAAAATTGAGACTTATGGCTGGCAGGCATGCGCGAATATGATAAAAAAGGTATACGTAACATCTACACTTTCATTAAAACTAAGCGTACATATACTTATTAGTTTAATATATTCCTTTTTTTTATTATCTCTTTGATTATTATGTGTAGGATGACTGCAAAGAACATGAAAATTAGAAATGATGCTAGCTATGTGTGTTTGAAATTGAGATTTTGTTATCTAATACATAATTAATGCAATCATTATTTGTCTAGACCGAATGTTTAGAACATCTTGAAGCTAAGGATGTAATTCTTAATGAACAATACATGAATATCTTGAGTCGTGCATTACGATTAGTCTGCCATCTACATGTGCTTAAATTAGAAAATTGTGGACTTTCAGGAAGATCTATCATCACCTTAGGTATTTATTATGTAATATAATTTGTTTAGATCTACTTTTTATTTTCATTTCATTTTTAAGTGATTGCAAAGTACAACTTTGAGTACAACTATTCTTACTTTTTATTGCAACAAAAATTGTTGACTAAAGTCCACAAATTATTAAATATGTGACATTTGTAAAATACAAAAATAGTACTTGAATTGAGTGAAACAAGTTATAAAAGTATGATGTATATATCATGAAACAAGTATTTTAATAGTAGATTTTAATTAGTAGATTTAATTTTAATAGTAGAAATGTTTTTAAAAATATGATAACAATATATTTTTTCTTTTTAATAGTTGCAGCGTTAAAGATGAATACTGGAATAAGAGAACTTTACTTAGCAGACAATGGGCTGAATTTGTATGACGCGATACAGCTTGGTTCTCTTCTTAGGTTAAATAATCATATACAGCTACTTGATATTAGGTATATACCATTGAAAAATAATGTCGCGACAGTACAAAATTGATATTAATTTTGAAAAAATTAATAATCCAGGGATGAACAATATTCTTTATATTTTAAGTACATTATAATATATATTGTATACTCTTTCAGTAATAACGTCATTCAAGACGATGGCGTACGTGATATCTTAGAGGGTCTGATCAATCAAATAAATGAGGACAAGGATGGTAAAGGTTTAAGCATATTAGTATTATGGAACAATCAACTGACAAAAAAATCGTCTCCCTATTTCGCACGTATTATAGTATGTAATTTCTCTCTTAGTGCTTTCAGTATATTTATACATACCTGTGTTATATTAACTTGATTTACATATATGTATAGGGATTGTCCAAAACGTTAGAAACATTAAATATCGGGAAAAACATGTTGACGGATGAGTTGTTATTTATTACAAAAGATGTGCTGAAAAAAAACCGTGTCTTATTGCAATTGGGTATACAGTCGACAAATCTTACATGCGATGGAATTGTCACGTTATCTGAAATTATCGAAATAAATCAGGTTCTACAAGTAAATATCGAAGGTTTTAAAAATATTGGAGGAAAACTGCAAAAATCATTTTACATTGAAATCGTTGTCTGTTTTATTGTTTTAGAGGATAGATTTACGAAATAATAACATAGAGATGACCGGAATAAAGGCCCTCAGTACTGCTATGAAAAAGAATAGAAGTATTACTAAAATTGACTTGGATGACAAGCCTGACAACAAAACAGTAAGTAAACATCGTGTATCGTTCGTTCTGCAATCATTTCAACAGCCGCTTACATTATTACCGCTTATTTTTCTCTTGTGTTAATAATAGGACGATTTATCCCAGTCCCTACATCAGTACGCGCAGCTTGTAGCAGAGATTCGAAGCAGTTGTTTGGAAAACGAACAAAATCGTACATTAGAAGAAAATAGTGAAGGTTTTGATAATTCATATCATAGCAGATTCTGTAGTACAACATCCCGTAAAATTTCGCTTACTTGTCAAACACTGCCATGTTCTCTATCATCCATGATCTCAATGCAAAAAGATGATTCTGGACTATCGATGCTCGAACCGAAACGTATCAACGGAGGTCGTCTTCGTTCACCAGCCCCTAGTCCTGCCTCTTCACCCGTAGCCAGTCCGATACTAAGTCCCTCACGAAGTCGGTTTGTGGTGTCCCGAGTTCCGGAAACGTTACGTTCTACGGGCTCCCCAGTATCTTCATCATCAGTTGTTTTATCATCCCTTGGATCATCACCTACCTGTGTCACTTCTGCAAGTGGGCCATCTAGATTCCGCGTTTCGGTTGTTGAATCAGCAAATACCGTACCATTGCCTAAACCCGTGATCACCACCACTGAGGTTGACGTTACGGTCGATTTATGTTCGAAAATAAACGTTCCAGAGTCAGCTGATTCGGATGACTCTGACAACGTGTTCGCGTCCGAATCAGAAACGAACAATGAGAATAAGACTATAGAAAATTGGCAAGGTACTTCGACGAGCAGCGCGTCTTGTCTAGTTTCGAATATCGTAGAGAAAACGTGTCCGCCAACGATACCTGAGAAATGTCCTAACGCAGAAGAATTAAACGCAGATAAGACTTTTGCGAAAGCGTCCATTAGAACGGGATCTGACAGTGATGTAAGTTTTGTTGCTACGGTACACAAAGAGGATAATGATGACGCGCCGGACAATCAGTTTATTTATACTCGTTCGGAGGAGATTTCAACGGCAAGAAGTAACGAGAATGTAGAAAGCTATAAAGAGGATGCAAGAAGTGTAGAAATTATAGATAGAAATGAGACTATAAATAATACAACTGCAAATATAGATAAAAACGAAGAAAGTTCCACTTGCGTTACGATAACCGATAAATCGATAGTTATTAACAAAGATTACGATACAACAGAGAAAGGGACAAATACTTGTACCAACGAGAACATAGAGTTACAGCCACAGACGAAACACGATCCTATACAGAAAAGTACTTCTAATTTAGGAAAACTACTCTCGCTGTTTCAACAATCTAGTTGCCTCTTTTCTGACTCGACCTCTGTTAATCAGTTGAAGGGTAAAAGTGCGCTGCAAGGTAGCATAAATAGCATGATGACACTTGGAGACAAATTTCATTATTACATAAAAGATAAGACAGATAGGATTTATAATCGGGAAACAGAAGAGTCCTCGGTATCGCTGAAAAGTAGATCAAAGTTTTTTAACGTTTCGCAATTGCCAAGCTTACAGAGTTTAGCAAATATGATACCATCGTTCAAACTCGAGGGTAACTTAAACACTAGCGAACAGTGCGAAAAGTCCTGTCCCAAAGAAACGAACCCTTTGTTCGAGGACGATTGCGGGAACGATTCCTTTGCGGATCTTCCTAGCACAGAAAAGGAGGAGTCTACTGATCGTATCAGCGAAAGTAAGGATACGAACGTCTATTTGAAAGAGCCAGCAGCTAGTGTTCTCACTTTAGATAATCGTCGATCATTCACCGAGGATATACAATCAAAATTTCCCGCTGGTGTTACTAACAAAGATGTAGTATTAGCTGCGAATTGCATTGTTTCGAATGTAATCGATACCTGTTCTAAAATCGTGAACGATAATTTATTAATGCATGTTTCGAATAGTAACACGATTGTACCTGTACCTAAACTGTTAGGTATACCTGAATACTCTGCTTTAAAGGCAGCCGCGAACGATGTGCAGATACGGGATAGAGCTGGGATACTAGATAAAGTAGATCCTACGCCGATAGAAGAAACGAATAATAAAACTTCAACAGACAGTATTAATTTTACTAGTGATAGCGACTCGTTGTCCTGTAGTATAACGTACGATGGAAGCAGTGACACGCATACTGTACGTACGCTTGACAGAATGCGCAATTTAGTAATATTAAATTTAAGTACAAAGGATGATGTTGAAAGTGATGATTCTGCTTTTAATGTAAATAGTACAGAGAATAATACGGCATGTTTTGTATGTAACGAGAAGTGTGTTTGTAATGTAAATAATAAATCACTCGAATGCTACGATACGTTAAAGGTAAATGTAGAAACAAATTGTTTAAATAACGAAGTTACCAGAATGTATAGTATTGACAGTGATAGTGATAAAAATGTTTTTATAAATGTTCACAACATGCCAACAAGCAATGACGTAGAGGGGATAAACGTACGCCGTGTAAATAATAGTATGAATTGGGATAGTGCGGTTGTAAATAATGTACCAGAAGCAAAGATATCAAATACAAGTTGTATCTGTAAAAACAGTAGTTTCGAACTTAGCGGTGATAGTACAGATTCGTGTACTTCGACAGTTTATAAAGATGTAAATACGCCGATAAAACGAGAAGCGTTAGACAGATTTGTTAGGAAAGGCAACAAATATTTTGAGATAAGAAACCTAAATGAAAGACAAACCACTAAATCTGTTGTAAGATGTGATGCGCGTAGAACGTTCAAGAATGTGAACATCGTTATGCCTATACCACGAATGTACATTTCTACAATGGACTTCAATCAGTTGATCCTTCGAAATCTTATACGCCACGTGGCCGATATCTCTATCAATGGGACTCCGATCAAAAGGCTTTCGTTAGAACTTACTCCTAGAAATTGGCCAAGCAATATTGTTAAAATAAAAACCTTATTTTATGATTTGTCTCAGATGTCTCGTACGCCAATGAACGCTATAACTGAAGTGCCAGAAAATATTGATAGCAGCGACGAAGCCTCTAGAGTTGAGGAAAATTCTTCCATCATTGATCAGAAAGAAAATACCAGTTTCCAAGAGCAACAAAAATCGATGGAAAATGATGCTTGTGGAATTGTTTCCGAATATTCTTCACCTGTACCTGTAATGGTTGATCCTGTTCTCTATTCAGAACGAGATGTGTCTTATGTAAAAGAAAGCGAGGACGCAAGCGATAATAGCTTAGCAGATATTCACGTGCTCAGTAACTTTGGATCGAACATTGCTCAATGCTTAAAATGCACAAATCCAGATGATATAAGCGACACGACTCAACAATATTTAAATGTAATTAAATGTGCAGTTGCTACAACTATGTGTTCAACGGCTACAGTGAACACAAGAGGCAATACAACGGTTGACATTATATCTGATCAGAGTACTAATATTGCTGAGCCCTCATCAGTGATTCGTGCAACCAGGTGAGTAAAATACGCCATACAAAATTGATAAAAGTTGCATTGTGATCACTATTACATTATACACTGGTGATATATCGGGTATTTGAAAAAAAAAAAAAGAAAATGTGTATTACATATTCAAGATTACATTTTTGTACGACATACTTTTTATTACACTTTTAAATTTCAATTATGCAAAATAACATAGAAGAACATTCTTGTCAACTATTAAACAATTGCTTTCTCCCATCATTGTTTGGAACAATGGAAAAAATACACTACATATACAATTAAATTAAAATGTAAAATATGTTGCGATGCAAAAATTTGTTTGATATCTCATACTTAGTATAAATAATTTTATACTGCTTGTCCTTTATCATGCTGTATCATATGACAAATTAAGAAATTGATTTGTACATAAAATGGACCGACTATGTACCATGTATGTACAAATTTATAAAATGCATTTCTTTGTAATAAAATGAGTTAAATCTGCTGGGAAAATATAATAAGTATGGAAAACTTGTATAACTCTACATCTAACTTTGTATTTTATTTCAAAAGTAATGCTTTCTCTTTTATATACGCTGATTTCAACATTATCTTATGTCTCGCTTGCACTTTTTATAACAGTTTTCATGTCCATCGTTAATGAAATCATATTAATTTCCCTAGTTAAAAAATATCATATACTTCCAATGCTAATATAAAATCGTAACAGTTTTATCCATATAATACGTAATTTATTTAACATTTAACTTTCAAAAATATAATGCAGTGTAAGCAGAAATTAAAATTTTTATCAGCAGTGATTTTTTTATTTATTACAAATTATTACATACATTGTAAATTAATGCAATATACAAGTACGAGATTGTGGAATTACTTTCTAAGAATGATCATAATAATTTTTGTAGCACAAAATAAAATTAACGATGTGGAAGGAGAAGAAGAAGAAGAAGAAGAGGAAGAGGAAGAGGAAGAAGAGGAAGAAGAAGAAGAAGAAGGAGAAGAAGTAGGAGGAAGAAGAAGCAGAAAAGGAAAAGGAGAAGAGGAGGAATTGCAAGTTGTTAAAGACATAGAAATAGAAAAGGAGAAAAAAAGATATATCGAAAAAAATGACTTTTATGATTTTGATGAAGAGGAACCTGACGAATTCGAACAACTGAAAATGCATCTCGAACCAAAGTACCAACGATACGCTAAATGGAGAATCTAAAGCTACGCGTTATTAGACAGTTGTTAATAGCCAGTAAATGTTTTTTTTTTTTTTTTTTTTTTTTTTTTTTTTTTTCCTGTAGGAATGATAAGAGGATCAGATCGTAGATTTGTCCCAGGATATTGTACAAAAGAAAACGTATAGATAAATCTTATAAATGTTGTTGTATATAGACAATTTGCAGTGTTTTGTACATTAGTTTCGTTCAGCTACAGTTTGGAGATTTAGATCGACGAACGGAGAAGATCGAATACATAAAATACAGGACCTTGTACGCGTATCTATGTGTATTAAGAATAATGTTAGTACGTGGTTGATTCTAGTCTAGAAAACAATTTTGATCTATCTTATATATTATAGTGTGAATTAAAAGAAAAGATTTATAACGGACATACAGATGTCACAACAAAGTTTTAAGATCTAACGGTGGCTATTTTGATATTTCGAAATATAGTTCAAAACCATAATTATTTAAATGTGTTATCGCTAACTTTAGCTTTCCAAATGATTTGCACATAATCGAAGTTGTGCATAATGTAGAGATGGATGTATATAATTGTAATATTGTACTATTACGCGTGTACATGGGCGTGTGTATATGAAACATAATTTAAACAATGTATACACACTCATATTAGACGCACATCATGGAATACATTGTTACTTTTGAAAAGAGGTTTCAGTTATTGAAAAAAAAAAGGAAAGTATTAGTGAAATTGTTATACGTAACATCAGATTTTTATTTATGGATTGTAAACGATTTCAATATTGACATAATATATTTTTATTACATATAAGTACAGAATAAGGAGTTTCTGACTTAACTGTAAGTCAATGAACTTAGACTTGAGTCTTTGCTATTCAAAAATGTATATTTGTTATATTGTATATTCATAAAGCTTTTCTTTAATATGTTATTTCTATGAGTATGTTAATAGAATACAACTTGCTAAGGGAAGGAAGAATGAAATTGACGTGATACATGAATGTAATTTTATTAATTCATCGATCTATGCTAAAAATTTATTAACACCAATGATCAATAACCCATAAATTATGTTTTACATCTACATTGTCTTTTGTACATATATTCGTAATTTCAAAATTTGTTTCTATTCAATAAACAAAAAAAAAAGTGATAAAATTTATACGATACAAAACTTTAAAGTATTATTTTATAATTAATGACAACTCTGCGGAAGCAAGGGTAATGAATAAATTAATAATTTTTAACTATATTTCTTTCAATATAAATATGTTTCATTAGCGAACGAAGGATTACAAAATAATTAAAAGTTAACAGTTGTGATTGGCAACATTTGTATTTTCCATAAATGTGAGACTTTCTTAAACGAAACAGAAAGATTTCTTTAAAGGAACATTGCCGTTAATTTAGCAATATTAATACAGGATTTCAATTATTTTTCATATATGTATGTACGTGCGTGTGTGCACAATGTGCACATTAAGTTCGCATAGAATGCGCGTGCACATGAAATGTGTGCGCTTATATCGTGAAATGAATTATGTATAATTTATATATTGAGAAGGAATTGAATTTATTAAGAATTTTATCGCATCGAGAAATGAAAGAATAAAGTTGGTTTACTAACATGTTGCAAGTTTAATAATTTTATAGTAACTACAATACATTGCTGTATTATTCATACTTTTATTTAAACCATACAAGAACTTTCCATTATTTTTGTCTAAATTTCAGTATTTTACAAAACGTGAAGTCACGTTAGCTCGCATTGAGAAATGTAAAGACTTGTTAAAAAAAAAAGTTCACTCGACCTTGAAATTTCCCGCCACAGTTTCACCGGTAAATAAACTATAATACCCTCCTTTCTGTCGCAAGCAATTTTTATAAAAACATTTTGTTAATAATTTCAGTTCCTTGTGCACGTGAATTATTTCGCATCCGTTTATTTAGAACAGAAATGTTATTTAATTTCCTCCATCGTTGCAGCAACGTGAAATCGTACGCGCAGTCGTGCTTTGGGCTATACAAAGGAATCGCGGTTGCTAAAAACATCTTTTGTTTCATTCTGTGGCACAAACGATTTATTGTTAATCCACGAACGAACGTAACATAATTCTTGCCATCTGTCAAACGATTAGAATGGTCTATTCGAAACGTAAGTCTTCTACGAACGTAAATCTTGCGGAGCATGGAACGCTCATGTGTTGTGATTTTGGAATATTGATCGTGTAATGAGAAAGATTTGTGTTTCGAATATAGTTCGGCTTCGGGAAAAGCTTTGGAATCGATCGTGAAACATTAACAGCGAATATCATTCTACGTGAGAAAACAGAACTGTTATTTTCAATAGAAAATCTGCCTGTCGAAGGAGGATGTGTGATCGGCATTGTTGATCATTCTGCAGTTTGGTTCTTGTTCTGAAAAATTGGTAATACTGCTGCCAATTAATTCGTACTTCTGCTAAAGTAGAATTTTTTGTGTAAATCGTGTCTAGATTTCATTTATGGAATTGTAACGAATGCGAGAAAGTGTTCAATTTGTATATATTTTTATTTTTATCAGCCGTTCCTGTGTCATCTTACTGAAATGTATGATTGGAATGACTTTGGGACACTGAGTGGTCAATTCATCGGATATCGGCTCAGATCCTGATAAATGTAATCTAAACAAGACACTGCTGTTTTATTCGTGACATGGAAAATAAACTACTTTGAGGTACGGTTCCTTTTATATTTCCTGGACTTTATATAAATGGTTTCCATGACATAACATTTTATTTTGAACGTTTGATTAGCGTGGATATGGTAACTATGAATTCTGAACAATCGGCATGCCGCCGAAAGCCAGGTGAAAATAGTGACATTGGCGGGACAGTTGATCGGTATAGAACTAGAGATAATCAAGTGAATCAATGTAACAATCAAAATGGTGATGCAGTCGACAAATCTCCTGGTAGCCCCACATATCATATCACTGCCTCATGTGCCGAAGATACACCTAATTACCTTGTGTATCAGAAAGTAATTTGTCTAATATTTCCCAAAATTGTTAGATACTATGTTTACTGTTAATGTCCGTTCTGTAATTTTGCGTATACATGTACTTTAGATGGAAGCTATCGTAGAAAAAATGTCGGATGAAGTTACAGGCGTTCCAGTAAAAACGGTAAAGAATTTTATGACAAAAACGCCTTCTGTCTTTACTGGTAATATATTATGGTTTTCTTTAAAGTTCTTTTATAGTTTTGTTTCATTTTGCGTAACGTAATTATCTGTTGTTTCAGGCACAGATTTAATATCATGGATGATGAAGACCATGGCTATAGATGATCAAGGTATGTGAAAATATCAAAATATAATAATATCAAAATTATACATAAAATCTTATTCAAAGTTGCATTTATAATTATAATTAATTAACAATATAATTGATATAATAGAGGCACTTCACGTGGCACATCTTATGGCATCTCATGGATATTTCTTCCCTATTGACGACCACTGCCTTACCGTAAAAAATGATAATACTTTCTATAGGTTTCAAACACCATATTTTTGGCCATCAAATTGTTGGGAACCAGAAAATACTGACTATGGTATGACATTTTGTTTGATTAGTACCAATTTGATTGACCTAAAATCAATATTTTTTCTAGAGTCCAATTTACACAAATGTACATAGATTTAAAGAAAATTATATTTTATTTTCAATATTCCAGCTGTTTATTTATGCAAACGAACGATGCAAAACAAAACTCGTCTAGAATTAGCAGATTACGAGGCTGAGAATTTGGCCAAGTTACAAAAAATGTTTTCAAGAAAATGGGAATTTATCTTTATGCAAGCTGAAGCACAAAGTAAAGTTGACAAAAAACGTGATAAATTAGAAAGAAAGGTACTAGACAGTCAAGAAAGAGCTTTTTGGGACGTGTACAGGCCAATGGTAATAACACGCGTAATTATATATATTTACATAGAACGTGAAATAAATTAAATTAAACGTATAAAATAGTAAACAATAAAGTATTGACATCATATTTGATGAAGTATTATAATGTATATTTTTAGCCTGGATGTGTTAACACAACGGAAATGGATATTAAGAAAGCATGTCGTAGTTATAGGCCAGTTTCGAAATCGAGCAAACATCTACAATTAGGTATAGCTAGTACTGATATTCCTTCGCAATCAGAGCCGTGTACGGTGTCTTTGATAGAAACGCTAAGTAAAGAGATAGAAGTGTTGAAAGCTAGATTAGATAGATCGAGCACAAAAGTTTCAAAAGTTTCTGAGGCGTAAGTAAATATTATTAAATGTTTATATTAAATTCTTGCCGAAGCTGGCTCTTAACTATTTTTTACTTTCAATTATTCCAGTTTAATTGCATATTTTGAGCAGTATATAGAGTATGATCCTTTTTTTATACAACCTGAACTCACGAATCCGTGGATATCAGATAATTCTGAAATGTGGGAGCAAGATAAATTAGCGTACGTACATTTCCAAATTTTGCCATATGTATGTATGCTTTTTTTTCTTGACGTTATTCTGGTAATAAATTTGAGTTTCTTTACGCAGGAAAGAAGTATCCACTAGGAGAGTAAAGAGGTGGGCTTTTAGTCTTCAAGAATTGTTACAAGATCCTGTTGGTAGAGAACAGTTTACACGTTTTCTGGATAAAGAGTTCAGCGGTGAAAATTTAAAGTAAGTTTTTATTAATTTTACTATATTAGGAAAGCATTTTAGTCCAGATGGTTCAGCGAAAATTCAAATTTTTCATTCACGCACATAGATTTTGGGAAGCTGTGCAAGAGTTGAAAACATTACCACAGAAAGAAGTTCAGACTAAGGTAAACGAGATCTGGAATGAATTTCTTGGTCCAGACGCTAGTTGTCCAATTAACGTCGATTCTCAGTCCTACGAGATAACGAAGAAGAATTTGCAGAAACCTGATCGATGGTGTTTCGACATAGCAGCGGTACAAGTCATAAACAAAACATTTTCGTTAGAGTTAGATGTAGAAATGCATTGAAGACTTAAAAACTGAACGATGGAAAACGGTAATAAGAGTAATATTCTATGCCATTAAATTTTAGGCCCACGTTTATCATCTGATGAAGAGTGATAGCTATTCGAGGTACCTTCGCTCGGAAATGTATAAGGATTTTCTCAGTGGCTCGAAGAAAAAGGTCAATATATTATTTATAAATTATATATTAACGCATTAGTGCAATGCTACAAGCAATAATACCTCAACGTGCAGTACTTATATAACTACTATTTTATTTCATAATTTTTGCCATCGTCGTCATCATTTATCATCAAGATTATAAAACCTATAAACGTTCATATTTCCTTCCTTAATTCTGAAACAGTTATATATGTGGTTTTGTTTGTTAATAAAATTGTATCTTTTGTTCAATTATTTCAGACTTCAGTAAAAGGTATTCGTTCCATCGTGTCGTTCAGCGGCCGCAGGGACACAGCCACGTCGTAATCACCACGCTTATTTTTCACAAATGATGTTTGGGAATCCTCCCGAATCCCGCATCACGTTTCCTTGCGCGGAACAACTTGAGGAGAAGTTCGTCGTACAATTTCGTCACTGTTACCATACAAGAGTAAGTACTGAACGATACTTAAAAACTAGCATTTAGCGCGATGTCCCATTCGCTACTTACATTTTTCTTTAAAAAAATTCCACTTAATAGGTGATTCGAGGTTTTAAAAATAAGTTTTGTAAATAATTTATTCCTATGTATGTATTATTAGTGCGCGCCAGGAGAGAAAATCTGTAGAGGTGTATAGAAAAAGTCTATAAATATTTATTTCATAGATTGTAATATTCGATTGTAATATATATTATCGTTACGATGCTCTTTGAGACATCCGTTATTACTGTAATATATTTTTCTGGAATATAGTCTACTTAAAATTAATATTACAATCGTAAAATAACAATTCTACGTAAAACTTCAGACTGTCAATATTTTCTTCGAACTTCAATTTTGAACACGTTTACTATTCCTGTTATTACATAGATTGCAAACCTTGCTCCATTGGGATGAATTATTTAATTGCATTCGTCTATGCATATATTTGATTTAAAAAAAAGGAGGAAAATACTGTATTTTGTCTTTGCAGTGGTCATAATCTGAGGTACACAATTGATAAGTAATAGTTAACGATACAATAGTGATTATTAAACAATAAAAGTTTCAACAAAACACGTTCACACTATATGTTCGTCCGTATCTTAAAGAAAAATGTTCGTAAATATGATATTGATCAGAGATGGAATAAAAGTATAATCCCGTACTTTTTTTTATTTTAAATAACATATAACAGCTGCAATATCTTCGACGATGCTTACATAATTCTACAATATTTGTTTAAGATTAATAAAGAATGGAAACAATAGGATATCGCACACCTATTTTCATATCGATTATATTTTTCACGAATAGACAGATATATATGGCCGTAGTGAGAAAAAGTTGTATTATACGAGAGATTACTGAAACATTTGCAATATTGTAATATTTATTAAAGATGTATTGTATAGTTAGATAAATTAGAGTAATGAAATGTAATGTAAATATAACGTAGTATTAAAGGGAATAGTTAAGTATATTTTTATGTAGCAGTATTAGAATTTGTTAATTCAAAACCTTTAAAAACTGTAGAATTACAAATTCTAGATGAAAAAGAATTTAAACAACTGCCATAAATTGCTTAAGGTAGTATCGTTAAAATAATCATATGTGTAGCTAATAATACTTTGGCTGCAATATCTAGAATCAGTCACTAATTTTTTTTAATAATATTAACAACTTTCTTTTATCCCCTCTATTTTCGAACTTAAGTTTCCTCTAATTTTTACAGCTGATACTACACCTCAAAAGCAACAAACATGTTCATATAAACCTAGGTCCAATTTGCAAAAATAGCAAAGAAAATTACCCTGTAGGTTCCCAGAAAAAAAGGAAGTGAATTTTTTCTTGCTTTTTTAAATTTTCGTTTCGCAAATAATTGAATTGTTAAGGAAGCTGTTCTAAAATATTTTACATACAATATTGGATATAAAAAAGTTATACACAGACATAATTCTCTTTATTTTAGGTGAAAATACATACGATAATACTTTCTGATTTTTCCTCTTTCTTTTCCTCTTACATTTCACTTTCTGTTCTTTTCTCTTTTACCATAACATTTGAGCTTACTGCATATTATTTTACAGATCGTTTGACGTAAACTATAAACGGCATACGAATATAAAAACTAAATTTATGACACTTAAGTTGCATCCTGTTACGAAACATGCACTGTTACGAAAACCATAAATTTTCTGAACGACCCAGTTATTTTTCAGGAAACGAGACTTGAACAATGAATAGCGGTATTAAAATATTTGGTCCCATAATCGAGAGTGATAGACATAATATAACAAATAGTGAAACAAAATCCAAATTCATCACAAGCTAAGGATTGTTATTGAATTACAGTTATATGAACATAGACTAGTATCATATCACATTCTCAAGGCCCCTGTGATGAGGTAATTGTCTTGAATCTGTGTATCTGCACTATAGATGTTGGACTCATACCATCTGAGGGACTAATTTTTACATAGTTTCTCTTACAAGTTTTTTATGATATCTAGTCTTCGAATATAACGAAATATATTCTTTAAAGGAATTACGTGCAATGAGCTACGCGAATAACTTATGTCTAGCACTTCGATTTGAGTTTTCTGAGATATTACATTAATACAAAAATTCTCTTCATATTATTTAAAAAGAGAATATGTGTATATATAATTAGGTTTTCCTGTTCCTTACAAGACATACATGTACGTAGATAAATCTTAAATTAAATATTACCTAATGTGTTATAGATTGACACAGTGGAGTTTGTATAAAAATTAAAAAAAGAATTAATTTTTACCACGACACGTGTGCACAGAAATCCAGGTTATCGATAATCATTATGCATACGATAATTTACAGCTTAACATAAATACAAAGAATTGAGTATTTGGTATATGGAGTATTGTACTTTAAAAGGTCGGAAGAGTTCATCTCTGCCTTTTTAGCAAAAACAGTTACCTTACGAATGTTTTATTTTATTAACGTTTTATAATATATTTGTTTAGAGAAATTGTTACTTTTTTTTTGTTTCAAACTAGAAACGTTAAATACGAAATGTGAAAGCCTTAATGTGACCAGTCTAAAGTAGGATACCCCTTAATACTAACAAAATCTATAAAAATAGACGTTCATTATTAAAATTATGTCCATGTATATATAGAGTACTATTAAAAAAAGACGCTAGTAATTGTAAAAATATTGCACAATAACAATTCTACTTAATATTTATTAACGTACGATACTTTTTCGAAACACTCGGTAACGCATAGTACCCAAATTGTACTGTATAGCATAATGACAGATAAAATTAACACTCCATCAAGTTGAAGCAACCAAAAAATTCTTGAAAGCTGATAATAGTATAACAGCGAGACAGAACTTTGGTGTGCGATTGTAAAATTCTAAAAAATTTATATTTCATTCTTTCCTTTTGTTTTCATTTAATTTAATTATCAGTACGAATCATTTCTGTCATACTATTTACATGTATTTGTTAAATATTTAGTATTTTTTAGGCGATCTCGTTGATTTCAGCGAAACACCTAAAAAGAAAAATACTAAACTTTTAAAAATATCGTGACGATCTTACTTTCATGCATTACTATACTATGCTATATTAAAATAATTGTTCAATTATTGCTATAATTGTTCGTTGCGTTATTCATTATGGAATGTATGCAATGTGATAAATATATGGCAATAACTAAGCACTTCTTATTTTACAATATACATTTTTGTCGTATCAATCTCTATTCTGATCGTAATTTCATCATAATTTGATCGTCAACCTCATAGTATACGCTCATTCACACGCACGATCATGTGTATCAAATAATTCAATTAAGAGAATAACCGTAAATTATTAAAAAATATACGGACCGATCCTTTAGTCACACCAATATACATAAAGTGTCTTAGTATCGACATTCGAAAGAATAGTAATACTATCGATGTATCGCTATACGTTTCTGAGAAAAGAAAAAGGATATTAATCGCCAACTTCGAATGGTTAAGAACGGCAAATTTTTCTAAAAACATACATTATCGTTTAGATGGCAGTTATGATGCTGATATTAAAAAGTCTATAATACTTAATAAGTCTAAAGTTGTGCAATATTGATTCATCCTATAAAACTAATAATTACGAAATGTTATACAACCTGTAACGCCTTTTTGTGACTCCTCTTTATAAGAGGCACGGCTGCCCATAATGCGGTACCAAGAATAAGTATAATACCAAAAGTTAAGAAAATGGGTTTGTACGTTCCTACTGTCTCGAATACAACACCACAAATTGGCGGACCGATTAACTGGAGAACCCCGTTAACGAACAAGGATATTCCGTAGGACGAGCTGAGCTTTTCTGTCCCAAGCATATCCGCCAAGATCACTGTCGTGATACCGATGTACATGCCTGAGGACAAACCGAACAGCGCGCAGAAGAAGGAGAGCATAGTGTAACTCGTCGCCATGGGTAACAAGGCTAATGCTATCCCGCTGGTACCAAGCCCACCAACGAAGTAATAATACTTTGGCACAAAATCAATGTCCGATAACGAAGCGCCACTAATCCGTCCAACTAAATCGAGGGCAGAGACAACGGACAAGAGTAACGCGGAGGAGTTTTTATCGAAACCTTGCGAAATCGCATAAGAAGGTAGTAGAATCATAAAGTTAGTGTTGCTGATAGCTGAGGTAGAGTTTGAAATAAGAATCACTAAGTAGATCGGATCCCTAAGTACGCTTAGGTCAAAAAATTGTCGTTTACCCGTATTCTCGTCTTTGGACAACGATGTCTTGGATGATGATTTCTCTGACAATTCTCCAAATTCTTTCTTCGGATGTTCGTACAATTTTTCGTCTTTGCTCTTACTTTGCGAAAGGTTAATTAGCTCCCGACACACGGTTTTGGATTTATGAGGTGTTAATTTAATTTCAGACAAGCAACTTCCTCGTCGTAGCGAATCCGTATTCTGGTCATTTATAATGTCCTCCTTGTCTTTCTTTGAACTTGACTCTTTCACGTCGTCAGCGTCTTCTTTTGTCGTTTCACTTTCTTTATCCTCGATCGCATCTTCGTTTTTACCTTCGCCTTCGCACTGATTTCCTTTCGAGTCACTCACTGCACTTCCAGCTTCACTGGTTCCTTTGCTCTTTGATCTTGTGTCACAGCATAACGTTTCATTTTCAGTAGTTGCGGTTACTGCGTTATTGAAGGATACAAACGAGTGTTCTAGTCTACTATCGTTCGATTACTATTTACTAGAGGAGTATTCTAGTTTAGACAATTAGTTTCGAGTTGATTTTTGTCACCATTTCTGATCAAACAGAACTATTGAACTTAAACACTTCTTTTAACTATCTAGACTAGATTACATCCATAAATATACTGTACGTTTGAATAATTTCAAGTTACCTTTTGGTTTTTTCTTATCAAGCACTGGCTCATCTATACTTAATCCCTCATTATCGATTCCACCTTCTATGGGTACTGCAATCATATGCTGTTCGACTGGGTGGTATAATAAACCACAAACCAATGTGTTCAACGTGAGCCCACCCATGATCAATACTGCGCCTCTGAGAAAATTCAAATATCGACTTTAATATTAATACAAAGATATATTACAGTTGGAGATTTATTTTAGAAGAGTAATTTACGTCCTGTAAGAGTTGTCAAATCATTTGTTACCTGTATCCGAAACAATCGAGAAGATATTGAAGGAACGGCGGTAGTATGATAGTTCCAATTGCACTCCCAGAGATGCACAGACCATTTGCGAAACCGCGAAGTCGTTCAAAGTATGCAGTCACAATATACACTGTAGGTGGAAACGTTAACCCGGCTCCAATTCCAACCATCAAGCCGTAGCTGCAATCACATAAGAGTTTAAAACTGATTATCGTTGCCCCTGTTAACGAACAACCCGCCATACGCATCGAACTTTTCGCTGGCAATTTGTATATCGTCTGGCGCCTAAATCCATAACGCGACCCATAGTTTTTTTTAATTATTACAAGTAATAAGTAAAGTATTACAATTCTAAAAGTAATTGTATCATACCTGACATATAAATAGGAAACTGAGTTAGCAAAATAACTCGACATCATTCCGCAAGCCGCAAAAGCGCCACCGATGATGGTTACCGTTTTGTAAGAGTACTTGGTCGATAAGACGCTCGATAGTGGACCTAAAAAGTATTTTTCGCATTATTCGTACCGATTTATATTGTACTTTGAAAAATACACGACGCAGAAACTCGGTTTACCTAAGGAGTTGTATAAAAAGTAACATAAAGCTGGCATCCAGGAGGCGGCAGTCGACGAGGCTTTGAAAACGTGAAGAAACTCGACGAAAAGGACACCGAATGACTTCACGGTGCCAGGAATAAGCAAATTTACGATTAAAGCCGAACCAAGAACCACCCATCCCCATCCTCCGTCCGGCGGAACCAATTTCGTCTTTGTATTTTTTACGGTCATCCTGTCGGTGAAAATGCGGCGGAAAACAAGCGATAAAGCTGACCTGCAATTTTACAAGACACAACGGTTAACGTTAATTAATTAATCTGGTGAAGGGCATTGAATTTTTGCCAAAACTTGTGCAACTTAAAAGACATTCTACTCTACCGACAGTAAGTGAGACAAAATAAACGAGCGATCGGTCGATCACATATAGAACGTCTACTTCCGGCATTCAATGAATTATTTATTATTTGAAATTTTACATTTTACATTTTTGACAAAAAAAAAAAAAAAAAAAGAAAAGAACTTCAGTTTTCTTAACTTGGCCAAAGAAGCGTAATACATATAATGATCCTGAAGATACTCATCTATTTTCCCATACCAGAGGTGTTATTTTCACAATATAATTCTCTCCAGACGATTGTAATCGGATACATAATTCATATTCGAGATACATCAAACCAATCTACGATTCAAATATATCGGTAGCTTAATTCACGACGACAAAGGCGGTGCATCATTTTATTGATAACTATCTAACAGTAACCGCTACGGGTTAATAACATACATCATGAGCATCGCGAGAATTAACTAATTCGAAATTAACTAATAAATACAAATTTTTAGCTCTGCTATTTGGAACAAGGCCAAAGTGTAAAGTGAATGTCTTTGTACGTATGTTTCTCTCGGAAAACAAATTGTATCGTATTATTATTGTTATTCCGTATAGACGTATCTGTAACCTCTCTTCTATTTTCGATATTTGTTTTGCAGAAGTCGCGTAATAATGGTTTGATGGTGTTTAGCACGATCTCGCACGAAACTGAAAACATAATAAATTATGAAATGGGTTATTCGTGATACCATAATTATACGGTACTACCGTCCATGAATAATTGAATGGGATAGTCACGTGGCGGCGCGCAAGCGCACACGTACACGCGGGTAAGTGAAAGACGAAAGGTTAATGTAGCTTTTCTACAAATTTTCGCATTTGTGCATTTTTCTTTCCCATTCAAGTACATACTGTTCTAACGGCATAAATTATCTCATTCTTCGCGACTCGAGGTGAGTTGCATTTGTGACGTATCCTTCCAGGTATTGTTTTTTTCATTCAGCAAAACCTAGTAAAATGAATATCTTAATTATTTAACGTACGTATGTGTATGCGTGCACGTACTTGTTCATACTCTGTTATTTTAATTTCCAGCGAAGAAAAACAGCGATTTTCCTGTTAACAACGATTTTCTAGAAAATAATTAATGATTGAGGAAAACTTCAATGCAAATTGCACGTAAATTGCGGTGATTTAAAAGTTGCGAATATTTTCGCAAATAACAGAGATTTAACATCTTTCACAACTCCATCAGAAACTACTGTCATATATAATTTATATTCGCGATCACGAGGTACATCCACATTTACTTTTCGAACTTGTCGCATTTTATATTATACTTCTATATTTGCATTTTAGATAACAGTAATGCTTCTTTATCTTAATTTTTAAATGAATCATCTAATTATAATTAGCATTCAGTTTTATTACCAATTATAGATGAAAATGTATCTATCGATGATTGGCATTGTGGTAATTTATGACGAATGCAATTGAAGGCCTTCAAGGGGACAAACACTTATGTTACAAGTATGAAATTTTAATTAAAATTTTCTTTAATATTTATCCGTGTTTAGCAGTATATAATGTATAGTGGCTAAAAAAAATCTATAAAATAATTCCGTTTGCGAGGTTTTTAACCAGGCAACACTTCTTGTGGGCACTATATTTTCCTATATATGTCAGACTGAAGTAAAGTAGGATAAGTTCGGTTGAATGAAGACCCCGTACATCAAGTAGCAAAATTTTCCCAGAAAGTACGTTACGTAACACCATTATCCTTTAAGCCCTACAATTGTAGCATGTGTTTAGCTGCGTCTTTCGCAGTGTTACTCTAGAAAGATCTGTGCGTGTTGCCGCATGCGGGATCAGCCTAACGCACCTGCCTGTGCAGAATAAATGCGATTTTCATTAGAACACGCATTCAATGAAACCGTAAGGTAAACGTGCTCCGGTTACCATTGATGATTACGCGAAGTAAACAAGAATGTAACGATTTCTGTGTTTACGTGCGACGAACGCACAACCGTCTAATAAAAATAGATGAACTTTGCCGCAATCAGAGTGAACGCGTGCCAAACTGAGTAACAAGCATGACTTTCGTTCGATTTTGCTAAAGGGGACAAAGTTAATTTATGTTTTCAAGATAAGCACACGGATAAATGCCGCGCGAAACAGTTTTCCTTGGTAACACCATTAAATTTCGATTGTTATCTTCAATCCCACCGATGTTTGACAGGTTTTGTCTTTTTTATTATTATTATTATAGCGACGAATCGGATAAGGCATTCAAAATGTTATTGGCAGTAAAAAGCTGGATTTTCCGTTCCCGGTTTTTATTGCCGTCTGCAAACAACCGATTCAAACGGCGATCGTATAACTGTAGATTCATGCTGTTTAAGGTATACGAACCGTTTAATTCGTATAAACAAGTACTGCGAATGTTTGATTAAAACTCATGGGAGTGGATTAACAGTACACATCGGACATTGACAACGTTTTTCGAAGGGAACTAAGAAAGGTAAACGTCTCTTACGTTAAAATCCAATAACTCTATAAATTCAATTTGAAAATGAGTAGCGTCATGTGCTTCGTGTTAATTAAATGGAAAATTTCATTTTTTAAGATATCTTACGCCTGACAGACGTAACGGTAATTGTTACTTTTTTTACTCTAGCCGCAAGGTAACAGCAAAACAAACGAAATTTCGAACTGTTCGCGATGGCGGTCAAATAATTGGTCGTCCTTTCGTTGCGTGTGAAACAGTTTTCAGTGGCAACACGAGACTTTAATTACCACGAAGCAATTGACACTTCGCTGTACGTACTTGAACGTGTTAAAATTGCGCGTGAATCGAGCAAGTATGGAGAAGTTCTAATATACACCTCGCGATCGTTTACTTTTTATCTTGCCTACTGCTCGCTAAAAAAATATGTCTAATCTGTGCCCGTGTAAAAGAAAAAAAAAACAAAATCGTTAATACGGATGACATGATTTATTGGTACAAGGCACGTAATGTATTCAGATTAGCTTTTATTGAACAAAAGGAGTCCGTTATTGTTAACTAGCAAGAAACTATCTTAGAATTTGTTCAAATATAAATTTTGCCAAATTAAAAAAATAGAAATTCGTATTCGATCGACTGTGAGTTGACGATTTTTCAATATAAACTCAGTTTCGTTCAATTAAACGAATAGAAATTCATCCCAAGATAAAAACAACAATAAATTCCTTAAGTCGAAGATATTTCTCTCGCGGCGAAGATGATTTTCCTTTTTGCCGTCGTACGACGCAGGAAAAAGGAAAAAAGCGGTGGCAGTAAAGCCTCCTTTAAAAGACGAAGCTTTCAGTTGTTTGTCTGGGTACACGGTTGTTGAATCGTTTTCATAAAGGTCAAATAACGCTAGAAGAGGAAATACCACTGTAAGTTAGCGGCAATGCCTTGGGCGATACGACGATTTTAAATTACAGACGTTAAGTGACGGTTGGAACAGACCTCTAAGAATGTAAAGAACTCCTTAAATACCCTGATCTCTGCACCTCTTATGGCTCTTTACGGCGAAAACAAGTCCTGCAGGTTACAACCGTACTTGTGCTGATATTTCTCAATACGGATATCTATAAATAGCGTCTTCTTCACCGGGTTCATTTTGGGTTAAAAGTGCGAGACCTTAAACTTGCTACGCCTGATTCAATTCACCTCTTTTTTTTTGCCGGTCACGTGGAAGAGAGAAAAAGGAATAAATCTCGTCCACGCGTTCTACAACGCAGCGCTTACTTAACGTTCCCTTGGACAGTATCATTTTTCATCACTGACATTGAACGGTCGAATGGAAAAGAATAATGAACCAAAAGCATCGATAATATTCTTGCCTTGTTCGATCATTAACGATTCATTAATTAACTGCTTACGTAATATGAAGCCAAAGATGCTATTCAGTGATCTGGGAAATCGGGAAATACAAATGAAACAGCGCTGAACGATAGAAGAACGGAATCGAATGGAGGAGATATATTTTAAATCGTAAAAAATTAAATGTAGAAAATATTGCGTACGACTAAGGGAAACAGTTTGGGCAGAATAATCGAATGATTGAAAAAAAAATATCAGACAGTAAGCATATTATTTGAAATGGTAAAAATATACAATTTATTGTACACAGGTATTAAATATCAAACCGTCGGAGAAACGAGGATTCCGTGCGTGCAAGTTATTGGTCATCGATTTTGTTATTGCAATCATCCAATAAATCAAGTCAACAATTTGCATTGAAATTTTCCTCGTGCAAAAATGATTTTTCTTAGTTAGACACGAGCAAGTACGCGTATCGTATGTCTTGGTACATGGAAAGATGCGTCATCAGAATTTCTATCTTCATAAATCGTTAACATTATTTTACGTTTGTTTGTTATACAAAAATTTGCGTCAATTCGCGCGAGCAGGTGAAGCACGACACAATGTCGAGAACAATTCTGGCAGTCACGTAGAGTAGCAATTCGCGGAAGATTATTTTTAACGGGAAGATCTTTGAATCTCTTCGTGTTTATAAAAGTAATTTAATCGGCGACTATCTTCGGCATTACTCGCGATCAGACGAAGGTTTTCAGATAGCTAGCAAATCATAGAGTCATTAAATGCTGAGCTCCTTGAAAGTTCGCGTTACAGCGCAAAGCGCATGTCTATATTTGTTGATCATTATTTAAAAAGATGAAAACATCACTTTCGCGTAAAAATAGTTACGTTGACGAGAAAGCCAGTCGATCGATCACCATGAAAGAAAGGACATCGACTTTGGTACATTTGTGTCCGTACCGTGAAATCTTAAATGATGCGTTAGTTTAATTTATACAATTTGTTCGACAATTTTTTTCTATCGCCAACAGGATTGAAGCCTCTCGATTCGTCTTGGATACAAGGAAATAAAAACGATGATGGTATTCATTTCTTTTGGCAAGGTTTCTTTCAGAATTTCGCGATTGGTTAGCACTTGCAACAATTCCGTTTGCAAGTATCAATGGATCAATCGCGTGCGTGAAAAATTGCAAAGCGTAAGACTGAACTTTTTTGAACTTTCTCTAAAAAAAATCAAAGTGTAAGGAATTAGAATTAAACCATTTTTTTCTTTTTTTTACAGAGAAATCAAAAGATGCATGGCTGAAATAAAATTGAAACGAGTCTCCACTCTTAAACGTTTCTTAAAATCTGTTTGAAAAAATGCTGGCAACTGTAAGATGAAGATATTTAATTGGAATTTATCCGCGCGCCTTGTTAATTTGGTAATCTGTTTTCGATTTAGTCATTGATAATTACATGGCGACACAATCGCATCATGCAAGTCGAATGAGTTTTTTAACTCGCTTCCATCGACCAACATTAGTCTCACGTGTAGTCCTAGTAGATTGTAAAATCTGCATTACGTGCGACGAGAAAACTACTCTGTCTCAATGACTTATGCCTCGCCGCGTACTGCACAGCGATTATTTCTCGTTTCATTATTTCCAATCGGCAGAACCGATAAAAATCGCGTCGTTGCCTACTTACAATGCCGCGATTTAAATCTCGAACCGAATGATTTAATCCGCAATAATATTTACGTGTCCGTAGAAACTCGCGAGAAACCTGAAAATCAGGATTTCCCGTACTTTTTGGCGTCGTACATTTTTCCACGTAAGTTTGGCCACGCGAATAAAACAGATATCCACTCTCCCATAAACATATCAAAACGTGACTAAACGTACATACGTAGAGACACGCAAATCGTAATAAAATTCTGTTGCAGTATATTTGAAAAATACGAGAGGTGAAGAAAAAAAAAGGAAAAGGAAAAATGTCGAGCGATAAGCACGTCCGAGGTCCAGACGTGCATGCATGTATATGTACGTGTACGATGATCGTCGGGTCGAATGTCAGACGCGCAAAAAAATAGCCAGTCGAGGTGTTACGGTTTCGCGAAAGACAGCCACCGGATAATTCTCCAGGAGGCCGAAAGATAAACGTGCACTGACCTATTGAGATTACGCGACCTGTTCGAACGGCGATCGGTTCACGATGCTCGATGACACTAGCTTCTGGCTTTGGGCAGAGAAGGGCAGCCGGCCGGAGGAATCTTCATGGGACGTTCACTATCATCGTGAGTCTTGAACTAGACTGTGCACAGGCACCGAAGAACTCGTTCCTTTCCCTCTTCCTTTTCTTTCAGTTCAGCTGAAGCCGGAGGCGGAGGGACACCCGAAGGTTGCCCTCGGCTTTAACGAAACCAAAATGGTTAGGATAACGCGGCATCGTAAATCGAGGCGTCTTCATTCGTGCAACAACTTTCGAGGCCTGGTTCTGATAGATCGCGCCGGTGTCCTCCGCACCGCTGATCTATGGACCGGGCACACCCGACGGCCGTTTTAACGAACAACCGATAAGTACACGCGATCCGATCTGAATAGCCGATCGAATTTTACGCGCGAGCCCAGGCGAGCGTTTTATTTTTTCGAACGAAAGAAAAGGAAAAAAGAACAGGCTCCGCATGTATTATTCAAATGTGTAACGCGAAAACAACGTCCGCGCATGTATGCATGTAGGTACGTTTATATAACGCCGGAGAGAAAAGCAGACGGTGGTGAATGGATCCACGGTTTTCCTTTACACGCGATATTTTACTATTCCGTTTGAACGCACCCGAATGATTTCGACGAAAATATCGCAAACAGCGGGACGAGTTGAATGAAATTTCGAGCGTAAAAGAAAGCATGCCTCTTTACATTACGATGGTCGTTCACTTTTTTTTTTCTCTTTTTTTTTTTTTGCATGCGATTCGCAGTCATTTAAAATACGTTGTTACACGTTATCGATAACGCGATCTTTGGCGTGATATCGCTTACATAAACAGATTTCCTTACATAAATATATATATATATACGTATATATAGATATCATTTATTTACGTCCGTCTAGAGTGAAACTCGGTAAAACTTGGACATTTTCATAGAAATCGGGCGCGTTTCCATTACATCACAATTTACTTACTACTGCGACGTTGCACAAACATACATACGCGTACCGCGTGCGTATCCTGCGTATACATACGGATTCCCAACGCGATCGATTTTATCGCGAAATCCTCGACGGTGAACGACGGTCGCCTCGACTCGGTTTTATTCAATTGTTATCGAAACCTTATAGCCACCACGTACGTACCAGATCTTAATCAAATCTGTATGTTGAACATGCTGCGGTTCCGTTGATGGATAGAACACAGGTAAGTTCACTTAGTCGCTCGATGCTAGATACACTTGATTGTACGGCAAGTAAACCGAAATACACGGGTAAAAGCTACAGGGTGGGAGATTCCTCCTTCCAGGCCCTATACACCCCACCGATTCTCACCTTTATTCGAACCAGTACCAAGCCACGCTTGACCAACACACCGATGGCATCGATACGTGAAAATTAAATTGTTGTAAATGCCAGTGAATCAGATTTTCCTTCCAACGGGTGCAAAAAAGCTGGCTCGAAGTCCACTCGTTCGATGGGAACGCGACGCGTTGTAAAATAAAAATGGGTTTTCTCCTCGGATAGAAGCGTAAATTTCGAGGTAGGGGAAAAATTGGATACTTCAATCGGAGATAAATTTTGGTAGTTAAATTATATTGGTTGTGCCAAATGAGAAAGTGGAACCGTTTGATATTATTCCAGCGGACCAAGATATCGGCGGGAATCCTCCTTCTCTCCACACACAGTTGTGCTGTTGCCTTTGTAGATGTTCTTTTTAGCGGAGTTACGTTCTTTCATTCTGTTTTGCTGGCTGTCTTCTTCTGCTCCGCCGGTATTGCTCGTTTTTTCCCTCACGGCTCCCTTCTTTACCTCCCCCTTAATCATTATCCCGCAGGTTGCTTATCACTTTTTATTTGAAAATGCCCGCTGCTATTTTTAACCTGGGCATTCTTCTTCCTCGCGGTCTTGTTTCTTTCCGGCTCGTCTTTCTTCTTACCAAGAAGTCCGCCGCATCTCTCTTCCCTCGGGTAAATAAAAATACGGCCCCAACCGTTCGTACGGGGCCTTATACATGTTTAACTTCGTCTCATTTTTGCAAATCGTTTTACTTTTTAATAACGATGTTGCACGAGGTAATTTCGCGGAGCAACGATCAAATTTCTTCTCCGTCTTCGCAAATATTCCCCGTAGGCAGGCGTTACATCTGCATTTCCATTTTTTTTTCTATTTTTAAACAAAATTGTTTACATAATTGTAAAAACGAAACGTTGCTTTTTCTCACCGGTACATATTTCCCGTTGTACAGTTTATAAACGTACTACACGGACGTGTACGAAACTTATTAACGTCTAAACAGAAAGCCTGTTCTTGCTGGAATATTTTCTGTAAAACGAAAGTTTTACACGGAGCGGAACGGAATAAAAAACAGACGAATCCGGGATGGCGCCGTTCATTCATTAAGTCTATCGTGTAATGGTAAAAGGAATTAAAAATTCATAGTAACAGTTATATTTATTGCTGATGCTAGTATAGCTGGAAGTAATTGAGCAGATTCAATATTAGCCTGGTCTGGTTAAGAATAGCCACGATGGGAATCCCGTTTGACCACCTTGCGTGCCAGTTGCTTACTGACTAAATTAGGGTGAATGTTCCGTTGTGCAAAACCGATCATTATTATTTTTCTTATCGAATGACAATATTAAATTATATCATTCCGTTCGATTGTTACTAAAATTATCTACAGGATAGCAAAATATAATCCTATGTAAACTAACAAAATCAGAATTATTACGTGTATGTACTTTAATATGTGGTACGTTATTTTTTTGCTACTTTTTTTTGTTCTTACTTTTTCTTAACTATTCTTTTCGTCGAGATCTGTTTGTAGAGTATTAACGTATATATTCGCATAATATGCATTCTTGACGCAAAGAAATTTGTTTTTCCGAGTAAACTGTTAAATAATTTATTACTGCTATCATATCACCACTGTTTGTTCTGTGAGAAACACATTTCAAAGTTAAATGATGGAATATTATTATCAACGTACAAATTCAATTTCGTAGCACATAATTAATAACTTATCAAATTAGAATGTTCAGTACTCCTCTTTTTTTGTTGGTATAGTAAGCAATGAAAAATAACAAGAATATGGTTCATTTTTTCGGTTAAAATTTCATTATAATTATAAAAATGAACAGAAATGAGTACAAGAAATCTTGTCAAAAAATTTTTTATTACTAGAAATTTTTTACAGACACGTATTGGAGCTATACGTCAATTTATGTGTAAACATTTATTACAAAATACATAACTATAAAAATAAATGAAATTTTATATTCTATATCAGCTTTCCAGTACTATTGTAGTTATACAAATTGGTTTTTATTAAATTTGGTATAGCATTACAACACGAGTAAGATTCTAAGATTTTGATCTAATATGTTTTTTGATGAAACATTTTAATACGCACGTATTTGATACAGAAAACTGGGTATCAAGTATATACTTAAAAATCACTTATTACGACGCATGATAATTTATTCGCATATAGTTGCGTGTACGTGCGAGATTTCTACAATAAATTAATTTCTTCTTTTATTTTTAACAGAAGGTAACATACTAGACAGTATTCGTGACAATATTAATAAACTAAGCTCAGTTTTGCAATTATATGAACACATTGAAGTACTTAAAACTCGTATGTTTTTCAAGTTGTGGCAGTAAAAGATAAAAAATATAATATTTATTGTCATTATGTTAAATCATCAGATTAGAACTGTTATTCACGTCACTATGTTAATATCTTTTACTACATTGCATTAAATAAATATATACATACATATATACAAAATAAATATCTTAAATAATGTTATGATTCGTTAAAAATCGATAATAAATTTAATATATAGGGATATATGTGTCTCACGATAGTATTAAATATATTAGTATATTTAATATAAAACTTACATTGTTACTGATGCAGTTTTAATAAAATATGGAAACAGTTATTTTTATTTCTTATATTAAAATTACACGATTAAACGAATTCTTGTTGTTACACTTCAGATCTCGTAACTATCATTGCATTAATTCGTTTTCTAATCGAGAGTATAAAGTATTCGAAAATATCCATTAGAAAAAAAAATTTTCTAAGATTGTGCGTGCAAAATTTCCAAATCAGTGTAAATATTTCCAAAACTATTTCAATAATCCTTCGTTTCTTATTTCAAATTCTTATTTCGATCTCTTAAAGCTTCTATTAATTCTGATTTAATTGGTTCTATAACTGTGATTGCAATCCAACCGTTTTGCACCATTTCTATGGTGCAAAGGTGGATGATTAAGAACACATATGGCACGTTACAACATACAGCATTTCTTTTTGTTTTTCTTATACTTTAATTCTAGCGGTGGTCTCTCGGACAACTGAAACTTTCTAACAATTCTTACTAATTCGTGAAATGCTTGGTCGACATTCATTCTTAATTTCGCGCTACATTCGATGTACGGGATTTTCAGTCGTCGAGCTTTGTTTTGCGCCTCCTCAATATCAATCTAAAACAGTTAATAATAACATGTATTATTAATTTAACATTCTTTATTCCAGAGCAGAATTTCTCCGTTATTACAGTACTTTTAACACTTTATAGTCCACACGAGGCAATAACTACTAGTGCCATCAATAGACTATAAAATGCTCCTGACATAGAAGGAATTAGAACTTTTTAATTTGATAAGATCTGTCTTCGCTCGTCGATTCAGAAATATTTTCTTCTCCAAACTACTATCTATACGTTCTAAAAGGTATAATGTACTAAGAAATGGTAGATGTTTAAACACATCACATATGCTAGCACCTAATAACTCTTCTCTCATTTCTTTTTACTCACTACTCTATGATAATCCAAATCAGCTTTGTTCCCAACCATAAGCATTGGAAACTCTTCTCGGTCTTTCACTCGAAGAATTTGTTTGTGGAACTTTTGTATCTCGTCAAAGGATGAAGGGTCTGTTATTGAAAATACAAGAAGGAATCCTTCGCCGCTTCTCATGTATTGCTCTCGCATAGCACTAAATTCTTCTTGTCCCGCTGTGTCCAGTACTAGAAAATTACATAAATATTATTAGCTTTGCAATCGAAATCATCCTACAAATATTGCTTTTTAAATATTCGTTAACTGACCATTCTAATGTTTTTTATAAAGTATCAATTTTCTAAAATTAAGTGAAATAAGGAATTCGTTTAATTGCGTAATTTAAAATAAACCAGTAAAATAAGTAAAGTAATAATTAATAATACGTTTTGTGCCACATATTGCCAATTTACTTACTGTCAAGTTTCGCGGGAACGTCGTCGATAACGCATTGTTTGGTGTAAGAATCTTCGATGGTGGGATCGTAATCGGTAACAAAGTAACTCTGAAAAAGTATGTACATATATACATATATATATTAACCACATTTGCAAAATTTTCTAATCATAAATAATGAATAAGGATTACATTACAGATAATAGTGACAATTACAACCATAAAAGTTTACAATCTGCAGTAATGTGTTTCAAAGTAACTCAAAAATAATTTCGTATCGATAGAATAGAATATGCGATTTTATCGAATAAATTATCAGAACTCGACGTAACTATATCGATAATTCTATCTGAGGTTGTATGACATAATCAGTAATAAAAGCGGGCTACCTCCTACTTTTAACATGTTCGTCGGAGGATGTACATCGCGAATGGTCATAATTAAAATATAATATTCAATTGGTAGTCTTAGCATCACATTTAAATGTGAAAATATTCTAATGATACTGAAATATAAAATGATCGTTCTATCTTTACTCAAACGGACCAGGAATTACGTATGCATTAAAATGAATTCGACTGACAAATCTAGTGTATACACAAATAAATGACACGTGTGTACGTGCACGTAACGCGTGTACGTGTACGTTAGCAGACGTTATACATACACAAGCAGACGATACGCACGCTATATATACGTTCACGCGCGCCCACGCACATATCGGCTACACCTATTGGCCATAAAAAGTACTCACTTGAATGAATTGTATTGTAATCGCAGATTTTCCGACACCACCCGCGCCAACGACGACGAGCTTGTATGTCTGCGCGTAGCTCTGTTTGTCACCTGGCTTCGACATTTTTCATATGATCGATGGGGTTTTGGCTCGATTTAGAGGGGAATCTCAGTGACACATATCGAAAACCGCAACGACGAAACGTAGAAAAATATAAAATCGAGGCGCGTTCACATGCGAGCACCTAAGCGTTCCTTTACGTCAGATGTGGCGATACACCGAGTGCTGCATTATTTCCTTGCCAACCGCCACGATGTTCGCGCACTTCAGCGCAACACTGGGTGCCGTGGATCTTCTGTAAAGAGGAAGGAAAAAGAAAGAAACGCGAACCTACGGAAAACTATGCTAACGAATGAAACGAAAGAGGTACTGGAAGAAATACCCCTCCACCACGTACGTGTGCCTTTACGCGCGTGTGCGGGTGTTCACGTGCATGTATACCCATATCGTTGCTATTTCGATTGATTGCGCAGTCGCTATTACAATACCGCCCTCTTATATACGCGTATGCCTACTTAAAGTATCTTGCGAAGTAAACGGTTTCAAAATCACTCGATTTCCATCGCGATACCGATCGCAAATTGATATCGTTTGCAGCTACTATTTTCAGGAATGAACAGTCCCCAGGAGTTGTCCTGTCCGTTATTAAAAGGAGGAAAAATTTTCTATATTTTCATCTGAAAACGTATTTCGGACCAAACGGTATATGTATGTTGTATTATTATTAAAAACGCGTCGCATTCAGTAGGTATATTGTTGCTATTCGTAACGTAAATGTGTTCGACTTCTGTACACTTGAATTCACGATTGGACTTTTAATTATTTTAGAGGAAATAAGTTTATTAAAGTTAAACTTATAAAGGAAATTATATACATACACACGTACACAGTAAATTACGCTAACATCGTCGTTCAGCTTAATTATAATCAACTCTTTTATTATTTAATTATAGAATATCGAAACAAATTAGGAAATTAAATATAATAATAAATTATTAAGTTAATTGAAATCAAATATTTCTTAAAAATTATGTATATAGTATGGTGTGCTCCCTATTTGTTAGAATCCGCCAACACAAAGTGTATCAATTTACATAAAAAAAAAAAAAATTCGATTAAAACGAGGCGCTCTGATAACAGGAGTAAATCATCGATAAAGTATTGATATTTTTGGAATCTGGTTTATTACTGAACTCTCTTAAATAGCATTGCCGATGGATTTTAAATGTAGATATTCAGGCTCTTTTTGTGTTAACAACGATTCGAACAGACGATAACTGAATGAAACAAAAATATCTCGTGTCCTGAAATCACGTTTTCGTATTGCTTTACTACACGTCAGGCTCGTTCCACTTTATTTGGTCGTTATTTCGCATTATACCGTCTTCTTTTTTTTTGTTTTTCTCTTTCTTTCATTCCAACAATCGTCGTGTGTTACGATAGAATTGCAGAGGTACAAAAGGCACGGGAGACTTCATCTCAAAGATAAGCGCTTTCCATATAAAAGTACATTGAATCGTACGATCGATCGTGTGTCTCTACGTTCGATAAGCAGGAGGCTACTAATACAACTTAGGTGAAAACACTGCGTTTTTTTTTTAGTACAAGCGCATCATTGTAGAAATATAGATTTCGTTTCATATAATATCGTTCATCGTGTTATAAACAATCGGCGAACGTGGTTCAACATCAACCTTTATCCCTTCGTACGGAATAAATTTCGTTGATTAGTTCGAAAATTGCTATCGATGCGTTACGTAATAACGTACCATACGTTCTGCAATTGTAACGATAATAGAGAATTGTATGCAAACCAACGTTTGTTTAAAATCCATCCAAGTTAAACGAGTTTCGTGGTACTTCAATAGCAAACGACATCTATGCGTTTTATTTGAAAAAAAAAAAACAGAAATGAAGTGAACAGCGAGAGAACAAGAATTTAAACAAAAAAAAAAAAAAAAAGAAAACTTGTTACTTGAGGTAACTAAATATACAGGAAATTAATATAATTAGAAATTACATAAATAATCTAGATAATAAATGAAACTGTATGTTTAGAAATTATTAGAAACAATCGCTTAAACAATCTTGAAACTACTGTGTGCTTACATGCGTGTTGTGATATTTAATTATATTAACTTGTGTCTTTAATCTTAAATACAAAGGTATACAAATGTCTGTATAAACGAAATACTTATTATATACTCGTAAAGCAAGGCATTTTAATTAATATAAACTGGGCAACTAACACGAGAAACTAGAAATATTTATATGTACATTCTTTTGGAAACATCTCACTATATTTCGATCGTTATTATTTCACGACGCTCTCGATTCGAAACAAAAAAGGCTCACCAGCGATCCTCTCGATACTTTTTCAGCGTTTAACGTTCAAGTTGCTCGGGAAAACAATCTAATCGCAAAGTGAAATCAAACAAAAGGTGGCTGCTATCATTAAAAAATGAACACATATAAAATCAGACATTTTCTTTTCTAATTCAATAATGTTTCACAAAGCTTTCATTATACACGGTATAGTTGCATAGTATGTACATTTTTTTTTCTCTGTTTTTGTTTTTTGTTTTTTTTTTTACATAACACATAATATTATTTGATTATTACGGAAAATTGTTAATATATTTTGGTTCCAGTGTTTTCTGATCTCGAACGACCTATTTACATCTTTTAAGCAATTAAAATTTTCCCATCCTATTTTGTTTTCAAAAAAAAAAAGGTACACAATTTTATGATAATTGAAACGTTGCACTGGAACGTTGAACATTGCACATAATGCATCTTTTTCTTTTCCGTCAATATAATCGGGTGTGTTTTACTGTAATCTTTGAAAAAAACAAAAATTTCTCTTTACCATTTTATTTATAGATCTTTACTTTCATCTTACTGCACTGCGTTTGCAATGTACGAAATAAGACTGGGATAGAAAAATTTACAATGCACTCGAATCGTATTACTTTCCCCTAGAAGTATATGCAACATAATACCTTATTAGACAAGTATCTTTTTTTTAACTTTTAATCTTTAATTAAGGCCCCGCGTTATATTCGGTTTGACTACTTTTACCACGCGCAAAAAATTATGTTTTCGTATTATACTTAGATGACGGTCTCTGTACATTTCAATAAATATTTTTAATTCATAAACAAAATATTACTATGTTCAAAAAGCATTTGAGAATATTATAGCATCGTTCCTCTTTTTAGTCACATCATACAATACTACACACTTTGCTATAATCATTCCTTATACTTTTTGCCTCGTATCATTCCTCAAGGATGGCTTACAAATAATATTTGTCTCAACGAACCGAACAATATTTTACAGCAAATAAGATGTCTGCTCTTAATTTCTCATACGTTTTCTTTTTCACGCTCCTAAAATAATCTTTCTTTTCATGCGTAGGTTGAACTGTATTATTTCACTTCGATTATGTGCCTTTCGTTTCATGTTAAAAAAAAAAAAAAAAAAAAAAAGAAACCGAAAACGAAATAATTCAGAAGAATTATTCCTAGGAAGTGGATCAATTTCATTGTATTGTCTGACACAAATGATTGTTGATGTTTCCTGTAAAAAAATTTCTTTCCCTAAATCTGTTCATCTAGTTCGAGTGTTTATAAAAAATTTCATAGTTGAGTTTTTAAAAAAACTAATATACATTTGTGTTCTAGGTATTCTTTCGTTTACAGTCGCCCAATAACTGCCCACTTCGGTTGTTTACTTCTGTCATCTGTAATTGGTTTTCCCTAATGTTTTTATAATACAGCAGTAATGACAAGCAATATCAATGCCAATGAAAATGATGATGGTAATAATAGTAATAATACAATATAGACGACGAAAAAGAAGCCTTTTTCAAAGAGTATCTTTTGAATTTGTTAATACACTGTCACAGGTGTTGGAGTTAAAGTGTTACACATGTATGTATATCAAGAGACTCCGTATCACGGACTTTTTTTTTCAACCATTTGTTTTCTCATGCTTCTGTTTTGCCTAAGAGATGCTTCTACGTCAATTATGAATAATGATGATGCGAATGATAATAATAGCAATAATAGTAGCGGTGATAATAACAACAATAACAATAATAATAAAGGTAATTTTGTGATGTCGATGACGAAGATGATTATATCGACGATAACGATAATAAATGAATAAAGTAAAATTAATAATTGCAATGATAACGAACGTTCTCGAGAATGATAATCACGTTAGAAAATAATTCCCAGTTGTATTTCCTTTAGTAGCGTGGTCGATTTAATAACTTTGAAACGATCGAAGTATCAATTCGATTAATTAATGAGAGTCGACAATGAGTGACAAGGGTGGTACTAACGTGAGCATTTTATAGAAATAAAGAGCAATCATAAATTGCAATAGAAATCGGTTTAATAGATTGATCGTCGATCAATCTCTTTAATATTTTGCAGGGATTCTTCACAAGTTTTTTTTTCAGGATAATAATAGAATAAGATAATAAAATTACTAATCAATAATAACATAAGGCAATATGTGGAGGATCTGGCCATTGTAACTGGGCCTAGCTAGCATCTGATGCCATTCACGAAATTCTTGGTCTGGTTGACTATACACATTGTTTACACCGTTTACTTCCGACTTTACGTCATCCTTTACTTCTGGCTTCTCGTTAGAGGTCGAAGTTAAAGAGGACAATTTAGGTTGGAAGTTCCCGTTCAGTCCTTCTATACACTGCGCGTGTAACCTTTCTATATCCTCCGCAGTGACTTCTCTAGGTCGGTATTCGGTACTGTTTCGATCATCCGTCGATTCCGTTTCACAATCACTCCAATCTACCGTACTCGGATCTATAGGCGGTAACTTGGCCAATATCTCTTCGACCGTTAGATCCTGACACTTCTCGGGTTGGCTTTTCTGAACAACATTCGTAACTGACTTTTCTTTGTACACTAAACCGGACTCGTCGCACTTGGATGATGCGACGACGTCCTGACAGTTTTCCGTGGGCTTCAGCCGGCTTTCCGGCGACGCCTCCGAAACTGCGTTCCTATGGGACAAATTGTTCTGGGGGCCGCGAAGAAACTTGGATACTTGTTGCTCGTTGCTACCCCTCAGAACGTCATCCATGCTGGGCGATTCTACACTTTGACTAGGTAGAGCACTCGAATTAACGCTAGAATTAGTGCCGCGTGCCCGTAAATCAGCCAGCAGCTCCTGCGTCGTCTTTAACTTAGGATTCCTCGAGATACTAGCTAGTTTCTCCTTCACGCGATCCTCCAGCACGGGCTGCTTCTTCGTCGACTTACTGCCCTTCTTTCTACCACGTTTCTTTGGTCCTGAATCGTCAGGATCGGTGGAAGACTCCGTAAACTGATCAGAGATTCTTTCTTTAATTGCGGGGCTAGGCACTTGCATATTTAAATTACCACTTATATTCTCGCCGTTTAGGCGTTGTTTCTTAACGAAGGGTTCACTTTCGGTGATTGAGTCTGAGTCGTGATGCTGATAATTTTGTTGGTCCTTTATGTGTTCATCTTTTCGAAGGCGTTTGTTTGAACTGTGAGTTCGTGGCACTGCTTCGATCGAGTGGTGTTGGCTCGACGAGCCGAGCGTCGGTGGCACGTCGGAACTCGTCCTGTGGTTGCTGGTCACTGTAATTGACTGCTTGTTTGATGATGAGTTAGGAGAATGCGAATGATCACTATGCGCAGACAGAACTGGGCTAAGAACCTGTAATCGAAATGATATCGTATTTTCAACTGTCTTTCCTGAATGGAAAATGTATTACGCACAAAAATTAATTCAATATTTGTTGGAGAATAATTATTACTTTTCTTACTTTCCACCTACTTATGCTCATAGAATACATACACTGACGCACAATATTTATTACTTAAGCAAAGGTATTTATATACGATACAAATGAAAAAAGAAAACGTTAGCTACTTACTCTGAGTGGGGTAGTATCTCTCAACAATGGACTTTGAGGCGGCATTAGACCTCTTAATGCCGGACTCTGTGGTTTGAAACATCTTAATGCAGGGCTATGTGGTTTTGCTCCGTTAAGAGCAGGTGGTGCTGTGTCTGCTGGTGTAGGTTGTGGAGTAGAATGGGCAGAGGGTAGAACCATATCTCGCCATCGCCGTACCAAATCCTTTGCACGCTTTGCCAAAGCGTCATTGTTTGTTTTTCGTCTGAGTTCATTAATGTATTTTCCAAGCCTTGTAATCTGGAATATGTTCAAATTGAATTAAAACTAGTATAAATAAGTGGGTAGTCGATTGACTTAAAGCAACAAAGTACAGTGTGATAACAAAACACTTGTACACTTGCCGTGCTCTGTGGAAATATTCGGCGTAACTTCATAAATTAATTTTATATAGCGACAAGATGATGCACTCTATTGAGTATCATAAAATTGTAAAGTTTAATATACTATATTTGTATAGCTATTACCTCAAGCACCTCTTTAGTGATCGCCGTCTTTTCCAGGGCCGTAATGACATCCACAACAGCTCCCATGTCGATGACCTAGTAAATTTTATTAACCATGTCATTTCGAAGAATCAGTTCATTTGATGAAATATTATTCCTTCGCAGAGTATAGTTTATAACAAATTCAAACGATTTTATAGAAAGTTAACCATATATTGTAATTGAAAAGATTCTTTTATAATAATATACACAAGCTGCCCATTTCTCTAATTTTTCTCTGTATAATATTTGTATAAATTAGTATAAATACCTTTGCGCAAATTGAATAATTGCTACAAATTGTTGTTGCCACATTGCATGTTTTTACATAACATATGAAATATTAATAGATATTCACTGCATTGTATTATGAAAACAGATTAGTGCAATTTCATTCAATCGGCTTTAATTATTACTAAAAACGGAAATGAATAAATAATTTATGTTAAATTCATTTAAAAACATTTTGTACACATTCCACAAATTCTCTTACATCACCCAAGTGGCTTCACTAAATTAAACAAGTTAAATAAAAAGGTCTAGATTCAATACTTAATAAAATGCTTTAATCAAACGTTTTAACGGTACACAAAAAATGTTAAAACATTAATAAATTAATATCTACATTTAACGTTCTCTATACTTTTTTAAACAGCAAACGATCATCGTTTTAGCGACAATAATATATTTGCAATATTTACGATCTATACGTTAATAATTCGGAACGTAACAAAAGAGTCTCGATTCTATGTTTTATCGTTCGACAACGTGTGAATTGCACGGTGAAAAATGAATGATCGAATCCCTACGAACTGCAAAAGGTAAACAATAATAGTGCAATTTCGTTATTGGTACATGATATATACATGGATATACGCATATGCGAACGTATAAAATTCTCAACAAATACAACGAATATAAATAATCAACACGTGTCTATATACATTTTTTTTAATCTGCAGCGAGCGAGAAGCGTTTCGACTCGCGGCGATGCATACGTTTATCCGGGGAAAAGTTCGTGAAAACGGCGATCGGGCCAGGGGGAACGGTGTACGCGAGAAATGGTAGAATAAAATAAAGGGGGTAGAAGAGACGAGAGGCGTTCTGGATCTGGTACGCGGAATATTACTCCGGGTAGACGTAGCGAGGACCGCGGGCGTGTTAAATGCCAGTGATTCACGAAGGTACGAGAAATGATAATGCAAGTTGGCGGTAATATAGTGCGGTATCCCGGGGTGTAACAGTGTGTCTAAAACAGTGGAGGCTGTTCCCAGAAACGAGAGACGGGAACGAAAGCGGATCCTCGGCGAGTTCCATCTCGATTTTCGGTCATTCCACCTGTGTACATTGAGGTTATGCTCCAGGTAGTCGACAACGCGTTTACGTTCCCGACGGTGGGTGCACACACTCGTGCAAAGGGGATACTCGTCGACTGGCATCGGACGTACACACAGGAAGCGTATTACTCACTCACACGCGGAGCCGCCGCTACACTACATTCTTAGTGACTCTCGCGCACGCCACTGGTACAGGCACACGGCGCACGGGGGATCGAGAGTGGCCCGATAGCCGTTTGCGTGAACGGACGGACGGCGCATCGCGGATTCATTCCGCTACTTACATTGTATTCCTTATCAAGTGATTTCAACAATCTTTCGGTGAGCTCGGTGCAATATCTCTGCATCGGGGGGGCACACTTTGGGCCCTCGCGGGGAGATTAGGTTAGCGGAAAATCGGCTCCACGCGTCCGAGTGTCACGAATACGAGAGCACGGGGGGACTTGCAATGGCGACTACTGAACTGTGCTCCGCTCGCATGCCCTCCCTACCTCCCAAATGCCTCCTAGTCGCAGCCCATGCATCGTCCCTAGCCCCACGCCGCCTCATACTGCCAGGCGAACGCTACTAGCTCCTCTCGTGGTTGGACGAGACTCCTAACCGTTATCACACCTCCCTTCTATCCCCCACCTAACAACCAGCCGCTCGAATCGAATCGGGAACGGAATTTCACAGCTCACTTCAAACGGCTCTTCTTTTCGTCCTTTCAGCAATTTTATCGAAAATTTATCCTCTTTTTTTTCTTTTTCTTTTTGAAAACGTTCCGCCTTGCACGCATCTTTGCGCGTTTATTGTATTCTTGTGCTATTGGTTAGTGTACCCGAGACTTAAACTGGGTAGCGTGCAACAGCGATCATCGGAGTACGAGATAGAAATTTAAATCGTACGACGAAAAGGATGCTCTATTTGGAATGATATTTTTTAAATGTCTACGTTGCGTAAGATTTTTTTCAATGATTTAAAATTTTTACCAGCCTAGGACGAATGTGTATTCTAGACGATATGAATTATTGTATTTTGAAAATCAAATTTACAGCGCAGGAGCGACGAGGTGAAGTTAGCCGCGCGCAATTTGTGCAGCCAACGTGAGAGGCGGAAATGTAACTGTTCTTCCTTTTATTTCTGATATACAGTACAATGAATTTTCATAAAAATATGTATGCATGTATGTATGTACATGTATGTATGTATGTATGTATGTATGTATATATATATATAACAACACAAGAGAGTTATATTTTTAAAAACCATACATGTACAAATGTTTGAAAAAGGACAATAACCACGTAAATATCAATTGCTCGAATGAAAATTGAAATGTATCCGTGCATTACGATCATTACTTTTCAAATAAATTATCGCAGTTTGTGTGGGTAATGTGTGCTCGATAAGAGAAATTGTGCTCGGATGAACAACTACTTTCTACTATCAGAAATCTACGAATCACTCGTTTCATTGTAAATATTGTTACACGCTCTTTATCAAAGTAGTACATGTGTGTTGGTAATTAACAGTTTTTCTCGTGCGGCATTTATAACCTCTATTGGAAAATTTCGAAAATCTTGATATTCATCCATTCGAGCACGTATCGCCGCATTCGTGGGACTCGAATTGATAGGAAGATCCCTTCGACGAGTACGAGGAGATTAAATATTCAACGCGGTAAGACAAGTCATATGATTTTCTACGATTCCCTGCAAAATTGTATGTTAACTGTGTATCTTCTCTTTTATGCGTACGATTGCATTTTCGTTCCGTTTCCGAGGCGAATTATCGGAAAACGACGGATTTAGGATCGTTTTGTCGCGCTGCAAAAGGATACAAGCATTTCGTGTATTAAGGAAACATCGAGGAAGCTCGCGCATGTATTATCTTTCTGAAGTTGCATGTCGTATGGTGAATAGATTTTATCGAAATCGTTCCCAAGAATTGCGTTCGAGGATATCGTGATGCAACTGTAAAAAAACTCAAAATCGTCGAATGAAATTTCATTTTCGAGGGAAAAATTGAGTTCAGTGAAATTAATTTTACCACAACATGCCCATGGAAATATTATTTATAGATATTTAATAGTTCACATGCAAATATATTAAATTCCATAACAATTATTGCCCAATGGTTTATGGATCATCTGTTTTAAGTACTTTAATTTCATTTTGAACACAGCTGACGCGCGTATTGCACTCTTTCGTTATAACAGGAACATTTATGCAATAAGTTTTTGTAAAGTGCAAAGCAGTATAGTTACATATGTACATACGTATTTATTTATTAACTTATTTATATATACATATATATACATAATCGTGAACAATTGAAAATAGTCGGTAACATTAATTTAATTTGTTGAAAAACTTAATATAATATGAAAATTGTAGCATTTTAAAAATAAGGTTAAGTAGAACATATGTTCATCTAATTTTTTCTATATTTATATAAACGCCTTTTTAAAGATAATAGTAAATTACTTTGTTCACATATAGATATAATTACTGTATAATTAAGAGATATGTAATAATGTATATTGTATACTTTTGATTTTTTATGATAGATGTTTTGTCTTTAATGGTATTTGTTGATAGCTAGTACGTATAAAAGATTTATTCTTTACATGATATATAAGGTATTTAGTAAAATGTAAAATGGCAAAGTTAAATTATAAAATAGTATACGATTCAAAATTGAAATCAAGTATTTTCCTTTTTAGAATATTTTAGACTATCTTGTGAACGCTTTCAGATACTCAATTTGATACGCATTCGTTGACAAATTGTATTCATTTTTCTTTGCATTCTATTCTTCGCAGGACTTCTGTTAAATGAAACATATTCATCCGAGCATATTTTCTCCTGTATGAAATGTTTGACAGGGAGTTAAAAAACTAAGGGACTTAAACTTGGTACTTTTTTTTCTACATGTAAATTGATATTGTTTTCTTATAATTAAATAAAATTCAAAGTATTTGTCGTGATCTAGTTACGTATATTGAAATTTGTAAATGCAGACTGTTGCATTGATTTTGACCAATTTTTTGATACCAACATAAATGTGGCCAATCAATGAGAAATTGTAACACTAGATAGAGCCACTCCCCATTGGGCGACTGTCGGCCACTGATTGTGCGTTAGTGTTAGATAATTGATCAGAATTTACGCAGCAGTCTGTATCAATATTGTGCCGAAATTGTAAAATGTGAAAGTTACTAGGAAAATGTATTCAGACAAAGGATGAATGCCATCAAAGATGAAACTATATATATGTTCCAAAAATGATTTGAGATCACATAGAAATTAGAGACAATAATTTGTAGCATTGATAACAAGGGGGAAGATAGATAATTGATTTTTAAAATAAAGTATAAGGGGCAAGGAATGTAAATATAATAATTCAATGTTCAATGAGTACAAGTTTTTAATAGAGTTTTACACTTGATACTAACAAATTTTGGATAATTCGGAAAATAAATTTCTTAACATTATGGATTACAATGTTTTATTGCTATAATTTTAAACATTATTCTATCATCGATTAATTTGATTCTGTACTTTTCGCCTATTTACAAAGGTTTCATCGGGGTCAAAGTACAAGAAATATTTGTATTCAAAACAAACTATATTTTAATCAAAATGTATATTGCACCATTACCAATATCCGTTTATTACAGTACACACACTTGTAAGGTCAATAATCGACTAAACAATAGAATAATTTCTCTTTCCTAATTTTTATTTATCTTCTAATAATATTAAAATTTTTATTAATATAATTAAACTCTTATTCACATACAGATAATAAAATAATTTAAAAAATTTCATTTACAAGAGCGCACGTTCGGTAATTTTTCATTCATCGACATATCTATATAAACAGTGACTGTAATAAATAATTAAACAATTGCAAATATATATCAAATAAAGGTTACTATTTGATATTAGAACGTTTACAAAAATTATATATATTGAAATGCTCGGAATTGTACTAATAAAATGATCGAAAGATTTTTTATCAACATTACTTTAACCGAAGTTGTTCACTGTATCGATACAGTGACTTAAAAGAAATAAACAAGCATATGCAGCGATACAATATTACTTACTCCTTATATGAAATAATTATTCAATCAATGAAATTATCCCAAACTTTCTATAAATGTATAAATTGAAGAGCTGCGCGATAAAAGGATAACATTTCATATATCCTACATTTTGGAAAAGCACGAAAGACTTCTAAGATTCGACGAAAGGGGGTACCAGTGTTATCCTCTTTTCTACTCAGCTATTCAATTGAATATTTTCGAAGGTTGCTTCGAAGAATTCCCAATGTATTGTTTCACCGACAATTCGACTCGAATGAAGCAATATTACCTACAGTTTGTATTTTGTACACTGGTTCTAAGACATTCTCCGCTGAAAGATTCATTTTCATTCCATCCTGTCTTTTGCTCAGCGAGCGAGTGTCTTATATCTTTTTTTTTTTTTTTTTGGAAATAAATATTTATATAGAGTTTGGTTGCGACGAAAAAATAAATTTTTGCAAGAACGAGGGATTGGATCAAACCAGTGGTCAATGATGGAGGCCTCCAACTTTCAGCTTTTTCGACTGGCGTACCGTCCTGCTCGTCTCGCTGTCCGAAGATTCTGACTCTGTGTCATTGTATCCAGGCATTGGTACCCCTTCTGATTTAGTCACTTCGCACGTCTCCGCAGCAAAGTTGCCTGTTATCTTTGCTTTTTCAAGCGCCCGAACTGCAAACATAGTAGAGCACTGAATACTTATCAATAAATAAAATAAAACTACAATAGAATTGAAACACTATTAAGTTTTCTTTGTAAACTCTACTCGAGTATTACGTATGAATGTATTCCAGTTTTTACGTTACTATTTACTTTGGGATTCTAGCAGATTATTCTGTCGTTTCAAGTCATCGATATCCTGTTGATGCGAGGTATTTTTACGCCGCATAAACTGTATATATTCAGCGGCCTTCTTGAGTATTTGCGCTCTACTTGCAACCTTCTCTCCTTGCAATGCGGGTACAGAATCTCTAAGGCTCGAGAAGCTGTCCTTAATGTGATCCCTGCGTTTGCGTTCCAGCGCATTGTGGTGTGCACGTTTTTCTGCCTGAAAGTATAACTTCGTTACTCTCTACTTTTTATACCGTCGTTCAAGCATTTCAAGCTGTAATTACCAAACATTAATCGCTACCTTTAGCCAAAGACTATCGCTATCGAATACATCCCGATGCGCTTTAAATGTATTAAAATTGATCGTTTTCCAATCAGATTTAGAATACAATTTTAAAGTTTAGTAAAGATGTATTGATTAGAATACTTTCGTTGCCTTTGAAAACGTGTTTGAACAATCCAGTGAGAACAGAGAAACGTTTTCATCGACTTGTTGATTAAATGGAGCGGAAAACGTCAACCTAACCTCAAGAATATCAATATTGTGCAATTTATCGAGAATATACGTTTGTAATATTGATCGAATAAGAAATATCGCGAAGTGAACGGAATTAGAAAGCGAAGATAGAAGAAATAGCGAACGATGAACTTACTTGGGAGTAATATTGGGTGTTATTTGAATGCCTCTGTCGAGAATCGGAGTCGTCACCTTCCTGAAAAACGATGTCTTTGATAAGTTTAGTCGATGGGGCGTCTTTAAGGACTTACATCACTCTCGATATCGATGTCTCGATCATCGTCGCTCATTATAATTTCGTCGGATGCTTTAGTGATTGGTAAACAAAAGAGTTTGACAAATATCTGTATATAATTAATCTGCGTGTATACACACAGTGTACGCGCAAGATTCGACGGAAAAGTGAAAATCACCAGTAATTTGTCATTCTAGTTCTTTTATTTTAGAATAGATGCAGCGTTTAGCGATACATCGGTTGGTTGACGTTAAATAAAATCTTTTACTGTATCGTGAACGATTAACAAATTACATATGTGTTTTGAATCGATGCTTTTTTTTATTTGCAAAATTCGAGTACGCTAAGAGGTTATGTTTTTGGCTACGATAATGTTTTAAACTGTTCTAATACAAATTTGGACAGTGTTTGCAATTTATTAACCTGTCGTCGAATTACATTTATGATTCTTTTTCAAAATTGAATCTATAAATATTCTGTTATTTAAAATTCTAGTACTAGTGGAGTACAGCTGTTTAAATAAAGAAATTCGTTGATTTTCATTGAATAGAAAGAGATAGGTAAATTAAATCTCCCGCTTTAGAGGTAAGAGAGAGAAAGATACATAAGGAAGCTATAAAAAAGAGTGAGACAGATGATACTGACTCTATTCTGGTACCCGTGGCGCCATCTCTGTGAAAAGTGCTCAAACTGGTCGCTCAGCATTATCGACAGTGAAGCGAACTACTTACCGACCAGTGGCGCCATCTCTGTGGCGAGTGCTGAAACTACTCGTCAAATAGTTTCCGCGCTCGCCACAGAGATGGCGCCACTAGTCGGTAAGTAGTTCGCTTCGCTGTCGATAACGCTGAGCGACCAGTTTGAGCACTTTTCACAGAGATGGCGCCACGGGTGCCAAAGTAGAGTAAGTATCATCTGTCTCACTCTTTTTTCTAGCATCTTTCTCTCTCTCACCTCTAAAGCGGAAGATACAATTTATCTGACTCTTTCTACTCAATGAAAATTAAGGAATTTCTTTATTTAATCTGCAGTACACTAAAATTCTGTAATTAAGATGAGAGAGAGAGAGAGAGAGAGAGAGAGAGAGAGAGAGAGAGAGAGAGAGACAGAGAGAGAGAGAGAGAGACAGACAGAGAGAGTGAGAGAGAGAGACAGACAGAGAGAGACAGAGAGAGGCAAAAAAAGCGGAAACGAAGTCAGGAAGGTAATAGATGTGTAATATATATTATATTTCTATTGGTATTCATTATTTTTAGGGTAATTGTTATATTTTTATGTTAATATAAAGCTGGAAGCAGAGCTTTGAAGATTAAGTGCATTCAGAGGAATATCTTTAATTAATCACTAATTATCCAGTGGTATACTTCGAAAATTATAAGTAAAAGTGGACAACGAGGAGCTGAAGGGTTTCCATGGAAGAAAGAAGAGGACAATCTATCGCAGTACTAATTTTTTACCATTATATATTAACTTTCAAGCATAATATTATATTTGCTTTTACATTATGTTATAGTAAGAATACTCTGTTTGTAAATGTATATAAGGTTTCAATAAATCTCTAATTATTATTAACAAATTGTTTAATCAATTAACGACCTGTCCAGCAGTCCTAGAAACCCCAACCCCAATCCTTAAACGAGATGAAACTCGTAAAAAAATAGTCCCGCACAGAATTAAACTGATTGCGAGCTGAAATGCATTAATTCCCGGTAAATGACGTCACTTCCTAGAATCTCTGGAATTCCAGGAATTCTCGATGACGTCATTTCCAAGAAGTGGCACTATTCGAATACCTCCTCATATGTTATGTTCTCCTGATACAAAGTCGATTTTTGGGGGTTTCGATCGAAAAATTGCGAAAGTATCAGGAGAACATGACGTCACAGGAGGTATCGGTAATTCCAGGAATTCTTGATGACGTCATTTCCAAGAAGTGGCACTATTCGGATACCTCCTATGACGTCATGTTCTCCTGATACATTGCCGATTTTTCGACCAAAAATCTGAAAATCCGACTTTGTATCAGGAGAACATAAGTAGTGAGGAGGTATGCGTGCCACTTCTAGGAAAATGACGTCACTTCCAAGAATCGCCGAAATTCCAGGAATTCTCGATGACGTCATTTCCAAGAAGTGGCACTATTCGGATACCTCCTATGACGTCATGTTCTCCTGATACATTGCCGATTTTTCGATCAAAATCTTGAAAATTCGACTTTGTAACAGGAGAACATAACATATGAGGAGGTATTCGAATAGTGCCACTTCTTGGAAATGACGTCATCGAGAATTCCTGGAATTTCAGCGATTCTTGGAAGTGACGTCATTTTCCTAGAAGTGGCAAGCATACCTCCTGTGACGTCATGTTCTCCTGATACTTTCGCAATTTTTCGATCGAAACCCCCAAAAATCGACTTTGTATCAGGAGAACATAACATATGAGGAGGTATTCGAATAGTGCCACTTCTTGGAAATGACGACATCGAGAATTCCTGGAATTTCGGCGATTCTGGGAACTGACGTCATTTTCCTGGAAGTGGCAAGCATACCTCCTGTGACGTCATGTTCTCCTGATACTTTCTCGATTTTAGCGATCGAAACCTTGAAAATCGACTTTGTATCAGGAGAACATGACGTCATAGGAGGTATCCGAATAGTGCCACTTCTTGGAAATGACGTCATCAAGAATTCCTGGAATTCCCGATACCTCGATTCTTTCGATCGAAACCCCGAAAATCGACTTTGTATCAGGAGAACATGACGTCATAGGAGGTATCCGAAAAAAAAGCGGGAAATTCAAATTTCAGAAATTGCTGTCTCGATCGAAAGACCTCGATTTTTAGGCTTGATAATGACGTCATTTCCGGTAATTGAAGAAATTCAAGCTTACAACTAGTTTAATTATGTGCAGGACTATTTTTTGCGAGTTTTAACTCGCTTTAGGACTGGGATCGGTCTTTACAGGATGTTATTTAGTAATTAAACAGTTAATTAACAGTATTCAAGCGTTTATTGCATCATTGTATAATTTTACAAACTACAAAATGTTCTTACAGACTAATTACTACAAACTATTGCTGTAAACTTATTAGAAATATATCTTACAATTAATTCTTAGGCTAATTTATATTATAAACCCTATAATTTATAATATAAAACATTATAATCTATAATATCGATAAATTAGTTCTTAAGGTTCTTCTTAATTCGAATTAAGAAGCTACAGACCTAGCTGGAGTAGTCAAACAATTAATTTCTCGTCCATTTCCGCTGTATCTCTTCGATTCCTGCTGCAAGATGCTCCAATCTTCGTTATCAACCGAAATCCAGCCCCTTTGGTCCCTTTCACATCCCTGTCGCAGATAAAAACTGCAGAAAATCTGCAAAACGCAATTGAACCAATTAACAAACAATTACATTGAACCCACATACGTAATCACTCCTTAAAGACTCTTTATAAAACCTACCATAGGAGCACTCAAACTGTACACAGCATTAAGATAAAAATATAATCGTTACACCCAGTAGTGCCTTCTTCTAATTTTTTCAATTACCAACGCTACTCCTGCATATCTCCAAACCAGTCCTCAATTACGAGTTTCAATGCACTCAAACTGTAGACAGCATTAAAATGAAAACGTAATCGTTACACCCAGTAGTGTCTTAGTCTAATTTTTTCATTTACCAACGCTACTCCTGCATATCTCCAAACCAGTCCTCAATTACGAGTTTCAATGCACTCAAATTGTAGACAGCATTAAAATGAAAACGTAATCGTTACACCCAGTAGTGTCTTAGCCTAATTTTTTCAATTACCAACGCTACTCCTCCACATCTCCTAACCAGTCCTCGATTGCGAGTTACCCAATCGAGTTTCAATCCGATCTACACGCGATACGCTTGATCCCATCTCTGGCTGGAGAACGCGACTCTGAGAGAACCCGAATCGAGCATATCCAGCAAATCGGTTCGATCGATTCCGCGGGATCAGCGGATAAAAAAACAATAACTCCTTTTCCTCGCATTGGGCCCGTTCCCTCACCCCCTTCTCTCTCTCTCTCTCTCTCTCCCTCTCTCTCTCTCTCTCTCTCTCTCTCTCCCTCTCTCCCTCTCTCTCTCTCTCTGACACTCGAGCATCAAGGGCTGGTCTCTCGAGCCGGTTCGCACGTCCGTACGCGGTAACGCAACAACGCGCGGACCAGCGATCCGGTTCCGTGGAGCGTGACGAGAGACCAGCGTCTCTGAGGCGACGCCAGTGGGCGCGTCTCGCCACGCCTCGCCGCGAATCGCACTCCACCGCTGACGCGATTCCGCCCACGCGGCTTCTGAGGTGGGGAAACGGGCGGTACGTTTGCAGGGAAGCACGAGGAGCAGCGAGTTATTGAATTCGTCGAATCGGCTGCTCGTCGCGAGCAAAAAGACGACGGATAAACGACCGGCCAGGCAATCGTTTTATCCGTCCTACTGATCAATCTATTAGCCGGTTGCTAGCTCCACGGATTCTGAGCGTCGTCGCGCGTTCCTTATTTTATTGTCCAATACTGGAATCGACATCTGTGCCACAATTGCAAATGCAAAGATGTACGAAATCTATGTCGTTCATCGTTCTCGCGTACACGTTAATCAGCTGCTCGTTACACCGATTTACGCAGACATACATTGGTTATCGATAAACGCAACCTCCTACCATACCACGTTTATTGATACTAGTGTCCTAAACGAAGTAAGCGTAGAGTGGTTTTATCCATAAAACCATCCCTAAACCCACGCTGTCCTACGAGCTCGCCAGACGAGCCATAACAAACGAATAAATAACGCGCAGCGTATGCATCCCACACTCTTTACCGCGCAACGAGCAGCTAACGACGCTTACCTCCTCGCATCGATCCGACGAGCTATCACGCGCGTGCTTGCTACCGTAGAGCCTGCATAGCCGTCCGTAGGTAGCCGTTTGGAGGGAGGTTCGCAGGATTTTCGAGAGCACAGCCTTTCCATCTACCCTCTCCTCTCTTTCTCACTCTGTCTCTCTCTCTACCTCGCCTTCTTCCAGCTCTGCGAGACTTTTTCATGGACAGAGCCGCGAGAACAGCGTCGCAAAGCTGCTGAATCGGCTGGCGAACGATGCCCACGCCCAGCAGAGGGTGGGGCGGACGAATGGCGGCTACGATGGGCGTGGCCAGCGTTCATGGCGGTGAACAGACGCGACACGGTCAGCGTGAACGCGTCGCGCGCATCGTGGTTGGTCATTGGCCACGCCCACCGCGGTGGGCGTCGCGTAGCAGCCTCGAGGGCTGCTCGTGGCGGGAGTAACGAGGGCCCAGGTAATCGAGGGGGAAACAATAAAGAGACCGGCGGCGTTCGACGTGATCCAAGCTCGTAACGCGAACGAGGGTGGAGAAAGTCGGCTCTAAATAGGATAGAGGGGGGAAACGAATGTGTGTTTTTGCGAGTATGGAGGAGGAATCGCTCGGACGGCGAGATAAGGGGCACGGGTGGGAGAATGGCGGAATGTTTTCGGGTTTGATTAATACTGGCACGGCTGGAGGGGGCCTGCGGTGAATCGAATTTCGCGGTAATAAGCGAAATTTCGAGCGGCCAGCGCGGATCATTCCTTCAACGAGGCTGCTCTCTGTAAAATGGAGTTCTATCCTTCGAAATATTCTTCCTACTCTTAACGAGATTTATTAAGTCCAATTTTGAAATAGTGCTCAAGTGTCCCTAAAGTTCGAGCCCTTGAAATATTTTTGCTACTCTTAACGCGATTTATTAAGTCCAATTTTAAAGTAATGCTCAAGTGTCCCTAAAATTCTATCCTTCTAAATATTCTTCCTACTCTTATCGCGATTTATTAAGTCCAATTTTAAAGTAATGCTCAAGTGTCCCTAAAGTTCTATTAGGAATCTCGAAATATTCTTGCTACTCTTAACGCGATTTATTAAGTCCAATTTTCAAATAATGCTCAAGTGTCTCTAAAGTTCTAAATATTTTTCCTACTCTTATCGCGATTTATTAAGTCCAATTTTCAAATAATGCTCAAGTGTCCCTAAAGTTCTGTTTCTCGAAATATTCTTCCTATTCTTAACACGATTCATTAAGTCCAATTTTCAAATAATGCTCAAGTGTCCCTAAAGTTCTGTTTCTCGAAATATTCTTTCTATTCTTAACACGATTTATTAAGTCCAATTTTCAAATAATGCTCAAGTGTCTCTAAAGTTCTAAATATTTTTCCTACTCTTATCGCGATTTATTAAGTCCAATTTTCAAATAATGCTCAAGTGTCCCTAAAGTTCTGTTTCTCGAAATATTCTTTCTATTCTTAACACGATTCATTAAGTCCAATTTTCAAATAATGCTCAAGTGTCCCAACGGATGTATCTGTAAGTGAAAAAGATCGTTCTAGGCGGATACGAGTCAAAGGGGAGTAAATTGAATCAGCACCGCGAAATGATCGCGCGATGCAACGCGAGGCGTGCGAGGGGCGAGGGTTGGTGGGTAAATTTACGATGTTCGCCGGGTACTCGCGCGGTTGGGCGCGCGACAAAAGCGGCTGAGGGATAAGTCATCCTGGTGACTCTATAGCGAGCGACTTGTCACGGTGACGGTCACGGTTACCGTCGAGCTGCTCGTGCAAATAAGAAGGCGGTCCTTCTGGAAGGAATATCGCGGATAAAGTGTCCAAGTGGCTCCATCGTACGAAAGTCACTGCTGTTTTCGAAAAACGACGCATCAAAGAATTGACGAGCGTCCATTTTTTTTTTTTAAATTCATCCACGCGTTTATTGAGTGGTACGATCGACGTAACGCGCTCTGCTCCTCTTCCTGCTCTTATAATACACGGTTTTAACGGAGGAACGTGATCGTTCTCGCGCAAATTGAAACGGACCCTCGTCTGAACATGAGGGAACGTCCTCGCGTGCGAGTTTAAACGCTGAAGACTCTGCGATCGCTTAAACTGCGCGTAATTGAAGGCACGCGTTCTAATTTCCAACTGATGGGATTGGACAGAGTCTGGTGGGTTTTATAGAAATTTTTATGGCTGTACACTTTGTGTATTTGAGTAACGAGTTTAATAGAATCAAGCTTGAACTTGTCATCTTTATTGAACTTATTATGGGACGTGTTTAGAAGTTCCTTCGTATTTATTTTTTTCTATATATATTTCTCTCGAATTTGTTGCAGAATAAAATATTTTATAAATGGATACATCGAAAGTATACGCGTAATAATTTTCGTATCAGTTTTATATCCATTAGTACTTAGAATCGCGAGGCTTGTGAATTTTAATTAAATAGAAACTGAACTTTTTAATCGTACCATGTAATTTCGACGATCTAACGAGCAATCGAACCGTATTCTAGCATTTTGCTCGAGGAAAGTCTAAATACAGGCTTTCTTCTTCTACGCAGCAACCTGTGGCGATTTAAATTGTACCAGCGATTATTTGTATTGAAAAAAATAGTTCTTGGTCCGTTTATCGAGCCAACATCTCATTACATCAAACATTGCCTACCCATTAAACGTTTCATCCATCTCGATGTGCAATTAATCGCATATGAAAGTGAGCGCGACTGGACTTAAACGTGGTCGATCCCATCCGATTAACTCCCAGCGTCTGTCGTACGGATAATAAAATAATTCCTACTAAGAACGCGAACGCGAACTTAATCAAAACGTATCGCGAAACGAGCGCACGCTAGCTTTCTACCAGTGCACTACGTATCCTAAGTAAAATCAAAGACACGTAGAGAGTACGACTCGAAACATTCGAGAGAACTACTTCTACAATTTACAAAATAATAAATTTCTTACGAATTTCTATCCCATGCCTTACTATAATACAATAAACCTACATAGACCAAATCAGTTTTAAACTCCATTCATCGACAGCAGAAGTAACAAATAAAAGCTCGAATCATCTCTAAACTCAATACGAGATTAAAACAGAAAAATAAACATCTACTCTATCCGCATCTCTGCAAAAAACTTAGCAACCCCCACGACATACAAAGATCGACAACTCAATATTAAACTAAACCAGAAAAATAAACATCATCCGCATCTCTGCACCCATCAGCTTCCTCTCCAACGAGCTACGAAACGCAAGGAATACTCAAAGCCCGCGTGTCCCTCGCGAAACGGATTAACAATCGCCCAACGCGGATGCAATTCGACCAGCGTTTAAAAAAAAGCATCCACCCCCGCGACATACAAAACTCGACAACTCGATATTAAACTAAACCAGAAAAATAAACAAAATAAACATCATCCGCATCTCTGCGCCCATCAGCTTCCTCCCCAACAAGCTACGAAACGCAAGGAATACTCGAAGCCCGCGTGTCCTCTCGCGAAACGGGTTAACGATCGCGCAACGCGGACGCAATTCTAGCAGCGTTAAAACAAAGCGTCCGCGTAACGACTAGGCGGAGGAGTACGCACGACGCGGTGGACGGCTGGTCAAGGAGGGGAACGCGCGTACGCGCCGCGAGGAGAAGAGTGTCGCGCGTGGTGGGGGCAGAGCGGCACGCCCAGCGGGCCAGCGGTCGAGTCGCGCGCGGTGGGCGTGGCGCGGCGCGGGCAACCGGCTCGCGGCTCGCTGGCCCCGTCCGCGGAGTGGGGGCGAGCGAGCGCATCGGGAGTGTGGGTACCGTTCGAGCGCAGTGTCCCTGGAGACGCGACGCTGGTTGCTCGATTTTCATCCGACCTTCCGGTTTTCCATCGACTCGTTTTCCGGCCCGCGTGCGCTCGCCCAGTGTCGCTTCCGGTTCGACAAAGTGTCGTTCGTCCGAGGGAAATCGGTCGCGTCGACGTATTTGGGGTAAGTTTCTCGTCGAAAAGTAGCCGCTGCGAACGGTTCGACGGCTGGCGTTCGTCGACGCGGAGACTTCGACGCTGTTTCGAGGGCGATTTCGTGGAGAACGCGAGAGGACAGTTCGAAGAGAGCTTCGAGAAGGATTGAGAATTATTCGTCTGCCAGTTTGGATGCAGAGTTCCGGAGGATTTTGTTTGGACGTTGAGAGACGTGTTTCTGTGAACCTCGAGGTAATTGAGAGTTAAGTTGAAGTCGATTGGCATTGGTGGGGATATGGACATTGTTGGCTTGTTGAGAGGGTTGAGAGAGAGAGTAATAGTGGTTTTGAAGAGGTTGCTGATATTTGGTGACAAGTCCAGTGCTTCGAGCAGGAGATACTGTTAATCGTCGGTTGGAGAGGACTCTGGCGTTGCTTTGGGCACTCGTGGGACGATGGAGTTTGTGTAATAGTGGATGGATTCAATGATCGTAGGGGCACGAGGCGAAGGACTGTAAATATCTGTTAAGCAAGCGCAAGAACGAAGACTTTTAAGGGTTTCAGTGACACTGGAGGATACGAGTCGAATGTCTAATGTCGCTACGGGAACTGTATTCTTGGACACTGATGTCTACAGTATGACAAGAGGTACATATGAAATTCGAGATCGTTTATAATTTTAGCGGTAATAACCAGCGTTGGAACAACTTTTTCTGATGCGATTACCTTGCAGACGACTTATGTGCTTCTACAAACGAACGGTACTCTTTGTACGGAGATAGTTGTATAATTTGAGGTGTGTTTGCGACGCAAACTGCATCGAGACTGTTCTCACTTCATTAGCAGCGTACTTTGTACCAGTTAAAGGATTCTTGAAACTATATTCCCAACGATAATCACGAAAAAAGTGTGCAACATAGCCAGCTGTAGCTGTAATTAAAAAAAAAATTCAGGAATAAAAGGAAACAATTAAACGTCTCGACAGGCTACAATTTTAACTAGCATTTGTTTGTTCTGTTTTTAATCCAGCGTCTAATAATTCCCTAATTAATGTAATCGCGGCTCGCGTCGGCTGGCGTGTGTCATTTGCAGACTTCAACGCGGCACCGTTTGCAAAAACAACGTACCACCGTTCGTGATTCGATGTGCCGTACGATACGTGCGCAGCGAGACTCTAATCCCGGTTATTTTCACTGTGTCTTATCATGTTTCCCTCTGGCGTACTTATCCTTGCAAAGGCTGCTTGTCACGAAACTATTCGCCAGTCGAGAAGGACCGCTTCTGACGAGCGAAGTGCACATTACCTGCTGATGAAAAGAACCAGCACCAATTACGCTGGCACGGTCGCTCTATTTGATATCGCACACCCTATCGATACTTCTTAATTGGATTTCACTTTCCCCAATTAAACTCGACGTTTCGATTATTAGCAGCCGTTTAGTCACGTTCAAATAGAAAGTACCCTCCGCATCGACAACTCTGAGAACCTCCATTAGCTATTTACCAATTAAAACTGTTTGATTTCCATTACTCGAGTCCCTCGAAGAATCGTTTTTCTCGTAAACTTAATTTCCACTCTAATGTGTCCTCCATTTTGGTCCACCTGCGGCTACAACACTGTGCAACGATCTTTGTTCGTGCTGTGGATCGTTGATCGCGAACCAGGACTCTTTTCTACTAACCAATCAGACAATTCTATCGAGAAAAGCGTGCTGCAGACAATGTGAAACGCGTAAATGCACTTTAAAAGACGCTCAGCTGGACAGATTCGTCTTAAGAGCCACGCGAAAAGTATCGAAGGGCTCAGAATCCAGTTCACCTCGTCGAGGAATTACCGCTATCTGGGTGAACGTCAAAGGGGTTGCTCGATGTAACAGAGCACGACGTCCCATTACACAGGGACACCAGTATTGGTCGTTTTCACGCGACCAGTAATTGTTAATGGCCCCTATCGCCCTGTAACGAAAGTTATTCGCGTGTGTGTCACACCGCGATCCTATCCGTCCAATTGGAAACTTTATTTCCCGCGATTAACCCGCGTTAAACGCAGCCCTTTGCTAACCGCGCGCCTACCCGGACGGAAAACTTGATTCCACGATTTTAATATCCCATTGCGTAACTCCATCGGTCACGAACCCGCTGTTTCTTGTTTTTAAAAATCGGATCGCGTTCTCTGCCCTCGAGAAATCGTTGTTATCGCGGATCGTAGCGAGTGGAACAGCTGTTCTTTTAATTAAATCTGCGTACACTTCCTTTGTCAGTGGAAAATAAAGAAAAGACAATTAGACGTACATTTTGCTTGGAATTTTTGTAAAATGGGAGAACGAAAGCTTCGCGTCTCTTCTGTGTACTCGTACGTTGCGTTATTATAAAAATGGTAACGCGATTGGGTTACAAGTTCAGAAGACATTGGACGGGTTTGTAGAAAATGTCGACTTTACTTCTCGCGTATTGCGGTACCATAAACCACCTCCTCTGATCCGGCTCTCTGGCCTTGCCTTTATTGTCTGCGGACTGTTTGCCCCTTTTTTCATAGTTCTCTTCATTCTTCCGCCTTCTTTCTCCGTGGCGATGAGGGGGAGTACCTTCTGGTCCCTAGATTCTTGGAACCTGGACCCTCTCAGCCTGGTCTCCTTCGTTTCTCATGAATCACGTAGCCCAGCCGTTGGTGTTTGTTAAATGGCCTAACGAGCGGTTTTGCTGCGAACGGGTTGAAAAGCACGGGAGCGTTATTTGATTCCAAACAGCGACGGAGAAATTATTCACTCATTAAACTATGAATATTATTATTTTTTCTTTATCCTCGTTGTACGTAACATCGATTAAAAATGTAAAGATCTTCTAGCTGTAGTTGATGGTATTTTATAATTGTACAACGCTCTGCGCTCATTAGCAGAGCGTTTAATAAGAAATGAAGCCTCAGGCTCGAAGTTTACAGTGGCGAACACGCGTGGTGGCATTAATGATTGTTTACAAGCCACGAATTTAATTATTATAAAATATTCAAGCAGCCAGAGCTTGTGGGATGCTTTAACGGGCTGTTGTCAGGAAAGCGGCTGCCCACGATTATCGATAACCGACGAATGAAACGAAGGAGGATATCAGATGCGTTGTTTCCCTATAATTTTACAGCATTCGTACGTTAAATCAATTTTCTCGCTGTGCACACGATAAGCTATGGTAAACGGTCTATAAATGATTCATTTCGAACAATATTCGACGCAGATATCACGGTGTATAATTAATCTTCGTGCACAATGCGTGTCGTTACCGACAATCAAGCGACAATGCACACGCGTGCGCGTTTATTTCGATCGAAAACCAACGTATTCTACAAATTATGGTGAAACGTTAGCGTCTGATGGGGCAGGCGGTTTCTCTGGCGTCAACGTTGTCCGAAACGTATCGATACGCGTTTCAATTGCATCAGCGGTGCTACTCAACAGGGATTGTGTAACGCGTGTATGCAAATATCTCGCGAGAAAGAAAGGCACCGCTGACGAAAGTGACAAATGCGCCGATTGCGATAACGTTTTCCCTCGCGGTCATTTCTCTGGCCGTGTGATTACCAAGATTTAGGTCGATCCAGTCCTACGTATCATTTTCCCTCCGCACCAACGGCGTAAATGCCATTTCTTAATGCACCTTGTATACGGCTTCACGGTGCGAGCATAATTTCTTGCCAATTTTTTATCATCAAGAACAGCTGCGTTCGCTTTTTCACCCTCTCCTTCTCGTCTACTTAGTCTAGATTGCATCCCCGTTAGTAGCCCGCTTGATTTGCATCCCCTCGCTTGCTCAGCCGGCTCCGCCATGGCAAAGAGAACCACCTCGAGAACGAACGATCCGATGGAGGCACTAAAAACGAAACACGTATTTCTGATTTCAGCGCGGCTCTGAATCGAACTCCCTCGTTTTTACCAGCAAGACTCGATCGAAAATGGCCACGATCGATCCCAGCTTGTAGCCAACCGAACTGTCCGTCGAATCGTCCTCGATGTTGGCCGCGTGCAAGCTTCGAGAGCGTCAGAGGGCGCGAGGGTAACGTGTGACGGGCAAATGGGATGGAGACTGCACGCTCGATGAGAAAAGCAGGCGAAACACGCGTGGCGTCCGTGTTCTGAAGAGCTCGAGGTGACGAAGAAGAAGTTTGAAAGATGCCTCGACCATCGAGGGACACTTACGGCGACCAGAAGCCGCCCTATTCGTACATCTCGTTGACAGCGATGGCTATCTGGTCGTCGAGGGACAAAATGCTGCCCCTCGCTGAGATCTACAAGTTCATCGCTGATCGGTTCCCGTATTATCGAAAGGACACCAGGAGATGGCAGAACTCTTTGAGGCACAATCTGTCGTTCAACGACTGTTTCATCAAGGTAGGTGGCTCGTTTCGACGACAGACGTATCGTTGGTCGACGATGATGGACTTAGAGGCGAGAGATGCGTTGGTAATTTAGGTAACTGCTTGGTACTGGGGATTTCGACGCGCTTATGGATCGATCTGGTGGATCAAACAAGGGCTGACGTAGAGTTTCAGCGCCTTAACTAATTTTTACACTCGAGACTCGTTGTTATTTGGATGCGATGCAACTCTGTAAGGCGATACTCGAGAAGTTGTGAAGTGTATACACGAGATATTCATCGCAAAGTGTTATAGCGCTGTATATCGTGTGGAAACTTGTAAACGATTGGCGTTTGTTCACGTTACAATGGTGAGAACAGTGTGTATTGGCTTAAGTAATGTCGAGTGTAGAGTTTGAAACGTTGGATGCAATAGAATGCGTGATAATCGAGCCACAATTTCTATTTCGAAAGGTTCTCTTCACGCTTTTTCTTCGCAGGACTTTCTAAGACGATCGTTCGGTAATGTTGCACTGGTAAACGTTCCGATTCGCCTGGAACAGTGCTACTGGCACAAAAAATACTCAACCGTTCCCGTTAACGAAAATCAATTTCGCCGCAACGGGCAACAGATCCGATCGCAGAGAGAAAGAGAGAGAGAGAGAGAGAGAGAGAGAAACACGCGTTTCGAACATTTAGAAACGAATAATTGGGAAGTAGGATGTTACAGGCACGGCGAAAACGTTCAGAAAAGCATATAATTCTTTTCTGGTGGTGTAACGATGCGATCGCGGCGCAGAGATAAAGAAAGTGGAGACATGATTAATGAAACTTAATTTCTCTCTTTCCAATTTGAAACGATTGTTCGTGCGCGCGGTTTAAAGGAAGCGCGGAAGTCGATCATTACGCTTCTGCTTTGTGTGATCTTCGGTTAACGATATGTAAAAACGAGGCTGAGGTATGAATAAAAAAAAAAAAAAGGAGAAGAATCTGCGATTTCTGGATAAACAGGCGCTTATTTTTTCATGCAACGCCTCCGTCGGGACGTTAACCACGGGGATGACTTCCTTGAAAGTCGTGCGTGCACGATTGCAAGGGAAGACTCGCGAGAGATAGAAATTGACTCGAGCGAAGTTTCATAAATTCCGTATCTTAATATTTATTCGCGTTGTTATCACGTCGAATTCATCTTCACCGCGAGAAATGCAACCGCATCGCAACCACGTGGATTAAAATGTACATACGCGCGGATTTTTTTTTCCCCCCCGGCTGGTAGATGCAATCGTGCGCTAATTAGATTTTACAAATGAAACGTCGTGTACTTGACTCTTGGCGATTGTTATCTGCGAACGCATCCGTTTTCTTCGTTCATGTTCAAAGATAACACCGCCGTGTTTCTATCTCGTTCCCCGTATTTTTATCGCGCGGAAAGTTGCGAATCCGAAGAGTCCAGTTATTAGGTGTGATTAATGGAACTGGCGAGGGAGGGTGCTCGAGAAACAAAGTTCCTCTCGTTCTACCGTGTCGCGAACGATATTTGCCACTTCGATAGACTCGAACGAAAGCACATGGAAGTTGGTATTAATTAAAAACCAGGAACAGTTCTATAAAAGCGAAAAATAATTCCAAAATGATGGAAAATAAACGCTCTAAACTAGACTCTTCAAAAAGACATCTAATAACGATAGATTCTGCTCTATGCTGTACTCTGCCATGTCGCGAACGATATTAGCCACTTCGATAGACTCGAACGAAAGCACACGGAAGTTGGTATTAATTAAAACCCAGGAACAGTTCTATAAAAGCGAAAAATTGTTTCAAAACGATGGAAAATAAATGCTCTAAACTAGAATCTTCGATAAGACGTCTAATAACAATCGATTCAATAGTGTCGCGAACGATATTAGCCACCTCGATAGACTCGAACGAAAGCACACGGAAGTTGGTATTAATTAAAACCCAGGAACAGTTCTATAAAAGCGGAAAATTGTTCCAAAACTATGGAAAATGTATTCTCTAAACTAGAATCTTCGATAAGATGTCTGATAGCGATAGATTCTGCGCTATGCTGTAAGATGACACAAGATTCGAGCGATTCGCGGTTACCTTAACCGAAAACCATCGACGAATCACACGAGATGGCGAAACAAAAGTAAAAAGCGATAGAGGCAGGAGCAAAACGATCCAGCGGATCCTCAAGACCGAGTCGAACGCGTTCCTCGGTGATTCGGCTCGAGGCAGGTGCGAAACAGATGGCTGAGAGAAATATAACAGAAACCAAGACAACCTTGTCTCGCAACGTTCCTCCTCTTTTTTTTTCTCGACAGGGTCGCAAAGACGACGACAGTAATAAAAAGCTCGTCTTTTTATCCGAGCCGAATTCAATTGCCCTCTTTCCGCCTTCCAATCATCGTAAATAGATTGTACAAGTGGTACCCGCCAATTTTCTTCCTCTTACAATTTTATCCGGATACAAATGAGTAGTTCATGAAAGATACGCGAAACGAACGAACAACTGGGGACTCATATATTGGGTCTTGCCTCGTACGCGCTAAGAGCATTTAAAAGGGAAATACAGTTACAGTTGGTCTCAGAGTTGGGATTGGAGAAACATAGATGAGAATCGACGCCTCGTGCGTTATAGTTTACGAGCGAACGATCGTTTAATGCAGTCGCGCACCAGTTCCCGTCCCAATCGTTGGTTTAAGTTAAGCCACGTCGAACGCTTCGAGTGATCCTTAATGCCAGGTCGAGATGACCGCTTGGGGGAACTCCGTGGATTAGTTGGCTTCCTCCTACTCTCCATTTAACATTCTCGATCGTTCAGTTTGCTTTGAGACGAGATTAATTATGCGATAGCGGGACGCGTTTGACGCTAAGCGTGAATTGTGGCACGATTTTGCTAATTCCTCCTCTCGGATGAAAATGATGTAACGCACGGTGGCACATCGGAGACCTGTATCGGATAATAATAATGAGAGACTTCCGTTCGAACGGTTAAGAAAGGAGTAAGAAGATAAGGGGATTCTAAATGTGCCCAACGAAACGAACGCGGCGGAGATAGCAGACGGATACAAACGCGCGTTGTTATTGAAGAAAGCTCGTGGATTCGTTTAAATAATACATTCTTAAACGCGCCGCGTACTGACGAGCGTTTTTTCTCTCCTACTCTCTCTCTCTCTCCCTCTCTCTTTTTTTTCTACCCCGCCCCTTTTTAAATTATCAAACCTGAACAGTGTTCACAAAACGGCACTAAATCTTGTCCGTTTGTTAATCCTCGACAGTGCAAACACACAGATACACCGGGTATCTGCGCGTGAAATACAACTTCCTCAGCGCAGATACGAACCGTTCTATATGCATTTATGCTAATTAAATGGCTCTATGTACACGGTACGCTCGCCTCTAACGCGTTACATCAGCGCATAGAAATGCGCATTATGCACCGTTTGTTGTTTATATAACATTACAGGCCTGGTGGAGAACCTACCGCGATACCAGGCGGTATTTTTTTTTATTTAAAACCCGGTAATTACGTTCATTCCCGCCACCAAGGAGTTCCGTACGAAAAACTAAATCGCTGCTCCAATATGCACGAGAGGGACCAAATCGCGACCATCTAGCGTCGAACGATCGAACTGAACGACGTACGAACCCATTACCGCCAACAAGCTCAACGATCGTCCCTCTCGAACCAACGTTAAACGTTCACTCGCAAACTCAACTATACCAAATTCACTGAAACGAGTCTCTGTACCAGCGCAACTCTTCTTTGCAGGTTCCACGAGGGCCCCATCGACCAGGCAAAGGCGCCTATTGGGCTCTACACCCGGCAGCTCTGTCGATGTTCGAGAACGGCTCTCTGCTTCGACGTCGGAAGCGGTTCAAGCTCCACAAACCTGACAAAGAACTGTTAAAATCCGAGCTCCAAGCTCTGGCCTCAGCCATGCCACCGCCCCATTCCGAATCCTCCCCGGTATTGTCGATAAACCCAGCCGCGCAGACGAGCAGCCTAACCGTCGCCAACCTCCACCGTCTGCGCGACGATCTGCTCCGCTGGGAGCTCCAGGAGCGTCGTTTAACGATGACTTCCGGTGGGAACAGCTCGCCTGGCTTCGCAGCGCCCGAGGCCAGCTCCAGCTACTACCTGCTGTCGCCTGAGGTGCGACAGAGACTAGCGGGAACCGACGAGATCCTGCGCGGCTACGAGAGCAACCTCTTGCAGACGGGTAGCTGGAGCTTCCCTGGGTTCCAGGTCTCGCCTTACGTGTCCCAGTTGTCCTACTTCCAGACGGACATGCCTGAGAGCAGGCAGCTCTGCGTGGGTGCCGCGGAACCGAGCGTACCCGAAAAGACTGACTCGAGGGTGTTCATGGAGACGACGGCTGTCGATGGTAAGACGCGTTATCCGACGATGGGCGCTGGTATCTCGAGTCAGACGAGCATCCAGCCGGAGCAGAAGAAGAAGAAGAAGCCGTTCACGATCGAGAACATCATGGCGCCTGACGAGGAGCAGATCACTGGTAATCTGGAGGAGGAGAAGAGGTCCAACGGGCATCTTCTCGTGCCCAGGCCGCTCTACGCTGGGTTCTCGTTCGGTTTGTCGGCGAACAAGGTCCCGTACGAGACCGCCACCTGAATTTACTAGACGGATGTGTGTCTAGTAGAGGATTCGATGAGTCGACCCTAGGGGCGCGAGGTTCGCGGGACGTTGGCGAGGATGATTCTGGTGATCTGTGGTTCATCGAATCAGTCCTCCTGTTCGCATGTTTTTCTTTCTTCTTTTTTTGCCAATTTTGCTTTTTTCGAGAGAGAGAGAGAGAGAGAATTGTGTGCTGGAAGAGTGAGAAAGGAATATATTTTGGTGGAGCTTAGTTATTTTCCTGGAACGAAATGGTATACTTGAACAGGTAACAATGCTAAATGTAATTTAACGGAAATGATAAATAAAAGTTGATTAGCGATAACGCGAGGGTGTTCGAAAATTATTCATCGAGTCGAATAATCGAATTGTAAATTGTACTGTTTAATTAGTCTTCTCGTGGATCGATTCAGGGAACTTTGCATCGATTCTATGCCGTGTTGAGTACTTAAATGTGGCGTCTGTTCGATTAAAAATGAGATACTCGATGATTAATTGGTAGAAACGCACGATCGAAGATAATTCTCGAACATCCTGTAGATAACGATAAATCGAACGTAATATATTTAACGTTTAACAACGTATTTGCATTTAACGAGCAACGAGACGGACATTGTAACATTTTATATTCGTTCAGCAACGAGTACAAGCTCTGTACGACGGTAATTGAAGGGGAGAAAATTGGGGAGAAGAGTTTTCGAAGCTATTTAAAATTCTGTAGAGAAGAGAAAAGAGTATTACTAAGGTAGAAAGTTCAAACATGCAGCGAAGCGTTCGACGGAAGAAAGAAAGAAAAAAAAAACACGAAAGACAGCACTGAGAAGTGTACCAACGTCAACGACGAGAAGCAACTAGAATTACTCGAGCGAAAATATTAAAAAGCTAGAAATGACTCGAGTACAAAGAATCGCTATACCTGACGATACTTAAAGATACTCCATACGTAACGATACTTAAGCGTGTTAAAGTGTTATCAATCTTTCGCTGACTGATCGCGAGCACCAAGTCCCTCGAAGTAATCGGAACGAAAGAATCGTGTTCTCCAATATGGCGGTTGGAGGAACACTGAACACGTGAGAATCGACAAGTTTGTAGCTGGTGCATACTCGTAGTTTCTAATAGTCACACTCTATCGTCCCTTATGCATAATTACGAGTCTAGTTAACGTGTAAGAAGATCATTTACGGCTCTCGAGAAAAAAAAAAATTCTTCCTCTTCGACTTATGAACGGCGCGCAGTTTTCTTTACTATCCCCTCGCCTAGAGTTGTTATCTTCACGAATCCGAGTGTAATTCCACGAGTCTCTTGTTAAGTGTTACATAATTTTTTAATTCATAGATTTACCGTATACTAAATAGTTTTGTGATTGTAGTTACGAACGAAAGTGAGTTTATTTATAATTCTGCTTGGTTTTTTTTTTTTTTTTTATTTAATTTCCGCAGAGATTATTATAAATACCGCTTGCCATATCATAACCGTTATTTATATACTTGCGCTGTAAGGATTTTCGAAGATAAATCCGCGACATTGGCTGGGAAAATTTCAGTTTTCACTATCTTTGGTGATCGAAAAATTAGAGGGCGAAAATTAGGTGAACTTTCCATTGTCTTTTCCCATTAATAGTGAATCATACTCGAAGAGGAAATAGTGCTCGGATTAGAGAGTTAAAATACAAGACGAGAGCGTCGATTTGACGGAGTCAATAATGTTAGACGTAAAGGCCTTAATTGTCGATTTTTTGTTTTCATTCGATCCACAAGGATGTAGCTCCGGAACTAAAGGTTAGGCAGATGTACGATACATGTGTAACGGAAATAAGCATTTCCAAATTGTAATTAGGCATGATAATTGATGGGTTATACGAACTATCCTTTCTCTATCATTTGTCTTCTTTTCTTCGAAGCTAAAACGATTGAAAAAGCGTCCGTTTGGAACAGTAACGAATCGTTCGATCTGCCTGTGTAAATTTCGTTGTTCAACGGGATCACGTGCGAATCTATCGAAAGGAAGTTCATACCATTGTGCGAACCGCTTGTAAACGATCTACAGGCGTAAAATATAATTAATGTACTCGATCGTACTTTCACGAAGATGCCCGTAAATGTAAACATTGCTTCGTGGTTAAATAAATTATTGTATATATCTGGAATACTCGTACACCGATTTTTCTTATTTAAATTCCCCTCGTTCAAAGGATCGACCGTTTTCCTGATCAGCGTCACGAATAAACTCCACTCTCCTCGCTGAAAAACAAATTAATATTCGATACAATTCCATTCCGATCACCGCCTCGAAGAACAGCCTCGCTGAGCGAGCGAAGAAAGTAACGATATCGAATCGTCCACGCGTTTTTCAAACTTCCCATCGAAAAACCACTCTGTAATTCCAGAGAACAGGCACCCCCTTTGGCACACGGAATTATACACGAGGCTGAAGAAGCGAGAAGGGGGACGGGAGAGAAAGTAACGACGTTAGATTGTTTTTGTAATGGACGATCGAGGCACGAGATAATTAATATGGAGTAACCTTAGGAGAACTATCGAAGGGGTGGCGAGGAGTGCGGTGCTGGTAACGGTGGATAGAAGGGGAGAAAGTACGAGGCAAAAGAGAGAGAGAGAGAGAAAGAGAGAGAGAAAAACGAAAACAAAAAAGAAAGAAAGGAAAAACGAGAAAAAAAGGAATTCTTTCTTTATAGCGTTTAATGGGATTCTTCGCACTTCGGCCGGTGCCCCGACAAAGGGCCAATTCTGGCTTGGGCCAAAGGGCCTCCTACCAAATTAGAAACCACCTCGAATGATTTATCGGCCAGGGATATTAAATTAGAAGGAATTTCGTGGTTGAAAGTAGCAAGCCCGTACTTCTTCCCTTAATAGCAATAATTGCCCGCCGGACGCGATACATTCGGGGCGCATACTTGATACCTTATTTACGCTCACCGTCAATATGCTCGCTGGGAACCTCTTCTTCTAATAACAACGAGATCCAGATTAATTACGCGCAATTAGAGACAGAAATCGTTTCTTCTCCAACTGATCTGCATTCCACGCGATCTAGATTTTTCACGACACTATGCAACTTTGAAGTTGCACATAACCTAAGAATCCTCCAACACCACGCGGTGACTCTAAAATCGCTGAAACTCTGCTGTTCCCTGGAAAAGATGCTGTGAAAAAATAACTCGACTCTGAAATTGTTGGAGCTTGTGATTTAAAAAAAAAACAACTCAACAACGTCAAGGGAGATTACGTGCGGTGCGTTCGTATTCCTGCCAGAGTTCCAAAGCTGTCGATGGATCCGTGGACACGAGTAATTGCCGGTAATGGACTCGTTACTTGCAGATTTTCTAGGGACACGTTGCTCGAACATTGTAATAACGAAACTCATGTTTCAGAGGGGCGTGACTGTACGTGTCCCACCGTCGCAGTACAAACACGTTCGCGTACGTCTGACTGGCGACAATGAACACGCAGAGATTACGATCTTCGCGGGTGCGCAGCTTGAGAAACAACGCGAGCGCGTTCTGATCGAAATGGCGAACGAACGGTGGTGGAGGAGAAGCGAAAGTGGAAGAAAAGCGGCGTAGAGGGTGGCTGGGGACCACCAACGATCTCGATTGGTTATTAAATCTCGCAGGTATCGAGATTACGGTGTAATCGTATTGATAACAGCGGCGTATCCTCGCCTCTGGATGCCCTGTCCCTGACGGTTTCCCATTTGCCAGGACAAAGCCCCTTTTAAACCGCGGCCTTTGTGCTCTTAATTCGGTGCCGTGCGTGAAATCGACACGTTTTTCCACTTAATTCACGGACACGCCTGTTTCTCGCGCTTTCCTCTCTCTTTCTCTGCCCCCATCCCTCGTCTCTTGTCCCTCTCTGTTGCCCTTTTTTCATTTTTCTACACGTTCGTAGGCTCTTAATGCTCCTTTTTCTACGGATTGGTCTTATATGGGACTGCACCGCGTGTGTTTGCGTTTGTACGGGAATTAATTTCGAATAATGTGGAAGGTTTCCTCTGCAATTTACATGATGAAATTTGTTCGCATTTTTCCTGATGAAAATTACGCTCGCGAGTATAGTTCGACGTCGCACACCGCTCGCGAACGGTTTCTTTATTTTCGTCTAATTTATATCGCACACGCTCCGCTAAATTGCCTCCCCGCGATAGTTCGATATATTTTAAATAAATTGTTTCACGTAAAACGGCTCTACCCGGCGTAATAACCATCGAGCCCGCCTTTTAATTAGAATTTACGCGTCACGTAATGAATTGAACCTACGCGCGGTTCTATTCCCATGGAAATCGACGCTGGATAGCGAGAATTAATATACAAGTGTAATTATAATTGAAAGTACACGGAAAGCAGTGCGTCGTTCGATCGAAAAATTTGCCGCGTTTCTCGCTGAAGTCGCGATAGAATTTTCCTACGCTTCGTTTAAATATTCACGATGTTACCATCCACGTGACGAAACGTGGACAGAAATCAACCCCTATTGTTAAAGCGGATACAAAGCGATACGATGGTATTCCTAATAATACGGTAAGGGGGAAATAAGTAGCGATTCGAGCGTCGATCGAAACAGAGTGAAACAATAATCCAACGATCGAAGAAAAAACTCTCTATTCCACCTTCAATACCATAGACTCGTTCCTTCGAATCGTCGACAAGAAGCAGTCCGCGTTACAATCGATCGAGCTTCCTACGGAGCTCGACTTTGCAGAACAACGTGGAGGAGCGTGTAATTCGTTTGTCGAGCAAAAGGAAAGGCGGAAGTGAAAGCAACGGACGAACTGTCGGCTCTTTTTTCCAGCTGGAAAACTTTGGACAGCCTCTGGAAAAGCGCGGGTGAAATGAGGTTGCGAACATCGTGAGAAGAGAGGGTGGAAAGTCAGTCTTGCAAATTAGGGGTAGAAGACAGTGCTCGTAAACTTCTGAACGAGTTTGAAAAGGTGCTCGAGAAAAATCCATTCGTTTAAACGATATATTAAAAGGAAGATCGTTTTGCATACTTCATTACGTAATGCAATCCCTTCGACGAAGAGCAATGTCGCACTTAAGCGCTGGTCTTTGACTCGAACACGTAGCAGCCGGGCAACGATACTCTCCGAGCGATCGTTTCGCACCCTGTCCCGCTCAAACGAAATTAATTACCGCTCGAGCACACTCTTCTGCTCTTCATTTTCCATTATTCATTTTCGAAAGTCCAAGAAGTAGGGCGTGTCCCCACGTTTCAGCGTGGCGAGGTACTGAATTGAAGGCTGCCCGCAAAAAAAACCACCGCTAGTCCGCTCCCGTCTTTTCTCGCAACGCGAAACTCTTTTTTTATTCGTCAACAAGACTCTTACGTAACGTCGAACTGTAAACCTTCCACTATTAACAAAGTTCGACAGACGATATATACACTCAATCCTCTTGCAACGCGACTTTAATACCACGAGAGAGGGTGTGGACCATTTCCAACTTTCCTCGAGAACTGTACAACTGTCCAAACGATGCGATGCATCGTCGAAACTCTTTTTTTGTTCACCAACAAGACTCTTACGTAACATCAAACTGCAAACCTTCTATTACCAAGTTCGACAGACAATATATACACTCAATCCTCTCGCAACGCGACTTTAATACCACGAGAGAGGGTGTGGACCATTTCCAACTTTCCTCGAGAACTGTACAACTGTCCAAACGATGCGATGCATCGTCGAAACTCTTTTTTTGTTCACCAACAAGACTCTTACGTAACATCAAACTGCAAACCTTCTATTACCAAGTTCGACAGACGATATATACACTCAATCCTCTCGCAACGCGACTTTAATACCACGAGAGAGGGTGTGGACCATTTCCAACTTTCCTCGAGAACTGTACAACTGTCCAAACGACACGATGCATCGTATGAACATCGAGATATAGGATTATCGCATCGAAATGAAACCTGACCACGGGTCGAGAGCCGCTAAGAACCGATCGAATCCGAGATCAGTCGGGATGCAGCTGAAGAGGATGACTCGTTAACAGCCCAGCTAGATGGGCCACCCGTGCGCACCCGAATCCTATCCCGGTCCCCGCGTCTCAAACGAGCCGATGATCGTAAACTGTCAAAGAAACAGGATCAAAGTGGATTAATGAAATCCCGCGTGTAGTGACAGTAGCCACGGTGTCCGTCTCCTCTGCCAGGCGAGTGTGTAATAGCATAAAGGAGAAGAAGAAGAGGAATAATAACACGGCGAAGAAAAGAATAATAAGAAGAAGGCCGTGGCGGTCGTGCGTCGAGTGGCAGGAAGAAAACGGGCGTAAGTACCGAGACCGGTCATTATTTATGCCATTATAGCTCGGTCTGGCCGGTTGCTTGCGAGCCGCGTAAGGCTGAACGTGGCCGCCAAGACTTAACGAGCCTTCGTTCGCGTTCATCCGAGACCCTGATAAAAGGACTACCTCCGGACCGCCTCTCGACGATCGCTACCCTTCTTCTTCTTCTTCTTCTTCTTCTACTACTATTTCTTCTTCTACCTCTTCTTCTTCTTCTTCTTCTTCTTCTTTCTCTGGTTCTTACCTCTCCGCTGTTTCTTCGTTGCTCGCGTCTTCTTCCTTTTCTGTTTGGGGTCCTCCTCTCTGTTCTATGGCCTCGTTCCCTCAGCATTCGACCCAGCAGCGCCGCTCCTTATTAGTCTTCTTCTGTTTTCCGCTTGAAAACAGTCCGCGGCTCGGCTCTGTTTAGATGATTGATATCGCTGAATGACCGGCGAACGAGTTACACGGGATGAAGGATGGCGAGCGTCTGCCACGGCTACTCTCTTGCTTCATTTACATTTATCCGGATGATCTCGCGGCGGTGTCGGCAGCTAGGCGGGTTTGTTGTGATAGCCTCGTGATTCGGGGATGGTTCGACGGGTGTTCGCGGACGATTGAGTTTTCATCGTTGTGTGCGAGGGTAGAGGTTCGACTCTTACCAGTCAGGTATGGTTTGCTGTCAGAAATCGTCGATTTTGGGGATGGTTTTCAAGTGTTAGCGAGATTCTAGCTTGAGAAACTTGTTGACAGTGTTCGTGTAAAGGGATTTAGCTGCTGTTCGCTGTTTACTGAGTTTTCATCGTTGTGTGCAAGGGTAGAGCTTCGACTCTTACCAGTCAGGTATGGTTTGCTGTCAGAAATCGTCGATTTTGGGGATGGTTTTCGAGTGTTGGCGAGATTCTAGCTTGAGAAACTTGTTGACAGTGTTCGTGTAAAGGGATTTAGCTGTTGTTCGCTGTTTACTCTTCCATCAGATGGATTACTGAACGCGTTGGGGTTTTGGTTTGGGGTGCGAGGTACGATGGAGTCTGATGGTTCAATTGCTAGAAAATTGGGAAAATCTCTGAATGGTGCGTTTTAAATGGCGATAGGGTTCGTACACCCGACTCAGTGATTAGTCACGGTTGTTCGATGGAAAATACGGGACAGAACAGGGTCGAATTAAAATACACATGTCGCGGTGTAAGCGTTGCATAGATCATGCTGGACAACTGGCTGTATCGGAATAAAAGAGAACACGAGCGCGACGTGATCCATCAGAGACGTCAACGTGCAGTTGCTTACCGGGCATGGTATCTTATTAAATCATAAATTCGAGATCTCGACGACATTAAAATAACACACTCTCGCCGGCTGGTATCGCGTATAAAATGCCCTTTCTAGGATCCGTGAGCGTAATTAATAATGAAACCTGATTACGAGTTGATCAGGATGTGTCGTAACAAATGATCAGCAATTTAGTGTCAATGCATATATTCCCTTTTAATTTAAGTAATGACGCCGGATTAAATTGTAACTTACAATTTGCTGGCAATTTCACCGAGTTATGGCCCCGACGGTATGGTTTCAATTGGTGGATGTTAATAACGGGGGGGGGGGGGGGGGGATAGAGAACCTTTTTTTTTTTACGTTTCACGAACTAAAACCCTCCTCTCCTCTCTCTTTTTCCAGTATGATAATTTAATTAAATACAGCTTATTTGGTATCCATTAGCCAATTACGATGAAAATCATAAATCCTACAACGACAAAGTGAAGCAAATATATTTTGCCATTATATTCTGCAAATAAAAAGTCGATTAGAATTTCCAGAATAAATCGAAGGCACGATCCAATTAATCCAACTCTGGGGATCCTCTTTGGTTCGTGCATTGAATCACCGTCGGGTAGCTCGAGACGAGGCGAAAGAGCCCGGCTGATTTCGAGCTGGCACGCGATTACTCTTTGTTGTAATTATCGATTCGCGAGCGGAAGCGCGGTCGCGGGACGTTATTGCGATCCCTGGCGAGTTTCGAGGCGGTCATGCCTCGAAAGCGAAATACAACAACGTGCATTGTTCTTACAATTGCAATTTTTCTAATCGCTCAAGCTCTCTCGCGCTTCTCCCGAAGCACAACCGCAATTCACGCTTCGTTTCTCGGATTCAGAGGCGTGTCCTTTTCTCCTCTGCACTCGCCAACAATGACGAGCGGCCACCCTGGCGCGTCCGTCGTTCGCCACCCTCGCATTTTTCAAACGGACGGATCGACAAGCGTAACGGCCAGAAACAAGCATAGACGAGACAATGTATGTAAAAGAAGATCAGGAGATCACGGTTGGGGCCCCGTGAGCGTGAAACCCGCGGCTCTTTCTCGGATTTCAACGATTTCTCGCCGACCGTCGGCGTCTGAACGGCGCACAGACGAAGAATGGCGGCCCTCCCGCGAGCAGAACGTCCGGCTCATTGAATGGAATGGCACGCAATCTTCGGTTGCTCCTTAATTGCCTGGTTTTTTCGGACGGTTTCGCGCGGCCGTGGGCCGCGGTGTGATTCAGCGAATACCAGGCCACCGAGTTGGGAAAAACGTAGAAACGACGACGGCTGGGCAACAAAGGGGGCGCGAGAAAAGTGTGGAAATTCGCGACGGTGGCCATTCGACACAGTCGATAGGAAACCGCCACGGTGGTTCTAGGATAGACGTTGTACAAGTCTGCTAAAGGTTAACCGTCTATAACAGGAGCGATGCCCAAACAATCTTTTCTTCCCGTTTCTGATATCTGCTATTGCAATCTGCTGTATCATCCGCGTATCGTGCAGCCGTTTGTGTTTTGGAGTTTTGTAGAAGAGTCGTGAAAACGTTTGAACGAAGACACTTTTCTGTAGCGACGCTGGAGTTTCGAGTTTCGTCTTTGCGTTGCGAATTTTCCAATAAATGTAAATAATTAATTGTGTTTGACTTTTGTCACTGCACCGTTGGAATTTCTGCCAGCGGTCGTTCTATTGTCAGTCTCGATTAATTTATAATTGACAGAGTGAAGTATCCCCAGAAGCGAATGGAATCTTAAGCGTGGAGCGTTACGTAACACCGCGAGCGTGAAGAAACTACGAAAACTGTGACAACGTAGCAGAACAGTACACTGGTGGTTTGCGCAACAGGATCCTGTACATTTAAAGGTTCGAGCAAACGAAGCGTTCCAGATCACGAGACCAGCCGTCAAATGAATATTCCAACCATTTTTCACGAGGCTACCGTCGAACCCGGTCGAAACAACTTCGACACGTCGAGATCTCCCAGGATCACCTCGCCACTCTCACGAAACAGCTTCTCGTTATCCCCGACACCGAGACACGTGTAAAGAATTCGAGAAAGGGGCCGGCTGGCCTGCAGAGGAGCGGATGATCGAGTTAGCGTGGAATCACAGGTATCGTCCCTGCCGTTCCCTCGCCGCGGAGAGCAACAGAGACAGCAGCGAATCGAATAAACCGAAAAAGCCAGACAAACACCACGGAAACAGAGACCATCCCCAATTTCCAGCATCCAATTGACTTCCCCGATCGCTCTTCGATGCACATTTAAACGCAACGCGCTTCCACTGCGATCGCCTCTCGATTTATGCGCTGTGGTTTCTGGTCGCACGAGAGAACAATTTTCCCTCGCGTTGAGAAACCAAATAAAGGGACACTCGAGTCGACGAGTAAATCGATGGAAATTTCGTCGAGATGATATTTTCGAGTATCGAGAGAGAGAGAGAGAAGGTTGAGACGGCTGACAACTCGAGGATCGAACGGAGTTCGTTTGCGTTAGCCGGCTAATAGAACGGCGGGGGGAAGAACGAGAGAGAGGCGAAAAAGGAGAGAAAGAAGTCGAAGGTCAATTCGCCACGGTCGAAAAAGTAATGGAGTTTAGAGAATTGCTCGTGTGGGTGGCGGTAATGGTGGCGCGAGCGAGAGGAAGGAAGGAAGCTGGTGGAAAGAGCGGCACACCTGTGGCGAACAAGAGCCACGCTGTCTAGAAGAGGTCGATCCTGTTTTCGGCTGATCACCTCCCTCGCCGCTCGCTTTTCGACCCAACAAAGGCCCGCGACGATAAATCATCCGCCTCGCTCACGGGGCTTCCAGGCTGCTTGATCGAGGATCCAGCCACGGAACGATCTTCCGACATCGGCTAAATAGCCGGCTGGATTTTGACGAATTGGATTTTTTCACATCGATTCCGTGTGGATTTTCGACGATAGTGCGGTAAGAAGAGTTTGATGAATCGAGCGGGGTAATTTGGTCGTTAAGACCAGATCGATGAAACAGATCTGATTAACAGGTACCACGAGTTAATTTTGTCTAATACAATTTTTAAGGTAAGGAAATTGTACTCGAACGAGGTATCTAAGAAACGCCAACGAGCCAGAGAGATTCGTGTCTTAAAGCGCACGAAAAAGAAAGTGTATAATAAAGGCAGAGTAAAGAAAAGGAGGAAGTGAGATTAGTCGAAACATGAAACACGCTCGCGTGAGGCTTGAATGGATCCGCATATCCGTTGCGTGCCGAAACCACCGAACGGGTTCCCTTTATCCCGAAATTCAATGGAATTTCCAGAACAGCCGCTAATTAATTCTTTGAATCGTGATTTGTGCTCGCCGTTTCTGCCTTTCTATGCAAACAAATAATTATGTCCCTATGCCTTCTGCCTCCCTGATCATTAGGTGCGCCACACGGTCAGAGTGAGCCAAAGACCAGCCAAAGAAACGATCTAGTTGGACCCGCTAACTTCTCGAACCAACCTATAATTATAAATTACCTATAATCATAACTTATAATTATAATTCGTAGAAGTTATCTGACACTTCTCAAGAAGAATCAAACTCGTCAGATTACTACAAAGAGTTGAAAATCTATCGTCAGTTCGAAAAATGGCAAACCTTAAGGGATGTGGGGTTAGCGAGGCGACAGACTCGACGTGGACCAAGGATCGAAGGTAAAATTGATTCGCGTGCACATCGAGCATGTCGCGTTTCAGCTGGTCGCGGGCTGCTGTAGCTCGTCGAAGGAATTCCATCCGTCAAACGAGCCAGCGAACAAAGTAGGAGGCGACCGTGTGAGAGAGCGTGTTCCAGCCGACTCGTAGCGCTCCAGGCTATACGCTTCCTCTTTCTCACCTTGCGAGGCCTCTCCGTTCGGCTCGCGGAGGGAATTCAGAGGAAGGTGAAAAAGGAACGAAAGGACTCGCCCGCGCCGGTATTCGTTTGCTGCTCGGCATTTTGATAATTCCCCGATTAAACGTGAAATTGTTTACCGACGGAGGTGGGTCCTACCCAGCCAGTGAAACTCCTCGCATTCCAATATCAACTTTGACCCTCTTATTTTTCAAACAATAACCCAAACGATTAACAAACATCATTCTGCAAATTGCAGAATCCATATTCTTTATCGGAAGGGAACCTCTACAATGGAACCCTGCAATTGTCATTCTCCAACGTCGACCAGACAGATTCGACGTGAGATACCAATAAGAAATGAAGAAACGAGCCAGTGGAACTCTTGACATTCCAATACCAACTGTGATCCTCTTATTTTTCAAACAATAACCCAAACGATTAACAAACACCATTCTATAAATTATAGAATCCATATTCTTTATCAGAAGAGAACATGTACAATGTTTCGCAATGGAACCCTGCAATTGTCATTCTCCAACGTCGACCAGACAGATTCCACATGAGACACCAATAAGACCAAGAGGAACTTACTTATGGACAAATACCTAGTTGGATGGAAATAAAGAAACGAGCCAGTGAAACTCTTGACATTCCAATACAAACGTTGACCCTTTTATTTTTCAACCAACAACCCAAACAATTAAGAAACATCGTTCTAAAAATTACAGAATCTATATTCTTTATCAGAACGAAACCTACAATGTTTCGTAATGGAACCCTGCAATTGTCATTCTCGAACGTCGACCAGACCGATCCCACGTGGGATACCATTAAGACCAAGAGGAACTTACATATGGACAAGTATCTAGTTGGATGGAAATAAAGAAACGAGCTAGTGGAACTCTTCACCAGCAACCCAAACAATTAAGAAACATCATTCTACAAATTACAGAATTCATATTCTTTATCAGAACGAATCCTACAATGTTTCGTCAATGGAACCCTGCAATTGTCATTCTCGAACGTCGAGCAGACCGATCCCACGTGGGATACCAATAAGACCAAAGTAGAGTTGCTCACGGACAAGTACCTAGTTGGATGGAAATAAAGAAAGAAACGACACGGTTAGGACTGCGAAGAGACGGAGAAAGGTGAACGCGGGAAGGTGGACGTCGGACGGTGTTGCAAGACGGTCAGGTGTTGATGACCAGACAGGATGGTTAGGTCCAGCCGATGGGTTAGGGGAGGCAGAAGCAGAGCGGTGGCTCCAACGCCGGGATGCCTTTCATCTTTTCATCTTCGGCCGAGGGAACCAGAACCCGCACACCTACCATCATGGGAACACCACCCCACAGCCGTGTACACCGTTCTCCGTCTTCCCTCTGATCGTTCCACGCTGCGCCGCCACGGCCAGCACCCTTCGAACTCCTTCCATCGGGATCATCGCCGATGATCTTCGATAACCATTCTGTTCCATATCTCTTGTCCCCTTTAGATCTGCCCCGCGCCGGTGCGCTTTCTGCGTGCGCCGTTCCGCAGTAACGCCGCTCGTGATTTAAGCACGTACGATGCCTAATGCGATATTTTGTAGGAGTACTCGGGCGATAAAGTAGTCGAGCCACTCGAATAGAAGTATTGTTGAGAAATAGGTCCTTGGGGCTGTTCGTAAATTACGCCAAGGGTGTACGTACATACATATAGACACGATTTAGAAGAACAGAGAGATGCGCAGAGAACGTCAGGTAATCCGATAAAAGCTAATTTCAACCATTTAAGCGTATTTTCGAATCGTTTCGCAGCAACGCTTAGATACGAAACCACGATATTTGTGTATCAATGAGTGTTAATTATTTTCCAAGAGAATCGTTGCTACGAGTAATTGTACCGTTGTAACATCCGTGCCAACAGAGAATTGCTCTGGCAAGTGAGCCAGCTTTTTCGAATCGAAACCACGACATTTATATATCAACGAGTGTCAATTATTTTCCAAGAGAGAATCGTTGCTACGAGTAATTGTACCGTTGTAACATCCGTACCAACAGAGAATTGCCCGCTATTGCCTGGCGAGGGACCAGCCAAGTGCCAATAAATTAAAGCGCGACTAAATTCGACAAATGACCCGACTGTTCGCCCGTACGCTCCTTTACCGCTCGCAACAACGGCGAAAGAATCGTGGACATGATGGATTAGTAGCGGAGGGCTCGTGTGTGGCACCGAATTTCTCGACCGAGTCCAGGTCCCAGTGCGGAGTATCGTTCGAACGGGCCCCCGTAATGAACCGCCTATTCAGCCAACGGCGAATTTCATCTTTTTCCATCGCGGTGCTCGCGGCTTTAAACCGCGATAACTCATCGAGCGGTTACGCTCGTGGAGGGAAGAGAGTCCTCCACGGTTGCGCGCGGGGACCGGAAGGTCTCCTCGAGAGGGACGACTTGTCGTGGAACGGGCGCGAAAACGGAACGCCATGCAAATCGCGTGCACGGGAAACCAGTTTCGAAACGGTAGCCCGTCCCGGGTCTGCGTTTACGCGGCTCTTAATGAGCCAGCCCCGATGTAACGCGCTCGCGAATCGCCTGCTCGATTAAGTGTCGAACAGAAACGTTATTCAATATGCGCGAGAAGTGCTCGCGTCCTGCAGTGCGCGTTGGGTTCGCGTTTCACGGGTGTAGAAAAGGATAAAAGGAGAGTGTAACAGTGTTTATAGATACTGGTGAACGCGGCTACTAATTTAGGCGAGCTCTGTTCGACTCTGTCGCGAGAGGATTAAAATAAAATCTTGAGGAGCCAGGACCAACTGCCTTTTAAAAGAAACAAACGAATTTCAGGCAACTCGGCAGCCGCCGCGATCGTTCAACCGAAAGGAAGTGAAGAAGAGGAAAAAAGGAAGGGGAGTAGAAAAAGAAGGGAACGAGAGATTCAAATTTTGTGGACACTCGCCGACTCCACCTTTCGGGCTTTCAATTTACTTAACACGGACTCCCGCGAGGGGATTAAAAAATCGTTAAAAAAATCCGCACAACCAGCCCAAAACCAACCGTCCTGGCAAACAAACAAACAAACAAAGGGCGAGGATCGTAGCGCAGCGCGCGCGCGCGTTCGTGAAAAGGAACGAGCCTGCGCCCATCCCACCGCAGGGAAGAGAGAAAGAGCGCCGCGGCGAATAAATAAATAAATGATTTTCGGCGTGTCGGCATTTAGACAGGCAGAGATGGCTTTTTATTTGTAGGAGCCCGGGCCCCGGCCCGTTCGCCGCCTAGTAATCAAAACCCGCCGAAATTCCCAGCTTTCGCAGCGGTTATTACGCCTTCGGGCAGCAGGCTGCTCGCGCGGATCGTTGATACGATTTTTCCGTCACGGTGCTTTGCCAAATTGCACCCTCCGCATTCCATGCCCTTTCTTTCCTTACACCTTTTGCTCGCCGCTCGTTTCGCCTTTCTCTTTTTCCTATTCATTTATTTTTCTCTCCCCCTTTCCTCTCCTTTTTTGTCCTCCTTCTCTTTCGTTTTCCACCTTATCTCATTTTTTCATTCGTTGGGGTATTTTTATTTTTTCTTCCATTTTGAGACGGAAGAGGTTAGTTCTTGTTGGTGCTGTCGAAGGACAGCTCGTTGAGGCGGATGGTTACACGGTTCGATGCTGTCGAGAGTTATCGAGTGAGTTCGAGACGAAACGGTGAAACGAAAGATTTTCAGTTCGCAGAATGGGCGATCGTGGAGTAAGAGAATAAGAGAATGAGAGAAAAATGACGGGGAACGAAATTAAGTATACGTGTCTACTTAATTTATGTATCGTTTCTGAACGAGGGAGAGAAAAAGAGTCGATCTCGGGTACCTCGCGAGGCAGCACTGGCGAGCTAAAAAGTACGCGAGCCCATGAAAAACTGGGACCGCGGCGTCCGCAGTGACAAGCTTGATCAAAAGCTTCCAACGCGGACCCTAACCACGATCGTTGAGAGTCCGAGCGAGCACCGGCAGGTACGATAAATAACACCGAACCCATTCGTATCCGCTAATTTGACGCGAAGAAAAATCGCGGCAAAAACCGCTTCCCCGCATCAACGGCGCGCATTAAAAGACCTCTGCGCACTACGATCGGAGAGAGCGATGCTAAGCCCCGGAGGATTTCCAAAGAAACGTCGAACGCGCCTTTCAGAAGTGAGAAAATAATTATCCGCCATAAACGAAAGAGATATAACGCGACATTAAAATCGCGCCCGTGTCTTCCCATTATCCGTGGTAATGTATCGGCTCGTTAACTTTCAGCCGGACGATAGATCATCCGGAAGATCGCTGCCAGGGGTTTCTACACAGATACGAAGAGGGTTGGGAGTTAACTTGGAGGTAGAGGGTGGTGGTGGTCTATGAAGAAGCATCTGCTCTTCATCCCTCGAGTGGTTGTCGCTGCCCCCTCGTGAATCTAATGTTCCCGTACCATTAACCCTGAACACGTGTAGAACGTAATCGTTTTCGAACCCTACGCCGTGGCGCAAAGGATTGGGCCATTGTTAGGAAACGGACTTATCGACCGAGATAATCTCGCTGACTCCACGTCGCCACGGGACGCGATAATTGCCGCTTTCTTTGGTTAAACGCGGATTAGGATTAGAGGGTTCGCCCCTGTTTGTTTTTCACTTTATTACAGATTCCAGTTTATTGACGCTGTTATATCCACCATTCTTTTTACGACTTTCTTTGCCGAAGGAGATGATAATTACGGTCAGAGAGGTGTGAGTTTTGATGTGGTTACCATAATCGTTCGTTTCGAGTCTCTCGAGCGGTTTCAGTGTGGTTTCTGACTGGAAGGGATGTCGGTTTTATTGAAATTTCGCGAGAGGTTTGCAAAAAACTGTATCGAGCCTTTCGACGTGGCGGAAAATCAAATTTCTCGACCGGCAAAGTCAATTATCCAGCCACAGGGGATGTACAGTCGACGCGGCGGATTTTCATTCCGCTTGGCGGATTATTAAAACCGCGCTCCATTTTCGGGAATTATACGAGACGACGGCTATAAATCCTGTCGCGACAATAGCTGAAATTTGAATTTATGAAACCGACGCTACGAAGACACGCGTTATAAACGACGAATAGACTATGGACGTCTTCGAAGATGTACGTTTTCTAAGTACAAATAGAAATAGCAGCGAAATTCCCACAGTTTGAAATTTTGCGATCACAGATTGGAAGTATTGTAAAATAGTGCTAATTAGGTAAAATAAACAAGACTTTGTGTCGAAACCTCGAAGCCATCCGTGGATACACGCGATAACGAGGGAATCGTGCAAGGTTTCTTTCAACCGATCACAGTCAAGGTGGTTATTGGCTGGCAAAGGAAAGGTTAATCGCGAAAGTTAGGCGAACGTCGCTTGGCTCAACCGTCGTAAATAATTTCGATTACGATTTAATTGAATTATGCTAGGCACGCGCGTTTCGCGCGCGCGCTCGCACCGACGACCACCACCTAATCGTTACGATATATTCGTTGGGCTCATTAATCTTGACGATGCCACTAAAATTTAGCTCCGTTTTGCTCCTGTATTAAAAAACCATCCCGACGATACGATCGCGCAAGCCTGATGAGCATGTAAATTAAGGAACATTGCTCCGCTAGCGCGCGGTTTCGTAATTTTCTGACCTCGCATAAATCGCGGCGCTTATGTAATTCAAATTGTTATTATCATTATTATGCTTTCATGCCTGTTGTCAGGACCGTGTGCCCGATATAAATTATTAGGTTGAATTCTTTCGAGACCGGCAATTGAATTTATGTGTGTTTTCGTCCGCGTCCCTCTCTCTTTATAAATTCGCAATTACATTTTATATATTCATCATATATAGGCATTATAATAGCCTGGTTACGTTATGCGGACTATAATTCATTATAATTCATCATTCATCAGACACTTCATAAGACAGTGAATTTAGAGCCGAGGAAAAGTTTATGCGGCGCCCGTAAAGCGGGGCTGCCAATCGCTAATTATTACCCTCGCGGTCGCAAAAATCTCTGGGACGTAGGCGCTTCGTTGTTTCGGTGGAAAAACACCGCTTTTTCTCGCGTATCCAATTAGTTCTTGTGTTACACGATCATTTTACAGAACAGCGAGTCAGTTTACGAGGTGTGTACCTTCCGTTTTCCATGGTGAACGCGTTTGGCCATTTTACTTCAACCAATATCCCAATTTCCTATCGTTCGATTAGGAAAATTCGACGCTATGAAAGTCGTACATCGTAATTTATAGTTATCGCGAGCGATGTAAATTATCCCGCAACGAAACTTCGATCTCGATGGCACTGTTCTCGAGCTAATCATTTTAAAAAGGTACCACCAGCGAAATTAATGGACTCCCACGGTGAACGTGTTTGGCCATTTTACTTCAACCAATATCCCAATTTCCTATCGTTCGATTCGTACTTTCGCGAAATTAGAAAAATTCGACGCTATGAAAGTCGTACATCGTAATTTATAGTTATCGCGAGCAATGTAAATTATCGCGCAACGAAATTTCGATCTCGATGGCACTGTTCGCGAGTTAATTATTTCAAAGGTACCACCAGCGAAATTAATGGACTCCCACGGTGAACGGATCTATTTTTCCCTTTTTAATTACAGCTCGACGGGCGCAAATAACATTCGTCTGGAGCTCGTCGGACATCGGATACCCGGGAAATATCGGCTGCAATAACGTTTGAAAAATCGTTTCCTCCCTTTTTCCACCGTTACGCTAGATCGGCCGCGAGCTGGCTCGTTCGCGATTCAATTCAGATTCGAATGGATAGACACGCCGCTATACGCGCGCCACACGCTGATTCATCGATATTCCGAAGGCTTGCACTTCATTACCACACAATGCCTGTTTCTTTCCCTCTGAACGGGATAAGATCTGCTCGTAAACAGTGCCGTTGCAAAAATCCGTTGAATTACGCGCGATTCAAGAAACCATCGGTACACCCTCGACGTATTCAATTACACGGACGTTTCTGTCGTCCGCGCGATTTTCCTCTCAACATTTTTACGCCATCGATGCGACGTCGATTAATTCATTCCCCATTACGGTCACACCAAAGCAATAATAATATTCGAATAAATCACAATAAAATTACACTCATTTCCGCTCCATTTCCTTCATTACTCGTATACTTGCTTACCTTTAAAAATACACGAAGTTATCGTGAAATATTTTCGATTAGACGAGGTTCAGTTAATTAAGCGTCATAAACAGCGATCGTGGTTGCATCTCTCTCGAAATGTTCCCTCGCTCGTCATGACGACGATTAATTCATCCCCCATTATGGTCACACTAAAGCAATAATAATATTCGAATAAATCACAATAAAATTACACTCATTTCCGCTCCATTTCCTTCATTACTCGTATACTTGCTTACCTTTAAAAGTACGCGAGTTTATCGTGAAATATATTCGATTGGACGAGGTTAAGTTAATTAAACGCTGTATGCGTCACAAATACGTACTAAACAGCGATCGTAGCCGCATCTCTCTCGAAATGTTCCCTCGTTTGTCATGTCGACGATTAATTCATCCCCCATTATGGTCACACTAAAGCAATAATAATATTCGAATAAATCACAATAAAATTACACTCATTTCCGCTCCATTTTCTTCATTACTCGTATACTTGCTTACCTTTAAAATACACGAAGTTATCGTGAAATATTTTCGATTAGACGAGGTTAAGTTAATTGAGCGCTGTATGCGTCACAAATACGTACTAAACAGCGATCATGGTCGCATCTCTCTGGAAAGGTTTCCTGGCTCGTCCATTGTTCTTCGATCGCGGTGGATCGAAGACAAAAGAGGGGGTAGGCAAGCAAGATCATCGATAGAATCGAAGAAGGTCGCCGCGGAGGGTGCAGCTGGGTAAGAAAGAGTCGGGAAAGGGCGCATTAGCGGCGCTCGTAAAAGCGTACGCGGTGCTCGCAGCGTAATGCAGCGCGAACCGAGCCAGCACGCCTCGTAACGCTCCTTAACAGAGCGTATTTACGCTCTCCGTGGCAGAGTTATGTAACATGGCCGCGCAAACGGCCCGTGCCGGCCATTAGGAGCCCGTTCGAGGCCATTTTGTCGAGCCACCCCTCGACTTCTTCCTTTCCTTCCCTTTCTTTCCTTCTTTCTCCCTCTTCCCTCCTCCTCGTGCACGCTGCCACGCTTCGTCCTGTTCCTCTTCGCTATCCGCGCCTCCTTAAAGGGGGATACCCGTCCGCTACGAATCTATATCGAGAGTATCGTAACTCTTTTTCGCTTTTAGTGCGTCGAGGGGGCTCGGTTTTTAGGGTTGGATGCGCCGTTTCGTCGTGGATGATGGATCGTCCTCTTGTTCGAGGATAATGGAGGATTCGCGGAGTGCACGTCTCTTCTGGAAGATGGTAATCCTTGGATTACATTACGCGTGTGGGATGGTCTCGCGTGTGGGGCGAGGTCTTGCTTTTTCAGTCGCGATTCAGGATGATTGATTTTTTTGTTATTTAAGAACAGTGGAGGAACGAAGTGGGTGATCGTGAAAGAAGAGAAGACTCGACGATTTTGTAAGCCAGAAACTTGCTAAAAGATGATCCAATGTCGTTTGATCGTTTCGTCTTGAAAAAGTGTACGAGAAGAAGCGTATAAGTCGAAATACTCAGTCATTAGCTGTTTATGAAATAGCATTGTATGTAATGTACCACAGCTGGTGGTACTTGCTTTATTCGATGGAATTGAAGAATTCCAATTAACTGTAATTGCAAACAATTTGAATTTTCCCACAGAGCGAACTGGGAGATCGTGAAAGAAGAGAACGCACGACGATTTCGTGAACCAGATGCTTACTAAAAGATGATCCAATGTTGCTCGATTGTTTCGTCTTGAAGAAGCGTACAAGTCGAACCAGCGAGTCATTAGCTATTTACGAAGTAGTATTGTATTTATTGTACCACAGTTGGTGGTACTTACTTTTTTCGATGAAATTGAAAAATCCCAATTAATCGTAATTGCAAACAATTTGAATTTTCCCACAGAGCGAACTGGAAGATCGTGAAAGAAGAGAACGCACGACGCTTTTGTGAACCAGATGATCCAATGTCGCTCGATTGTTTCCACTCGAAGAGGTGTACAAGTCGAACTAGCGAGTCATTAGCTATTTACGAAGTAGCGTTGTATTTAATGTACCGCAGTCGGTGGTACTTACTCTTTTCGATGAAATTGAAAAATCCCAATTAACCGTAATTGCAAACAATTTGAATTTCCAGCCCGATAGCCGAGCGAAATTACCGTCCCAGTGTGCTAAGAATAAGAGCAAAGCAAACACGCTAGACCGTAAGAGGTTCATTTTTATACCGAACACCCGGTGCGTGTCGGCTAGATCCATATCTAATGCGTGTGCTTGTAAACTATAAAAACCCAGTATAAACAACCTGGCAAATACGATCGGCCATGAATATGCAAATTCCTCCAGAAACTTCACTATGTGTATTATCTCTGCGTACACCAACGACTTCAACGATACAAAACAACTTCAAAAAAAAAAAAAAAGAAAAAAAGAGTCTAATAGGGAGAGAAAAAAAATGAAGAAATTCCTAATTGTGTATAAACCTAAACGCAGCAATCTTAATCTTTCCGACATCCTCTGCGATGTTTTATTATATGCATTTATAAACGCATCTCGCGCCCATTCACGTATGCGTCCGCCATTAAGCGTTGCCCTCTTTTTTTTTCACGGAGAAAAGTTCGTTGATCAATGGGCGATGAATTATAATTAGAACGGAGCACGGACGGAAAATCCGCAGATTTATGGTGCCAAAGTAGCGTCTTCGAGGCTTCCTGCTACTTGTTAACTCGTACGGTGCTAGATCATTTGCGTTAATGGTCAGGTACCATGTAAATCGCGGAGACTTCGTTTTGGTGAAAAATACGCAGCTTGGAGTCCATCGCGTAAACGTGCCACTAACAAGGATCCATAAATCGATAGGGCGCGAGTGTTAACGCGTCACGTTTCGTCACGCGTGATGAACGTCCATTCTCTCGAAAACTGCGAACCTAATTTTATTATTCCTCGTTTTCATCGCATTTCGCTCGCTGGATGTCGGTTCGAAGTCTCTTCTCTCGCGTACACTCTAAAGCAATCGTACAAGAAGAGAGTAAAAGAGTGAGAGAGTAAATAAGAAGAGAAACGGAGGTACAAGAGGGATCCTAATTTAACGAAAGAAGTTTTCATCGAATTTCGCTCGCTGGATCTCTCTTCAAAGTCTCTTCTCTCGCGTACACATAGAGCAATCGTACAAGAAGAGAGTAAAAGAGTGAGAGAGTAAATAAGAAGAGAAACGGAGGTACAAGCGGGATCCTAATTTAGCAAAAGAAGTTTTTATCGAATTTCGCTCGCTGGATCTCTCTTCAAAGTCTCTTCTCTCGCGTACACATAGAGCAATCGTACAAGAAGAGAGTAAAAGAGTGAGAGAGTAAGTAAGAAGAGAAACGGTGATACAAGAGGGATCCTAATTTAGCAAAAGAAGTTTTTATCGAATTTTGCTCGCTGGATCTCGTCTCTAAGTCTCTTCTCTCGCATATACTCTAAAGCAATCGTACAAGAAGAGAGTAAGAGAGTGAGAGAGTAAGTAAGAGAAGAAACGGAGGTACAGGCGGGATCCTAATTTAGCGAAAGAGCTTGTAAAAGGGGACTGGGGCCACGTGCCGCGAGGAATGCCGATGATTTAATGAATTCCATAAAGAACAACGTGGCCGCGGTCCCATTGGGCGGTGGTTAGGGGGTGGACGCGAGGGTGGCCGAGCCGTGACAAGCTTACGCTCTTAGTGCACGCTCGAGCCGCACGGTGAATTAATAACAATGCCGCCGAAATAATAAAGCCCTCTGGCTCTGGCCACCGCCGATTCCGTTTCACTTCACTCGCTCCTCCGTTCGTTGGACAGGTAGACCCTCTGTTTCCATTCTTTTGCTTCTTTTTTTTTTTTTTTTTTTTTCTTTTTTGTTCCTCGGGTCAGGCTTCGAATGACGTGCATGGTTTTTGTCAGCGACGCTCAGGGAGGAAACGATTTTTTCGGGGTTAGCGGGGGTGCTCCAAGACATTCGTGGATGGAAATTGGATTTTCGTTGGTCGCGCCTTGACAAATTGTGATTGAAACAGCTTTTCATTGGATGGTTTCACTTAGGGAGGATTAATTTTTGGAGATTAATGTGAGTAAGTGGAGAGTTTGGAAAACTAAATTGAAAATATCTTTCTATTGGCTGAGTTATTGCGACATGTAGGTGGTGTACGAGGGTACCTTCAATGTTGTATGATGGAACATGTACCCATTGGATGGTTTTTATCAGCAAGGATCGATTTTTGGAGATTAATGAGGGTAAGTGAAAACTTTGGAAAACTAAATTGAAAATATTTTTCTGTTGGTTGAGTTATTGCGACATGAAGATGGTGTACGAGGATACCTTCGACGGAACACATACCCATTGGATGATTATAATCAGCAAGGATCAATTTTTGGAGATTAACGAGGGTAAGCGAAGAGGAAAATTGGGAAAATTGAATTGAAAATATCTTTCTCACTCTGTTGGCTGATTTATCGCGATATGTAGGTGGTGCACAAGGATAACATTCGATGTTGTACGAATTCCTTTCACGAATCTTTCAACTTCACGGCGCGTTCGTGCGATAGGCGAGCAGCGTCCTTACGGCTGGCAGCAAGCGGCAAATTGGATCACTCAAAATATCGGGGAGATTCTCCACGGTCCAGCGAGGGCCGTAGTTTGAGAAATGTCGTTCTAAAAGGGCGTCACTTTTTCACCGTCGACGGCCGGCAAGAAAATTGGGACGCGTCGCTGCAAACAATCCTGATCGCCTACCACGCGACAACGTTGGAGAATCAACATCTGAGTGATGACTCTCAAATTGAGGAAGTCTTGTGCGGGGTTTTGCCAGCCCGTTTCTGAAAGAGAGGTCCGAGAGCAAATAGATATCGCCGGTTTTTGCAATGAAAATGAAGGGGTAGCCGCCGCTGAGGACCGTCGAAAGAAACAGATTTGAAACACTTAATGACAGGAATAGCTGCTAAAAAATCGGTAGCGAACCATCAACTATGTATACTACTTATCGTGGCATCAAAAATGTGATTCTCTAGCAAATGGCCCAAAAGGATCGTAAAGTTGAAACGATATTGCCAGAAATCCGTCTCGATTGCTCGCAAACTCCTCTAAAGTGGACGAGAATCATAAAAGCATCGAATAGGGGAGAAGTTTTACTTTATCGAAGCGCGTCTATAAATGTAACAGGGATGAAACAGTGAATTCGAAATAATCCAATAATGATTTTAAGCCAATTCGACGAACTACTCCAATTTTCATGATTAACATAATGGTCTATTTTGAGAATTCCAATTCTCAATAAACGCGATCGGATAAGAAACGACGAGTCAATGGTTGATAAAAACAGAGGCGGATGAGAGGAGAAAAGGACACGGGGTAATCCAACCCCATTATCCTCAAATTATAGACTTGTTTAGAGATAATAGTGCAGCAACCGCATATTCTTATCGAGATGTTCGCGCCTCGTACGTTATAGAGCTGCTCTGATTTCGATTCCTTGCTAATCATTTCCCTTACAGGAAACTCGTACCTCGTCGTAATTTTCATCCTTCCTACTCTATCGCGTATCAATAACGAAATATACCCGATTACCTCTTAATCTATTTCCTCTATTGCATTTTCAAAACTTAAAGAAAACTATGATATATATTCGATTACTTCTTAATCTAGTTCCCCCATTGCATTTTCAAAATTTAAAGCACACTCTGATATGTATTCGATTATCCCTTAATCTATTTCATCTATTGCATTTTCAAAACTTAAAGAAGACTCTGATATATACTCGATTACCTCTTAATCAAGTTCCTCGATTGCATTTTCAAAATTTCAAGCACACTCTGATATATATCCTCTTAATCTATTTCCTCGATAGCATTTTCGAAACTTAAAGAACACTTTGACGCACCCTGATTTCACACAGACCAAAGACGCGTCCCGTCAAATCGTCAATCGCCGATCACACCGTCGCGCCAAGCTTGCGCTCGTCTAAAACCACCCCACGAACGCGTCCAAGGGTGAGTTGGGAATAATCGAAAAGGGGGAGGGGGGCGCGCGCGATATCCCAGTCCATTATATTCGAATTACAGACATGTTTCGGAAGGAGAGGAGAGGAGAGTAGGTAGGGTCACAGAGAGAAGGGAGGGTTAACATTGTGCGGATCGCGCGACGAGGGTGCAGAGCAGGGTGCACTGTGGGGTGGGCAGACAGGCGGCCCTTTAATGCCCAGAACAAATCGTAGCCGCGCGAATCGGGCGGTTATATTTAAAATAAATTGCCCGTGGCTCGTTTTTCTTGCGAACCGCCGAGTTGGCGCTTTGTCGACGTCCCGGCCCGTGAATCATTCCCGCTGGAGGAAAGCTCGATCTTGTTGCCCCAACACGCTCCTGAGGACCACCGAAATTTCCTGCCTGGCCATTATACAGATAATCGCCGTGAATGCCCTCCGCGTTCACGCAGCCACCGATTCCTCGATCGCTTTCACGGAAAACTTTGACTCCTCTTTGTGCTCGCCATTCATTCTTCTCTTCGTTCTTGCGTCCTTTCTGTTTCCTACCGTTTGGTTTGGGTTATTGTTCCCGTTGCTGGCCGAGGGAGACTGTTTTCACGATGATTTCACAGTCTGAAGTTGGTTCCACGAGATGCTCCCTGGTACCCTAGAAAATATTTACAAGTTCAGTTCGATAAACAGGAACGAGATTGCCAACTGAGACTGAAACAGTTAGCAAACAAGTGTAACGCATACAACGAGAACTCGAAATTCTTTTGATACCATATTCGTTGTACAAAACCTCTCGTTAAATGTTCTATACATCTTCGACCAAGTTTCAATCAAGACTCTGAAGTTTGATCCTCGCATCGAGATGCTCTCTGGTACCCTAGAAAATATTTCCAAGTTAGTTCAATAAACAAGAACAAGATCGCCAACAGGGACTGAAACAGTTAACAAACAAGTGTAACGCATACAACGAGAACTCGAAATTCTTTTGACACTGTCCTCCTAGTACAAAACCTCTCGTTAAATGCCTCGTACGTCTTCAACCAAGTTTCAATCGAGCCTTAGAACTATCATAACAAGCAGGTTATGTGCTCTTCGAAAGATATTTCGAACAGAAGCCCAAGAGTTAGCAACGGAGAAGAAAACAGCGGCTTCCGAGGCAACTGCATGCGCGCTTAAAGGGGTTAACAGTCGTGCCTGGCATCTAAACTGGCTGTCAGTGGTGGATGCGCGGCAGTTAGACACCGGAACGAGCATTCGTAGCCGGTTGAACCGGCGAAGGAAGAAGAGGCCCGTCTAGAACAATGTGTCTCGCGGTAGTTACCCGTTGCTCGACCAACCAGAGCGACAGTGGTGCCAGCACCGGTCGAAGGAGGCGAGGGAGGTTCCCTCGCGAAATGTGCACGCGCAACTGCATCGGAATGGCATATCGCGGCGCATTAATTTCCGTAATGCGCGGCTGAAACGACCTGGAACCGCGAAATAACCGGGGCCCTCGCTTCCTACGTTGGGCTTTAATTATTGGCATTTGATGGGCCTGGTCGGGGATCGGGCCTGAACCGTGGGTAAGAAACGCGCACGTTATTTCTACGCTAGCTTCCTCTTTCTGTCGACTCCCATATAATAACGAGTTACCATATTCTTCTTCTCCTTTTTTTTTCTCCTCCCCTTTCAGTCAGTCCCCCCTCCCTCCCTCGGACGTCTTTTTGTTTCTCGCCTCTTTTCCCGCGCGTACCATCTCAGTGGAACAAACGCTGGCACAAATTAGCCCCTGAAGACGCGGCGCTTTTAAATCTTTACAATGGAAAGGGTAGCCCCGGTTACTCTACTATGTAGATCGTGCTAAACTAAACGCGGTAGGTAAGGAGGAAACCGTGCGATTAACGATCCCTTCACGACTTGCAAATGCAGAAACTCGAGTTGTGCAATAGGATGTAAGGAGTGGTATGGATTTTTAAGAACCGAAGTGAGGAATTGGTTATAGAGATTGTAACGTTGAACGAGTGCATCGAATGAATTTCAAACGGTAGCTGTTTCTAGCTCATAGATGCTGTCTCACCAGTACAACTTCTCGGAATAAAATGTGCGTAAATGGGTACGAGGAGAAGGTTGTGAGTGAGAAAATTTGGAAAAATTGTGATAACGAATCGCTGTATGAATTAACCGTTGAGAAATGAATTCTAGTTAGCGCAGTAGGAAGAGTTGGTGTTACGTGCTGTTCTAAGCCTCGCTGTTGTGCACACTGTTCCTGGCGCAGCAATATTATCAACTGAATTATAGCATATTTATACACACATGTCGAAGGCGAGACACGTATCTGTTAAATATGAAAATAAAACAATATCGGCGGAACAGCTTGTTTATTATGGGATATAAATACACAATTTATAACGCCATAATTAAAGTACCGAGCCTAAAGCGATGAATCCGACCGATTCAAATTGCAACATAAAACGTAATTATTGTAAATTGTACCGGGCAATCCCCATAAACTCTCGGGGGTGACCGTTATACGCGATATTTATTGGCAAATAACCGTTCGATTTTGGTACATATTAACGAACGAATGATTTAACAGAAATTTAACCATTCAAATTATACAGACGGAATATTTTGATGGGCCTATCATATTTATGGATGGACGATGCTCAATGGTGTCGGTTAATATTCCGATCTTTACGACGCGAAATTGTCCGATTATTTTTTTAGGATAATGCAAACCAGCTTTTCTTTCTTCTACGACACTTCGATACCCTTAAAACGTGCCAACGATTGCCGATACAAACTTCTCACCTTGAGATTCCAAGGCATCCCACAAGATCCAAGTACAACGTCGAGGATCTTTTTATTGGCCAACGTGGTTACAACCGTGAAGGATTAAATAATAACAATCCACAGAATTTTACATTGCCTCGAGTTAATAATATAGGAAACTCATATTTAAATGGAACGTACTTGAGGAAACTTGGCTTCGAATCCAATTAATCTGAAAGAGGGATTAAATAATAACCATCCACAGAATTTCACATTAACTTGACTAGAATAATACGAAACGCATATTTAAATGGAACTTATTTGAAGAAACTTGGCTTCGAATTTAGCTAACCTGAAAGAGGGTTTAAAAACGGAATTTTGCATTACCTCGACTTAATAATAAGAAACACAAATTTAAATGAAACTTACTTGAAGAAACTTATCGCGTAGTCGAATACGAGGAGGCCATAGTTTTCAAATCCAGTTAATCTAAAAGAGGGATAAAATAGTAACCATCCACAGAATTTCACATTAACTTGACTATAATAATACGAAACGCATATTTAAATGGACCTAACTTAAACAAACTTGGCGCATGGTTCAATACAAGGACGCGATAGTCTTCGAACCCAGTTAACCTGAAACAAGTAACAATCGTTAAAACCAGACTCTCGGCTACTTGGTGGTTAAACAAATTATTTCTACAAGAGATCTGGACAACATCATCCGCGACTGCGATTGAGGGAACGAGAGATCTGGTTGCTCGTCACGTTTCCATCGTAATCCGGTCGTTCGAGGCGTGGCAAAAGCCAGGGTTGCTCGCTATTAACGATCAAAAACAAAGAAAGATAGAGATAAAGAGTGGGGAGAGCGAAAAGGTTTCGGAGAGCGGAGGGGTTGGCCATAACGAGTCTTATTATTTACGCGGATCATTATTGTGACGGCGCTGATCGGTCATCGTCCATCACTTTCCTTAATCCTTCCCAGCTCCTTCCGGCCTTTTATTATCCTTAAAGTTTCGATAAGTGCCGTGGCCGATATCATAAATCAGCCCTCCTCTCGGGAACAAAGAAAAAACGGCCCTCCGAGTTATTAATTATGCTTGGCCTGATCTAATTACTCGACCGTCGTGCTTTCGTTGAATTTTCGTCCCTACGCTTTTTGCACCCTCATCTTTCTCTCCGTTCTCCCTTTCCTTTCGCGCTGTTAACCCCTTTCGACCGTTCCTGCTCGTTCCGTTCCCGTCATTTCCGTTAGCGCGCGTTTCTCGTCGATGTGCTATGCAATTTCATGGATTATGGCAAATTCGATCTCGAACCCATGGATGTAGATCATCAGAAATTGTATGCAATACCTCTTCTCGAGCTCTGCTCTTATTATTTGAACTGTCAACGTGACAGTTTCAGGTGAAGAAGAGTCTGACAGAGTCTTGACGTTCACGTTTCGATAATTCCACTTGGTATTTATATCAGAAAGCAAAATTCGTTGCTCGTCGATATAGAATGCAATCTCATGGATTATGGTAAATTCGATCTCGAACCATAAATGAAGATCATCAGTAATCGTACGCAATACTTTCTTCTCGAGCTCTGTTCTTATTATTTGAACTGTCAACGTGACAGTCTTAAGTGAAAAAGTGTCCGACAGTGTCTTAACGTTCACGTTTCGATAATTTCACTTGGTACCCACGTATCAGAAGGCAAAACGTTCTCCATCGATCACGCAAGGGTAATATCATCTGAAAATTGAAACTCGCGTTGGTCGAGGTGCGTGAAACACGCGAAAGAGCCGGGGACCGGTGTTCCATCCAGTTCGACGTCCGTGACGTTACGTCCTCGCGGTCTCGGAACGTGTAATTCCCGCGTGGAAGCGCTGAAAACCCGTGTGCGTTCGGAGGAAACAGGGCAGAACGCGTATCCCAAGGGTTCGCCGCGGCTGAAAGAACCCGATGACATTCCTTGAGCAAATAAGGGGCTAATAACAACATTTAAAGCGTCGCGTGTTCCTGGCCCGGCCGGAAGTCGGCCATTATTCAACCGCTCGGGAATCACGTAACGCATAGCCGTCGAAGGAGACTCGAATTGTACATATCGGTATACGAAACGACAGATCCGGTGCTAAACAGTAAGTCTTCGAGACGAATGTCCTTTGAACGTTACCTACTTCGTAGCAGAGTTGCTTCGAAGTTACTCACTCTTCTTCGAGCATTTTGTTATTTTACAATTCTACCTTCTCTTCATGATACTCTTCGTAATCTTAGTAAGTCTTCGTGACAAATGTCTTCGAGACGAATGTCCTTTGAACGTCACCTACTTCGTAGCAGAGTCGCTTTGAAGTTACTCACTCTTCTTCGAGCATTTTGTTATTTTACAATTCCACGTTCTCTTCTTGGTATTCTTCGTAATCTTGATAAGTCTTCGAGACGAATGTGTTTGAACGTTACCTGCTTCGTAGCAGAGTAGCTTCGAAATTACTCACTCTTGTTTGAGCATTCTATTATTTTACAATTCCACGTTCTCTTCGTGATATTCTTCGTAATCTTGATAAGTCTTCGAGACGAATGTGTTTGAATGTTACCTTCTTCGTAGCAGAGTTTCTTCAAAATTATTCACTCATGTTCGAGCATTTTATTATTTTACAATCCTACTCATACTTCTCTTCATAATATTCTCTATAGTCTTATTGGTGAAGTATCGATTCGTTGATTGGTTAGTCTAGCGATGTACCATGGTATAAATAGAGCAAAATGGAAATTGGTGTCCTGTTGTACTGTTACTATAATCCATCGCGATATTTATGCCAACACGTTCTCCACCACCATCTTCTTGCGTTCCATGCGATCTAAACAAATTGCACGTGTGTTCTTATAGAAAATTTCTTTTTCGAAGTGGAATAGAAAATGCGAGAGATTGGTTACGTGAACACGAAAGCTACGCTTTCTTGCTGGCGCTCCTGAGGGAGAGGGTAATTTGTTCTACCACGTTCGGTTGGCCCTTGAACGGTGGTGCACCCTGTTCCCGGCGGAGGTCGCGAAAAAAGCGTGTTGGACTTAAATCGAGCGAGCACGGTGGCCGAAGTGCGATACAGGGTGTCGCGTAATTGATAGCACGAACTGAGATTTTCACTGCTCACGTTGATAATCAATGGAAACGATGAAATCGAATTTTGTTTATTTGGAACTGCGTTTTCGAAGAAGTAGATATCCAAAAATCGTTTTTAAGCATTGTAAAATAAATGGATCTATTATAGAAATCAAATTTAAGTTGATCTAATGCAAAATAAATCTTGGAACGATATATTATTTTCCAACGTTAATATTCAAACTCGATTCACTAAAAAACGATCTCAGAATCGATCGATTTCACGCAGAATCAGTTTCTTGGCAGCTGCATCGCGAATTATACACGCGATGCCACGCACTTATCAACCTCCATTTATTTCGATACTTTTTTTTTTCAAATAATTCGACCTGCTTTTCTGTGATTTTATTGGCAAGTAACAAACAGACATTTTGAGAAAAAAAAGAAAGCCATATGAAGCATCAGGTTTACATGTACCTGCGCGATCGAGAAAACCGGAGATGAACGAACGGGGGAGGGAAAGAAACGCGATCTCGCGACTTTCTTCATTCTTCCACTGAATCCATTACAAATCGAGTATTATAATTGAAATACAAACTGCGATTAAGTGGTACCTGTACACAGTGATCAAAATATATATTTCTCTCTATACATATTTTAATAGTAAAACCCATAGAAACGTGTAATTACGCTAATACTTTCTGGTAGGATAATCGAAAAAAATGTTCACCGCAAGTTTCTAGTTTCTATACGGATAGCATATTCTCCCGTTAAGTTCCACGGTTAAATTGAATGTTTCATGTATCTTGAATACATTTCGATCGAAAGCTGGCTTCTTACAAATTACCCCGTTGTAAACAGGTTTCAGGTGCGTTGCGTCGCTCTGAGAATCGTATTTTCAATCGAAACCCAAGCGTTCACCGCTTGCCACGGACACTTTGCTCGCCCGTTGGTACCGTGCGCCATTTTCCGCTGCCGCTTAATAGATAAATAAATAAACGAACATTGACCAATTACGAGAACGTAGACGCATCTCTCGAGAATCATTCACTCATTCTTCTGCTCGTTCGTTACGCGGTATTTAGGCTGTCTTTGTAACAACCATTCTCGATATTATCCCATCGTTCATCCGTTGCAATTTATCGCACGGTTTGTATACGCGAATCGCGGATAATCTGACGAGTGCAACGTTCAATTCGCATCACCGTATCTGGTCGAGCGAACATTCCTATAATCGATGTCCTGGCGATCGAACTCTCAGTGGACGACGCTTCGACGCGACAAAACGATCGATTAAAGGTGCCATTCATACACGTGGATACGTTTTATTAAAAAATAAGGATTATCGCAGAAAAAAAGAAGGTAAATATACGCTATTTTGCTGTCACAGTTGAGGCAGGTGTTCTATGAAATTTAATATCGATGTTTTCATACTGAATGTAATAATACCGTGTTTTGCTAGCTGTTTTATAGATATGTTCTTCGTTTGTTCTGTTGATTATGGGTGGAAAGCAGACTATGGAGATTGCGCGAGACGATGACCACAAATACTCTGCAGTTTGTCGCAATAACAAGTTTCCTTTGGCGCCACGAATATTCCTGGGATCCGTAAATTATCATTCCCTTAAGAAAGGAGCTCTATCTCTTCTTTTTATGGCCGTTATATGGCCGGAATGATGACCCCTTACGGTTCCTTTCAATTTGGAGAACGGAAAGAAGTCATGCGGAGTTAAAGCTGACGAATTGGCCAGATGTCCCGATACTGTCGTCGAGACGCTATTTCATGGCCGTTAAATAACGTCCCAATGTTTATCTGCTCGAGTTTTATAACGATCTCTTTACCAACTATTCCCTGTGTGCAATTTGAGAAATTGATGGCGAGAAGCGTAATAAATTCGTGAAATATAAATTCGAAACGGTTCGTTGTGACGCGGTATTTTTCACGAATATTTCTTTCCTCGTAACAATGTTGAGATGCAACCTCGTATTGGACGTTACTCAAATATCTGCTGGCAGAAAAGTATTTCTGAAAGTGTATTTACACGACAATTTTATCGCGCAAGATAGACACGCGTGAATTACGTTATCAAACTTTGATTGAGTGACCAGTCAGCTTGCATATTAAGCCATACTTAGATAACGAGTCGCTTAAATCATCGGCTGGTTGAAAAGGGGAAAAAATCGTTTAAATCTCGACGGAAAGGAACCTGCGGATATCTCGAATGCTATCGTGACGAACATTCAGCTGTTCTTTTTTATGAGTTCGATATCAGCTACCGTAATTAGCGACGATAGAAATGTTTCTGCATGAGAAAAGGAGCTTGTTAATCACGTGAGAAGTGGTCACTTCCCTTAACCACGGTTTTCTTCTATTTTTGACAATTTTTCCTGCACCCATCTCTGCTTCTACAATTTCGAATCCTTAAAAAAATCGATTATCTATACTTTATTCTGTACAATTTGCAAAATTCATTTTCATCCACGTATCACTGTAATCGCGCAGGGTTTAAAGAAATTGTATCAAATAAATTAAGTAAAAACTTAAATCTGGTGAGCGATAATTCTGTGAGGGAAAGAAACGTTTTAAAGCGTGAAACGAAACTTTAAGAAGGTAACAGCAAGACAAATGCAGGAAGCAAACTTTATTAAGTTAACTTCGATTTTATTATTCTCGGATCGACGTCGTTTTATCGAGCAGTTTCAATTTATAAAGGGTTTACTTTCAGCGGTGTTACGCAACGATATCGCGGTGAAAGCAGCCGTCGGACAAGAAAACTCTATTATCCATCGATTGCTCCTGACAAATTACAATCATTTCACCTCGTAACAGCAGAAGAACTTCATACATGTCTCTGTGACATAACTTTGTTTTTTTTTTCTATACAAGAAATCGCTCGTTTTTGATTATCGTTTGAGTTTCGTCTAAGAAATGGCGTCCGACGGACGAAAAACTTGGCACCGCCAACTTCGTAGAAAGGTTTGATCGTTGTATAATCAATATTAATTGAACGTATCACATATAAAATATTGAAAATCGTTATTATTGTAAAAAAAAAAATTATTCTCTAAACGATTTCTCGTTCAATTAGTTACACCTTGTCAAGAGTCGAGAAGCAAAATGGAACAGCATCGCTAAATGTCACTAAAATCAAGCGAAAAGTATGATCGATTGTTGAAATTACCTTTAAGAACGCCTCTGCGTAACATCCGCGTGTAAATAAACTCTGTTCCTAAAATAAACGAAAACGGGGCTACTAATTTCATTCTGAGCGATGTTTTACATCATAAGAATATGTTCCCGCAAGAAAGGAAACCCGCGCGTTCATTATTTCTGCGCGGATAAAGTAGAAATTTGCAATTCAAACGAACGGTTCGATCAATTACACACACACACACGCATACGAACACACACATACGTAGGCTATTTCCAGACCGACAATAGAATCATTTTTCATAAATTTTGTATGCCCATCGACAGTTAACGCGGCTCATAAATAATTGAAATCCGATGCACGCGATCTAACGAACATGAATACCGCGAATTCATCGCGCCGCGTTATTTTTCACGCGTTCGCGATGAAAAAGCAGCCTGCCGCTTCGAGACTGACCGATTTCTATTCAAACAAACGCGCGAGCCACGTCGATAATCGATGCACGTTCCGTGAAATCGATCGTTCGATGGATTATCATTGGTATCGTTCGGTTACATCTATGTTCGCACGCGTTCACGGCGAATTTGAACGTGGAGAGGAACACGGATACTCGACAACAGAGAAGAGATTGCACAGTGTGCATGAAAATATCGCTTTTTTTAATTACACCGCACGGGCGATTGTTTCGACTGATTCTGGAGCAAAGAAATCCGTTTAAAATTGATTTAATAAGCCCATCGCGTTGATGTCCCGAATGTCCGCGGACCGTGAAAGAAATGCCGCTGAATTCAACCAGCGAGGATAGGAGAATCTTCAATCGTGAAATTGAATTAGCAGTCGTCGGGCAATTGATCGTGCTTCTCGTCGAAACTTCTACGTGTAATATCTACACGGAATTATTAATATATTAATTAAACAAACAGACGATTAACATCGAGTAACCCGATTAATTGCAAAGATTACTCCCCTACGATGGACTTTAGGATCTAGATTCGGTAACATCGCGCCTGTAAGTGTTGCGAGATGAGAGAAAAAAAAGAAAATGGTAGAAAATTGGGAGAGGGGGTAGGTCGAGCGCTTATTAATATTAATTAAACAAAACAGGTACGCGGAACGAAGAAACAAACAAAACAGGAAGCCTGGCGGGCATCGAAACGACGCGCGCTATCTGATTTTCAAAAGGTACGTTCGCGGCTGTTTGCGCATGCGCGCGCTTGTTACGTTTTTTCCCGCCGCTCGTTTACCGCTAGATCTATCCGTTTTTCATCTTGGCGAGCACGAGCCGCGAAAGGGATCTACAAATGGTCGAGACGTCCGATTTAATTCGCCGCGTGGATCACGAGAGGATGTTGTCCGACTCTGCTAACCGGGTAACGAGAAAAGTCCAAATAAATAACCATCGAACGACCCATCTAAGACTTCGTGTTCGAAGAAATTAAATGTGAAAATGCGCGCCATCGAAAAATGTATTTCAATTACGCTTGCTGTTACCGTTGACGTTCGATCGCGACGTTCAACAAGTACTCGCACCCGTGCGCGTATGGAAATGCGTGGTAGCATTAAAATATTTGCAAGAATTAATTTATTTATTCGCAGAAGGTTCAGAGGTTGGTTTTGCCGAGGCAAGTGTTAATTCTCGAATCACCAGCGTGACGGCTGACACGCTATAAAACACTTTATAGTTCAGGAAGCTCGAAACCCGTGAGTAACGGTGAATCGCGAGAGCCGTGTTGCGAGTTTAATTCACGTCACACTTTTGACGACTTCAAATAACCTTTCAGCCGGAGACCCCTGGGTACCTACTGTCCGACACCGTCTACCTTCGATCGGAGGAAACCTGAGGATCAAACAAACCGATCCCCGCGAAAATATCCCTCTATTTGAACGAGCTAGCCAGTGGATGCACTCCAGCGAGTTATTTCAGTTGTACAGCTATGTGGTTATCGTTCATCGGTTAGATTAAGAGGGCATAAATCAATACGGAACGACGGCGCAACGAATCCCGTTTGAAAATTAATTCTAATTCAGAGATATTAATTGAAAAAATACACAGGCGTTTCGATGTATTCCGAGAGATCGAATCGAGCTGAAGCAAGCTATTTTGGTTAACGATTCGAATTGTTTTGTGAGAAGAGAATGCGCGACTCTCTCGTTGAAAACCAGATAATGTAATCGCGAAATAAAAGGAAGTTATAATTCTCCGTGTAGAACATCGAAAATGTACGAAGATGAGGAGGAGTTCGCCTTGAAATTTAATCAATTGCATTAATCACGTAGCTGTTAATTTTATTTGTGTAATATAAAAATCGACGGTAATTATATATCCCAAGATTTTTAGATATTGTTCTCAATGTATAATTACAAGGTATTTAAATAATGGTTAGCTTCTGGCTGAGCAATTAAATCGGGGAAAGTTAGTGTAATTAGAATCTGTCTTGTATAAATGCAACAAAGTAATGAATCTCGGGACGTAATTAAGCGCAATTAATACCCTGCGAGCTCACCCTCCTTTCTCACCGTAGTTCCAGCGTAATCACGACATGTGAAATCAATAATGCGAAATTCATGAATCCTTTTTCTAAAGGCAACCGCGTGCTACCAGGCTTGTTGCAACAAAAGTGCAAACAATACGAATCCGATGGACGTAGCGTAAAATGGAATTTGTGCTCTCGGAAATATCGCAGCAGACTTGAAAGCCCGCTTTGCTTCGACAAACTAAAAATTCCTTCCCGTTCAGTTTTAATTAAACAATTTCCGTGTACGGAACTTTTCACTTAGCATTAATTACTCGCCTCTACCAATTCATTTACCACTTGAAGACGGACCTTCGATGGCTAAGACCATCATTATCGTAAAGAGATATATCTGCAAATATTCTAATTTTCAATTACGATTCTTTAATCCCCACGGAGATGACTGCTTCGAGCGGCGTTTCTTCGAACGACGAAATAAATCAGAGATCAACGAAGGATTCCATTCCGCAGCCGAGGTCCCGATATTCTCACTTTGGACGGATCCTAAAGAGTAGTCCTCCAAACAAAACGGGCAACGTAAAGAAGCGAATAATGAAATTTGATTACCGTCTTAAAGCACATCGGCAAATCCCCGCGAGAATATAAAGCACCTAATAACGCGCATGCCGGCATCCTCTGGCATGTCCAAGCTCTCTGCTAAAATACCACTAATTCCTCGCCGACCGCATCATCTCATATTCCACCAGGCTCGCTCAAACAGCCAACATAAAACAGGAGAAGAGTGAATGAAAAAAAAAAACGAACAGGGGGGGAAAAAACATCAAATACCATTAATAATCAAATATTCCAAGTGTACCAAGAAACTGTTCCCGTGAACACCGATACGAGTATGTAATTTAACACTTTCGCGATCAACTTCTCTACAACCCAATTACACTCCATTGTTGAACTTCTAGCTGGTGCGTATACCATTTCTAATTGCATTGAACGTATCGTGAACTATGTTATTAACCTCCCATCTGCTAATAAGAACCACTCCAATCAAGATTGAAGCGAATCAGAGGTTCTTCTCGTCTCTTTACTTAAAAAAAAAACTGCAGCTTTTTCAGTGTATCCCTCGAGCGAGCTTAACGATAGCCACGATAGGCACGATCCAAATAACGATCCCATTATACGCGAGTCCCTGTCCCGCGAAAATCGAATCGTATCGAGGCCCGAAACGCGACGGCGCGCACCTAGAACGGAGGTGGGCACGGCGATCGTGGAGTTGGTATTACCGCAAAAGGCAACCCCCGATCGTTAGTTAAAGGGCAATCCGTTAAAGGTGCAGAGAGACGCGCGAAGGAAACGTTCCCCACTGCGTGGCGCACAATGCCCAAGGAACGGAACAGACGAGAACAGAGGAGAAACGAACGCGTCCGGAGGGTCCCGTGCCGGCAGATGAATCCTAAGCAATTTCTCGCTGGTCGGGCCTCTTTGATGCTTTGAACTCTCACCGCGCTAACCGATCCTCCTGGTAATCACGCGGCCCTCGCCACGCCCCGAAAAACACCTTCGATCCTCGCCACTCTCGCCTCACGGTGCCTCTCTTCTCGCGCGCTCCTCTCCACCCCATCCCTTTGATCCTTTTCTCCTCCGCAACGCGCGTTCCTACTTTTTTTTTTTTATCCCTGGGCCTCGTTCCGTGCCCCTCTCGCCTCCCCTCTGTCCTTTACCAACTCGCTCGTCCGCCACCCTCTCCGTCTGTTTTCGTGTTACTTCTTTATTATTTTCGACTTGGCTTTCCTTGGTCCGTCGGGGCGCGTTCTCGAGCATGTCCAGCAGCTCGTTCGCCTAACGGAGCCGGCGACTTTTTGATACACTCGGACGGGATCGTTACGTTCGATCTTTCCTCGCCACCTGTTTCACTGTGAACTTCGAGGGCTTTTCCCTTCCGCTGTTACGCCTCTTTCCTTTTGCGAGTAGTCAGTAGCAGGACTCAGAGGTGCGCGCGGCTACTTCCGTTACTTTTTGCCAGCGTCCACGGTTTTTTCGTCGTAGAACTCGGGAATTCGGGGTTCCAGCTCGCGTTTTACCTGCTAATTGGTGTCCCTTACGTGTCGTCGAGTTTTTCGGGGTTTATGGCTTTTTAAACAGACCTGCTGGTGGGGTATAGAAATTTTTAAAGAACGAGGATGATTTATGTACGTCAGACGCTAGACGTAAATATTGAAAGTAATAAAATTTCAGGTGGATTTCAGGCCCCATTACCGTTCATGATGCCGTAATCAGAACCGTGGGATCTGATTCGAACCTTTTGATCGGCGATTCCGGAGATCGTATCTCTTACGGCTTCGATCGCCTCTTGAAAATTTTCCTTCTTCCTCTGCCTCATCCTTCTGTGCAACATTGAACCACGCGATCGGTTTCAAATATTTGCATCCGCTTGTTAAAACTGAAAACCAAAAATCATAGAAGCTTGAAATGTTTTAAAATAACTTTGTTACACTCGAAGGTGCTTCACGCTCGTCTTTGTCGTGTCTCCTCTCAACATTCGCTGGTAAATGCTTGTCAAAATTTGGGGAAATTATTACAAGATCGTAACCTCGATGGAATCCGTGTCAGAAACGGGACACTATAATAACTCACGGACAAAAACACACGAAAGGAAGGATAGACGGAAACGTGGGGTTAATAAGTTTACAGTAGATCCCAATAAGAGAGCAAAAAAAAAAAAAAGAAAAAGAAGGAAAGTCGAGGCCGCGCGTAGAATCTCAGATGTTAACTGAAGAACTGTAATCATTAATCAAGCACCCTCGCCCTATTCTCGCTCCTCCGATCCTTCCTGGGCGATAAGTAATTCATTAGGCATTGACTAACTCTATCCGGCCGTCTATTAAGGAGGCCAGCAAGAGGGAAGGACCGTGACGAATTGGGTAAATAATACACGTGAAATCCGAGAAAGTCCACCTCTGCTTCGTTGAGAAACTCTCCTCTTTTCGAGAACAAAACGGTCGGTAATGAAACCAACGATTCATCCCAGACTAATTTCAATTTCTCTCCAGATCGACGATCTTCACGTGGACTTCTATCAATCACCCTGTCCTAAATTTCATTCCTCTCTCTCTCTCTCTCTCTCTCTCTCGCTGTACTCGCCACGATGATCGAACTGCTGCAAAATAATTATAACATTACCAACATTTACACGCGATAATCGAGATTGCAACACGTTGTGTTGAACAATCGTGGAACACTTTACCCTCGTCTCGTAAAACAGTAGAAACCACCCCTTAATAAAAGGGTCGGTTAACGTGCACCCCGAGCTGCGAACCAATAAACCAGAACCATCCGCTCGCCAGCGGGAACCCGGGGAGGGCACCCCAGAATAGGATCAAGGCCAGGAACAAAATAGCCTCCGTAGTGCAAGAAGAAGAACAAAATAGCTTCGAGTGGACGACGAAGGAACAGCCAAAGGGGACGACGAGCAAGACGAAGAAGGATCAGGCGAAAGGGAAGCAGCACAAAGGGAAGCAAAAGAGGCGCATGGGAGTAAGGTGGTAAAAGGAGGAGAAGGTTGCTCCTAATTCGTAGTTCGGGGCGGGGTTTTTTCGGGGATAGAGAGGGAGGTAGGCGGCCTTTCGGCCAGGGGGAGTGAGACAGAGAACGGGCACAAAGCGAGCTGAGGTATAAATTGGTTTGTTTGCCGCGGAGATAAAAGGGGCCGCTAAATGTTATCTTTAAGGTGTCGGATCAACGCACAAATGTGGCTGAGTTACTCGTAATTATAGTATACACGGGTTGAGACCCTCGCCTCTACCTGCCGCGCCATGGGCCGCCTCTATCCTCTGTCCTTTTCCGTCTCCCTTCTGGTGCCTCGTTTCACCCCATTGGCGTAACTATCGATCGCGATCCGATCTACCGGAGATACCGTCCGACAGAGGCGATACTTGTTTGGTTAGACGTCTGATCCGATCCAGGGGACCGTGGGTATCCCCCTTCCATTCGATGCTCCGGTTAGGTTGGGCTCGACTAGGTTGGTGCACCCCTCCTGTTAAAATAAGAGAACGTATATAGTTTGGTTGATGATAATTCGCGAAACGGGGATTTTCCTGTATCGCAAGTGGAGCGAATGGAGTTGTGAGTTTTGGGGTGGAAGCTCGTTTTAGGGGATGTTTAGGGGGTTGTTAAGGAGTGTTAGCGATTTGGGGTGTCTCAGAATGTTGCCAAGTGGGTTTGTCAGAAACTTGGCTAACAGCGGAACTTGTAAATGATAATAATATCGATATAATGAGGAAGAGAACTATTCAGCGAGAGAATGTTGCTGAACGCATTAAAGACATGGCGAGGAGGAATATATGAAAAAGAAAGTAGAATGAATAGTTATATTGTATGGTATGCGGTGCGTGTAGATAATTATTTACTTTGAGCTTCCGTGCTCTACTTAAGCTACATTTTATGCCTGCTAATAACATAGGAAAAGAATGTAGAAGATCCGAGATTATGCGTTTATGGAAACAATAACTGAAATTAATTGGACGATTACAACTATACTTGTAACTATGAACGTCTGATTCAAAATTCTCGAGACGGATTCTTGACGTAGAGATATTTCTTAACATTTTGAAGTTCTTTTCTATGAGAGACTTATACTAACGGCATATAAAATTCTGAATTATTAATATTGAAAGTATACTTCTCGTTGGGTTAGACGGATTAATTACCTGCGAATCAAGTTGGAGTTAATTGCTTTGATCTTGATGAAATTCATTTCAGCCTTATTAATTTGAATACAATTGAACGTTACAAACTGGACCCTTTCGATGTCACTGTTTATGATGAATGATTCCTCACCCCTAGTAACGAGAAGGTTAAAGGAAATATCAGGTCTTAGTAAATGTAAGAATCGATTAAACAATGCAAGGTATTTTTTCACTGGGATTTTCATACAGAACAGACTACTGGAATATATAAAAAAAATGCATTGTATAAACTATTTAAAAAAATATGAATTCAAACCTTCACGGTGTTTTTATAGATTACGCCAATGGGAGTGCTTTTTATCTCAGTTTTCAACAAGATGGGACTCCCCATTGGTGCGACTTGAAACAGCCGCGCGTACAGTGGGGCCAATATTATAGTACAAAATAATAACTCATAAATTATACGTGCCACGAACGTTTAAAGATTTAGGTATACAGCTCACTGCACATGCAGGTGATTCAGCTGGAGGATATCAATAAGCTTGGCTGTATAGACACACAGCTTATTATAAGGGATGACGGGATAAAGGAATGAATTTCGTTGCAGCACAATTTGTATACATGAATTTGACATATTTATAATATTCGTATTATTTGTAGTTCCATACGATACGATATTCTTTACAATTACGTTATAATTGTACTCGTACATCACTTATTGATTTTGCTCATACCTGTGCGACTCGTAACTTAAAATTTCTTGATCTCTTACTTAAAAAATTCTGACAATTTATGTATATATTTAAATACATTTCGTTTTGATTATGTGTATCGACAAATAACGTGTAAACATGCAAATAAAATACTTACGTTTCAATTTAATGATTATTAATCGCTTCGAGAACTATCTGCAGTCGGTAAATAGGATTTTAAATTTTAAGGTTATGTTCTCGTAGAATGATAATCATCACAATCAGCATTCTCGAAAACGACAACAAAAGTGCCGACTAAAAACCAAAAGGTATAAATCAAATTTCGTGAAAATATGGGAAACCAATCGGAGGAACTGTCGGAACCTGAATGTAGTTTTAAGTTTCACGATTTTACGGTCAAAGTTGGCGACTTGTCAGTCGCTTGCCACATAATTAAAATGGAAAATTGTGTTTACGTATGGGTGGGTGATCTCAACCAAAACGCCATGAACGACTTGTCTTTTGCAATCGGATCGCCTTACGAGAAGGAACCACTTGCAACGAAAATTATGGGACCAATCGCCAATGAATCTTCAACGAGTCTAGCCAAGAGGCTCTCAAAAAAACTTTCGATGGCTGTTTATGTCAGCTTCAATGTACAAATCGATAATCTGTCCTTACCTATCTTAGAAAGGAAGCTACGAGACGAGTTCAATTCGCATCCAGAGATTTTCTAATCTAACAACTATCGATAATACTGTACAGATGTATCTTAAACTAAACGTAACGTTTAATTGTGTAATGTGTTTAATATGTGATCACAATTTTTATGTTTTATATTAAACTTAATTTAAACGAAACACTCATCCTTGTTTCTTTAAGTAATACTAAGCTTTGCGAATGAAAATCTATTCTTGAAATTCATATTTAAATATCCAATTTAACACAAATAATTCTTATACATGTACATTAATGCCTACAAGTTTGGAGCATCCTTTACTACATGGAAAGGACACATAACTATTACAAAGTGTATTTTCTTATAATTGACAAATCTTCAAAAGTATATATCGTTACACTTAAGAAATTGTATTTAACGAACATAGAAAATTTACATATAATTAAGTATGCTCCAGAACTTTTGAATAGCAGTATATATGTAAAATCAGTGTCATTATGAATAGGTAAAAAATTGTATACGTAATTCAATGTACTTATCTTTGAGAAAATGTGTTGAATTTTTGCACGAAGCTATCAGTATACCCCTTGAATTATAATCTTCAAAGGATCTAAATATTAAATAAACTAAATTTAACTGTATCAGTGTTATATATGTATATATACATAAAAATAATATCTCATAATATGTTGACAAAACAATATTATTCGTTTGAAACAATATTTTTTATTCTAAGAATATATATCTCTTCGTATAGGCAAGAAAATGTTGAAATAAATGTTTTGAAATTACGTCGTAATAAAGTACGTAAAATATATACAATTTACGAATGTTACTTCAAGAAACACGAAGATCTGACTACCACTATATATATTTACCTTTGGTTACACGAAATTGTTGTTAATTACGCACAATTCACGAACAATTTTGCACAAATATCTCAAAATTCAAACTACTTTCTCCTGCATCTTCCTGCATGATTACCAACTTATAACCACTAAGTTCATACGCAGTCCAGAGGGCAATAAATAAACTGTTGCGTGTCAGCGTTGGTACATCACTTATGTGCGTCGAATCTAGAATTTTCAGCGCGATTTTTAATTCCACGAAATGGTATCGTTTCATTTGATATTATTATTACTTACAATTATATATACGTGTATGTATATACGTGTAATTACTTGCAGTGCTTAAAATGCTTTTGAGCAGTATCGTTGAAGCATTAACTGAAGGTATATCTTGATTAAACCTTCTACAGAACGCGACGGAAGCACGTGGTGATATCAGTTGCGCAGTTGTAATTCAGCGTGTGGACTTGACCATGTGATGCGGCTTCCAACATGTTTTCACAAAGTTTTGCGGTTTTTGTTAAAAGAAAAGAGTGTTATGCCGTGAGACTTGCATCCTGCATGACTAATGGGGTAAGTGTGAAATTGTCCTTCAAAATATTTTAAATACTCTGCTTCGATTCTTATACTTGTCGATATATCTTACTGAGCACGAGTGTTACTTGCTTATACTTGCAATGTTATTTAAAAAAGTCTGACGATGTACACGTTCATTTTACTGTCTGTTTAATTGTAATATGCACATATAAAGTGGTTTTTATTATTTGATGTAATTTGACAGTGGTTAAGAAATATGTTCTCTGTAGGAACCAAACGAGAAGAAGTACAATGAAATTTTTGATATCTTGTGTGAATTCTTGATGAATCCGGATTGTACAGAGGATGTCGCTGAATGTTTCCCTCAGTTACTGATTGCATTGGTTTGCATGAGCATTCCGATGAACAAAGTTTATCCCAATGACGGAGATGCACTTCATAAATTGAATTCTGTTGTTTTGGGAAAGTTAGTTCGTAAGAATTCAGAGGTACTAGTGTAAGTATTGTTATTATTAATGATATAATGTTTTATGTATTAATCTTGTGTCAATTTACTATTGTATTCTGTTTATATAATTTTTGCATCAAATATTTACTATTCTATTACAGATTTGTCCAGAATTATTTTGAAATAAATCCAGCTCCATTTGAATCTATACAAAGCGATTATAGTCCTCCTGCGAAAAGGACTAAGAAACAAAAAATAGCATATTTCGCAGAAATATCAGACTATCATTTAGTTATCTCTTGTTATGACATCCTATGTAGTGCACCAATACATTTTAAGCATGTATGGAACTGGTCCAAGTTTTACAAATATTTGACTCACAAGGATCAGGATGTTAGATGGTAAAATATACATATATGTATACCGTGTACAATATCTTTGAAGGTCTTGCACTGATCAAAGTATTGTCTCACTCATATAATGAAGAAAATACTGAAATCATTTTTAATCATTTTTCAGGGTAGCAATGAATTGCATAGCAATTATATTAGGAATGTCGGAATCTTGTTATTTGTCTCGTGCTAGCAATTTTGTTTCAAACATACAACAGTTCTTCATCGAGTCCAAAGAAACTCATCAAAATATTGTAACATCTAAAGATACCACAGAATTAGATAAAAAACTCAATGTACCTTCGGTAGTATCCATTGGAGGGATCTTACTACCAGTTTTTAGTACATCTAAATCTAAAGTACATTTAAATTTAGTTCCTGTGCCATCCACGGAACGAAATTTGCAGAATTTAGCATTCGCAGTGTCCTCTAATAAATGTGTGTGCTTACAAGGCGCCGTTGGCTCAGGGAAGACCGCCCTAGTAGAGTATTTGGCGCAGTCTACTGGTCGCGATGCCAAGAATTTTGTGAAAGTGCAACTGGGCGATCAAACAGATTCTAAGATGTTGTTGGGAATGTACAGATGTACAGATATTCCTGGAGAATTTCTATGGCAGCCAGGTGTATTAACAGAGGCTGTGCTGTCTGGTAAATGGCTCCTTCTGGAGGACATCGATTGCGCCGCAACAGATGTTATTAGCGTTATTGGTCAGCTCGTTGAAAGTAAAACGTTATCAGTCCCAGGGTACAGAGACCTTATACACGCGAAGAGTGGGTTCCAGTTGTTTGTTACCAGACGATTAAACCCAGGAGGGGTGCAAAAATCATTCCAGATGCCATTGCAGAAGCATTGGGCTTGTGTCACCATAGAATCCTTGTCGAAACAAGAACTCGTGACGATAGTCCAATCCTTGTTTCCTGTGCTACATACAGTAGCTACGAGAATCGTTGATGTGTTCTTACTGTTTTCCGTTGGAAATCACGATGACGATGCTATAAGTAACGTGAGAAATGCTAGGCAAATTTCCACGAGGGATTTGATCAAGTGGTGTTCCAGAGCTGTTGTTGATTTCGATGTATCTTCCCCTATATCGGCATTGAAGATTTTTCAGGATGCTCTGGACGTCTTCTGCTATTCCGTACCTAATTCTGTGCAACGATTAAACTTGGCTACAGAAGTAGCACACAAGTTGGGCATCGTAAAAACGAAAGCAGATTATTTCTGCGATGTACACAAACCGTCGATAAATATCCACAAAGAGTGCCTCATCGTTGGCAGAGCAAAATTAGGAATAAAAAAGTCTGACAGGGTAAAATTGGAGTCTAAACGGTCTAATTTTTCTTACACGAGGCCATCCGTCTGTCTTTTGGAAAGGATAGCCACTTGTGTGATTCAGAAGGAACCAGTTTTATTAGTTGGTGAGACTGGAACGGGGAAAACAAGTTGCATCCAATATCTAGCACAAATAACAGGTCACAAGTTAATAGTAATAAATATGAATCAGCAGAGTGAGAGTACAGACTTACTTGGCGGTTACAAGCCAGTAGATCTGAAAATTTCGATCCAGCCGATTCGCGAGGAGTTCGAGATTTTGTTCCGATCTTACTTTGCAATAGAACCGAATCTAAAATTTTTGAATCACCTTGGACGTACTTTCGAAGAACGAAAGTGGAAGGCGTTGACCATTCTAATGATCCACAGCACTACCGCTGCTTTGAAGAGATTGAAGGCGTCATCGAAAGTGCACGAGGAAGCAAAGCTTTTGAAGAAATGGCAGAAAATGGCGCAGAAGTTGGAGAAACTTCAGTCCCAAGTGCAGAGCCAGTATTCCCTGGCATTTTCTTTCATGGAGGGTAGTTTAGTGAAAGCACTGAAGAACGGAGATTGGGTTCTGTTGGATGAAATCAACTTAGCCACTGCGGAAACGTTGGAATGCCTTTCTGGTTTATTAGAAGGATCCTGTGGGTCTCTGTCATTGTTAGAACGTGGAGACAAAGAACCAATTAAAAGACACGAGGCCTTTGCAATTTTCGCTTGCATGAATCCCGCAACAGATGTTGGGAAAAGAGATCTTCCCGTAGGACTTAGGAATAGGTTTACGGAATTTTTTGTCGACGAACTCACGGAGAAGTCGGATTTGCAATTCCTAGCGAGCTCGTACTTGAACGATTTGAACCTTCCACCAGAGAAGATCGAGAATATCGTTAAGTTTTATTTAAATGTCAGAAAAGAAGCTGAAGCTAGACTCCTCGATGGAACTGGGCACAAACCACATTACAGTTTAAGGACATTATGCCGTGCTTTGAGCGTGTCCGCGCAAAATCCTTGTGCAAATGCATTGAGATCTTTATACGAAGCATTCTGTTTAAGTTTCTTGACGCAGTTAGACAGTAACTCCTATCCATTGGTACATAGAATGATTGTAAAGTTAATTTTGGGAGATGCGATTGCAAGTGCCATTATTAAAGCTCCGATTCCTAGACCACGCAATGGCCCTGCTGAATGTTTTATAAGTTTCGAGGGATATTGGATACCTAAAGGAGATCTTGATCCACAGACACCAGAAAATGTAAGCTTGTATTTCGAATATATCCAGTCACATTTTTATGCTTATGTTAATAAATTTATCATTATCATTAATCTCTTTGATTACAGTACGTCCTCACCGAAACAGTGAAGCAAAATTTAAAGGACTTAGTACGAGTAGTATCCATAGGAAAAATGCCTGTATTGTTGCAAGGTGACACTTCTGTCGGAAAGACGAGTTTGATAACTTACTTGGCAAGAGCCTCTGGACATATCTGTGTCAGAATTAATAACCATGAACATACAGATTTACAAGAATACGTTGGTACTTATGTTGCTGATTCCACTGGAAAACTAGTTTTTAAGGAGGGCATTCTAGTGGACGCTATGCGAAAAGGATATTGGATAATCTTGGACGAATTGAATTTAGCACCAAGTGATGTTTTAGAAGCCTTGAACAGAGTACTCGACGACAACAGAGAGTTGTTCATCCCAGAAACTCAACAAGTGGTCAAAGCACATGACAATTTTATGCTTTTCGCTACTCAGAACCCTCCAGGCTTATATGGTGGACGAAAAGTACTTTCACGCGCGTTTAGAAACCGCTTCGTCGAGCTACATTTCGATGAAATACCGCCGAAGGAGCTTCAAATAATATTGCATAAAAGGTGTAAAATGCCAGAAACTTATTGCAAACAAGTAATCAGCGTGATGACAGAACTTCAAATACGGCGGAAGAGTACTGCAACTTTTGCTGGGAAGAAGGGATTCATAACCCTCAGAGATCTGTTCCGTTGGGCTGAGAGATATCATCTCGCGCCAGATACTGGAGGTACCTTGTACGACTGGAGTCAACACTTAGCTGACGAGGGCTACTTAGTTTTATCTTCGAAAGCTCGTCGTCCAGAAGAATGTCAGGAGATAATCGAGGTATTAAAGAAGCATCTGAAACGAGATGTTGATCCAGACGCTTTGTTTTCGCTCTCTGAAAGAACGTCTACTGTAACCAGATCAATCTTGGAGTCTCTCTTGTCGAAAAAGATTCCTGGATTCGAGCACGTAGTCTGGACGTTCCAAATGCGTAAAATGGCGGTGCTTCTCTCGAAGGCCTGCGACTTTAAGGAGCCCGTTCTCTTGATTGGCGAAACGGGTGGTGGCAAGACTACAGTCTGTCAGCTTTTGTCCGTAATCAGAGAGCAAGAACTCAGCATTGTGAATTGTCACATGCACACGGAGGCGTCGGATTTTCTTGGAAGCCTTCGACCAGTGAGGGACCATAGCGAAACTCAGAAGCTGTTCGAGTGGGTCGACGGTCCATTGGTGAAATCTATGAAAAACGGAGGTTTCTTTTTGGTCGACGAAATCTCTTTGGCGGATGACAGCGTGCTCGAACGATTGAACTCTCTTTTAGGTGATCGCTTGTGACTAAACTCTCCTTTGATCTTTTAATGCACAGGATTTTTAATGTATTTTGCTTTGTTTTTACAGAACCCGAACGTAAACTTTTAATCGCTGAAAAACCATCGACTGAAGAGAACGCGACAGTCACTGCCCACGAGAATTTCATCTTTGTCGGTACAATGAATCCTGGTGGCGATTACGGTAAGAAGGAACTTTCGCCAGCTCTCAGAAACAGATTCACGGAGATCTGGTGCGAAGGTTGCGTCTCGTTGGACGATCTCAAATGTATTATGGCGCATAACTTAGACTCAGAGTACAAAGAGAGTATTTCGACGGCGATAATCGAATTTATTAAGTGGCTGCAGACCACAGAAATAGGGAAGAAGCTCGTTGTTAGTGTTAGAGATGTACTCACGTGGGTGAACTTTGTTAATTGTTGCAAAAACTTAGCAATAGGTGATGCTTTCTATCATGGTGCCGCTCTAAGCTATATCGATGGTCTTGGGTCCGGTTTGACTGCCGCGGAAAAGTAAGCATTTCACGGAGCAAATAGTAATTTTAATAACCAATCATGCTCTTGCTAAACCGTTCTGAATTATTTCAGTTCATTGAAATTAAGCAACTTCAAACGTTCTGCATTAGCGTTTATCAAACAGCAAGTAAATACCACATTACAGTCTACCTTGGTATTAGATGATTCGTTGTGTCTTAAGGGATTCGAATGGACAGAGAATAAATTTGGAATACAGCCATTCTATATAGAAAAAGGAAACAAAGAAATCCTATGCAATAAAAAATCGCTTTGCGTAAGCGCAACAATCGCAAGTAATAGTTTGAAATTTTTACGTGCTCTGCAATTGAAGAAACCAATTTTATTGGAAGGCAGTCCAGGAGTTGGCAAAACCACGCTAGTTTGCTTACTTGCTAAAGCATCTGGCCATGGTCTTCTTCGTCTAAATCTAAGTGATCAAACGGTACTTATTCTTTCATTTTGTTTGAATAATATAAATTTATTCTTTTACTAATTAAGAATATTATTTCGAACGTTGCTAAAATTTGGGATGTTATATAGGATATCTCGGATTTATTTGGTGCCGATTTGCCAGTGGAAGGTGGAAAGCCTGGTGAATTTTCATGGAGGGACGGTCCTTTCTTGAGGGCTCTCAGAAATGGAGATTGGATTCTTCTAGACGAGTTAAATCTCGCATCGCAGTCGGTCCTCGAAGGGTTGAATGCTTGTCTTGATCATCGTGGCGAAATCTACATTCCAGAGTTGGGAATGACATTTACTGTGAAGCCAGGAACGCGATTATTCGGATGTCAAAATCCTCTTCGTCAAGGAGGAGGAAGGAGAGGGCTTCCAAAGTCATTTCTCAATCGTTTTACGCAAGTATGTAGAGTAATATACAAAAAAAGATAAGAATTTTAAATATATTTCAAAGAACAAAGTTAAATATTTATAAAATATTCTTCTTGTTCAGGTTTTCGTGAACGCTTTCGACGAAGAAGATCTACAAATCATTTTGAATACTCAATTCTCGAATTTACCAGAAGATTTGGTGGACAAGATGATCAAGTTCAACCAAGTGCTAAGCGCTCAAGTTGGAATTACCTGGGGTCACTCTGGTTCGCCATGGGAGATGAACCTGAGAGATCTCATTAGATGGTGTGAGATTACTATAGCTACTTCCAAACGGAGTTTAGAACGAACTTACAATCCTGGAAATGGTGCTCAGTTGATTTACGTGGATAGAATGCGGACGATGGAAGATAAAAATAGGGTAAGAGTTAATATATTCGCATAAAATTGATCTTTGTGTTTCAATTGTCTAAGAACTAATTGTTATCACGCTACGTAAAGTAAAATTTGTTTCTGTATCGATTTTTATCAATTTCAGGTAATCGATATATATAACGAAATATTTTGTGATGATAATTGGCATTTACCAGATCCAGAATTTCCGATTCATTTGACCAAAGAGAAAGTCTTCTTTGGGGATGAAATATTGCGTCGCAGTGACTCTGCATTCTACGAACAGGATGATTTATTGCTCCTGAGGGAGCAAAAAGCTGTTCTCAGAGGACTTGCACAGTGTGTTAACATGAATTGGATGGCGATACTCGTAAGTAGTTTGACAGCTCGTTTGTCGTAAACACCGTGTAAAAAGTATTTGCACTTATCTGTTTTTCTGCATACTTGTTTCTTTATATTAATTTTTTTTTTTCGTTATTAATTTATCGTGCAATAGATCGGAGGATCCGGAACCGGAAAGAGTAGTCTTGTTCATCTGCTAGCGAACTTGGCAGGGCAGCAGCTGAAGACAATCGTCGTTAATTCCGCGACGGACACCACGGAACTTTTGGGTGGCTTCGAACAGGTAAGTGGTTTTATAAAAATAATATTATTTCAATTTCATGCTGCAAGCAGAAAAACATGTGCTTCGAAGCAAGTGCATATGCATAATTTCATTTTTAATGTTAAAATAAATGAAAGAAAGCAAATTATACGCGGAAAGGAAAATTAAGAATATTAAGCCATGGCAATTTAAAATCTTTTGCGATTCTCTTATACGCGGTTAGTAACGTAGTCTCATATAACGGCAATATTCGGCTTTTACGTTCCGATGGGAGTCTTTAGAGTGTCATAAGTTGATAAGCGGGTAAAGTTAGTCTCGAGAGACCCGATAACAGCGCGCAGCTGGGAAGAATCAATGAGAGTTCTTTTGTAGGAGCTAGAATAATGTCTCTGCCCGGAGACTTGAGGTGCTTCGTGCTTTCAGTCTCGCTTTCAGAAGCTTTTCGCGCTATCCATCGCGATACGATGAAGTAGCTCCTCGGTTCTCCATTTAGAATTTTACATATTCATAATACATTATCAGGAGGGGAAATGTTGAAATTTCATTCGATAAATTTTTCAATTCCCCATTTTCTAATCATCTAGATATCCTGTTCTATAATTTGATTAAGAAGAACTGAACGATCTTACGCTGTTAAAGACGGTCTATCTTTATTTACACATCCAGTAACATCGATATCATAGGTTTATAAACACAAATCACGCTTGTATAATTAGCGATACAAATATTGCAATCAATTTGTTGGACGATCCACCTGTAATATCTATCGACCTGCTAGGCACTGTTTTAATCAACTTAAATTAATATTATCCTTAAAACCTATTATCCCTCCGGTTAATAACCACGGTTTTAATTAAGATTGATTCTCGTAATTACGTAAGCTTACTCCACGTTTCCCTACGAAAGTCTTTCAGGAGAAATTGACATCGATTCAGGGATTTTCCGGACTTTCTGGGACTTTATTCATTTTTCAATTCGCAGATATATCCTTCGCGCGTATTCGAAACAATAATTAATACCGAAAATCGTTTCGATACTATCAAGCGACGATGAGATTAAATCGTGCGGAGTTTCCAGGTTGCATTAATTAAATTGCACCCTCGCCCACCACCCAGTAGGGAGAATAAAGATTCGACTCGTTAAATATTAAAATGCTAAAAGTTCCGATCCCCACCAAGGTAATAATTACAGGTAATGGTTGCATGAAATTCTGATTTCGCGATGATAATCGTTATAAACAATTATCACGCGAGCATCGAATTAATACAATGCGTCGCCGGTGGACAGTAATCGGATTTGTCGTACAAATTCCAATCAATAGGTTTCACGTAATTTAATACCGGCTGCTCGATATTCATGGCGTATAACTGGAATTGAATGAAATTTGCATTCGGCTGTATTTACGCGGATCGAATTACGTTTTCTTTTTTTTTTTGTTGCGTTCGTACCGCGTTCGAGGCTGAGACACCCTGCACGAGGAACGAGGATGGTAATCCACGATGCTCCTAGCAACGTTGACGAGACGGTATTTCGTGTGGACAATGCTTAGATTCGTGGATCTAGGCCAATATTAGTAAACGCTCTAGCTATTACAGTTTGCATTTGCAGATCGAATCCACGCGATTCTCCGCGAGGCTTGGTAATTACGCGAAATCCTGCATTACGTCCGATCCATTTGGTAAGCGTTCACAGCACGATGATGTTCAATTGCTCGAATTCTGCCCTGTCCGCATAATATCTCTGGATTATTATCGCGCCATATTTTTACGCGAGAGGTCGAAAGCGTTTGAGGATAGGCGCGCAGGTGGGTTTGGGGAACGGTCGACTTCCCAATGAAATTGTTCAGCGAATCGATGCAACGAGCTTGTATATACAATTTGAATAGAAATATTAATTACAATTGAAGGAAAAAGGCACGTATAGAAATCGAAGAGTCGTTAATGTATATATACTGTAGAGAAGAAGAAATCGAGCCGTTCGTCTTAACTGTTTATTAAGAATAGAAAATATATTTGGCAATGTTTCAAAATGGAGAAATGTCAATTATAATATTTCTATAAAATTCAATTATAATACAATCGATCGTTGTAATATTTCTATCAAATCAAGTACAAATCTACAAATCCTTAAACGTCGTACGCGTGAACTTCTGTTCGCGTACACCTCGACTTTTTTTCATTTTAATTACCGCGTTGTTTCGTTAACACATTCGATCTCGATAAAAGAAGAAGAACCATCGTGTTCTATTCGTTTGAAATTCGCGTACAAATCATTCCGTGTGATCTCGTCGAGAATTAAACAAGCGCTGTAAAATACTTCTTTCAAGTGGACAAATACAACTGACTCGTATATCGAAATATGCTTTTTCTTTTCTTTTTTTTTGTAAGATAAAACATGCTAGAGAACGCACGTCCGGAAATCCCTAAAGTTTTGCATAGAAAATATATATATATTTTTTTTATTTACACGTATACATGCGCAGGGTAGCTATTGCATTTATAGATTTTTAGAAAATCTACTTGGAATAATTAATTGCAGGTGTCTTGTTAAAACGACACGGAATTCGTAAAGCAGACAATTTTCAATTTTTAAACGATGTTCGATTCGATATAATTTTTTTTGCATGGGAAAACAGAAGGTAAAAAATAATCGTCATTTATTTCTCGTACACCCTGTATATGTATACATGCAACAGCGCTTCTGTATATGTATTTGTATATAATAAATGTATAATAACGGTAATAGTAATATGAAATAATATATATATATGATAGTAATATAATCGAGGCGGAAGCTCGATCGTTTTGAGTCCCCATTTGAGTGGAAAGCTCATTTCGAAGGTGCAGACTACCTACCGTACCCCTAATTGTAAACGCTAATTGGTGCACCTAAATTTTGTTTCGATTCACAATTAAAGGAACTATATTCGTCTGTGTCTCTCTGCACTTCTCTACTATGTAGTAATATTCGCTGGCATCGTTTTCACCGCACCGTATTTATTTAATTAGTGTTTCTTTTTTTTTATAATTATTTATCTCTCTTAATATAAATTCGCATCGCCTAAATAGTCATCTAGAAAGCGAAGTTTTACATGGAAACATATTTAATGTTGGCGAACGATTGCCCTACTGTTCAGGCATGGACAAAAGATTCGAATTTAGATATTTCCTTTTGAAACGAGCAATTCTTCGGATAAAAAATAGGATCGAAGTGTAAAATACAATTCTTTGCGTTCAGGATAAATGAGATTAACAGGTTTGTGGGTAAGGACCTTCTTGACCGTACGAGCACCATTTGCCCATGCCTGCTCTACACACTTATCGCTTTCTTGTATTTTGGCAATTTTCGAAGATTTTTTTGGACGATTCTTATATAGAACCACTTTGGCAACGTTGTTCTCCACTTTCTCTTCGTTCTCAGAGGATCATGGTTTTGTAATGTCTCGAGGGTAGATCTGGAGACGACCTACCTTACCGACTGGAAAGTGAACGTTCCATAGATCTCGTTGAAAGTTTCCCGGGGACTTTTTCTTCGAATAATTTCGAATACAAATCAAATGGAGAATTAATAAATGTGAGAAAGGTTGTATCAGTAGTTAATAAGTTAACGAAAGAACAAAATAAAAAATTAGCGAAGGAAATGGCTTATTCGCTAGGCAAATCGCTGCTGATCGGACTGACGTTCACTTTCGGGTCGTTCAGCTTCGGAGGCGGGGGTAATAAAATGCTTGATCTTCTACTAATGTCTTCCTCGTACACGCTCGACGTGCTTTTCGATCTTGATACCAGAGTCCACGGATCCGGGGGTACGATCATGGAGTCGTCCTATACGGTTTAATGCCGCGATTAATTACGATTAGTTAATCTTAAACAGAAAGTGTAGAGAAGGACACCTTTATTAATGACGCACATTATGGGGCCACCAGTTTCTTCGCATGCTAAAACAGTGGTTGGAGTATCCGCATGCACAAAGGGCGAGCAATAGTTAGTGTTTCAGTTAAATCCAACTCAAAACAGAAACCTAGCGTACAAAAATTCAGAAAGCCTCCTAAACTAGTGCTCAAATATAATTTCACAAATGTAACAACTTCGAAGAGAGGAACTAAACGAAGAATCGAAGTACTCGAGTGTATCTACGTAGTTTGAAAAGTCTACTTACCCATATACGCGAAGTGTTACATCGGAAACCTAATTAAGATGTGAGAATTCAATTGACAAGGAACACATCCAAAAAAGAGGAAAAAAGAGTGCCCAAGGGAGGAACCACCGTTTTTACCCCTAACAGCGAACGTGTCAACAGTGTTTAAAATTTCAAGGAAAAGCTGCTCGACTCATCACCGTTCCCTCGACCGCTGCTCCACGGCCACATCGTCTAAGCAAGCTTCTAAAACTACCGTAAAGCACTTCCAAAGCAAGAGGCAAGCCATTCCTCGAGAGCCAGCCAGCCAGCCAGCCGTCCCAGATGCATAAAAGCAGCAGCTCATAAAGCTACGTTCTCCCCTATCGCCACGATCCCACAATAAATCAGGCAAACCAGGAAAAATTCTGAGAGAGAAAAAGAGAAGGAGATGTTTCTTAACAGATACCAATAAATGTTTGCCAGTAGGTGGCAATGGCGGCTTGAGAAGCGCCACATCCGTAAGATCCGGGCACGCGTTCGGTTGGACCAACGGCGGTTCCGGCGGCGACGGCACTGCCTCGATTGGCTCTTGGTAACGTGGCGGCTGGACACTTTCTATGGGGATGCTTGGACCCAGAATCCAGCTGGCGATCACCTCGCAGCAGCCGCAGAAGAACTCGGATAGGCCTTGCCGTAGGCCTCGATGTAAGCTGAGGAAGAGCACCGGGTTCACGAATGCGTGAACGTACGCGATATGTAGAGTCACCTGGAATCGAACATATCAAGGGAGAAGTTTGAAAATCCTTTAGTAAATGTGGATTAAAGGTCTTAGATTGGTTGTATTCGAGACTTCATCCTCGTGGTGCACATATATTTATTCTCAACGATGGCAGTTTTCAATTTCAACTCTCATATCTCTGTAAATTCTGCAGGTTATTTCGTGTAGAGATTGAACGGAAGTACCTCGTAGCCAGTGGGATTCCCAATAATAGGATGATCCACCAGAGTGACGAAGAACAGTGGTCCCCAAAAGATCCCGTACGCGGCGGTGATCACCAGAAACATCTTCACCCGCTGCACGCCCTCCCTCTCCATCCTCTTCAAGTAGTTCCTCATCTTCCGGTGCTCCTCCGCAGCACCGCTTCTCTGAAGCAATAACTCTTTTTCAACGGATCGACGGGACGAAATATGGCCGGCGATTTATGCCGCTTGTCGCGTTTTAAGCCTTGTTCAGAGTTGCGAGCCACGTAGCCCCGGTTCAAGTTTCTGTTCAGCGCGAGTCGAGCAATATCGGCGAGGTAACGTCGAGTCACACTTAAATCGACAGAAGTGATTCGAAGCCAGCGAGGGACCCGGGCAAGTGGCGCTGAACGAGGCTCTGGATGAGAAATTGCTCGAACAATTGGAACATATTTCACGCGGGTGGGCGTTGTTCTTTGATAATGAGGGCGGGTGACGGGGTTGGACAATGCAGATGAGATTTCAAGAAGATATGAGGCTGGTCGCGCGTGAAACAACTGCTGTTGACGCTTTTAATTTATCGAGACTGAGTAGATCGCGGTGTGTGTATACACGGGATTCTACAGGGTGTCTCGCGCTGTACCACAATTTTAACCCGTACGTTCGAGCGTGTATTCTGGTGGACAACCTAAAATAGATAGAGAACAGTGACCTGGATAAGAGTATTTGTTCCGTCATCGCACGGTTTCGTTATTTTGCATATTTCGCGTTTCTTCGTATGCATTATGCATACTTCGTGGATATCTCCTCTGTATCCTCCACGTATTTTATCATTTTCCATGATAGTCGAAAGATAATACATCATGCTCGAAAAGAAAATTAGAAATTCTTAACTGGAGACAAAATTATAAAACGAGAATCTATTAGAAAGATTAGAATAGTAGTTTTAGTAGAAATAGTTATTTTTTTTTTTTAGAAGGAAGCAGATTTATTGTTTATTGTTTATTATTACCTTAGGCGTGCCACCATTCGTGGATGCGGCTGAATTTTCAGGCACCGCGTTCGTTTGTTGGTTACCCGTTGTATTCACGAGAATCGTTAGTAGTGCTACCTTTACCTGATACAAAAATCGATTATTTTCAATTGGAATTCGTCGATCTCTTAATCGATGCTGTTTTTATTCATTAAGAGAAATTTTCAAAATAATTTCACGCATAAAGCTATTAAATTTTTATCAGCAGTCCAATCGTTAAATCATTAATAATTAATAAAAACTGAACCGTTAAAGCTACATTAGAAATGATAAGTAAAATAATGCATCGCAAAGAAAATTCTACAAACTAAATTCTCAACAGTTCGCCAGGAATAATTAGTATAATTGTCGGAAATATAGGTAAAACGAAACGATACTTCAATTATTCATGCTCTACTTAGAAAAAAAAATGCCGTAACAGAAGAAGTGTAAATTTAGATACGCTACGTAAAAAGGAAACTCTACTTTAAACTATTTTCGCTACTTTACCAAAGAAAACAGCCCTCAAAAATCCCTTTGATCATACCCCAAAAGGAAGCCGTCTCCAAATTTCCTTTATACATTTCGTAGCTACGAAAACTGTCCCTCAATCTCTTTGATCTTCCCGAATCATAAAAGGGACGTAAAACGCGCGAAACGAATCTGCTCTGTGCTCTAGCAAACTTCCTTATTTAAAGAATCGCGAATCCTGTCGTAACCGTACAGTATCGTCGACAGTAACTCGTATTAAATATAACATTCGCGTACAGTTTCGCGATTATCGAGTGAACCAGCAAATTCGCGTGGCGAAATAACAACGATATCAATTAACGATTTTAATCTGTGGTCATCGCGAGCAAAGTTTACGTTGCTGCAGCAAACCGACTGGTAAATTGCAGGGAACACTGTTCGAATAATAAACTGGTGCAACGATGGCTCGTGTTTCGCAACGATATAACCGTGGACCTCCTTCTGTAGCGTACAATATCAATGGTAAAGTGGTTTCGAGCAATATTGCTTGGAAAGATGGCGAGTGAGTGGGTGGGGAGTAATAGGGGATGATTTATTCTCGAGCGTCGGGAATGTTAACGAAGCCAGACGAGAGGGTTTCCGGTAGAAATTGCGTGAAAGTGTATTAAGAGCTTAAATAAAAGCGGGACAGGCTACTCGAGTCTCCATCTGGCCGGAAACTTTCATCGAAATCGGCGCGTAAAAGCTTGCTATCGGCACCCTTTATGAGGCAGATACGCGTGATGAATGACAGGAAGTGAAAGAGAGAGATTGGCCGACAGGCTGCGCTAGTGACAGTGCTCCGTCTGTAGTCAGACATGGTTTGCGCTCAATGCGTCAAATGGTGTATCTCCCGCCAAAGAACTGGATTTCGTCCAGTAAATAATCATCCAGTTTTCAACTCTATTCCTAGTGTAAATCTAGAAATGTGCCATTCTCGATTGAGGAATGCGCTTCGATGAGAAACGCGCGCATGGATCCCACTCTTGCGTTAACTTTGGTATGCATTAACTATTGTAGTCTTCAAAAATCGCAGAGTTTTGGTTAGAAAATTATATTAGAAGTTTCATCGATTCTTAATATTCAGAGATTCTGAGTTCTCTCGCGTGGTATCTTTTTAAAAAAAAAATGACGCTGACAATGCATGAATCTCCCTCTTGCGTTAACCTTGGCATGCATTAACTATTGCAGTTTCGAAAAATTGCAGGTTTTTGTTTAAAAAATGATACTGGAAATGTCATCGATTTTTTTTAATATTCAGAGACTCTGAGTTCTCTCGCGTGGTATCTTCCTAAACAAAAAAATGACGCTGACAATGCACGTGCAGCGATAGGTGTGGGGTAGATGCAAGTAAGGGATGATGCATGCCGATCGAAATAACGCGAATCCGCGTGAGGCTGGTGAAAACGTTGTCCACAATGGTACGTACCGCTTCGACGTTCGCCTTGGTCAGGTCTTTGTGCAGTTTTCTTAGATGGATGAGGGTGAGGGCGACGCAGATCATGTTGATGGCGATCCAGAGAACGTTCAGTATGTAATGGCGGAAGGGGCCGTGGACCAAAGGGCAACTCGGTGCGTTGTGCCCTGATTCCGTGTTGGCTGCCAGGGCCCCGCTCAGAAACGTTGGGCCCAGGTTGATCGTGATGCTCGCGAACCATATCATGAACGTTCCAAACAAGACGCACTGGAAACGATGTAATTATTTTATATTTCAACTTTCTACTAATCTAATTTGCTTTTAAAAAGCTCTGTAGCTCTTTAAGCTACATTTGCTTTTTCTATTAGGTCTGTGACTTTCTATTAGGATTGCTCTATACTTAAAAATTAAAATAGGATATTTATATAAATAATATACGATGTGTATTCCACCTTTACGAAGCGTGAGCTTTGAAATTAGAGCATTGGTACCTTTCTGCCAAATTCACGTCTTCTACTAAGCTAATTTGCTTCTAAAAAGCTCTGTAGCTCTCTAAGCTACATTTGCTTTTCTATTAAATCTGTGATTTTCTATTAGGATTGCTCTATACTTATAAATATAAATACGATATTTATATAAATAATATACGATGTGTGTTCCACCCTTGCGTGAGCTTTGAAATCAGAGCATTGGTACCTTTCTGCCAAATTCACGTCTTCTTCTACTAAGCTAATTTGCTTCTAAAAAGCTCTGTAGCTCTCTAAGCTACGTTTGCTTTTCTATTAAATCTGTGATTTTCTATTAGGATTGCTCTATACTTATAAATGTAAATACTATATTTATATAAATAATATACGATGTGTGTTCCACCCTTGCGTGAGCTTTGGAATTAGAGAATCGGTAGCTTTCTGCCAAATTCACGAAGGAACGCCGCGAAGGACGTAATTCCGCGCGGTGGACTCGGAAGGGGTGGTTCCTTTTGAACGGGACGGAAGTGGAAATAGGAAGAGGCTCGCGTAGACAGTGACACGGAAAGGGTTGCAGGCGGAGGATATATAATGGAGGCGTGACACGCATTGTTGGAGCGAACGGACTCGGTAAGGGGTGGTCGATTGCGGTGTAAACTGTCCGCAATGGGGATGACTTCGCGGCTGGATTAGCCGTGACGCGACGTGTTTAATCGTGCTGGCTTTTTATCAACGTCGCTGGGACTCGATTAACGCCACGATCACCTATTAATCGGTCTTTTAATCGTTCGTACGTCCGATCGAATGGCAATCGTTATCGCTTTTATTTCTGAAGTCTCTCTACGTGATTCTGTGCGCTCGATTAAATCGATCATTCGTCATTAAAACCGACGAATTCTTTTCATGGAAATCGGTTACATATCTATCTCTTTCCAAGAATAATTTTAACGTACATTGGAATTTTTGTTACATTATTGCTGGCTGGGGAGACGTTATCGTCTCGATCCGCTGAATTTTCGCTTCGCGGTTAATCTTGTCTGATAACGACGATGTAATCGATGAACGTTTCCTAGTTTACGATTATTATGCAGATTCGTGTATTCATTTGATAGAACTTGCGATAAGTACTTTTGGTTGTGTCACTATGTACAATGGTTATATAAAAAAACAATCTGTTCTTTAACCAGATTTTATATTTTATTTTTATACAATATAAAAATTGTATAGAGGCTTGAATCTTATCTTAAACATTTTATATGCTCGAAGTATATAACCATTATGCGAAAACTACAGTGAACACAACCAGTTGTGCCAATGCTATCTCTTACCATGGCAACTGCATACGTTGCACAGTAGCCAAGAGTACGAAATCACTTCCTGGATTATAGCCACGCGAGACTTATATTACTCTATATAGATATAGCGATATCAGTTACGTGCTACGTCTTCAATTAACCCCAACGAACTATTCTTTCCCGTACTTAATCCAATTCAGCCCTCTGTACGAGCAATTAGAGCAAACTTAGGGAATTGTCGAATTGTCCTGGTTCAGACTGCGAGTTATTCAATTCGAACGAAACTTCTTGATCGTAAAACACAACGGGACGTAGCTTGGACAATAAATAAAATTTTTTAGCGACACTTCACGCGTCCTGACTCGACTCGACCGCGGAAGTCGCGTTTTAGAGCCACCCCCTCCGCATCAACTCTACTCGTTAGATCGATCTGAGACTTGAGCCTAGCTGAAACGCACTCGTCCGTCGCTTAAGTATCTAATTGAGTTAAGCGAGGCACACGAGCGTGGAAATGCACGCGAGTACGAAGAAACGTATTTTCGAGGGAAATTTCATTTGCGAATGGGAAGAGGAGGAAGAGGAGGGTTGGCTCTTCCCCCTCGTCGTTCCCGTAAATCACTGAAAACGAACTTGCGGCGTTCCGATGGATTTTATCGCGCGACTCTTTCTGATGATATCCGTTATTTCGTTAACTTTGGACGCTCGTCTCGTTTTCGAAAATTGACGAGCGAAATTTAGCGATGACGCGCGGATCGGTCAGCCTGTATATCGTAATGGGGCCGAAAGGATTAACCCATTACGGCCCATTAAAAGCTCCACTTTGAAGCGGATAACGTGTTATTGATTTATTGAACTATCGAAGTTGCGCTATCGAAGTTGACGAAAAGGAAAAAGTAGAAAACGAGGAAGAATTCTAAATAAGCAATTGACCGTAAAATCGTAAATGCACTTGACGAGTGTTCATTCGATATTAATCTATTCTTCGTTTGGAAATTTCACTCGAGATCTCGTCGACTTCGTGTTTTCGTACCGCTGAAGATAACACGGATACAAGATTACACCGTTCCCCAAGTTTGCACGGCTCCTAACTAGTTTAAACGTTGATGACTTAATGTACGTAGTCATATGCGCGTTTAACATTAACCCGCGGACCACTCGTTTGCTCGCGAATTAACTTGTTAATTCGCAAACCAGTTAGTTCCGTTTACCTTGGAAGCCAACTGTCTCTAAACGTTTCGCTTTTCAATTTAAGGAGCGTCGCGTTCGAATTCTTCGTTTCTGGCGATGTTCGTTTACGAAATAAATTGAAAATTCTCGAGAGTAGGATAAAATTGACAGTGGCCATGTGGAGAATCGTAGAAGTTAGATTCTTCGTTTCTTCATTTATGAAATAAACTGAAAATTCTCGAGAGCAGGATAAAATTGACAATGGCCATGTCAAGAATCGTAGAAGGTAGGTTCTTCGTTTCTGGCGATGTTCATTTATGAAAAGAGCTGAACATTCTCGAGAGTGGGATAAAATTGACATTGGCGATGTCGAGAATCGTCGAAGGTAGATTCTTCGTTTCTGGCGATGTTCGAGAAGGTAGAAGGTTGATTCTTTGTTTCTGGCGATGTTCGAGAAGGTAGAAGGTAGGGTACGAAACGAAAACGAAGGTGGACGAGGAGTAAATACTTGCCTGGGGCGAGTCCATGAGCAACGGCGCGGCGAGGTCTGCCTCCTCGTCGGTTTCCGGGAAAATCGGGCTGTCGTTCAGTACTGTCGTCAACATGTTCACCGTCGAGACTGTCACCAACAGTAGAAACGCTGTCTCGACCAGGGAGCACTTGGTCATCGGCTGACAGTTCAGGATGCTCGATCCGAGGGGCAATAAAATCGCGGCTCGGGCGCAGTCCACCATCGCCTGATGGAACAGCAACCCTTGCGACCACCTTCGTGTGAAACACGATCAGATATCTTATTACACTCAATCATCGATACCGTTTCACTAACATTTACATAATTCTTTCTTTTTTGCTCTTCTCACGCGTTACAGTACACCCCACGCGATTCCAGATAGGGCTAGTCAGTTTGAAAATATTTCTAATATTACAATTTATTCTAATATTCCTAGAAATTCTTTTAATATTATTAGAAATTTTAACATTCTTAGAAATTCTTCTAATATTATTGGAAATTCTAATATTACAATTTAATTTCTAATATTACAATTTCGATCTGTACAAACGCGTTCTCTCATCAACGTTTCGCATTAGCCGCGAGAAAATCAACCGTACTCCTCTCCGGTCATCATCATCAGCTAGTTACAAAGGAACAAACGCCCTCCACTCCTCGTTAAGAGCACTTGGCGATGGTGCAGGTAGTGTGTACTGTAACAGCCAACTGCTCGTTCACACGCGAAGCGTCCCGTTGAAGAGTTTTTGGAGGTTTCGAGGTACGTTACCTGCGCAACTGTCGTTTCGCCAGGATCAGGGCCATCAGTAGAAAATTGGCGCCCATGCCCAGCGCGCCTAGGCTGAAGATGAGGGTGGCCTCCGTCGCGCCCCCTGGATGGCACTGGAACACCTTGGTCGCGTTCGAGGACGCGTTCCCCGACGCGCCGATTCCGAATCTCAGGTTGGCCCCGATCATTGCCATCAATTCACCTGCCAAATTGTTCATTAGTCTGGTTGACCGTCGATGGAACTTTGGTCATTTTGGGCTCACGTAACGTTGATTCGAGGGCGTAACTTTATCAATGCCAGTGATATTGGGTACACCGTCACCAGGGAGTGGAACTATGGCCAATGGCTCTTGGGAGTCGAGTTAACCAGTGTAAACGTGTAGGTCTCTCAGTGGCGCGTCCGTTAATAAATTTGGCTCTGGAGAACAACCCTCGATAGTTTTACTCCCTGGTGGACGTGTATCTTCAGCTTCATCAGGGTATTGAATTATTGCTGTTTGGCGAGTTCGCTTGATGGACCTTAGCGATGTTTCCGTTGGGGGTTGGTCGTATTTTCGTATATCGAGTTGGCTCGAGTTTACCTCGTAGCAGAGTTCTCTGTTCCCTGTTTCGTGGACGGTGAAACACACGAAAACTCTTTCTAGTGTTTCACGGATATGAATTTTTTTTTCTTGTTTTTGTCGAGCAGAATTAATTACGACGAGCTTTCGGATGATAATTCGTTGGAATTATGGAAGAATGTCTCAGGTTCTTTTTATTTACGACCCTCTATTTGGCGCATTGGTACAACGGAAGCTACACGGTGTATCCGGTGTATTCAAAGACTGTAACGCATAAAGTTCAACGGTGGTTGCGCTTAGTTCGCCGTTACATATTCATCGGTTTAGCCTTTAAACTCCGTTGTACCCAGCGTTGTACCAGGAAATTCTTGCTAGATCGTGCTCTATTGTTAAAGGAGAATTCGATATTCGCGTATGCCGTTCGAATTTTAACAACCCCCTTCGCAGCCACTGCCTCGCTCGAGCATTTTTCCGGCGTCTAGAATTTCGCCACTTCGCTAAACGTATACCAATCTGGTTCATCCTTTCGCGCAATTTTGCTCTGCTTATTTTTGCAATAAAATATAAAGCAACTTAAACCTTTGGAAATTGTGCTTTTTACACGTTCGAAAGGGACGAATGTGTTGTCGGTTAGCTCTGATTTGGTATTCCATTCTCGTTCAATTAACAACCAAGAAATTACCATTGCTAGCCAGACGCGATGGTGATATATATTTAGCAACGTGAACTCAGGGGAGACGGTCAGACCGCAATTTAGGATTGCGGCTGTCCGAAATTAAGGGTGAGGCCCCTGGGCTGCGTTACCTGGCCAGGATTTGCGGTTCGTGTGCAAAATCCGGAAAATCGCTCGACGAACATTTATTAGTCCTCTCACGTCTCGCAAACTGGATTCGGAACGCGGGACGCTTGGTGCGCACTTCCGCTAAACTATATTTCAAAATCGAGGGGTATATAGAACCGAAGAGACGTAATTCCTCGTTGGAAAGTTTGTTAACGTCCGTTTGAAAAAGTTAGTATTAAAAAAGTTCACTCTTGTTCATTTTTTTTTGCCAGAGTTGCTAAAAGATAGTCGGACGAGACGGAAGTTATGAGCGAACGCTTCGATTACAGCCGCGATGATTCATTTTGCAAGATCGCGGAAGCGTGTTCCTCTGCTCGCGAGAATTTGTAGAAGCTCGTTCCTGAAATCTCCGTTCGTTTCTTCAAAGAGTAATTCGTTTCACAATCTTCTCCAGACGGCTTCTAAAAAATACTTAATCTCGCCGTTGTATCAGAAATTGCTGTTCGCCCTCGCACAAAGCTGTCGGAAGTTCTCAATGGGAATCTTAAGGGGGTCGGAGGTGCATTAATGACTTGGGAGAGAAGTTTCTTTCGGAACGAGACGTCTCTGTTATTCGTAGCGAACGGCTGCGAGCGTTGATAAAATTCCTTCTGCTTCTTAATTCGTCTCTTGTTCCTCGATTAAGACTCTCGATTGAATGGTAACAAGAGCGGCTGTTCGCTCGAAAATCTAGCCTCCCAATCTTCTCTCGAGTGAAATAAAAAAAATTGTTTCGGCTCGTCGAGATGTCCGCGTGGAAACGAATAAACGAATAAAAGCGTGTCTGTCGTTCGAATAATTTCTATCGTCGCCTGTATTCGCTCGTTCTCACCACCCTTTTACGTGTTTCCCCCGTAAATTAGCTTAACGACTATCTATCGCGCGAATAATTCCTCGATATCGGAGGTTATAAAAACCCGTGTAATATTTGATGAATATCCGGGGGATTAGTTCGATTTCCGGCAGGTAGCCGGAGGGTATCGATTAATACGGAATTGCATTCAGTTGCACCTGCGTCCGCGATGGTTGCAGGTATCCCTGACACACTTCGACATTCATTTATTTATTTATTTATACGTCCTATCGCGCGTTTCGTTTCACTTCAGGTTTATCTGTTACATTTGTATATCTATTTATTCGTCTCAATTTATGGCACGTCTGTCGTGTACACTTTTTACGTGTACGAGTTTTCAGGATGGCAGGCTGTTTTCAAATGAAATTTTATTAAACGCCTGTAAGGCAATGGGAGACGCGCAACGACACGGTCTGCAGGCGAGCGTACGCGTTTGCAGTGAGCTTGCCTGGCGATGCACCGTATAAATTGTGCTAATTTAATTTTTCCATTTACCAGTTAGAAATTGTCGGTGTACGATGCACATTCGTGGAACAGAATGCAGGTTTTTGGTGTAACTGGGTTCTACAGGGGTGTGTGTACACGTGTGAGGCACTGCAGGCGCGCGACTATATGGTCTGCAGGCAGGCGTACGCGTTGCAGTGTCTAAGGGGCTTGTCTCTTACTCTGCACCATTTCCATTAATTTTAATATAATACATACATATATATAATACAAGTAGTTGGAAAAAATGCAGATTCTAGAAACGTAGAATCGTCAGATAACGTAGAATCACGAACCAAAATCGCGTCCAATTAAAACGTATGATTTATTTTCGCGCATCCGGGGTTGCTCTCAATAGGGATTCAGAAACGTTCACTGAGACGTGCATATACATATATTTATATATACGCGTGTGAAAAAGGCTGAACGCGACGCTGCTGACGTAACCATATAAAATTGACGCGGGACCTCGGCGGTTTGCCTTTCGATATTCTTCAGGCGCAAGCGACTCGAGTTTCACGCTCGCGAATTCCTCGAAAATCGTGCCAGCTGTAGCGGTGGCGGGGTTTTCTCTCTCTTTCCCTCTCTCGAGACAGGCTTTCATGCATAAAACAAAAATGCCGTCCACCGGCAGAAGCAGCGGGAGCAGACGCGGATTTTCCACCTTCGATAACCCCTTTTACGGGTCTATCCTACGGACGCGCGGGGCTGCTGCGAGCTTTTACAGCCAGCCATGAAAATTCCCCTCGGAAACATTTTTCTGCGTTTCCTTCCCGCCGCGATAACATCGCCTACCTTCGACTCGCGCGATACACTGGCGCTCCTCTCATTTTCATGTTTCTCCCTCAATTTCGAGGGATTAAAACGTGGAACTTTTCCCCCCCACTTTTCGCCCACGACTTCCGTACAATTCCAGCGTACAAATACAGCCGCTCATGGCTATAATTGGAGCATTAATGGCTGTCCAAATAGCGACTGCTGATTACAACGATAACAGCTCAGTAATTACGAATACGCAACAAGTGCGATTTTTATTAATCCGCTCCGGACGCGCGGAAATTACAGTCTCCGTCTAACGAACGGATTTTAGCGGAACAATTAGCTGGTTTTTTTTTTTTTACTCGACGATGAAAATTATCACCCCGCTGGAACGAACGGGCGAGCTTCCCGTGCTTGCCAATTTATTACGCGGACGCGGGGACAATAAACAATCAGCGGTGAAATTGGGAGTAAAATAAATTACCAGCGACCATAAATCAGACGCGCGAAGGGTGTGTTGATTTTGTAAAAAGTGATTTATCGCGAGGTGCTCGCGATTAAATATCGAAGTCGATGGAGATTAAAAACTATCCGGACGATTCTCTGAATCCAGAGGAGCGACGGGAAAATGTCCGTCAGGGCGTATCGCGGCTAAGAGAAACAACCCCTTCCGTTGGAGCGCGACGGTTCTGGTTAAGAAAAAGGCGGGCCAGGAAGGAATTCCGTGGAAAGTAAAGTGGAAGCTTAAAATGGCACTTGCCTGGCGAAAGTCGGTTGCTCTTTAAAATTTTAAATAGCTCCAGTTCCGCCAGCTACCCTGTCGAAATAGACAATGAACCCTTCCCGCCCCGGATGACCACGCCCATTTTTCCAGTCATCGAGTATCGCGTTCAAAAAATCCATTTACATTTATCCAATCGTTACAATTTGCACTCGAAATTATTCACAAACGTTATCGTTCCTTTTCTTTTTTTTTATTTTTTTTTTGGAAACGTGTTCAATTCGTTCAATTTCGAGACACGCGAGTCAATTGCCCTTTCTAATTATCGTACGAACTTTGGGTGGTGATTTTAACCCTGTCGCATGGCAGACACAGAGGAACAGCGGTTTGGTGTCTGTTCAGTGAAAAGTGACGACAGCGGATTGAGCCACTTCCAGTTGGACGCGTTTCGTGTAAACGCTCGCAATGATTTTAATCCTGGCGACCCCGCTAACGAGTTTTGCGGCTGTCCAATGAGAAACGCTGACGGTAGACGCGACCCTTTACCGCTGAGCATACGTTCCGTGCGATTGCAAAAAGTCATTCTAATTTATGGGTGCGACGTTGTTTCCAGTTTGTTCGCCGCGTACCAACCGCGTTAAACATTGCTGTTCGCGTGGTTGTAGCTGAGGGGTGACTGCGTCAGATTTCGATTTAGATTCGATACACCCGATCCTCGCGATAAGAATTCGGTTCCGCGAGGGTACGAACGAGAAACGAGTAACATTTTCTCGAGAAACATTTCAGCGCGACAAGTGGCACTCTAATAATGTTCAAATGAAATAAGTTTTCGAATGTACGTTTCAGATTTTACCCAGCGTGCCACCGTGGATGAGTTTTGAGACGATCGATGGGTGTAATTAAAACTTTAAATAGCTCGGAAGCTTCGTAATTAGACTGACTGGTAAAAAATGAGGGGAAAGTAGTTTAATTAAATGGTAAACGATTTCCATTCGTTTAAAAACGAGCGAATATTTTCGAGACGACCTGAGAGTAAAAATTAGACGCGACGAGTGATCGATTTTAACTAGCCGTTCTACTTAGACGATCGCGATCCCTGGCCACGGTCCAGTCGGAGTTTGTGCCCGGAAAAATCGTGGGTGAATTTTTCGCCCCTCGCAGAATCAACCCCCTGCGAGCAAGAATATCGAACGCTCGCGTTTCTCTCTACCTGCGAGCTATTTTTCTGCGTTACTTTGTTTTCGTTCGATGCACCGTTTCGATTCAACTTCCGCCATGTTATTTTTCTCATTTAAGATCGTACATGCACATATATATATCAGTATATATATATCTTCGTGTACTGGACGTACGAAGAAGTCAACCAGACCCATTTCTCTTGCGTAACATTCGCCAAATATAGAATAACGTGCAATATCCACGGTCATTTCTGCGTTCTGCAATTAACAAAAAAAAAAGGAAAAATAACATTGATACCATCGATGAGATTACGTTACGTGGTGTTCGAAATTGAAGGTATAATTTGTTAATTTGGACGCCAGACGAATCGAAGTTAACGATATCAGAAACGTTCCGCTGGTAATCGACACGGATGATATTAAAATCTCGCCATTATCGTAATTCCATACAAAGTAACGTCAGCTACACGTTAGAGAGCTCGCCTCGGGTAATTGGATTTCTGCGTTCGCGTCTGACGGTATTTGTGACCATTCCACGGGTCGTGTGATCACTCGTCGCGCGGAGGGATGCAGCTGCGTTGAAACCAAAGCTGTGTCTCCACCCAGCGAGCGTCAATATCCAGCTAAACACCGAGAAACGTATTGTACAAGAGCGTTGAGTAGTCGCGATGCCTCTAAGCAACTTGAATCAGGGGATTAGTAAATTAAACACCGTATATACACATATATCTAAGAAAACTAGATCTTGCTCTATGAAAATGTTGGTCAAATTGGATATAATAAAGTAGACTCCACGATGCAGCGTATAAAATTGCAAAAAGGGTACTTTTTAACTAACACAACTGTTCTGTGAGCTTTAAGTGACTTAACTCTTGCACGCGTATGAAAGTGTTGATCAAATTGCATATAGTGAAGTAGATTCCTCGATGCACCCTATAAAATTGCAAAAAGGGTACTTTTTAACTAACGCAACTGTCTCGCGTGAGCTTTAAGTGACTTAACTCTTGCGCGCGTATGAAAGTGTTGATCAAATTGCATGTAGTGAAGTAGGTTCCTCGATGCACCCTATAAAATTGCAAAAAGGGTACTTTTTTAACTAACGCAACTGTTTCGCGAGAGCTTTAAGTGCCTTAACTGTCGCGCGCGTGTGACAATGTTAATCAAATTGCATATAGTGAAGTAGATTCCTCGATGCAGCGTATAAAATTGAAAAAAAAGGGTACTTTTTAACTAAGGCAACTGTCTCGCGTGAGCTTTAAGTGACTTAACTCTTGTGCGCGTATGAAAGTGTTGATCAAATTGCATATAGTGAAGTAGATTCCTCGATGCACCCTATAAAATTGCAAAAAGGGTACTTTTTTAACTAACGCAACTGTTTCGCGAGAACTGTAAGTGACTTAACTCTTGCGCGCGTATGAAAGTGTCGATCAAATTGCATGTAGTGAAGTAGATTCCTCGATGCAGCGTATAAAATTGAAAAAAAAGGGTACTTTTTTAACTAACGCAACTGTCTCGCGTGAGCTTTAAGTGACTTAACAGTTCCGCGCGTGCAATTTGCAAAAATCTATAGCAGGGTCGCCTGGGGGGGTGCTCGCGCAGAAACGGGAGCGGAAATAAAAAATATACCAGCCGGCCACGGACTTTGGAATGACGTGGAGCCACGCCGGCGGCTAACAGCTGTACGTTTCGAAAGTGACGTAGAGCAGCGCCAACAGTGTAGCCAGCCTGTAGATCTCGGGTGTTGACGTAGAACACTGCCAGCGGCGACCAACTGTAGATTTTCGAAATTACGCGGGGACATTGTTCGTGGCTGGCAGTGTGTCAACGTTAATATTAAAACCAGGGTACGTCGCGCGTTCGCGAATAATTTAAGCTGAACTGCTCGCTGATCTGCGAGGGGGAGCATCGATCCGTGGCTAAACGGAAAACGAAGAGATCGAGCAAAACGGTAACGCGTTTGGGCCATCGGAAAAAGAGGTCGCGGGGAGGACGCAGCCGCGATTCGCCGCGAGACGATGATATTTTAACCGTTGAGAGACAGTCTCGCCTTGGAATTTATCTCAGAACGGATGCTCGTTTTATTCCGCGGCTTTATGGAAAGGAACGCCGTTTCTTTTGTGACTGCTGCGCGGATGGTTCTGTCACGGTAGCGTCTCCTGGTGGAGATATATGTACGTGTATTTAGGTACTTGAGAGCGCGAGTAAAAGGTTACAGTTGGTATATACCGCGAGCAATTTCCTGTCGAAAGAACGTTCCCTACCAAAACGACGACGAGAAACGTTTAATTGTGTACAATAAAATATACAGGTCGAGTCATTTAACTCTGTACCATTTGAATTTACTAAACTCTCTATTTATACGATACGTAATCTATCGTTACGCAGCCAATCGCACGAAGTGTCTCTGACTTCATAGCAAGAACGATGGACCATTTCGCGACGATCAGAAACAGTCTCTCAAAACTAGCGGAGTGTGGTTGACTTAGTTGGAATGTTGTCGTGTTCTTTTCCAGTTCCTCTGATCCCACTTGTTCCGTTTGTCCAAACTTTCTTGCAGCCTGGTGTTTTCGTCGTGGCGAATACTTCTGTCCATTTCCAACGAACTTTCGATCTGTATCCTTCGTCCGTCTCGACGTCGCTCTTGGTGTGTATCGACAATTTATTGTTGTCGAAAACCGTCGAACAAAATTGCACGACGACATCAACTGTCCCGTGGGATGGGGAAAAAGTTGACTCGCTGATGGTTAGAGTATTGATGAGTCGACGTTTACCGATCACGGGAAAGCTTCTGGATTAACTAAAGTGGAGTGGGAGCTACAAGTTCTGGTTATTCAAAGCTATTGAGAGCACGGCTACGATATACTGCTCGATATTTCATCCCTTCTTCTTCAGAATTCCTTCACTCTATCTCAGGCATGCCAGCTCGATGCTTGCACGCTTATACACGTACAAAGACAATGCACTACATGACGCAGTATATCACGTCGTCCATGTCCAGCCGGTATATTCGTTATGTAGCCAACGTTTTTACTCACTCTCCAGGTACTGCCTTTCAAATGCGATACGTGTTTCGCGAAGGGTTTGTACTTTATTTTTTATTAATATACAGCGAACGAAAATTGAACGTATAAAGAGTATTCATACGTGGTGGGCGAAAAGTATGTTTATTTATTAGCGTGATCGCTGAGAGAGGCGCAACATGGAAAATTGGAAGTATCGCAGTTTTCTATGCATCGCGCGATTCGAGTGATCTCGAATTGACGGAAATTCGCGTACTTTTTACGGTCTTTCCTTTTCGCACGGTTCTAGGTCACGCGTTTTCATCGATGAAAAGCGTCGCGAGATCTTTTATTGATCCGAGGATACGGTTAGGAAGTTAATTTCTCGGTTGTCCAAAAACCTGGCGGATTTATAACATGTTTGCGCGGCATTCGGGTCAGGGGGACCGGAAATTCTGAACTTGATCCAACAAACTCCCGTTCCGTTCCTTGACGTGATCGTAATCAATTTCTGGATAAAATTAGCGGCTTTATTTGCCGCTGTATATAACTTTCCGCCATCAATTTAGGATGCTACAATTTTCATCGCGATGGTAGGCAAAATTGCGAATCCACTTTCGCGAAACTCCTCGTCGATTTTTCCGTTTACCTCGATAATTTTCGTTTACTCTCCATCGATGGAATTCCAGCCCCAATCTAACCGAAAGCAACCCTTTCACATCGAAAGTGTTCCTCGAGTAGTTCGTACCCGTACTCGAGTCACGTACATCGATCGTGCTGTTACTTTATATATTTCCATTGGAAATTGTTAATTTTCAATTAAACCGATCCATCCTTCACGCGTTTAGCCAACGTTCCACGTTTCAACGATCGATGCGATCCACTTAACCGAATTGGATCGAAAGAGAATTAAAAGGCTAATTGCTTGGACGTGGTTGTAAAAATTGTACGTCCGCGGGGAGGGTATTTCGGGTCACCCAGTAGCGACGTGCAACGCGTACGTACCACGGAAATAGTTAATTCAGAACCTTTCAACGGGGCTGGCCGTAAACGTGGTCACTTCATATCGCAGAATCGCCGGTTTTATGCGCTGAGACACTCAAAAATTTACGTTAGACCCTGCCCTACGGCAAATTACATCGGCTACTGCACGTCACCCCATATTCGAATCGTGGCCGCGGGCAACGTGACACGTGGCAAATCACTCGGAAATGGTGAACGTCGAGCTTCCACCCCTCGCTTACTCATCACTTCCGTCGCTAATGCGTGCATTCGCCCGCGAAAAATGTGCACGCTTGGAACAAACCTGCAATTCTTAATATCGTTTGTACTTAATGAAACGTAAATTTCTCATAGAATATATATGGTAAACCCTTGATAAATACACGTAGACCACAGAAAACTATTAAAAATCGCACTTGGAGTAGAATAAACCCTAATTATTGCACATAAAATACAACAAACCTCTGATAAACGATCACGATTCAGGGTATTTGCAATATTTAACGATTTTCATTTATTTCTGTACCCATCGAGAACGATCGCTGCGATAAAATGTATCTCCTCCTCCTCCCTCCCGTGTTCCCCGAAATTCCGCACCCGAAATCCAATTTCTATCGGCTATCGTTGTTCAGTTTCAAAGAGGATCGCGTGTTTTACGCTCGAGAATAAATCCGCATCGAGGTCGATGTCGGTCGGCAGCAGCACCGTGTGGCTTTCACCCCCAGCACGGGGGTGTAGTCGCCTGTACAGCCCCAGGGAAGTAGAAGTCCCGGCTGTTTTGCTTTCGATTTAGACGTTTCTACACGTGAAACGCAGCCCAAACGGGGTAGAATGCCTGTTGACGATGGTACGATTCGTCGTTGGACAAAGATCGCACACGGAATAGATTCTGGTACTTTGATTACGGTTCTCGGTTCCTCTGTGTCTCCAACGCATGATATCAACCCCCTTGCACAGGATTACTCGCGAGAGCCAAGTTTCACTGGACATTTGTTAACGATTGTTATGATTATTTTTATTATATTATATTAGTTACGATTGTTTTACAAGTATTGTGGCTTTCACCTCCAGCACGGGGGTGTAGTCGCCTGTACAGCCCCAGGGAAGTAGAAGTCCCGGCTGTTTTGCTTTCGATTTAGACGTTTCTACACGTGAAACGCAGCCCAAACGGGGTAGAATGCCTGTTGTCATTGGACAAAGATCGCACACGGAATAGATTCCGGCACTTTGATTACGGTTCTCGGTTCCTCTGTGTCTCCAACGCACGCTATCAACCCCCTTGCACGGGATTACTCGCGAGAGCCAAGTTTCGCTGGACATTTGTTAACGATTGCTACGATTATTATGATTATTTTTATTGTACTATATTAGTTACGATTTATGTTAACGAATGAGAATTTATTTGTACAATCCTGGTTTGATAGTTGCGATTGTTAGATGGAAATAATGTTTTACAAGTGTTGTGGCTTTCAACTCCAGCATGGGGGGTGTAGTCGCCCATGGAAGTAGAAGTCTCGATTGTTTTGCATTCGATTTTAACGTTTTTACATGTGAAGATTCTGGTACTTAGATTACGGTTCTCGATTCCTCTGTGTCTCCAACGCACGCTATCAACCCCCTTGCACGGGATTACTCGCGAGAGCCAAGTTTCGCTGGACATTTGTTAACGATTGCTACGATTATTATGATTATTTGTATTGTACTATATTAGTTACGATTTATGTTAACGAATGAGAATTTATTTGTACGATTGTGGTTCGATAGCCATGGTTGCTAAATGCAAAATAAGGTTTCGCAAGTATTGTAGCAAAAGTATGGCTCGTTTTGGTGTGCGTTTGAAGCAGAGAAAGGGTCGAAAGAGTGCATTTGATGTATAAATCGAAATGGGTGGGTTTGATCGATTCACGGTTCTTTCCAACGGGCCTGCGAATTTCACGAGGTAATTGTCTCGTCCGAAACGTTCCATTCGAGGTAGAATTCGGCACGCTGCACCGCTGCGAGAGCTATTTGAGATGCAACATGCATTTCATTCGATATACACACCTACAATTTCCCACCGTTTACCAGCTTGTTGCGTCGAAATTGTTGCACAGGCCCCTATCGATTTATAGCAGAATTCTTCAACTGAGAATGTTACTCGTAATCACTACGTTATTTTGTTTAATGCCTCGCTCGTTCATCCCCGTCGTTTAATATGGTTGCTTCCAGCAGCGCTCGTAGAACGATCGTAGATGATCGATAATTACACGGGATGTGCAATTAACGTGGGAAATTCGAAGCACGAGTGAAGTTCCAAGATTCGTTCTTCGTTTCGTTCGATTGTTTATGTATTTTTAGTCGACGAAACTCGACTCGAATTCGCGTGGAATAAATGTTATAATAAAATTTCCTTGGTGTACAGCTGCGTTCGAGCAGTGCTCGTAGAATGAACGTAGACGCTTGATAATTGCATGGGATGTGCAATTAACGTGGGAAACTCAGAGCGCGAATTAAGTTCCAAGATTCGTCTCTCGTTTTATTCGATTGTTTATGTATTTTTAGTCAACGAAACTCGACTCGAATTCACGTGAAATAAATATTGTAATAAAGTTTCCTTGTGGGAAACTCGGAGCGCGAATAAAGTTCCAAGATTCGTCTCTCGTTTCGTTCGATTTTTTATGCATTTTTTTGGGACCAAACTCTACTCGAATTCGTGCAGAATAAATATTATAATAAAGTTTCCTTGGTCTACAGCCACGTTCTAGCAGCGCTCGTAGATAATTGCACGGGATGTGCAATTAACGTGGGGAATTCGAAGCGCAACTAAAGTTCCAAGATTCGTCTCTCGTTTCGTTCGATTGTTTATGTATTCTTTTTTAGACGAAACTCGATTCGATTTCGTGCGGAATAAATATTATAATAAAGTTTCCTCGGTGTACAGCAGCGTTCGAGCGAAAGTTCCCAGGCAGTTTTTCGAACTATGCAATTTCGCGACTGACAGAATTCCCCAATCTCCCGAAGTTGCTCGATCCCTGCTGCTGCGATAGGTTTGCGGAATCAAACTATAATACTTGTAGAGTTCGCCATTGTGACCCGCTGAAAATTCGTTGCTATCGAACTTTCTCTGCCTCTATGTAGTCTCTCTCCCTTACCAGAACTTCTCACCCCCTTCGAGATAAAATGATGTTCTGTTGGAAATGGGTTTTATGAATAATCAACAGCGATTTCTATAATTGTTCTTTCATTTCTACGCACTGGATGTGACCTTTGCCTAGCTTCTCTGTAGAGAGCTGAACTGAAGTTAAAACATATAGAACTGATGATTTAAAGCATCAGTTGCTAATCATGTGTGAGTGCGAGGCCTTTTATATAAAAGAAATCTTAAATAGAAATATATATCTGTAAAGAAATGCCATCTCTTCTCACTCGAGGACAAGAGATTAATTTTTGTGTTTGGTTTTCAATGAAAACCATGTTCATAGACAATTTGGATCCAATTTTGCAAGTGAGCAACAGATTTCGAATGAAAGCCACCCTCTTAAACGGCGCAACAATTATTACACGCGATCGATTCGAGATCGACGAGAGGGAAACGCCTCGAAAATCGGAAGAAGTTATCGAGAGACGCGTGGAGAGGAAAAAGAACGGGGCGGAATCGATTATATTCCTTTTGAGGTGTTCTGAAAGGACCTTAAAAGGCGCAGGCTGATATCGGATCCTTTTCGAAGGCGCGACGCGGACGCAGCTCCTCTCGCAGTCCTTCAATTTCGTCGATCCTTTGTGAAAAACCTAGTCGACAGAATTTCCCTTGTCTTTGCCTCGTGTCGAACAAGAATATTCGCGAGAAAAAGGGACGTCGATCTAAAACTACTCCTCGAACGATTCATATTTATTCTCGTACCCAAATCGATTCTTTTCTCTCTCTCTAATTTCTGCATAGATTGAAATGTTTTTCCATTAAAAAGCACTCGAGCGCCCGCTCTCGTCGATCAGAAATTCATTTGTATTCAAAATAGTACGTCGCGAGAAATTTCACACGAACGATCAAAACACTGGATAACATTCGAAATGTTACATATCTCCACGTAAGTAACCGTTTCTACCTGAGAATCGTGGGAAACGGTCGCTGGAACGCGCCACGCGTCCCCAATAGTCGTTCCACTGATTTCATTAGCTAATCCCTGAGGATATCGCGCAGGAAACGATCCTCGCGTGATATACCATTGTCTCGTTTGTATAAGCCCAGCCGTCATTATCGTCCTCGTTAATCGATTAACGCTCGATCGGTCTCACTTCGATTGGAATGCGGGCTGGTCCCTTTGTCAGGGCACGTGTTACACTTCCGGTGGACGTGCACGTCCCATCGACGACCGTCACGGGTTTACGGGCATAATGTTGTTTTTACTTGACCTGAATCCTGTAATGAGTGAACGGTCCGCGGGCAGAGCCGCCATTGCAATTGAATTTCCACCAGCTGGAAACAGGACTACGTTCCTCGTATTGCTACCCCGATAAGATCGCAGATCCCGTCTCGATGGTAATAAATTTTCGTCCAGCTCGACGTAACGCGATCGTTTTTATTCGACGTTTAATTATTCTCGACGAATGAAACGGTGAGACACCGTCCTCGAGATGGCACGTCGACTATTCTTAAACGCGTCGTTTTGTCGTGTGCACGATCGTTCATTCAGGACGCAGCGTGTCCCGTTAAGGGTGTTTCCGTTTCAGCTCTGGCTAGAGCGTCCTAAATTAGAGAATTAGCATACAAATTAGCAGGCTGTGTTTAGTTATCGACGCACCTCCTAAACCCGTTCCCGTTTATTCATTAACGGTCGTTTATTATCGTTTCGTAATTTCAACGCTGCCTCGATTGTTAGCGTACACAGAGCGCCAATTAACGCGGTTGCGTTCTATTCGATTAAATATCGAAACTATTTCGAATCGTTTCCGTTCGAGTATTTCAGAAATGTTTATTAACGAGGGTAGGTAAAATAACGGGGCGAAACGTTTCTCCACGAAATGCCTAGCGAGACAAGGGGTAATTGCTTTTCTACGGACGAATGGATTCTTCAACCGCGGCTCAGTTAATTTCCACCACCCTTGAATCAACGTTTCACCGCCGCTGACCGACGGAAGTTAGTTTCGAGGATTATTTTTCTTGCAGCCACCGATCGTTGGCGATCGAGTGATTAGGGTAGGTTCGTCAAGGATTCGAAGCCACTCGCGAAAGATAAACGAGAGCAATGCTGTCTGTATTATTTTTCCAGCTGGCTTTGGAACGGTTAACTTCCGCCACCCCCGATTGCCCTTTCGAGGCTACGAAAATAACCCGCGTCGACGAGTAAGTCGTGGTGAAACGGGGTAAAAGTGGCCTGATGACCTCTTGCGGAGGACTGTGAACAGTTTTATGAGTTTTCTGTGAATCAACGAATCTTCTTTTTGGTTGCATTTCGCATAATAGATGGATGTGTTCATGAAACTCTTGATGTACACGCGTGGTGTACACGCCTTCCTCTAATTTACCCCTTTTAACGGTCTAATGAAATGACACGAGGAATATTAGAGGGTGAAATTGAATTAAAAAAACGGTGGCTGCAGTGATACGTTTGGAGGCAAGTGGTGGAAGTAGATAAATGAAGGGACACGCGAGGGTATCGAGAAATAAGTGATATAAGTAAACGAGACGGGAGACCAGTAGTAGAAGTAGACAAACGAGGAAACGAGTAGCGTGGATAGACAAATGGGGAAACAAGTAGTACAGATAGACAGATAAGTGGACAAGCAGTACAAAGTAGATAGATGTGGGAATAAGTGGTAGAGATATACGTATTTAGAAGCGATTAGTATAGATTATAAACGAGTAGTAAATGTAAATAAATTAGAAGACCAATATCGACAAACTTTCTCCTTTTTCTTCTGTCTCATAGAATAAAAAGAAGTTTATATGTTCCTTGACGTTTGTTCATTATTTATGAGTTAAATCTGAAATTCTCTCTGACTTTTACAACTTCCGGTTATTCTATTTTGTATATACATATTTGCTAAATTTGTGCCATTTAAATTCCTCTTCGTTGCCAACCGCTGAAAAAAGCTAGGAAAATGTGTTTTTCTTTTTCCTCGTTTCTTTTTTCTGAACTGCAACCCCCGTTCGTGCGTTGTCTAGCGGGACCCTTTGACGAGGAAATTGACGAAGGATTAACTTAACGCTTCTTTCGCGTGTTAATCGCGAAGGATCCCCCTGGTCCACCCCTTCGTTTGAGAGGCTCAGGCTGCACCCATGGCGTTAATTATTTTTCTCGCGGCCTGCTACGCTCGCTTCAAATTAGCAGCGAGGCAACCACTTTGCCATCACGGTTTTCAACCCTCTCCCGTCATCTCTCTCTCTCTCTCTCTCTCTCTCTCTCTGCGTCAACTTTTTCTCCACCCCGTCCAACTACCTCGTGAATGTATTCGTTTTTAAAGTCGAAAGTCTGCTCGCACGGTTTTAACATTTTCCAACTACGAATGTGTTCCTGTAGCCCGGATTTAATTAGAAACAACCTGAAATTAGTTGACTCTGATAGCGGAACACCCCCTTTTTCTGTTTCCGCTGTTTCGAACAACTGAACAGAGCAGGGTAGTTTCTTGGAGGGTTTTAGTTCTTTAAACTAGTCAGCCCAACATTCGACACGAATCTATTCTCCAAGATAGATCCCTCTTCTATTTCTCAACTATTCGAAATCCACACCCCTTCTTTAATTATATTTATCATGGCGTTTGAATAATTTCGTTTACTCTGTTAGAAATAAAAAGAGAGAACAAGAGAGAGCAAAACGTCGCGACGTTCTCCAAGATAGATCCCTCTTCTATTTCTCTACTATTCGAAAGTGACACCCTTTCTTTAATTATATTTATTATCAGTCCGTGTTTCAATAATTTCGTCGCTCTCTTAAAAATAAAAAGAGAGAACGAGAGAGTAAAACATCACGACGTTCTCCAAGATAGATCCCTCTTCTATTTCTCGACTATTCGAAACCCACAAGCCCTCTTTAATAATATTTATTATAGCGTTTGGATAATTTGGCTTACTCTTTTAAAAATAAGAAGAAAGAACGAGACAGTAAAACGTCGCGTTCTCCAAGATAGATCCCTCTTCTATTTCTCGAAGTAGCCAATGAGAATCGAATCGAACGGACACGAGGGTGCCATCGGTCACGTAATCGCATGTCAAAGCAATCGTCCGTAGCAATTCCCCGAATGCGATCGAAAGGTGGTGGCGATCTGTCGTTAAACTCGTCTTTTTACGAGGTCGCATCGAGGATAAAGTTCTGGCATACTGTCCCAACGATCCCGTCCGATATGAAACAACCCATCAGGGCTCGCGCGAGTCGTAAAAAGGATCGCGGTTCCTGGTCGCACGTGGCGTTGGATGACTCTTCCTATCCTCGAGTGTGATGTACGACCGCGTGCATTTTGCATTCCACGGCGATTTATTTCGGGAACTCCAGTTTTCATCCCGTGAAACGGATGCAACCAACGATCTTTGTCGTATCAACCGCAAAAATTTGTCGGACGTGTCGCGAATCGTCGCGAGTAATTCATCTTCTCCATCCCCTTCGAATTATTCCTGAGTCAGAGAATGAGAAATGGTTCAGTCTCTGCATAATCGCGAACTTTTGAAGAATTGGACAATTGGAGGTAATCAGTGCCTTATTGGCGACATTTAAATCCCATTCAACGTTTAAACTTTCGATTTGAACGTAATCTTCTTCTTGATTAATTTTTATACCATCGCTTAATTTGATTTTAGAATCGCGATGGAACTGTCGAGTTGTATATAAAAATTGTAAAGAACGAATGGAAACAAGGTAACCGATCTTTACGATACGTTCACGCGTTCGATTTGAAGAGTGGACAGTTTCGTTGTTTTTTATACACTCGACAGATCGCCTCTATATGATTGATACCTAACGTGTCGAGGGGTTGCCGAGCAATTGATGGATAATCTCGAAATGGGTGGGTTTACAACAGGTGTTCAGTAACGTCAGCCGTTCGTTTCAGATACAAATTTCACTGGAACAATCGTTCACATTTTACAGTCCTCGAAAGTTAACTCGCGATCTTATTGTACGATGCACATAAAAAACGAGCCATATTTTCCAAAAAAGACTGTGTAAAATCCCAATAACTGTACACAGACCTCGTTAAACGCACGTTGCGTAAGATTCACTGGAACAATCATTCATATTTTACAGTCCTCGAAAGTTAACTCGCGATCTTATTGTACGATGCACGTAAAAAACGAGCGATATTTTCCAAAAAGACTGTTGAGACACTCGATAAATGTACGCAGACCTCGTTAAACGCACGTTGCGTAAGATTCACTGGAACAATCATTCACATTTTACAGTCCTCGAAAGTTAACTCGCGATCTTATTGTACGATGCACGTAAAAAACAAGCGATATTTTCCAAAAAAACTGTTGGGACACTCGATAACTGTACGCAGACCTCGTTAAACGCACGTTGCGCAGGATCGTCGAGCGGAACAGAATGAAAGGGGCGAGCTGGAAGGCTCGTAGATCTCGCGTCGCGTTAATTCGAAAAGGATGGCCTGGTGCATTTATTAATTAACATCGATTCGGTGTCAAACGCTGGTAAATTAGTTGTCGTTCCTCGCCACACTTTATCTCGCCCGAGGGGGATCCCTGGCCTCTCTAAATTCCCCAGCACCTTTCGCTCGTCCGTTTCTGCGGATTGCATAATGAATTATCGAGCCTGGGTGTCTGTTGTTCCGATGTCCTGGTTTCACGGAACCGTGGGCCGCCTCTGTGCATCCGCGATGATTTAAAGGGTCGACTGTAACGTTTCGCGCGGTGGCTCGAATCGGATCGCTCGGAGGAAGAAGCGCGGTACCAGCTGACGCGTTACAGCGCGCGGTGTTTGACCAGCTTTAAGCCAGATTCACGCGTACAAATATCGTTGCGAATTATATCGATTCGTTCTGCGAAAACAGAACGGATCTTTCTCAACCGCTGACGTGTTTCTCTCTTGTGCGTCGTTACGTTTGCGACGTCCCACGCGCTGTGCGTCATAACGGAGTGACAGCCCACGAGTTGCTGACGCGTTTCTCCATAGATGGTGTTTCAACGATGGCTAAATGTTTTCAACGATTTTTAACGCAGCCAAGTTCAGCGTAGACAAACGCGCGAACGAAATTGCACCGTTTTCGGGCTTCCTACGGAATTACTCGTTTTAATTTTCCACCGTGGCTTAATTCCTCTGGATACCCCTGGCTGGAATTAATTTAATATACTTGTCTCGCGCACCCTTTCTTCAACGCGCTTTTCTTCTCCCCTGCGAGACGGAGCAAAGCGCGTTACACGAAATTTCCCATTCTAATTAGACGGAATTTCGCTTCGACCTCGATGGCATTAATATCGCGGAAGATTGTTATACATAATTTTGCGTTTCAATTAGCTTGAAATCTAGCTTGAGACTCGAGGCGATTTAGCGACTGTTTTAAAGAATTTCTTCAGCGATAGCTTAAGAACGAAGTCTGAACCGTGGGGCAGTGTTACGAGCTCTGACAAAAATTCGCTTGTAGTTATCAGAAAAATTCAATATCAGGATCAGCGGGTGCAATTCTACGTCGAGGCTATTTCTTCGAGAAATTGGGTATGAAAGTGGGTAAGGGACGGGAAAATTCCATGTAGAAATGAAGATCGTGGGACGAAATGAAAAACATCTGGCTGTATAGTATCGCGAATTTAATTTCTCCATTGGAGAGTATTCGAAAAATGTAGAATTGAAATTCACGTGGGACGAAAAACGGAGAAACTGGAAATACCGCTGGCATTTATCGAACGATACGAGAATTTGTGATTCATTTTGAAGGGGTCAGTGGAAAACTGTGATCACCAGAAACAATTATGTCTTTACGCTGGTAGCGTTTCAAGAGCAAACTGCTTAACGAAATTGAACATAATGAAATTCATGGTTAACCGGTGGTCTGCCAGCAGATGCGAATAATAATTCCAGGCAATCTCGCGCGTGTTGCACGCGTGGCTCTCATCGCGATTATCGCACCTGTTACCATTACAATTTGACAGCGGATTGTAACAAACACGTACGTCGTTTCTGCTAATAAAAAACAAATATACGTAGGCGAAAATTTATTTTTCAATATGTGAGATATTTCTGAGGTTCGTTCATTTAAACTACGATTTCGAGTAAAAATGGAAGCAAACACACGAGCACATTTCAATATGCGTCCCAGTAAAACGTTCGAAACATCGCTGGGAGCTGCATAATACCAGTTAATACGAAACGTTATACGCTTTTCGGCTAGAAACCGACAAAACACTATTGACAAACCGTAGAGATGGTCTCTAGATTGATCGTAGCATTTTATAACATTTAAAATGTCCATCGAGCTGGACGTTCTGCAGTTAATGAACTTTTTATCGGTTACCATCGACCATCTGTATCATTTAATTTATACTCCACCGTATGATACGAATTATTGATTCGAATAATTGATTTATTCAAGCGAGGTTACCAATATTAATCGAACGACGGATATTTATATACAGACACATTGATATCCCACTGTAAATTGTATAATTAATTTCTATTTGCTGCAGCAAAATACTGGGTAGTTACCATAATGCAACCTTTTAGAATCAAAAGGGGGACAGTTCCTCGATGAAATATAGAAAAGGTGTACGAAAATCGAAGCCTGATGTTATCAATATTAATCGAACAACGGATATTTAAATACAAACACCTTGATATACCACTGTAAATTATATAATTCGTTTCTATTTGCTACAGCAAAGTACTGAGCAGTTACCATAGTATTAACCTTTTAAAATCAACGTGAAATTGTTCCTCCATGAAATAGACAAAAAGGTGTACGAAAATCGAAGCCTGAAAAGCCTGAAAATTGTCCTACGACAGAATTGCAGGAATTCCGCAATTTGTTCGGAAAAATTCCTCGTCTAATCCAGTTTGACAGACTAGCAGTGACAGGCTGGCTCGATGGGAATCTGGCGCGCGGTCGAAATTGTTCTCGAAGTTGGCTAACGAAATTAGGGGAAAGACACTCTCTGGAATACGTGCACGCGCGGCGCTGGGACCGGAAAAGCCGCGGAACCAGGAAGTCCGCGCGGTTCGTTTCCGTAACGGTTGGCTGCCACGGTTTCGATTCGATTCGAGGAGGCTGCTGCGCCTCCATCGGTGTTTCGAAGCAGAATTCTCGTCTCGTCTTAACGCGGCTCGTTTCCTAGAGCAGAATCCCCTTTCAGAGTCAAAAACATCCTAACCTGAGCGACGATAGAGGAAAAGAAAAACGGGTGACGCTATTTCGCGCCTCCGCGCGCTTTATTCTCGCCCCTTATTGTGAACTCCTCGACAAAGAGGGGGTTTGGCGTGTCTTTTGAGCCACGAAAGCACGTGTACGCGCGATACGCTGGAATTTCGCTTTGAACTTTGCCAGTGTCTCTTTTCACCATTGTATAATTCAATGTTTGAAAGGATCGAACGTAGCTCGCGACTCTGAAAATTCTTCTAAGAACGATTTCTGTTCTCCGTTTAATTTGTCGATGCGAGAACAGAGGTTCCAGGATAAAAGTATCCGCTCGAGTGTCGATATTCGTTTGTTTCCCGTAGCACTTCACCAAATACACTGATTCCAGCTGTTTTATATCTCGCGCTGCACTGTGCACGGTATTGTTGACGTTGCTTCTCGAGGCTCTCTGTAAATTACTTTTCGTACCTTTCCATCCGTTTTTAACGTCTCAGACACTCTAGCAGATCGCTACCACCTATACTAGAGCCCATCTGTAGCTCAACGTTTATTAGTGACTTCGCGACAAAAAGAAAGTCAAAAAATGTATAAAAAAAAATTCTGTTCTTCGACGATCGTCGTAATTTTACGTCGCATCGTCGTTGATCAAGGCAGGCGAACGTTAGGCTGCAGGATAAATTATGCGACACGCGTTCCCGCGAATTAACGGGTGCAGAGCCCCGTTAACGAGCCAACGAAGGCGCCTCGTTACTTTATCCCCGTAGTTCGAGCCTGAAAAGTTATTATTTCACAGGGGGTGGCATTAACGACCGTGAGATGCGAGAGATCGCGGTGAATCGCGCGGCCTAAATCGTTTCTCTCTCTTTTTCCACCCCTTTCTTTCACCCTCTCGACCAGGCTTTCCCCAATTTTTGGTTACGCCAGGCGCGGAAACGCGTGGAAATTCGTGTGAACCGCGATGACGGGCGTGAAATCGTCGGGGTTAATAAAGAGCGAGGGTGGAACGTTCGTTTCACGGCTGTTTGCGTAACAGGATTTTACGATGTCTCGGGGATTGTTATTTTAATTTCGTTTCGCCGCGTTTAAATCGTTGAATGGAATTGGGTGGTTGGTTTTTTTTTAGTGCAAAACGCTTTAGAATCGCGATCACGATTTTCTTTCGCGACAAAAGAGTGGTTAATTGGATAGAAATGGGGATCAACATTCGTAGTCGTACGGTTTGCTGCTTTTTTTTTTTTTTAATGAACGTTACTGGGATGGTTTTATCGTCGATCTTAAAATCGAGAGGGCACGGTAATAGTTAAATGGTATCACCGACGATTTAATTATGCATGGAAAGAGGCAATTTCACGCGGTATTCGTAACCATAGGGAACAAGATCACATTCCTGGGCACTTAAGTGCACCCTAACGCTACTCTTAATGACGTTCCACGTTTATTGGACCCGCAGAGCGTGAAGAATCCCCGTCGTTCCTCCAATTTCGCTGACGTTTGCGTTCGTTCCCTGACTGAACAGATTTTTTTCGCCACAGGTTTCTTAATCAACTCCCTTTATCTTCCAATTACACAGAATCAAACGCGAACATAGACTGCTCCCATCTTTTGAGAATCCACCAATTTCCTTTCTTTTCAAAAATGAGAACTCTTCAAATTTTCTCTTCAAATCTTTTAATTTTTTCTCAAATCTTCATCCCCTTGGGTGAAGAAAGAAATTCAAAAATTCGAAAGCTCTCTTCGAGCTTTCTTTCGAGTACAAATGTCGAAGGAAACGATCGAGGTATCGATAGTCGAGCAAAGTAAAGGGGAGTGTCCGCGATTATTAATTAAGGGTTAATTGTGACGAACGCGTGTGCACTCTCTTAAGCTCTATTTGGGGGTTAATTAGCCCGAAGTGCTCTCGCGATTCAATCGGCGGCAGGCCTGAAAGATTGTTTCAAGGGTTCGCCTGCGTTCCTCCTACGATGACACACTTTCCCAGCCTCGAAATTAATCGGATCGCATTCGCTGGTTGTCGCTTGGAAAAAGAGAAAAAAAAAAAAATAGTTGAAAGAAGTTGAGGAGAAACGAAGGGGAGGAAGAAGAGAAATAGCGTGGATTCGATTGCGTATTCGGACGTTTCTTAAGCTTGGTTAATTCATTTCCCCAAGATTGATGACCCTCTAAGACGAATCGCTCTTGTAGGGTCACTTTTATGGAATCTATAAAACGGGAACTGCGAGAGGGTTGAATTAAACGAGCTCTGATTCCTTCCTTACCTCCTCCCCTCAACTGACTTTTAACTTGATTTCCTGCGTTTCGCTTTGCAATTCAATTTGATAGACGACACTTGTTCATTAATTTTATTTTACTTGTCTGTTAATTCAGACGCGATACTAGTTGGAATTTATTTACTAGCATTTTCCACTCGAATTCCCAAGGTAACGCGTTTTTACTTCTTAAGTGAGAGCCTCCAGGTTCTTACTGGGGTACGTATAAATCTTGTTTCATTCCATCCCCCTCGAGGATCTCTAATCCCTTGTAATCTTAAAAACGAGACACAACATCGTTGATCGATCGCCAGGGAAAATTTCCGTGGCTTTCGCCTCGCGGACCTGTCATCGATCGTCGTTGGGTTTCCGTTTAAAATTCAGTGACTTCCTTTGTCGTTCATCTTATTTCTTGGGGGTAGAAGATTCTTTCAACAGCGCTCGCCCCTCTCGAGTAGTGGAGTGAACTTTTTTACCAGAGACATTTCAATCTCGTTCCCTTTCCTTTCCGCTCTGAAAGGAATTAAATCCGCGTAACCGCATTAAATAATCGAATCGACGAGAGATTAGTTTTTCCAAAATGTTATGGTAACGTCACAATGCGTAGGCTCTGAGCCACCCTTGGACTCGACTTAAAGCAGATGATTATAATCGATGAATCCCCTAACCGGATAAAGAACGGCGATCAATCATAATTTATATTCTCGCAGACTTCAATCAGAGTTAATAAAAGGTATCAACCTAACCCCCTGGAAAAGATCTCATCACGGGGGATTATGAAACAAGCTTTGGCTGACAAAAGAAGCTCGAGGAAAAAAGGAGTGATCAGCTGGTCGCTCCATGAACCACCCACATTTTCATTCTTCCCAGCCAAAGCGTCGATTACAGACGATTATTAAAAACAAAACCAAGATAGAACGCAGTTCTGATCGTAATTAATAAAATGCGATAACTACGACCCCTGAAATATTCCACGCGAGCAAAAAAGGAAAGATCAGCTGGTCGCATTATGGACCACCCACATTCTCATCCTTCTTAACCAAAGCAACGATTACAGACGATTATTAAAAACAAAACCATGATAAAACGCAATTCCAATCGTAATTAATAAAATGCGCTAACTACAACCCCTGAAATATTCCACGCGAGCAAAAAAGAAAAATCAGCTGGTCGCTTCACGAACCACCCACATTCTAATTCTTCTTAACCAAAGCGACGATTACAGACAATTATTTTAAAAAAAACCAATATAAAACTCAGTTCTGATCGTAATTAATATAAAGTGCTCTAACTACAACCCCCGAAATATTCCACGCGAAAAAGGGTTGAAAAACGTTCGTTCCAAAGCAAACTCGATAAAAAAGCTCGATGGAGATAGAGCTAGATAGAAAGAGAAAGGAAAAGCCAATTCAGCCCGTCACTCCTCGATCACTGCGGTCGTGCTAGTGTCACCGGCACACGCGCTAAAAAAAGCCACCCTCCGCGGAGCGAGCGAAAAATCTAATCGTCCCAATTAACCGTACACGGACGCAACGTTAACGAAGACGCGGCTGCTAATAAACCATTAACCCAGATCCCGTCTCTGTTCTAACCAGCGTAGCCAGCTATACCGTCAGCCGTTAGTCCAAGTTCAGTCGCGGGATATATAATCCTCACCCTAAGGTCCAGCCTAAGAGGCAGCCCGTAGCCGCGGGACTCGAATCCAGCCGCTCGCAGCACGCCACCTGCGGTCCTCTCATCCCCTCGTGTCACGTCTCCTTGGGGGGTGTGTCTCCGTGAAAATTCACCATATTTACGTTAATCGTATGTATCACCACCCTCTAGCCTGCCACCGGCACCAGCACGAGCACCGCCACTTTTCGTTCCCACCGCCCACCCGGTGGGCAACGCCACACCACCGGGGCTACCACCACGTTTCTCACTGGCCGAAGAAACCTTCCCTCTGTCCCAGTGCTGGTCGTAACGTGCACCAACGGTGACGCGTGTGCCGCACGTACGTCTTCTGCGCGCGGCCTCTGTGCACGTGAAATTTAACGGGGGTTGCTCGCGCGACGAGGAGAGTCGAGGGAGGAAAGAGCGCAGGATCCGTGTACAGGGTGTCCAGTGGGAACGTCCGCGAGCCCCTGCGATTCTCTCGGCTCGGGGTGCGAGAGAGCACTGAGTTCCAAGTGGATGGAGCCCCTGATACGAGGGTGCACACAGACACAGGGACGCGGCCACGAAACGTCCGCTCGCTCCGGTGGAATCGACGCGCGCGCGTATTTCGAGCGTGTTCTCGGTGTTGTTTCGTATGGGGGTAGGAGAGAGAGAGAGAGAGAGAGAGAGAGAGAGAGAGAGAGAGAGAGAAAGAGAGAGAGAGAGAAGGGTAAGAGGAGTGGGAGAAGGTGAGAAGGAGTCGCGCGAAGGGTGAGAGGGTTGGGTTAACTGAGGGATACCGATGGTTCGTGGAGTGCTACTCGGGGGCCTCGAACTCTGCGACTCGTCCTGCGGGAGAAATTCTGACGCCTCGGATTATCCACGATCCTCTTCGAGATCGACCCTCGCGCTCCTCCACTGACGGCTGCGTTTTTGGGCGAGGCGAGCATTGTTACGTTCGTACGAATGATTTACTGCGCGCGTTTGTATCGTTTTTTATACTGGTACATCTCTGAGAGAAATATCAAATGATGGTTCTGGGAGGTAAAATACGATGAAAATGAAGAGCAACAAATTTTTGGTCGAAGCTTTGTTTCTTTGAAGAGGAACTTCGAGAATTTTTGATGTATGAGTGGCTTAGAAGTAAGAGCCCCTGAATGAAGGCAACGCGAGTGTTCGCGAGCAGTCGTATAGAGTTGCGTCAGGCGTAAGAGTTTTAGCGATCCTTCGATCGCAATTTTGTTGCTCTTCGTTACTGTCTTATCTTAACTTCTCGCGTAATTACTTGAGACTTCATAAGCATACTATTCTAATTAATAACGCGAGTGACTAGCTATTTCTAGAGCGATGCGTTTGAAGTCTTCGTAATACACGTGTTAACCAGACTGCGTACCGTGAAAACGGTTCGTATTCGTGGCTGCATAAACACTTTGCACGTGCAAAATGATTGCATTATCAATTATAATGAACACGCGAGTCGAAAATGAATAGGTTCAATCTCGCAGCCACTCTTTCATTTGCATTCACCTCCCACTATTTCCCCCTCGCGTTTCAAATTAACGCTCATAGTATTTCATTCTGCAAACTGTACAAAAAAGCTGCTCTCATCGCGTTTTAATGAAATCGTACTCGACTCGATGTTTAACGATCACAAACCGTAAGCGATTCGATGGGTTAATATTTTAGCCGCGATGTAGCGTTCAATGGTGATCCGTTGAATCCCAAACGAACACCTCGTTCTCTTCGTTCGTTCACAATAGGATCGAAACGATGGAGGGTGCGGAATATTTTATTCGAGCAACCTCCAACCTTGACTAGAATATTCTGCACCATCCCCTGGTGTCTTTATTAATACCGCGTTTTCGCCCACTGAATAATCGGGAACGTGAACGTTGACCCCGGATACCAACCACCAGCTCCAATAATAAGACGCTCCGGATGCCTGTTCGCCGTGAAAAATCCCTCGTGCCTGCACCGTTAATTTTTCACGCAGCCTCGAGTTTAAGACGAATATTTCGAGCCCCGAATTCCGTCTCTAATTCACTCCTCGCCACCTTCCACCCTGTTCGAGGCAATCAGAGTTCCAGGGAAAGTATCACCTGTCCCACCCACGAGCGGAAATGACACCTCGACGTCTGATAAAGATCGATTCCGCTGACGATTACGTACCGCATTACGAATAGTATGCATATTCATTCAAAATTATAGAATTTCTTTTTTTTTGCCTTCTGATAAAGATCGATTCCGCTGATGATTGCATAAATCATTACGAATAGTTTGCATAATCATTCAAAGTTGTGGAATTTCTTTTTTTTTTCCGAGAACTTTTCTTTTTTTTTGCCTTCTGATAAAGATCGATAACGCTGACGATTACGTACGTCATTACGAATAGTTTGCATATTCATTTAAGATTGTGGAATTTCTTTTTTTCCTGAGAATTTTTCTTTTTTTTTTTTTTTTGCTTTTTTACGATTATACAGGAGGATGAAAGTTTGTGTCATTGCATATTAAAAAGTGGGGGTACGCAAAGTAGCTGCGCGTTACTGGAATAGAAATCGATCGGTCCCGACAGTTTTCATCTCCCGTTTCACCTGCGATTTCGAATTGAAATCAGACTCGTCGATGCTCCAAAGATCCGACTGTCCACGATCGTCGATGCTCGACGAGAAAAGCAACGGAGAAGCGAGGTTTAAATCCGTTTCACGGTTCTAGCGAGCCGGAGAACAGTTGCGCGAGTTAGAGTTTTGCTTGAGTTAGGCTTGTTTGCAGTCGCGCGAGGAAGTTATCAAAAGTTTGGGCTAACGTTATGGTTTCGCGTAAGTGTCGGACTGTGCTGGTTTTCTTCGACGGTTTCGCGCCCAGGAGCGCTGGTAACTTGGCGCTAATTTCAATTCCTCTTACGTTATTAATAAAATCGACAAACGCAGCAGAGAATTTCAACCGCGCGCCAAGATCGCGGCCAGAAACTGGAACGTGTTAATAGCTCCTTCAAATTTACCCATCGAAATTCATTCCAAGTTTCCACCGTTAATTACTTTCGAACTGGCCGCGCTGTCGGATTGCTAAACATTTATTTCCACCGGATGCATCGAAGTCAACAGGCTTTCGCTTCAAGATGGCCGACTGTCGTCGTTCGAGGACGCTCGAGAATTAATTCTGTTAAATCCATTCGCTGATACATACCCAGGCAATAAACGAAACACGGTGCCTGTCGTTCCTCCTCGCGTTTCGTCGACTCGCCACTCAACCCCGCGATTTCACCCTCCCGATTAATTCCTGTTAGCCTGCAGAGGGATTACAAAGCGCCATTTGCATTCTTCCACCCTGTTCCTCAAGCCTATCGACTTTCAATGTTTAACGAGGTAATCTCCCCGCGTTAATAATTAGAAGAACCCCCTTTCGCCCTTTCGCCCCCTCTGGCTTGCGTAAACGGATTTAAAAATCTATTTAAATTCAATCGTCTTAATATTCATGTTATTCGAATACAAAGATCGATCGACACGATTCCACTGTTCTTTCGATGGATTAAATATTGCGCGCACTATCTCTTGGTCCAACGTGTTCCGTATCTTAACCGGAAATACATTTTGGTTGCTCGATAGGGACTTAAACTGAACTGGACCAAACTTTCCAGACAACTGCGCATCGCGATAAGAATAGTATCGATATACTTCCCTATCGATTTCGTAAAGCTGAGAATAACTTCGACTCCAACGAGTCGAAGAAAGATCCAAGACTTTCTGTACCTCTTCTCGAGGAAATTAATGTTTGTATTTGTCGCAGTCGCGCGAGATTAATCGTGTCGTACATTCGAAACGACTTCGAGCTCGCGTGAAACGAAGATTCGATGAGTAACACGCGAAATCGACGAGTCGTCGTGGGTAATAACCCCGCGCGATTTAACAAGATATTTTTACGAGATGCGAGATCCTGCGAGGGTGGAATTACGCGCCACCCCTTCGCCACACGGCCACCACCCCGTCGATTGATTTTCCACGGCACTGCGGAGGCAGCGTCTCTTTTTGTCTGTGGCTCGGTGACAACATCGTTTCTTAATTCGTTCCGAGTCGAAGGATTCGCGATTATCCCAACGTTTATCCACCGCGTCTCACGGTTGTTAATTTTACTGGATCTTCATCCGGTTGGTGTCCAACGAGCGACCCCCTCGAACGGGGGTGGAATCTGTTTCAAGCGATCTCGACGTTTCTTATTCTCCTCTGTCCAATTTCTTTTACGACGTGAACACTGATTTTTGATTACGTACGATGTGAGAATTATGAAGATGTGACTGGGAATGATTGATCGTACCATCAGTCGTCTCTCTAATTTGATATTTTTCTAGTTTAATTACAGTTTAATTTGGATAACTTGAAGCGTTGATTGTCCTCGAAATGTCGAATCCTCGTCAGCAGAAAGAGAATAGAAGATCGAACCTTGTCTAGCTTTGAAAAGTCTGCTGAAGTTCTTTTTGGTGGGAAAATTCGAGGCGTCGATTCAACTGGAAGACTAATTTTTGATTACGTACGATGCTAGATTTGCGATGATGTGACTGGGAATGATTGATCGTATCATCAGTCGTTTCTTTAATTTGATATTTTTTTAGTTTAATTACAGTTTAGTTTGGATAACTTGAAGCGTTGATTGTCCTGGAAATGTCGAATCCTCGTCAGCAGAAAGAGAATAGAAGATCGAACCTTGTCTAGCTTTGAAAAGTCCGCTGAAGTTCTTTTTGGTGGGAAAATTCGGGGCGTCGATTCAACTGGCGGGCAAATTATGGTCAGCAAGAGCCGGTGCGACAATATTTCGCTCCCTTTCAGTCCTCGCACCGGTAAGATTGAAAGGCAGCCACGTCCTCGTTAAATCTTAAAAGGCCTCTGAATGCCTGGCTCAAGGAAACGAGATAAAGAATTCGCCATTTAAAAAAAAGGAAGAAAAAAATAAAGAAAACCAGTCGAAACGAGACAGAAGTCGATGTCATCCCCTATTGTGGTCGTTAAAAAAAGAAAGAAAACCGCCTCGTTAACGACACTGGATAACTCGTACCTTCAAATACGCATCGCTGTGTCTTAATCGTTAATTAATCCCCCTAATGAGCCCCTTATCGTAATCCGCGGTTCGAATGGCTGGGAATAAATTATTTTCGACGGATCTCTGAGCTCTTCGCCTGGCGCAGGGGCGAGGGGGGACGTTAATACCGTTCACGAGGACGATCCTCGTGGAAATCGAAGTTCCACAAGTTCCATTTGTACCTTTCAACCGTGCCACGATACCAACAGCACTGTTTACTTTGTCCCTCGACGCGTGATTTCTGATTCATAGCTCGATCCCCGACGGGACCTGGCGGAGTTGGAACTTTCGCGGATGGAAATACCATCGAAAGCAATTTTCGTAAAATCTCCGAACTCTGCCCAAAAAAAAAAAAGAATACAGTCTCGCAGGACACGCTTGCTGAATGACAAATAAGGTTGCCTCCCTCTAACGCGAATAATTTTGTCCACGACTCGTATCTATCGAAATATTCTGAGGACCCAGAGATGCTTCCTTTTCCTGCTCGAGAAACGGAGAAAGGACGCACGAATCGTATCTGAGCGTGCTCGAACGCGTAAATGTGCGAGTTATTGTTCCACAAATCGACTGAGGATCGTGGACGAGAGAAAGAGGGTTGGATATAGAGCGTGGGACGCGAGATGTTGCTTTTAGGGTGTGGAAAGGGGTGTTCCTCGGTGTTATCCTTGGTTGGGCGAATCAAAGTGATTGATGCATCTCCGTCGACCCTGTCCTCGGTGGTATGGATTTTCCAGCGTCCATCTTTGCCGGAGGAATCACCCCTTTCGCCCACATAACAAGCCTGATCGCGTGATGTCCTTATTAGAGGGGTACGGTTAGCTCTGTCGTGCAGGGACGCGAGATTCGCAATCGTCGCGTTTCTTTAAGAAGCAACGAGAGATCTTCTGCATTTTTTATTAAATACAAACGCAGCGTGGAAAAGAAATACACGTACTTTTGTAGAAATGAAATATTTAAGATGAGGGAGAGAGAAAAAAAGATCGCAGTTTAACGAAAAATGTTGGTGGAGCCAGAAACATCCTTTTGGTTCTGGAATTATTTGTAATTTTGCCTCTCAGCAGTATTTCAGGACGCGATTCTCCTTTATATTTCTCGATACTCGCACCCCCCTCTTCATCCCTGCCGCCCACCCTGATTCTTTCATTTGCATTTCGCTGGTCCGTTTATTCGCGTAGGAAAGTTGTCGTCTCCCACCAACCCCTGTCTCTCTGCTCTACCCTTCTTTTTCCTCTCTTTTCTACCATCCCCTATTCTACTTGTTTACCCCGTTTTCAGTGGACACGAGAGAAATGTGTACAAGGGAAACAACATTAGAAGTTAAAATGCGCGGCGCCCCGCTTTCTGTCCGGACGGTCGCCCCTAACGACAATTTACGCTGGTTAATTAAAATTTATCGCCCCCCCCTTTCGCCTCCTCTTTCACGTTTCTCTTTTTTCTGCCTCTCTGTCTCGAAATATTTCAGCGAAATTCTCGCCTAGAACCGCTGGACAAACGCAGCGAAACTTTCGTAGTTACCTCGCATTTTAAAGGGTTGATCGTAGAAGAAAAAAAAAAAGAAAGAGTTGACGAAGTTTGGGATTTTAAAAACAGAAACTCTTTTTCTTTCTCCGTTTAATGTTGTCTCGCGTTGCAAAGGGTTAATTACGGATAAAAAGAATAATAGGGTAATAATAACAATAGAATAATTAAGGATAAAAGGAATAATAGTTATTTACGGATAAAAGAAATAATAGAATAATAATAATAATAGGATAATTAAGGATAAAAGGAAATTTCTATGCTTCCATATTTTGTTCGATTTTTGTGCCAAGTAATTTTCAAAGAGCATCGACGATGGGAAAATGATCGATCTGATGGAGAAGGTTTCGCGTGACCAAGGGTAGTATCGTTAACGGGGGATGCGAATCGACCAATTCCTTTGTCAGTCGCGGACGAGTGGCCAGGCGAAAACGAAGAAGACAATTATCGAGTGGAGGCGACGCTTAAGTGGAAGCGGAGAAAATTAATGAAGCCGGCCCAGGAACCTTTTTCAATTTGTGGATAGTGCAGGGGAGAACTGTTTCAACTTAAGTGTCCTGCCCTCGAAACCTGTACCAACGCATCGAATGTGCACGTTGCATTAACTCATTTTCGATGCTCCGCGAAACGGGGACCAAAATGGTGGTTCGAAAGAAACTAACTCTCGCTGTATTTTTATTCCAGACTGATTACAATCGACATTTGGAAGAATTATTGGAACGCGTGGAAGCATTGTTAACTGGGATTGTTAAGAAGAATCTGACAGAGAAGAACTTAGACGCGATCGTCCATTTCCATGCTCTTCTGGAGAACGTTCGACGCGTGTCTGAAGGTACATTTTAAGTCCTTGCAAACTTACTAATATATTATTCGATCTTTAATATATAATTTGAATAAAATGTAGAAATTCTACTAATTAGAAATATCCCTCGCGTTCTTACGAAAAAGCTCAAGCACAGCTGATAAAAGGTAAATTTGTATTCTCGTTACGTATTCTCGAGGACCTCGCGAGGATCTAAGTTTCTCCCTCAGTTCGTAACTTTTCAGTGGTATGTACAGCGTCTCTAAACGCTGTGGCATCATGAATTACTAGTTGCGTTTTACTTCGCGAATAATACTTCGTTCGACGATTTATCGCGTCTAAATTGTATCTTAACTAGGCTAGCTAATATTTTGCGCAAGTTGTTTAATTCTTCCATCTGGATCCTTCGATGCGACTTGCGCAAAATATTAGCCAGGCTAGTAAGAAAGGAAATACTGATTCGATTGGGATGACTTGTTTAATTCTTTTATCTGGATCCTTTGATGCAAGTTATTCCAATCGAATCAATATTTCCTTCTTTATCGTAGCTTGTCGCGCAATTTGATGTACTTTAAACGTTTGGCTTGGCAATCCCCTTTAAGCTGCCCTTATAGCCTCTTTATCTTAAATGCGCGCGTATATTAAACCCCCTAACAGAGGGGGTGGGAATGGAAATAAAAAAAGGTACGGCTCTCTCTTCTCTCGTTTTTCCGCGAGCCGTTCCCAGCGACACAATGTTCTCGGTTTACGAATCCTTTATTCGAATCCAGGGGACGATAAAACAATGGGGACGAGCATGTCGACGGAGACGAAGCTGTTTCTACGTAAAACCGAGGAATTATCGAAGCTGGTGTCGACTATGAGAGCGTCAGGATCTCCCTGCGAATCGGAGCTGCGAGAGATCGAGAGAAAACTGGCTGATCTATCGATCGCCGTTGGAAGGGACAAATGTCTGAACGCTGGTGGAAAATTCGAGTGGGTCGACAGTGTGTTGGTGAAGGTGAGCGACCGCTTTATATTTCATTTTAACAATATTACTGCTCGAGCGGATCGTTAAAGTATATTGTCTGGTTTAAGAGAACCAGGGGCGATGAGCAAATCTGCTGGATTTTATGCAGATCCATATTTTTCTAACGAATAGATATGCTTATCTTCTTAAAGAATACTGTTCTTCTTCTTTTTTCAGATAAAACACGTTACTTTTGCTTTTTATAGTACAGAGATGATTAAACTTAATAATAATTATTGGGTCGTGTTGAATGAATGGTAGATTCGATGGTTTTCATTAAAAATTACTTTATTTCTATATAGTACATGCATGTGTTGAAATATTTAGTTGATTCGACTACTGAATCTCGTATCCATTTCCAGTGTCTGCAAAATGGTACGTGGTTACTACTGGATCAAGTGAATCTCTGCAGTCCAGCGATTCTGGACCGATTGAACGAATTGCTGGAACCGAACGGCGCTCTGAGGATTGGTGAAAGGGGCGTCGATCAAGAAGGAAATGTATTCACCGTCAAGGCTCACGAAAACTTTCGACTGTTCCTCACAATGGATCCTCGCCACGGAGAAATATCCAGGTAAGCGGTGGACATTCCAAATGTGCTCCACATTTTCTGTGCCAAAAACTAATACCATTACTTAGAATTGCCACAGTTTAATCAGAAGCATACAATCAGTTCGAAGTTACTTTATCGTAGATCGCCAAGTTCCGCATTCGTTTTTATCGACTGCAACACACACTAAATGAAAGTGGTTCGCGTACTACTTAAATCTAATGCGTAGTCCTTAGCATGATATCATTTTGCTGAGATAGATCTCAGCAAAATGTTATCAAGTACCCAGGTCCACCAACGAGGAGGTGACTACGCAGGGACCCAGCCCTATGGCCCTAATCCCATCCACCCACCATTACATCCATGCGTTCTCGGTACAGAAGGTACCGAGGACTGACTCTACTCGCGAACTTAAAACCGGAATCCATAATACATTCTCCAAAATCTAACATAGACTTTAGAGATTGCAGTATGGACTTTACGAGAGGGATGACGAGAAATGCCATTGTCTTACCAGAAGTGAAGTCTTTAAAGTGACTCTAATAACACTTCAGAAAAATTTCAGTGTTTCGCAAAAGGGAATACGATACGATAATCTAAATTCTATTCTATTGCAAAAAAAAATGGGTACTAAGAAAATGAAACTTAAATTGAGAAATGAAGCTAAGTTGAAGATAAAATAGATAAATTTCGCGACGCGACCGGAACGAACAAGTACCAATGAATCTGCGTTACAATCTCGCGAGAGCATTCTACCCGATGGTTCGACACTATCCACTAGGTGAACCATACCCGACGCGAGTCGCGAGCAAGTTATGCCACGTCTTACGTTGAAACAATCGAAACCACGCTCTCCCCAATGGTGAATGCGGGTACCATCAAGAATTCAGCGAGACTTAGCAGTAGGACGCATTGCCCAACGACAAGAACGAACTTCGCAGACCGCCCCAAGTCGTCTTACAGCAGGTCGAAGACCCCAGCGACACGGGGTAGGAGCTACTCGGAACGAACCCGCGTGAGCGCGTCCAATGTGCTAAGCCTATACCCAAGTCGAGTACCCAACGGGCGTACCAATCGACAAGGGCTGCGAAATCTCAATGGGCACCGAAAACCACATCAGTTTGATTGAGTCTCGTCTGTTTCACTGCGTGGCGATGGAAGACGGAATCACGAACGAATAAAGAAAAAAAGAGAAAAGAAAAATGAAAACTACGTGAAGCGATTCCACGTAGCAGAAACTAAGAATGCTCAAGGGAGTATGTAACGCATTTTCATCGGTACAGACTAAACGCGAACCGATTTATGAGAGAACGATTTGTTCTACTTTGATAGATAAGCGGTAACGGATTGGGGAAGTGACTATTTCTCGCTTTGGATAAGAAAATGTATTCCTTTACAATTTTATTATAAAGGAGAAGAAGGTAATAGGGGTATTACATACATATAATTACATACATATAAAATATACGAAACATATTAAAATATCAATAATTAAAATCCCTCGGCGCTCCAACGGCGATCCAACGGCGCTCCATCGGCGCTCCATCGGCGATCCATCGGCGAGAACCTAAGCTTAACTTAACTTAAACAACAGTTTAACTGATTAATTTAATACAATTAACAATCCAATTAAAAGTTTACTAACTCGACACTAGAACTACCCGCAATGAAAGTATCTTAATTTCATTCAAACAAAGTAGAATGATGGTTAAATTAAAAAGAAAAAATACTCGAAAAGAAAACCAAAGAGTAACAAATAAGTAGTTGAAAGAAAATCGTAATTCATGGAAAACTATAGCAAATTTTAAAAATTACTCTATGAGATCTACATAGAAAGTTACTGAGGATCTACAAGTTGCAAAAGGCAATCAGCTTAAATGCTCTGATATTTCTAGTATCGAGTTTACATCTGTACTTAAGTCTACGCGCGTAGTCCTTAGCATGATATCGTTTTCGAGAGGGCAATCTCTCGAAAACGTTACCAAGGAGCCAGGCCCACCCCGTGGAGGTGACTACGCAGGGACCCATCCCTAGAATAATCCCTAATCCCATCCACCCTCCATTACATTCAGGTGTTCTTGGTACAGAAGGTACCAAGGACTGACTCTACTTTAATCATTTAAACGCGGAATCCGTAATACATTCTCTTTACATAGATTCTAGAGATTGCAGTATGGACTTTGTACGATAGGGATGTGAGAGAAAGGATATAAGGAAATTACATACACATAGAATATTATATAGAAAAATATCAGTAATTAAAATCCCTCGGCGATCCAGCGGCGATCCTTCGGCGATCCAACGGCGCTCCATCGGCGATCCAACGGCGAGAACCTAAATTCAACTTAACTTAGACTCTAGCTTAACCAACTATACAAGTTACAATCCATTACAAGATTTACAACCAACTCGACGCTAGAACTACCCGCAATAAAAGTATTTTAAGTTCATGCAAACAAAATAGAGTGATAGTTGTACGAAAAGGTAGAAATACTTGAAAGGAAAAACAAAGAATAGAAAATAAAAAGTGAAAGGAAAATTTTAGTTGTTGCAAAATTAAATGCTTTGGTAGTTCTAGCGTCGAATCTACATCTGTACTTAAATCTACGCGCGTAGTCCTTAGCATGATATCGTTTTCGAGAGGGCAATCTCTCGAAAACGTTACCAAGGGCCCAGGCCCACCCCGTGGAGGTGACTACGCAGGGACCCATCCCTAGAATAATCCCTAATCCCATCCACCCTCCATTACATTCAGGTGTTCTTGGTACAGAAGGTACCAAGGACTGACTCTACTTTAATCATTTAAACGCGGAATCCATAATACATTCTCTTTACATAGATTTTAGAGACTGCAGTATGGACTTTGTACGATAGGGATGATAAGAAATGCCATGCTCTTAACCAAAGTGAAATTTGTAAAGTGAATCTACAGACACTTTAGAAAATTTGAAGTGTCCCACGGTACGATATCTAAGATGAGATTAAACTAAAGTTAAGAAAAGAAACTAATTCGAAGCAAGATGAAATTCGCGACGCGAGCAAAACGAACAAGTACCAATGAAACCTGCGTTAGATTCTCGCAAGAGGATTCTAACCCGATGGTCCACTACTAGTCACCAGGTGAACCATACCCGACGCGAATCGCGAGCAAATGAAGTTTATGCCACGTCTTACAACGAAACAGCTGATACCACGCTCTCCCCAATGGTGAATGCGGCTACCATCAAGAATTCAGCGAGGCTTAGCAGTAGGACGCATTGCCCACCGACGAGAACGAACTCCGTAGACCGCCCCAAGTCGTCTTACAGCAGGTCAAAGACCCCAGCGACACGGGGTAGGAGCTACTCGGAACGAACCGCGATGAGCGCGTCCAATGTGCTAAGCCTATACCCAAGTCGAGTACCCAACGGGCGTACCAATCGACAAGGGCTGCGAAATCTCAATGGGCTCCGAAAACCACATCAGTTTGATTGAGTATCGACTATTTCGCTGCGTGGAAATGGAAGACTAAATCACGAACGAACGGAAAAGAGAAGAAAAGTACGTGAAACGATTTCAAGTGACAGAAACTTAGAATACTCAAGGGAGAATGTAACGCATGTTCATCGGTACTGACTAAACGCGATTGTAGAAATGGCTCTCTCACTTTGGATAAGGAAATGGATTCCTTTATGATTTTATTAGAAAGGAGAAGATGGGAATAAGGGTGTTACATACAAAATATACATAAAACATATACAATATATATATATAAATAACCATGAATTAGGAGAAGATGGGAATAAGGGTATTACATACATAATATATAGAAAAATAATTGTAATTAAAATCCCTCGGCGATCCAACGGCGATCCATCGGCGTTCCAACGGCGCTCCATCGGCGATCCAACGGCGAAAATCTAATTTAACTTAATTTAAACAATACCATAATCAATTATACAATTTACAATCGAATTATACAATTACAAAATACAATCGAATAGAAATTTTCAAAGTCCTGAGAAGGACTTGGAAAATTTCGACTTAAATCTAGGCACGTAGTCCTTAGCTTGGTACCATTTTCGAGAGACCGGTCTCTGGAAAATGGTACCAAGGGCCCAGGCCCACCCCGTGGAGGTGACTACGCAGGGACCCATCCCTAAGAACCCTAATCCCATCCACCCTCCATTATATTCAGGTGTTCTTGGTACAGAAGGTACCAAGGACTGACTCTACTTTAATCATTTAAACGCGGAATCCATAATACATTCTCTTTACATAGATTCTAGAGACTGCAGTATGGATGGATTTACGAAAGGGACGACAAGAAATGCCATTCTCTTAAACAAAGTGAAATTTCTAAAATGAATCTACGGACACTTTGGAAGAATTCAAGTGTTACTCGGTACGATACTTAAGAAGATGGAAGCAAAATGAGATGAAACTAAAGTTAGAAGAGAAAACTAATTAGAAGCAAGATTAAATTCGCGACGCGAGCAAAACGAACAAAAATGAACTTGCGTTAGATCCTCGCGAGAGCATTCTAACCCGATGATCTAGTCACTAGGTGGACCATACCCGACGCGAATCGCGAGCAAATTACACTTATGCCACGTCTTACGTCGAAACTGCTGATACCACGCTCTCCCCAATGGTGAATGCGGGTACTATCGAGGTCCTAGCAAGGCGTAGCAAGTGGATGCATTGCTCTCGACAAAGAACGAACCGAGTAAACCATCCGTGCCGACTTACAGCAGGCCGAAACCCCAGCGACACGGGGTAGGAAAACAACGTCGCGACGTCGTCGAGAGGTCCATCCACGTGCTAAACCCATACCCTGGCCAAGTACTCCCGGGCGTACCAATCGGCCAGGGCTGCAAGACCTCGATGGGCTCCGAAAACCACATCAGTTTGATTGAGTATCGACTGTCTCGATGCGTGGCGATTTAAACTGGAATCTCGAACGAATACGGAAGAAGAAAACTACGTGAAGCGATTTCACGCAGAGAAACTTAGAATGCTCAAGGGAGTATTTAACGCAAGTTCATCGGTACTGACTAAACGCGATCGTAGAAATGGCTCTCTCACTTTGGATAAGGAAATGTATTCTTTTACAATTTTATTACAGAAAAGAATAAGGAAAGAAGAAGGGAATGAGGGTATTACATACATAATATACATGAAACATACAATATAAAAGAAAAATAATCAGAATTAAAATCCCTCGGCGATCCAGCGGCGATCCAACGGCGCTCCAACGGCGCTCCATCGGCGATCCAGCGGCGAAAATCTAATTTAACTTAATTTAAACAACACCATAATCAATTATACAATTTACAATCCATTACAAAGTTTACAACTAACTCGACACTAGAACTACCCGCAATTAAAAAGTGTTTCGATTTCATGCGAACAAAGTAGAATGATAGTTATGCAAAAAGGTAAAAATACTCGAAAGGGAAAGCAAATAATAGAATATAACAAGTGAAAAAGAAATTTTAACTGATGCAAAGTTATAGAAAACTTTAAAAATTAATATATGACATCTATATAAGACAATCAGTTTAAATGCTTTGGTAGTTCTAGCGTCGAATTTACATCAGTACTTAAATCTACGCGCGTAGTCCTTAGCATGATACCGTTTTCGAGAGCGCAATCTCTCGAAAACGTTACCAAGAACCCAGGCCCACCCCGTGGAGGTGACTACGCAGGGACCCAATACAATTCAAATTGTTGTACATTTATAGACAGTGGAGTGCTCAAATTCGTTTATATTTCAACATCGAATTAATAAGAAGCGTTTAATATTAATTGTGTAAAAATAGACAGAATAGTATATCGTTTACTAATAATTATCGAAATAAATGGTAAGTAAATTCTCGCTCTCTCAAGATTCAGATAATCAACAAAACTTATTACATCATACATTTATATATAATATATATTTAATTAAATTCGCTTCAATATTATTGATATCGCTACTCCACTATCTATTACTTAAATAATCAAATTTTTTAAACTCACCGGCTAGTTGTTAAGAGTCGTCATAATCGTCCAGCAACTCTGCATCAACGCCTTCATCACCAGTGCCTCCACCATCAACACCTCTACCATCAATGCCTCCATCATCAGTGCCTCCATCATCAGTGCCTCCATCATCAACGCCTCCACCACCAACGCCTCCACCATCAACGCCTCCATCATCAACGCCTCCACCATCAATGCCTCCACCATCAATGCCTCCATCATCAGTGCCTCCATCATCAACGCCTCCACCACCAACGCCTCCACCATCAACGCCTCCACCATCAACGCCTCCACCATCAACGCCTCCACCATCAATGCCTCCACCATCAGTGCCTCCACCATCAATGCTTCCACCATTTTAGCATCCACTACCAGGAATCTCCACCACCAGAACACCCATCAGCGCCTCCACCATCAACGCCTCCACCATCAATGCCTCCATCATCAATGCCTCCACCATCAATGCCTCCACCATCAATGCCTCCACCATTGGAGCATCCACTACCAGGCATCTCCACCACCAGAACACCCATCAGCGCCTCCACCATCAACGCCTCCACCATCAACGCCTCCACCATCAGTGCCTCCACCATCAGTGCCTCCACCATCAGTGCCTCCACCATTGGAGCATCCACTACCAGGCATCTCCACCACCAGTACACGCATCAGCGCCTCCACCATCAACGCCTCCACCATCAGTGCCTCCACTATCAACTCCTCCACCATCAGTGCCTCCACCATTGGAGCATCCACTACCAGGCACCTCCACCACCAGAGCATCCATCAGCACCTCCACCAACAGCGCTGACGTCACCAGCTACCGCTCCATCCGCTCTGATCACGCTGCACCCGGAGGACGACCTCTCCCCCCACCGCCCAGGCACCAAATGAGGGTCCAGTGCGCTCGCAGACGCTTTATCTACTCCCCATCCCCACCCTGGCCTGTCCCCTCCTGAGTACCTTGGGAAGTTCACGGTTGATTGCAACCCCGTATGCGCTATCACTGCTGCACAAGAGTCGGCTGTAATTTATTAATCTTCACATTAAAATGTGTAATTTAATGCTCCTAACAATATGTCATAATGATATATATAATTGTTAATTAACTTTATGCAAATTAAAGTTAGATTTACACTTCTATAAGTGTGAAATCATCAAATATTCCAATAAGTAAGACATTACTATTGAGTTCAGTTCTCGTTAAAACTGGCGGTCAGCGTATACGTCTGATTTATTTAACATAAAGAGAATGAAATATGTGTTAAAATATACGTTAATAATGAGAATCTTGTTTCTTCTAATTGTTACAGAGCCATGAGAAACAGAGGTGTTGAAATTAGCATACCAACGCCGCAACAAGTCTTACCATCCAACCCGCTGGACGTTCTATCTTTGTTAATCAACTGCGGAATTAGGGATGTGAATCATCAAAAATTATTGTTAAAAATTCATGAGAGCCTGTATGACAAGCAATACAGACTAAATGAAATGCTACAAGTGGCATCGTTCACCAGCCAACAAATGTCGAAGGGTTTCACCCTCGAGAATTCATTGAGAAATTCTTATCGGGTGCTTTGCGGGACTTTCGACTTCAGATCGAAGAGGGAAGCTTTAAGAAAAATTGATGAAATCTTGTCAGAGAATTCTGAACAGGGTGGATGTAATTTATGTTACGATCTCGATGCAATAACATTGAAAATGAGCGATCTACAAAAGAACTCGAGGCTAGCGATGGTCAAACAGCAGGGATTTCTTCTCAGATCTGCAGTGGAGCAACTAAAGTAGGTTCTTAGTCGTAAAATGTATATTAGTATCTGTTTAATTTCCAAAATTATGATTTATCAACGCAATGAATATAATTAGCTTTGAAAATATTGAATGATTAATATATTAAATCTATTTTCTCAGCATCTCCATAGACCCGCATAGAATTGATTTCCAGGATCTTCTTCAGCACACTCCCATTAAGGATCCGATGGGATTCTTGAAACTTCTTTTACTCGATTTTTACGAACGATCTTCCCTGGATGATCTCGCGATTCGACGAATGTGGAGCTCAAAGATTTTCACAGAATCCGTACTCGACGAAGTTGGAAGATATAACGAGTGCCTAGGCGAAGAAGTTCAGTCCATGGAATTTTTATTTAGAGATAAATCAGCCTTAGATGTTCCACTGCATTGCATCGATCCTTCGACGTGGTCTAATAATTTAGCTATTGCGTTATATTTTCGATTAATAATGCTGGATTGTCAATCGCAGAGAAACGCTGAAAAACGCAAAGATGTTATAAATTTGGAAGAATACTCATCTGCAGTTTGTTCGAGTAAGATTTTCGAAAATTGTATAGCACTGTGATCATAGAGGATATTATTTTAATCGAGCGTCTAGTGCCACGATGCATTCATTCTAAATTCTAACTATTTTCAATTTTTTTAGAGAGACTGTCCACCAATTTAAAGAACGAGCCATTAATACTACAATTTGTGAAGATAACCGAAGGATCTGAAAAATTCATCAACATTATTCTTCGCAACGGAAAATTACCAATAAACGATCAAAATTACCTTGCATTGCGAGATGAAATAAAATGGTACCAACGATTTCACAAATTAGGGGTAACAGAATTGATCGACAAATCGCAAGGCACGTTTTTCGATGTACGAGTAATTTCATCGTCTCTGAAAGTTCACTACAAATGGCTAGTAAAGTTTTTCAAAAAATTGTTCACATTTTTCGATAAGGAATTCTTCGACTCGAAAATACTGCAGGAATTCGATAGTTTTTCGAATAAACATCTGAGCATGTTAATTGGCGTGGATAAGTTACGAAAAATTCGAAAAAGAATCAAAAAGATTCTGCCAATTCAAGTCGCCCCTTTCCCTGAAGATGCGATTGTTTTCCATGAAAAATTACAATTCGCATCGAAAAAGCTTCAAATTACAGACCAGGACTTAACTGATTTATCAAGAACGAGATTAAAAATCATTTCCATTAGTTTAGCTGAAAATTTGGCCATCAGAAAGAAATTAATCGAGATCTACATGAAAAATTTCAAGAATAATCGGGCAAGGCCAAACAGGGAAGAAGATTCAATGGAGATTGAAGAAATTGCAAAGGACATTATAGAACTTAAAGCAAGCGAGGGGAATACCAATAAAATCGATGAAAATTTCACAGATATCGAAATCTGGCCAATCTACGAATTTTTCTTCCTGCTTTCAGCTTCTTATTTCCAAAGTAGATTGTGCAAACAATACTATTTCAATGAAAAAGTTCGCGTAATGTATAACAAACATTTTTCCTCTGAGATTGTTGAAGATATTGCGGATGAGGAACAGTCGTGTGAATGTCCACCTGATGAAGAAAATACCAACATAATTTACGATGAAAGTGTGTTCAGAAAATTCGAGGAAATTCCAACGATACCAGCTCAGTTGCTTGGTTTGATGAAAACTTTAAACTCTGGTGAAACGTATGTGGAACGGAAGATAACTTTGTTCCCTGAATTTATTTATTCTTTCGAACAGTTTGCGGATCGATCCTTCGCTGTTAAAAATTCTCGTGTCCTTTTACATTGGTCTGATGGCAGAGAAGCTGATGAAGAGGACAATTCCAACATTTTAGAAGTACTTATTGCCATTTTAATATTGTATTATTACGTATTAACTTAAATCAGTAACCATGAGAAGATATTTCATTTTTAATTTATGCATCATTCTCTCTTTGTTTTTCAGACAAATTTTATAAATATATCAACTCTCTACAAACTAATCTTTGAACTATTCCTAACGAAATCTGGAGGCAAGAGAGAGATAATCAATTTTGGCAACTACAGAAACCGTAAAAAGCTATTACAAACAATTAACGCAATGCTATGGATAAATCATCGTCTATTCGATTCTGTGACCACAAATAATGATAAAACAATGCTTGAATTTTACTTAAATCGTTACATAGACTTACTTTCCATTCAGAAAGTAATACACAGTTTCGAATTAAACGATGAGCAACAAAATGATTTACAAAATCGACTATTGCAACCAATGAAACTGTTGGAAGAAATAAAGAAGAAGTTAAAGCTGAAAAACGATGGGATTGAAAGGGGAAACGCATGGCTGATCTTGGGTTATCTGCAAATATTCCTCTTTCACGACCTGGGATACATTGATCCAATTCGAAAAATCGTTCTAAAATCAAAATACGCACGCGAGAACATCTTGGAACTCGAACACCTGATGTGCATCGAGAATTTGCAGTCCTTCGTTCTTGGTACCTCTCTACCAGCTGAAAGAACATCATCGAGAGTCAATCGTTTGAAAATGTTGTCGACTCAAGTGAGAAGCTTTGAAAATTTCCAGGCAGCTAGACCAACGTCGATGTTCGAATCTCTGAAAGACGAGCTGGAAAACTTTTCCAAAAATATCGGCTCGTTGGAGTCGATGTTCAAGCAAATGAACAGCCTGAACGAGGTGGGAAAGCAACTTCAGAGAGGAGAATTGCATAAGTCGCATAGAGAAAAATTGCAGGAGGCTGCGATCTGGAAGAAATCGTTGGAAAGGTTCACTGAAAAATTAGAGAGGAACTTCATGATTAACTTTCCAGACTTGGTTTTACCAATGATGTACGCCACAACCACGCTCCATCACGGAGTATCAATTTTAATTCACGAAATTTCAAACATGCACTTCCAAAACTCGTGTAGCGATATATTCTGCAAATTACTGCGTTTCCCTATTATCAGTCTAAATCTGGAGGACTATATAAACCTGGCGAGTCTTTGCTCTTCGGAAAAATTCCTCTTCATTTTCAGGGAGCAGATGAATTCGAAATGCATTCAGAGAAATAGGTTTACGATGGCCATGATCGCTTTGAAGGAGCTTGAAAACTTTTCCTTGGCTGCTAAAAGTAACATCGCGTTAATTTGGGAAGAATTAAGTAAGATCTTAGCGAAGATTCGAATCGTTTGGGAAGAACAAGAGAAACGAAGGGAGGAGGAGATGAAAGAGAAGCAAAGTTTGTTCAGAACGAAATTTGAGGCAAAAGAAGAGGAGGAGATGGACTTCTGGAGAATGTTTCCAGGCTATCAGCAGGACTTCGAAGAGTTGGCAGAAATGTTTCCGGGTTATCAGCAAGACTTCCCAGAGCTCCAAAGAATCCCACAAAGTGTTTCAGATAAGAAAGAATCTTTTAGTGAGCTGATATCCACGAAGGACGCTAGAAATATTCAAGAGATCCATTGGAACATCTTAAGAAACTATTCTGATCAAATGAATTCGTTAAAAACTTGCGAAATCAAGTCTGAGCCTAACTTCGTTGAACCTCTGGCTCAAAGATTCGAAGTGCTGGGGCCTCTGGTAAAAGCATGGCCAGAGAACATGTCTTCTCAGTTGATATGCAGTTTAAGCGTATTAATCGCACAGAAATCTAACATTGACGCAAGAGGCATTGATCGAAACATTTATGATTTCTACAGGGATCCAAATATCCCTGAAGTTGAAGAATGCCAGCCGCTATTCGACAAACTTTGTAGACGGATCAGTGAATTTCTACAGGAGTGGCCTGAAAATCCTATATTAATCTCTATCAAACTGATAATCGACAGACTGTACAGTTTCTCAATCAACTCTCCGTTATCTAGATTTTTGGTTGGAGTAGAATTACTGCTAACTAAGATACAACAGTGGGAGGAGAATGCTCGATTCGACGTTAGCTTGGCGGAATTCATCGAGTCGTTTGGCGAGAAGATCCTTCGCTGGAGGAAGCTCGAAATTTCAAGATGGAAAGACTCGTTGGAAGTGCTTGAGCATGATTTGAAAACTGATGCTTCCAAGTGGTGGTTCTTTTTATTCAATTTAGTTGATCAGTACATTGCGGAAGACGCTCGAGAAGGAAACGAAAATATTTCACAGGAGAAAATGATTGAGAGTTTGGAACGTTTCTTGACGGAATCATCTTTGATCGAATTCGACACGAGACTTCGATTGATTAATTTGTTTTATCAACACATTAATTATTTAGAAGAAAGCAAAAGACGAAATGAATTATCAGCCATCTTCTGGAACGTCTTACTGTACTACAGTCAGTTCCAGGTCGACGTTCAAAATCAAATAAAGACAATGAAAGAACCAATTGCTAAGAAATTGAAAGAGACTATTAAAATTACCAGGTGGAACGATATAAGTTATTGGTCTGTAAGGAACACCGCTGAAAAGACACGTAGGACTTTGCATAAGTTTGTCAAGGAATTCCAAAAAAGCGTGCAACAAAATGTTGCATCTTATCTGACTGTGAAGACAAACGCAGATATTTTGAGAGAGAATTTAAGGCCAGAACTTAAGCCTTCTAATTTTTTGATCGATTCAATGTCCGAAATCAAAATGCAACCAAAGAGAATAGGGTCATTAACTCGTAAAGCTTGTAACTATTGCGAATATATTCTTGTACAGAACAAGTTTCCCAACATCCGACAAGACATTGAAATCTTCATAGAAGAAAGTATGGAAGAGAGCAAGAAACTGAGGAATTTAGAGATCGATAAGACTTTAACGAAGGCGAAACAACAGGCTCAATTGAAAAGCACGCTTCAACAGAAGAAAATGGCATTGGCTAATTATTTCAAAACACTTAGCAGACTTGGACTCTCTTACAGATTAGGCATTTTAACTTGGAAAAATCGAAAGCATGAAATTCGAAATTTTCTATCCACACCTTTAGACTTGAAAGAGCTCCGTAGATATGAATTTGGAAGATATAAGAATGAGAACGTAGAAGAGATGCTACTTGAACAATGGTCCGATTGCAGCAAGTACTATTACGAATCTTTAATTAAGCTGAACTCCCTCAACGCTATTTTAAATTCAGGAAAATGTGAGCTGGAAGTCCAAAATATTCAACGTTGCCACGGGCTTTCAGTTCACCTTATGCTACTCGCCCATCAACAGAAAGAAGTTATTGCAAATTTCTTCAAGCATTTCCTTCCATTTAAAATTCAGGTGACCAATATTATGTTAATGATGCAGGATGTGACTAAGGCCGTGTCTACGGAAGAAAAGCTTCAAACGGTTTATGTCCCTGAACAATTAATGTTACATGTTGCCATGGAAAATTTTCAAGAGTTATTAACAGCGTTACAGTTGTCCATCAAACAAATTGTAATCTTTTTGGAAAGTTGTCCAATGGAATCCATAACAGAAGGGAATCTCCTTGATTTAAATGAAACTGATTCTGTATCCGTTACAAAAGAAAATGTAGTTTCAGAAGAATTAATTAACGTGACGAAGAATTTCTTGAATTTGGTCAAAAGTACAGCCACTGAACTCAATTCATTGGTCACAGCTTCAAGAACCATCGAGAAGTCGGGCCAAGTATTCCTTTTGCATCGAAGACACGTTGATTTCCTTGAAGCAAGTTACCAAAAAATCCTAGGCATGCAAAAAGATGTTCTTCAGCGCTTCGAAAACGTAGATAGTCCTATTTCTAAAGATGTGTGCAGCTGTCTAGAGAAGATTGATGATTCTTATCGATCCTTCAGATCTCTGGTACCGTCGTCTAAAAAATCTAGTGGGACAAATTTAAAATGTGAATCGAAATTAGAGATGTTAACTACACAGATTCTTCTTGTCATTCAGAGCAAACTTAAAGACAGTCAAAAGTCGAGCGAAGAGAACAATGACTTGGAAAAAGAATCCTCCGATGATTTTGAAGAGAATTTGATGACAGAGGGACTAATAGGATCGTTAAAAAAAGTTATTCCAGATTTACGACTGGAGACCATATCACGCATGTTTGGAGAATTGCTAAACACTATTTATGACTGCGACCCAGAATCTGGACATCACTGCATGCGGTGCGTATTACTTATAATCTATAAGTTCTGCAGAAATTACAATACACACGTTCTTATAATTCGTATCGTTTCTCCAGGTTACTTTCGCAATATGTACCTCTTCTGGAACAATATACCCTCTTCCTGTACTACTATCTGTACGAACAAGTAGCAGCGTTTCGTCTGACCTGCAAGTTCCTCTATCTTCAATTGAACGTCTTCCTGGATTTAGCAAAAAATGGTTTCTGTCAGCCAAAGAATTTGGACGCTCCTGAAGACGAGCAAGAGGGTGGCACAGCCCAAGGTGGGATGGGTTTGGCCGATGGTGAAGGCCAGAAAGACATTTCAGAGAAGATCGAGTCTGAAGATCAATTAGAAGAAACCAAAGGTCCAAATGATGAAGAGAAAACTGAGGAAGAAAAGGACATTAAGGAAGAAGAGAAGGGTATAGAGATGTCTGAGAATTTTGAGGGTCATTTGCAAGATCTCGAACGCGAAGAAGACGAAGAGAACAACGAAGACGACGATGAGGATATTGATAAAGAAATGGGTGAAACTGACGAAACCGCGGAGAAGCTTGACGAGGAAATTTGGAAAGACGAGGATGAGGAAGAGAACAATGAAGACGATGCTCGAGAGAACGAGAAAGAAGAGAGAGGGACAGGTGAGAAAACTGGGAAGGAAGAATTGAGCGGAAAGGACGACGATGAGGCCAAGAATAAAGACGAAGGAAAAGAAGCTGATGGTGAAAGGAAAGAAGAAGAGAAGAAAGAGATCAATGAATTCGAGGAACCTGAAGTGAACGAAGATCAAATAGATCCTTATCACGGCAAACATCAACCAGAAATCGAACCAGAACCGTTCGATCTTCCGGAAGATGTTAATTTAGATGAGGAAATGAAAGAGGATAATCCTGAGGGCGAGCAAGAGGATCCTTTCGATATCGATCAGATGAAAGAGTCGAAATTACCAGAGGAACCAGAGAAAGAAGAATCTGAAGAGAAAGATGGGCCTGAAGAGGATAAGCAACCGAATTCCAGCGATGAAGAAGACAACGATGAAGAAGATCCGAATGCAGACTATGACAAAAGGAAAGACGAGACGATGAATTCTGAAGAGGATAAAAAGGACGATGCAGACAAACAAGATGCGGAGGAGGAAAAACAGATGGAAGAGGATAAAGCACCGGCTAGTTTGGATGCAGGTAGCAAAGAAGTTGATGCTTCGCAGGAAGTCGAATCGAAGAAAGATGGCTCTAGAGACGCAGTGAAAAGTCAGTCGAACGAAGAACAGATGGACACAAGCACCACAGAAAATGATACAGACGATAAGAAAGATAATGGTAATTTAAAACTGTTTTATAACTGTATCGCAATAACTATGTATGTGCAATTTTTATTTACAAACACCGTTCTCCCTTACGTTTTGCAGGAACTGGTCAATCCCAAACAGAAGAACGCACAGGTCACTCTACAGCCAAACAGGAAGAGAACGCTCCTGTCTCTGGCAAGGAAAAATCTACACCAGTTCCAACGCGAAGGAAACCAGGACAAAGCAATGAAAATCGTAGTTTGCCCGACGATGACAATCTACCTGCCCCAAAGAAATTAAAAACTGCTGTAACGCAGGAAGAGTTAGACGCTCAAGAAGAAAGAGAGAAGAACGAAGGCGGTGGTGATAGTGAAACTTACGAGCATATTAAGAGTACTGAGAAGTTCGATGATTACGTTCTCGACGCTGCTACTGAAGAGCAAATTAAGAAGCAAACATTGAACTTAGAAGAAGGTCAGTTTCTTCTTATTTCTATATTATTAAAATTCATTATTCTTGAATTACATCTTGCGCTATTATTTGTCATAATCCACACCATATACTAACATAAACGATGTTTTTAGACAAAGAAGAGCAAACGGATAACAAACTAGAAGATGATGACGTTCAAATGCACGAGGAATCCGAAACAGAAGATCGTGGAGAAGAAACGAAGAAAGAACAATCCGAGAAAGTTTCTGAAAGCAAAAAGAACAAGTCAACGAATGCCAGAGACAAGAAAACAGATGATATTGAACAGATCGAATTGGGAGGCGAAGTTGAGGGCGAGATAGTGGAAACTACTCGCGTTTTACGAGGAAACGAATCAACCATTCACACGAAACAGTTGGAGCAAGAAGTATACGACTTATCCATGGAGGATATTCAACAAAAGAGGTGTGAAATTGAAAAGATGTTAGGTCAATGGTCTCGAGTACCGTCTTCAGTCGAAGCAGCGAATGCTTGGAACTCGATAAGCACATTAACCGAGTCAGCTGCCAGAGAACTGTCTGAAAAGTTAAGATTAGTCTTAGAACCGACGTTAACGTCTCATCTGAAGGGTGATTACAGAACTGGTAGACGTATAAACATGAGAAAGGTAATCCCTTACATCGCCAGCGAGTTTCGAAAGGACAAAATTTGGTTGAGGCGCACGAAACCTTCCAAGAGGGATTATCAAATTGTATTAGCCATCGACGATTCAAGTAGCATGGCTGATAATCACTCGAAAGAATTAGCATTCGAATCTCTCTCGTTAATTGGCAAGGCGATGACTTATTTAGAAGTTGGCCAGCTTGCAGTTATTAATTTTGGGGAACGAGTGAACATCCTTCATCCTTTTGGTGAAAGCTTCACAGAAGAGAGTGGAGCAAGGTAAGTTTAACTGTTACTAAAAAACGTTGTCTAAATAAAATTCAATCGGACATTAAATTGAACTTCTTCATCCAAGGAAATCGAATTTCTTTCAGGTTGATACAAGAAATGAAATTTGAGCAAAAGAAGACTATGATGAGCCAGCTGCTTGACTTCGCAATAAAAATGTTCGCGTCTCATAGCAGTTCCTCTGATAACGCGAAATTGTTGACCATCTTATCGGATGGTAGAGGAATATTTTCTGAAGGAATAGATAAAGTGACTGCAGCCGTAAGGCGTGCTAAATTACTGAACATTTTCCTTGTTTTTATAGTAGTTGACAATCCCCTCAGCAAGGTAAGGAATTAATCAGGTTTCTATTGAATATTTTAGGAGGAAGAACTTTTACGTTTTACTAGCGAATGAATAAAGTTAGAGGAACGATTCTTGGATATATTTTTTATATGCAAAGAAATTATTTATGTCGTCTTTTTTAGGACTCGATACTAGACATAAGAATGCCCGTTTTCGAAGGTGGTAAACTATTGGGCATACGTTCCTACATGGACAGCTTTCCATTCCCATTTTACGTTATACTTCGAGACTTGGATAGCCTCCCAGTGGTTCTTAGCGATGCTCTACGACAGTGGTTCGAAATTGTAGGCAGAATTGACACATAAAAACAGTTTCTAAGGAAGATCGAGAAGCTCTGGCTCTATTTCTGGTTGGTTCTTTCCATGATAAGGATCAATTTGATTTTCATTCACATCAAATTCCTCAAATTCATTACTCTCTTTTCTTCTTCTTTCTTTTCACCATCGACTTCTTCTCCTTTCCTGTTTAACGTCGCATACATTAATAAGTGCAAGTGAGACTTATGCCAGGGGAAGTCAGTATTGTTCGTAATGAAATGAATATATTTTTTACTGTTAAATACGATTGTATAGCGAATAAACATTTTTTTACTTAGCACATACGAACCAAGTTTGGATATTTATTTTTATGTTTGTTTAATTAAGTTCACGTGTAAATCTAAAATGATGTAAGAATTCCCGCGTATATTTGAATGCGTTCTCCATGCGGTACGATAAACATTGGGCATTTAAATCGAGCATAACCTGTAAGTTTCAGATGTACAGCGTAAGGTTCGATCTCTTAATAATTAAGGAATATATGCGTACAAATTAACGTCATTCGTGCCTCGAACTTGACTCGAATCGCAACGTTTCAATTACCTACAAGCGAAAATGAATTTGTTAACTAACTCTTGTAAATTAATGAACTCGAGATTGAATAATGTTTACACATTGGGAGGTTATGTGAGTCGAGGTGCTGCAACCGTTGAAGATTATAAAATTAATTGGAAACGACCACCAAGAGTCCCAATATACGATCCAAAAAAAAGTGGTGACGTAGGATTACCTGTAACCATAAAGCCTACGGATTTTAAAAAGTATTATCAGAACTCGAAGGAGTGGGAAGAGTGAGTGAAACTTTCATCCTTACGCTTCATAGTCATATAAAATAGTCATAGTTCATGAAAATTTATGTTTTTTAATAAATACATTGGATTTTTTCTGTATTCCTTCGTTACTTCGAACTGCGTTCTACTTGTCTTAATTTCTTTATGAAAATAAAGATTGTAAAACATATGCCAAGGGATCGTATCGTTAATCGATCGATTATTAATGCAGTGCGGACGATCTTGTGAAGAAAATGTTCAGCATAGCGTTTCAACCGGGCAAGGATTTTGTCAGCTTGCAGAGGGAGAAAACAATGGAACTCGTGAAAAGACATATTTGCGATCGTGGTTCTATGGAAGTCAAAAGTACGTTTACCTTTGTTCCTCTATGTAACGCAATTAACGATATGTTTTATCTTATAAAAAAGGAATTACAGTCTATGATGGTATAAAGTAATTAACGATAATCATATAACATCAATTCAAAGGATATAATAACACTTGTTGGAATAAATTGTTCCAGTCGCTCTGTTGACTAGCCATATACCTCATCTTCTAAAAGTTATTGAAGAACATCCAAGAAATGGAAAAGTAAAAACAATTTTGAAAGAGACGGTTGAAAAAAGAAACAAGTATTTAAGGATACTACGTTCATATGATTATAGACGGTTCGAATGGGTCCTTGAGCGTTTGAATCTTGTATATGTACCTGAACCACGGTACGATTATGTTCTTTCTATGCGTACATTTCTGCCGCATACTTCTAACATGTACATATCGTTTATCTTTTAATTGACCACAGAAAGCCTCAGATGGTGTCACGGAAAGATTCGATAAGAAGATTAACTAAAAATTACTGCAAGGATATTATTCAAAAGAAATTGGACGCCTATAGGGACCAGTTAAAAGCAGAACAGAAGGTGTTCTATCTCGAAAAGGCTGAAAAATTGAAATCTATTATGGAAACTGAAAAAGAATATGGTTTGGAGCAAACAGTAACAGAAGAAGATATTGAAGCAGCACAGAAAAAAGCGGAAGAGTTATTAAAAGAAGAAACGTGTAATTAAATGTTTTGATTATTAATATTAATGTAAGGATTGAATAAATCTTCAATTATTACTAAATAATTGTTTAATTAATTAACAACCTGTCCAGTAATCCTAGAAACACCAATCCCAATCCTTAAACGAGATAAAGTTAATATTCACTAATTCCTGGAAAATGACGTCATTTCCAAGAATTGTCGAAATTCTTGGAATTATAGGTGACGTCATTCTTCAAGAATACGAATACCTCCTCGCGCATCATATTCTCCTGATACAAAGTCCTAAAATCGGGATCTCGCGAGCAAAGTGCCCATTTCTGAAATTTGAATTTCCCGCGCTTTTTTCGGATACCTCCTATGACGTCATGTTCTCCTGATACAAAGTCGATTTTCGGGGTTTCGATCGAAAATATTGAGGTTTCGGGAATTCCAAGAATTCTCGATGACGTCATTTCCAAGAAGTGGCACGTTAGGATACCTCCTATGACGTCATGTTCTCCTGATACTTAGTCGATTTTCGAGGTTTCGATCGAAAAATTGCGAAAGTATCAGGAGAACATGACGTCATAGGAGGTATGCTTGCCACTTCCAGGAAAATGACGTCACTTCCAAGAATCGCTGAAATTCCAGGAATTCTCGATGACGTCATTTCCAAGAAGTGGCACTATTCGGATACCTCCTCATATGTTATGTTCTCCTGTTACAAAGTCGGATTTTCAAGATTTTGTTCGAAAAATCGGCAATGTATCAGGAGAACATGACGTCATAGGAGGTATGCTTGCCACTTCTAGGAAAATGACGTCACTTCTAAGAATCGCCAGAATTCCAGGAATTCTCGATGACGTCATTTCCAAGAAGTGGCACTATTCGGATACCTCCTATGACGTCATGTTCTCCTGATACATTGCCAATTTTTCGATCGAAACCTCGAAAATCGACTTTGTATCAGGAGAACATGACGTCATAGGAGGTATCCTAAAGTGCCACTTCTTGGAAATGACGTCATCAAGAATTCCTGGAATTACCGATACCTCCTGTGACGTCATGTTCTCCTGATACAAAGTCGGATTTTCAGATTTTTGGTCGAAAAATTGGCAATGTATCAGGAGAACATGACGTCATAGGAGGTATCCGAAAAAAGCGCGGGAAATTCAAATTTCAGAAATTGCCTCTGCTCGAGAAATCTCGATTTTCGGACTTTGTATCAGGAGAACATGACGTGCGAGGAGGTATTCGTATTTTTGAAAAATGACGTCACCAGTAATTCCAAGAATTTCCACGTTTCTTGGGAATGACGTCATTTTCCAGGAATTAATGCTTTTCAGCTCGCTCTTACTTTAATTCTGTGCGGGACTATTTTTTACGAGTTTCATCTCGTTTAAGGATTGGGATTGGAGTTTCCAGGATTGCTGGACAGGTTTTTAATTGATTAAACAATTGATTAGTAATAATTATAGATTTATTGAATCCTTATATAAATTTACAAGTAGAACATTCTTACAGAGACATAATATACCAGCAAATATAAATTTGTACATTAAAGTTAATCTATAATGATAGAGAATAAATAATGTGATAGATTATCCTCTTCTTTCTTCCATGGAAACCTCTCAGCTCCTCGTCGTCCACTTTTTCTTATAATTTTCGAAGTGTACAACTGGATAATTAATGATTAATTAAGGATATTCCTTTGAATACACTTAATTCTCAAAGCTCCAGCATCCATTGCCTTCCTGACTTCGTTTCCCCTTCTCTCTGCTTCTCTCTCCCATCTTGATTACAGAATTGTAGAGTACTGCTGATTAAATAAAGAAATTTATTAATTTTCATTGAATAGAAAAAGTAAGATAAATTATATCTCCCGCTTTAGAGGTAAGAGAGAGAAAGATATATAAAAAGGCTATAAGAAAGAGTGAGACAGATATTATGGACACTCTTTAAGAACCCCTGGCGCCATCTCTGCGAAAAGTGCTCAAACTGGTCGCTCAGCATTATCGACAGCGAAGTAAACTACTCAAGAACTACTAGCGCCATCTCTGTGGAAAGTACTGAAACTAATGCTTGACCAGTTTCAGCGATTCTCCAAGAGATGGCGCTAGTAGTTCTTGAGTAGTTTACTTTATTGTCGATAACTATGTGCGACCAGTTTGAATGCATTTCACAGAAATGGCGCCAAGGGTTTTAGAGTAGGGTCAGTATCATTTGTTTCACTCTTTCTTATAGCATCTTTCTCTCTCTTACCTCCAAAACGGGAGATATACGATAGATCAGAATAAAACTGTTAAAATATACATCCCAACGACAACTTCGTCACAGTAAGAGCAATGTAATGTCACTTGTGCCGCGTGACATTATATATTTACTACATATTGTCAATTTTAATAGAAAAAGAACTACAGAGCAAGAGCTAAAAGGGTAAAAAGTTCCTGAATAAACATGTAACAGGCGTGATATAGTAGTACTATGATGTTTCAGAACGTCGTGTTACCACGTGCCATCAGAACCATCGACGAGTGCTTGCGTAAATGCCTATGGAAGTGATGTCACGCGGCACAAGTAACATCACAGTGCTCTTACTGTGACTAAGTTGCGTTGTTGAAGATTGCATTCGAAGAGAAAAATGAAATAAAGAAAAGGATCGACAGAAACGAATAAAGTTACCAGGGGCCACCGTTTCCAGTGATCCTTTCCTGAGACTTGCAGTTGACTTTATTTAACTTGCACCATTGGAGTGACTGCAATTTCTAAATACATCTCATTAGATACAAAAAATTACGCAGCGAGACGAGAAAAGCCATTCGTGTTTCTTTGTTCGTTTATTTCGACATTTCAAGATGTATGGACAATTATTATATAATAATTATATATATTTATATATGTATAATGAGAGAGCATCCTCCTCTCGCAATTTTCCCTTTCTCATCCATCGAGAAATTCCCGTTGCCCTTACGGTAGCTCGCTCATTCTCTCCCCCTCCTTTCCTCTCGTTCGTTCTCATTCTCTCACTCTCTCACTCTCACTCGCACGCACACTCTCTCTTTCTCTCTCTCTCTCTCTCTCTCAATTTATCCACAATAAAAGAATGAAAAGGTAATAAAAGTAAGAAAGAAACGGCGTCGATTCGTCGAGATCTACGAATGATTTTACGAAACGATTTTTGTTGGGCGCGTCATCATCGTTCGACCATCATCACCCGCGATGTTATCATCTTCTTCTTCTTTTTTTTTTTTCGTTTTTTCGTATTTCTTTTATGCTTCTTTTTCCTCGCATCCACGAACCCTTATTATCATTTAGCGTTTATCGATAAGATTATGATCGTTACCATTAATCGTTACAATTACGATAATAACACTAGTGTTAGTTACTTCCGTATTTGCCCCGCCTGACCATCTACCTCCACCGCGCGGCCACCAATCCTGATCCAGGAACCCTGGCGCGATATTCGAATATTGATTCACCACTAATCTCCCTGGTACGTTAAAATCCTCAATTATTAACCCCTTCTAATCATCTCCATCTCCTCCTGAACGTATCTCCTCCTGTATTTCCTCCCAAGATCGATAGCAATTCGATTAATCGCAAATGCTGCGCCACTTTTTCATTCTTCGCTCCGTTACTCTCGACAACATTTACTCCTCACTTTTTCTCTCGCTTTCTCTCACTCTCTCTCTCTCTCTTTCGCGCGTACGCATCACTCTTCGCGATAAGAGCGTTCTCGTGAAAAATATTACTTCCAGTTTGTTATTTAACTATTATTTGCTCTTCAGTAGAGAAGATTTTTTTCTTAGTTATTCGCAAACGATTTGCTGTTTACTCGAATGTTTTCATCTCTCACTTTTCTCGTGTTATCCCCTTTTAATGAGTTTCTAGACTTTAGTTGGAACTTATGCATCGTGAGTTGCTGGTTCTCGATGATTCAGAGCAACGATTTCCCTATCCGCGGTCTAATCTCGTTTCGCTACAAGCGGATACAAAATTTGCACGTCTCGATGGTTAATTATCGCTTGAAACGCATCGGTGAGAATTAAGTTGGTCGATCTAACCGGTTGCAAGTTGCAGATCGAATAATCGTGAGTCGATGTTGCCTCGACAACGAGTCGCAATGAAGGTGTGTGCTTATTAAGGAGAAGATTTAATCATTTCGTTCGATCTAATGCAAAGTAACGAGAGCAGAGAAATACGTTGCGGTAAAATCGAAAAAGTTCGCGGCAATCCTGTTGAAAATCCCTGAATTTCACGCCACGGAACAACGAACGAACAGAGAGAGTAAAAAGTTAAGGGAAAACTTAAAAACTCCAACGCGAAGAAATGAAGAGCAGAGAAACGTAGAATCCCGACCCGTGCAGTCGTTAAGTCGATGAATGAAAATTTCAAGTTACCAAAGCTCGTCTCTTCCCACACCCTACCCCTTTTGAAAATTGAAAAACAACGCGAAGAAACGCGGAAAAATGTAACTAGCAGCGTGGATCGCTGTTGGTACGCCTGATCGGGGAATAACCGACAAGAATGAACAGTCCCAAGGCGATCACTGCTGTATACAGTTTAATTCATTGCATTTATCCTAGGCGATTATAATTAGAACTGAATTACAATTTCCAGACTCGAAATTGCACATTCGTTTCGTATTACAATTATTCTTCAACCTCGATTCGCTTAAAAATTATTATTATTATTATTATTATTATTATTATTATTATTATTATTATTATTATTATTATTATTAGTATTATTATTAGTGTTATTATTATTATTATTATTATTATTATTATTATTATTATTATTATTATTATTATTATTATTATTATTATTATTATTCTTTCCTTTCGCTTGTTACACGTTTAACTTATGACTGAACAACGGCACGCTATAAATACAAAAGTATCATTATCCTGTCGATTTATTATCGATTACAAGCGATCGAATCGAACCGGAAACTGATCGTGAGGGAAATAAAAAGATCGTCACTCCGAATGGGAAAATTTGAAAAAAGCAATTCGCTTCCCCGATCGTTACACATTCCGTACGAGCTAGCACGTTCTCTATTTGACTAGAAATTCTATATACGTACTTACTTTATACATAATTACGGCTACTACATATAGGAATACTTAATTAATTAATAAATCGATACCCCTAGAATTTATATATTAACTTTTACAATAATATGGCAACGGCGGTGACAGTAATACTATTCTTTTTCCTTGTTTTTTTTTTGTTTTTTCTTTTTTCTTTTTCTTTATCTCCTAGATCCAACTAACGATATAAAAATAATTCGCAAAGTCGGCGTGTAGAAACAAAAAGAGAAAAAAATTCGGAAAAATCGAACCAACGATAACGTTTCCTTTCCGTTTTTGCTGTTCGCGGCGGTCGCGAAAGAGAAATGAAAAGCAGAAACGATTCTTTTTTAATTCCATTTAAGAGCAAAATTCTATCCTCTGTACATAATTCGGATCGCTCGGTTAATTTCGATATTTTTTCTGTTCTTCTTTCTGTTCTTACTTCTTTTTTTTTTCTTTTTTCTTTCGTTTACATTTGTAATTTTATTGTTCTACTCGATTCTTTGGTTCTTTTTGGTCAAACACACTTCTCGGTATTCGAATTTATATTACAATTAAGTAGCGTTGAATTGCAATCGCAATTATTTCAAACACATTCGAATGTCCAATAAGTTCTATGCAATGAATACATGCTACGATTTTTTAAATACGAAATAAACTTTTAAGATTACACCTCGTATCGTTAAAGAAATTGTATCTTTGGTAAAAATTGCCGAAAAAATTCACTCGAGACTCCCCGCATTCGTTAATCGCAATTGCAGTCCCAGAAAATCCTTTTCACAAAAAATCGTTCGAATCGATTAAACAAAACGGTAATGAAAATTGGCGATTGCATTGCGTTAATTAAATAAAAAATAAGACAAAACAGGAAAAGATTGCATTCGATTGTACGTGGAATGTTTCGACTGTACTGATGTCCGTTTTTAGAGCCAACAGGGATTCTTTCGATGAATAAAGAAGCGTGAAAACGCAATTACTATATCTCTTATTGTTCAAACACATTTATCCCGATCGAAAGAAAGGTAAAAAAATAATTAAATTATTCGAGAGAAATTCGGAAATTCAAGGATCCTATGTAGTTCGTTCCAGTGGAACCTGAGACGCTTTTCGCATTGCAAACACTTCAACGCATGCTCTATATATATATATATAGAGTTGTGTGTATATATGTGTGTGTATATGTGTGTGTGTGTGTGCTTGCGTGTTCGTGCGTTCGTGTGCGTAGAATCGCGTGAATGTGCGTGACGATGAAACGAAAATATTCGAAGTCTTCGATTCTTAGTTGAAGAAAAATGATCGAGAATCCATCGTTTCAGACACGAAGAGTCATTCGTCGAAGGTCGTCGACATCTGACGCGAAAATGCTTCGTCTTAGATTAGCCTCCGTAGAGGTTCAAATGTCGAGCTTTAATTGCACTCCTGTACTTTGAGGCGTACATGTTTTTTCCCTCGTGTAACTTTATAGCACTTGGCCGCCTCGATTGGCGCATCGACGTTTCTGTAATTTCGTTTTTACCCTACAGCTCGATCTACGCCACGTTGGGTTTCTTCGCACGGCTTCTTTTTGCGCGTCTCTCCTTCAGTTCTCCAATTCAAATGAACGGATCGGAAACTGAATGTTACGCTAACGGCAAATAAAAAGTACCTGTACGTGTTTGTAACAGAGAAAACGTATAGATTTTTCATCGATTTGTTGTGCGCGCTAGTTGTGCGACCGGCGATAAACGTAATATACTTGTTCAAATAGAGCTAAAACATTTGAAAATATCATTGTCACAGTACAACGTGAAAAAGAAAACTCGCGTGTCACGTAATAAATTGTCTTGTACGATACTTTCAGGTAGAAAATTAAATTCATATTAACTGGAAAATTATTCAAATAAATTATTTCCAACCTTAAGTGGCTAATTTCTTAAAGAATTCTACGCGAGACGATCTATCATCTGTTTTAAAAGATATTAAAGTATTAATTCCACTGAAAAAATTAATAATTTAAACTCATTTTAAAACAAATTTGATAATTGTACTATACAAAGGCGCACGCGCGCGCCTTTAAGCATCAAACAATAAAAAAATAAATAAACAATAACGAAAAATATAAAAATCATTTGACACACAGAAAAATCAAATCGATTCAATTTTCTACCCGAACGATGAATTATATTTAATATTTCAGTACCTTCCGTCCTAATTTACGACAAAATCGGATGAAGGATCCCAAGATCCAAGTGTACATCGTGATTGGTCTTTGTGCGATTCGTCGCGATATCTATGAAAAATCTGAATCGATCACTGCACACGTCCCCTTTCAACATTCCCCTTTTCTGACCTCCGCACGTCTCTTCCTTGATTCTCGGAGGACTTCCTCCTGGTAAAGAGTTCCCAAGCCTCCGCGTCTCGACACACAGGCAACGCCTCCTTTTGCAAACACTGGAATCGACTTCGAATCGTTGGTGTCAGTGTGTCAAGGAAAGAACGTCGAAAGGGTCCGCCACAAAGGGGTGTTTGATTAAAAAAATCGAGAAGGTATCCGCAGGTGGTCGGTAGTAGTAGCGGTGGTACATACGTAGGTGTATCACTTTCTCTCCCTCTCTCGCTCTCTTACGTACTCTCTCTCTTTCTCGCACGTTCTTTCAGCCGTTCTCTCTCTCTCTCTCTCCCTCTGTCACACAATCGATCTCTCTCTCTCTCTCTCTCTTTCGGCAGCTGACAGTCTCTCATTCCTCATACGCTTCCGTGTGCTCGCAATGCATGCCTGTCGTGTTCATGTGTGTGAGTGTGAGTGTGTGTCGGTCGATCGGCTCCGCGACGGGAATATTTATCCTAATAGAGACCGCAGCCACGGAGATTATTGGCGATAATGACATCTGTGACTGCGTCGAACACGAATTGAATGTTGTTTGTATCAGTAGCGCAAGTCATGTGGCAGTAGATCTCTTTAGTGGTTGACTTGTTCCTCGCCTCGAATTGCGCCTGGATGTACGCGGCCGCCTCGCCGTACTCTTGCGTCCCTGCAGCAAAGCGACAAACGTATCTGAATGCCCGTTAAACCTTCGAAAATCGTTTCTTACGCCGATCGAATAGGAAAGGAAACGTTCGCATTAATCTATTAACAGCAAGATATCGTATTACATTCTGGCTACGATTAAAACGTGCAGAAGGAACCTATTCTTACCGGCATACTCGGGGAAACAAATGGTGAGCGGAGACTTGCGGATTTTCTCCTCGAAGAGATCCTTCTTGTTCAAGAACAGGATGATCGAGGTGTCGGTGAACCATTTGTTATTGCAAATTGAATCGAACAGCTTCAAGCTCTCCTGCATTCGGTTCTGTACCAAATAATCATTGCGTTGAAATGTTCGTTTCAATATAAAGTACATTAATATTTATGTAAAGGAACAGTTGAATGGAAATAATATTAATTTTGTTGATCAACATTTAGATATCTTGACCAACTATAGAGTTTCAGCACTTTCGATGCGGTTCTTTAGCGGGTAAACGAAGTTAGGCTTCCTCAGCTTCTTGAATTACACTATTGTCATGAATTTTGCTAGCGTGACGTATCGCGTGTCCTTTTACATACATATACTCAGTGATACTATTTCTGTTTTAAGCTTCCAATTCAACTCTCTTCCACCACAGTGAAATTTCTTTCGACACACATTACAAATTGGAGCACGCCATTGTTGGTGGTCGCGTCTTTTGTTAAAAATATATTCGAATTCTCACCGTCGTTTCATCTTCGTGCAAGACTTGATCGTACTCGGACATTGCAACGCAGAATATAATCGCAGTAACGTCCTCGAAGCAGTGGATCCATTTCTTACGTTCGCTTCTTTGACCACCCACGTCGAATAATCTATAAAAAAAAGAAGAAGAAGCATTGAAACAACGATAAATAAACCGAGTGAAAAAGAGCGTAAATTCGAGATGATTCTTTATCTGAATTGTTTTCAGTCGTAACAGAAACCAGAAAGATGAATTTAATATCGCATCCTTGACTATTTATTCAATTCCTATAGCGTATGTTCGTCTTATCGTTCGATTACTGAAAATAGATATGAAACACAGAGTATTTAACGCCATAGTAATTGAAAGAAGGAATGCTCGTTCCCGGCTTCTTAAATTATCAGACCAATGATTCACGCTCAATCATTCATAAGTCATTGCTCTCTCTCTCGTCACCCTCTCCTCCACATTCTTTACTCAATTTGCTTCTTTCACGGGCGGGATCGTCAAAGTTGCCCGCCAGTTTAAATTAACACTCGCAATTTACATTACCTACGCGCATAATTTTTCAAGCATTCACACATAAAAATGAATATTAATCATTGTACGATAGAATTTAGAACCGATCGTCTAAAACACTGAGACATTGAAGCAATACTTTGTAACATCTTTCGAATAGAGAACGGAAAACAGTTTCCCCTCTGTTGATGCACCTTAAACATCCTAAGCAGATAACGCTTCTTTCTACCGGTGGATGTCGATAAAAATGCACCTGCATTCCACTTGGAGTGTAAACAGTAGATTAGAACGACAGCTCTTCATTCTTCCCTCGTTCATTCTTACACTCTGAATAGATTCAGATCCTCCTCGCCAAGTAAAAATTCGTTGCAGCTACTCACTTGAAATTAAGATTCTTGAAGGAAAAGTGGACTTCGACTATGCCCGTTGTTTTAACACGGGTCCTTAGAATATCTTGCTCCGTAGGCTGATAATCCCTTGCCCCTAATCGGTCTAGATCATCCAGGAAGCTGGAAATTCAAACGAGCAAGGCGTTAGTCGGACATTTTTGCAGACATAGAAAAAAAGCAGTCGTACAATAAATACAATTAACAAGGTGTGAGTATTATTTTTCGTTAAAGATTGGAGAATTCTAGTGGTTCTTGAAAGCTCGTGCTCTCCTCCCCGAATCGACGCTATTCTGGACATTATATTTTTAATCTCCAACTGGCTACTTTTAGACTCGAGTATCTCTCATCTCATGTTGCAAATGAAAAAAATGATTAAAGAAGTATAACAGTACAATTCTCTTTGACAAATATATAATTTATATCCACTCTATGTCAGAGTTTAGACAAAATGTTATTCTTTCCAGCAAATAAATGCTCCTGAGAGGCACGCTCTCCACGAGGTAGATAATACGCGAAATTCCAATGGTAATCAGAGCCAGGATCGATTTTCCCATTTCCGATTCGTCATTCATTGCCAAAGTTGGATGCACCTGTAGCAGACCCAAGCACTTTCATCTTATCGCTAAGTGCGAGGGGTTTTATATTACTTTTCGTGGCCATCGTTCGCAGATATCGGCCAGTTCAATCGATATCGGGTGTACGAAAAAGTGATAAGCTATTTTATTGTTTCGACGAGGTTCCATTAAATTTTTTCGTACGAAGATGAAACAAAAAATTGAGAAAAACATATGTTACAGGAGAACGTTATGGTTCGAATGAACGAAAGGTTGATGTCAATCGTGGCACACACGGTGAACTATTCTCCGTAACTAACAAAGAATGGTGTGCAGGGAATTAGTTTCGATTTGCATACGCGGATCGCCTTTCGTCGTCGATAACTCGGAACGCTGATAACCAATAACCGAGCAAGTAACAGCTTACGTTTCTCAGAAATCTCTTATTTGCACGGCTCACACACCCTGTATGCACGAGTTGCAACGTGGCTTTATCACCAGTTGCTTCCCGAAAAACATCGTGCATCATTCGCTTTTCACTTACCACCTACGATACTATTTTCGACACTGGAGCACGATGGCCAAAGTGTACCGGGTGGTGCAACGCGAATTCGACCATCGTACTTCAGAAAAAAAAGAAAAAGAAACGAACAAATGAACAGGATGAAACAAATTTTTTATCCCCAAGAAAGTCGAGGATAAAATAGTTTTACAAGAAGAGGGATCGAGGAATTGGATGTTTCGTTAAACTGGACTTAAAAATATTCTCATCGAGAGTTACGTTCCCTGAAGATGAGTCAAAATTCCAGTGTCCTTGCATCCAATTCCCTCCCTTTACCCTAGCCCTAGTTTCCTTTCTCCTTAATAATTAAGTGTCCAATTATCACGAATTTTCTAACGACGAGTGCTGTGTTTTTCTTTTTTTTTTCCTCGCCCCCATTGTTCTGCCCCTCTCCTTCCCCCTGTTTCACCCTTTCATTCGCTGGCAGCGTGTCGCTATATTTCCTAGCTCATCTCAGCGTACAGAGAAGCGTTAACGGAATGAAAAGAGAAACAATTGTGGGCAGGGGGTGAAAACGAGCGAACACAGTAGCAGAATAGGCAGAAAAGTGGTGGAGGGTTGGTGTCGGCGGCCATTTTAGGCCACGTGACACGGGCGTGGCGTGACGTCATCGCCGATCAATACACCGCTGAACCTAAATAAGAGAGAAGGAAAAAGGGAAAAATTGAAAAGGGGAATGCTCGAATCCTTCAACTTCCTTAGGCTTCTGTCCGCTCTTTATTGGCCACGTTACCACTCAGCCTCTCCATTGGACAAAGTTCAAAAAGTTGATCTGAGACTGGCGCCCATATGAGATATGAAATTTGTTGCGTTAAATGCACATTGAGCAATGTTTAGTTTAATTTGGGCTCGACTTCCAACTTGGAGCAAGAATTGCTGGGCAATGCTACAACGTTGTGCGATTAGAAACTTGGTCCGCGACACGCGCATGCATCGTCGACGTTGGGTCCCTTTAAAGTCCCTCGCGATGGACGCTAGATCACTTTGGATAAAAGTTCAATTAAGATTTTAAGATTGATCAACACTCGAAGCTTTTAAACGTTGCTTGTTCCTTCCTCTTTTTTATAAACATCAAGAACGATGTAACAAATTAACAAAATTGTTGGAAATAAAGGTCATACTAAATCTGTTCGTATTTTACTCAAATCATTCAGTAATCAAAAAGCATTTCCACGAACGCGATTTTGTTCCACCCGGTACGTGGCTGCAACTAGGTACAGAGTAAATCCACTTTGTACCTTTCCCAATCCGAATTTGAATTTCGAATCATATTTCACGTGGCAAATATTTAAAAACCATTCTCTCGCAGTATTTTTATTTTTAACATCTCGCGTAAGCTACTTTTATATTTTACATTTTGTGAGATATGTAAAAAAAAAACAGTTATCGAAAACGCGAGTAAGTGCTCTTTTGTTTTTACATTAAAAAAAAAAATATCTGCAAACACCCGCAGAGGAGTAATGCAATGAATCGCGACCCCTCTATGCGCTGCTTGTTGCTACGCACACTATAATCAGGACACAACAGGTTGCTAACAGAGACTCGTCATTAAACAATTTGCCACATGACATAACGGTACCTCGTTCGATCGCGAGAAAGTAATTAATAATTCTTATCAACGATTCGCGTGCGTCTTTTGTAGCTAAACAAGTCCTGCTCTGACCCAGTTTCGATTATGAATCCAAAAAGGAAAATCGTATCAATTCTCTGTAACATCTGCGACGAGTACAATCCGTAGTAAAACTACGAGATCGTAAACGTAGTGAAATCGTTGATCCCTGGCCAAATAGTAATTAATTTGTTAGAAGTTGGCAGGTACCACCGTTGAATATGAATGGAATCAGAAATGGTTGGATTTCTATTAGATTTGGATCTACTCCAAATTAGGTAGTGGTGGAGCCAAGGACTTTGGCAGACGATTTCTCGGTTAAATTTGTTTGTAAATATCCTCTACATAGTAAAATCGTGTCAATGCTCGAGGCGATCTCGCATATGAGATTTCTGCATCGAGCATTTCCACTACAAATATTCCCATCCCTTATTCTTCTTTCATTATTTAACGATGCTCGATGATGATCAAGTAGGTAACCCACGAACTGCGTAAACTTGAATATAAATTGCGAGTAACTTCCAGCAACAAACATTGCCTTAAGAAATTAAGCAAGAGGCGACGGTTTGTTTGATCTTGCATTATGATAATACAATGAAAACCTCGCGTAATTTACTTTCTTATATGTATATATGAAGTGTACATTTTCGCGTACATAATATTTCAATCAATTTGCATTCATAATATGCCCTGATAAGTACAAGGAAGCAACTCGCATGTAGTTTCCTCGTTTTGATGTCTATGTTGCAGAAGAATTCGTACAAAATCGATTCTCTGTTCATAATAAACCCGGAACACGGATACAATGGATGGAAATGTTCTCGAGAAGCGAATAAACGACGAAGAACGATTGAATTGGACGGTGTTAATATAAATTCACTCACTATTTCGCCGAGTCGTTAAGTTGATACTCGTTGCTCCTGCCGAAGCACTCCTGGACTCCGCTGTCGGCCCAGAGTCTATTCATCGCAGCCAAAAGCTCCTCGCTGAATGGCTCCGTGTCCTCCATTCTTTGGATCACGTCGAACACCATTTTCGCGTCCGGCTGAAAAACCAGATTCGAGCTAATCAGATATCGATGGACGCAAAAATATTCAGCAGAGCGTGCAGTTGGAAATCACTTGGCCTTGGAAATCCGTAGGAAAACTCGTACCCGACAACTTTCCAAAAACGTGCAATTTTATATCGTACTCTAATTCGCATACGCAATGTCGATTTGCATCGATAATCAAAGGCAGGATTCGATCAACAGGTGAAAAATACGTTCAGATTCAAACGAAACGCCCAACTGGCTGCAAACGTTCACCATATTCTTTCCAACTGCGTCTTTGCCAAATGCTTCAACAAGTGAACGCTACTTAACCACTTAAAGATATAGTAAAACGTATCAGTGGAGGTGTTACAGGCTGAACGTAAATCTTGCTGGGTACGCAACAATGTTTGTTACACGCGTCAATGTCGGCTGCTCCACGACCACCGTGGCGAACATATCGTCCCCTCGTAATTCACCATCGATTTACAGATTTGACAAACTTTCACGAGCGCCGCGTCCACGATCCGGCAACAATTTCCAAGTGACCGGTTTTAAAATTGAATCGGCCTGCGCGGCATGATAAAAATGATTAGTGAAAGGAGGGAAAGATAAATCGGATTGAGAGGCACTGGGTTCAAGGAGCCGGATCAATCGGCTCTCGAGGCGGACCCTCGTGCTCGTTGTTTTCGAGGCAGGGGCTCGTTATTGGCTCTAAGGTAAACGACGCAGCCGCGACGCAGCACGATCGGTAAATATCCCGAAGAGCCGTGCTCTTCACGGCCCGCTTCGAGATGCGCATCGATCGCTTAAGTGCCTCCCGGGCTATCGATAATTTTTGACTTCGCCACGAGAGCGATACACCCTTTATCCTTTAATTTATGCGGCACTCGATTCACGTAGAAAAAAGCCACCGCTTCCGCCTGAATTTCTTCTGCCTCGCCCTCGTGAAGAGCACGCCAGCGAACTCTTTTATGCGCCGGATCGATATCTTTCCATTTAGCCGGACGATTCGAGCCGAAATAATTTAAACGGCAGCCTGTGGTCGTGTGCGGGGGAGACTGTTCTTTAAAATTCCAAAGTTCAATGGAAGGCAGCGAGGATAAATCGATTGTTTGATCTGGCAAGCTTCGTAGGTACGCGTCGATCAAAGAGCGTTTATTCGTCTCCTCTTGTCCGTGCCACATGTTGCGCTGAAAAGTAGCATCTCGCCGGAAGTGTCACTTCAACTTACCTCCCGCTCGTTGGTCGAAAAGCTAATGTCCAAATTCGGCATCGCTCTGAGAATAGCGACTAGAGATTGTATCGTGTTGCTGTACACTACGGGCCTGTACTGCTTGAAGTCTTCGGGTGTAAATCCGCTTTCATGGATAATTCTGTAAAACGAGATAATGGTCACTCGTTAGGGTGAAACTCGATCGATGGACGATCGTTAGCGATCGTTAACGATCGTTCTAGTGAAGGGATTCTCTATTTTCGAAGCTGCGTTCGATTCCGCGATGACGGTTGCGAAAAATTTGTTTCGCGTTAAATAATCGGCGGGTTAATTGCGATCTAGTGTTCCAGAGATGTTCCACGGCAGCTGAACACGCGTGGCTTTGTTCGTTGGACACCATGAATGAGCCCATTCACGGGAAAACAAGATTTCAAACACGTCCCATCAGCAACTGGTCTTACAAAGTAGAAGCTAACGATTTTTCGTGCCGAACAATCGACTTGCTATACTCGCAATGAAGTTAACAGACAACAATGCCTCTTTTTTCATCCATATCTGGCGAGATTCTTTCGATTTAATCCGTGCCACGGAAAATTAACGATTCGTTGCTACTCACTTCATTTGTTTGACGATGGTACTCTTCCCAGACTCGCCAGCACCTGGAAAACGACAACAGCATTAGCTAGTTCGTGGAGAAAAACAAGAACGCAAAGCAACCGATCGAGTATTGGTTTTTGGCCCCAGTAGGAGCCTTCGAGGTCTTATTTTTCACGCGAAACCGTCTCAATCTCCGTTGGCCAAGGAGTAAAACCGGTAGAAGAAGATGTACGAAACGGAAAAAGCTGCGCGCTCGGGACGGAAGCATGGGACCGGAAATGACGCGGCCCACTGTGCCAGCGGAACTTGTTTTCCTGCTTATGGGTGGCGGGTCGCCCCCTCTTTTAAAAAGCTCTTTCATCCCGAACCCAGTGCTCCTACTGAGCCACGTACGTCTACTGGTATCGATCGGCTGGAACAGTTCCGATTCTACTTCGTTCGAACGTGCAACATTCCGTTTCCGTTTCGCCAATTTTTTTTCTTCCATCGCACATCGCCTAAGTGGACGCGTGGGTGTGCACACGGAAACGCTCGAGCGTTTTTAGGGCATCAAATTTAACGGGGCGATAAAAAATCATTCGACTAAATGGCCCTTTAATCGGTACAAGCTGTAAATACGCATTATGACGAGCACATGTAACCCGGCAACCGTTTCGTGTGTAACAGAGTCTAAGTGAATCAACTTGACCAGTTCGCGACTATAATTAGATGACGCAACGCTCGTTCGCTGTTTAAACTGGAATTTTCGAAAAGCAGGCGGAAGAAGTTAATTGCTGTCCCTTTTTCTCTACGCAGGGCGACAGTGGCGTGGTAATTGGATATTAAAATAAATGTTAACTAGGAATTTCATGAATACTTTTGTTCCCCTCTCCCTAATTTCACGTGCACGAGGACCTCGTTAAAATGTATAATTATCGCGTGTAACGTGAAACTTGAAATTTAGAAAATATAGTAGGAGAAGGGACGAGATTGTAAACGAAAAGAGAGAAAAATATTAGAAAGACATGCGCCTATTACGAATCACGGTTCACAAATTCATTATTTACATCGTATCGGTTTTATTGCCGTTTCCTGTTAATATTACGGGCATTCTCGTTATTGCTCTCACGCTCGTCACTCCATTTGTTCTTACCTACTCGCGTTATCGCGACCGATACACGACTTTTACGATTCCGTGCAACTGCATGATTGACACGCGGTGTAATCCGAACGCCAATAAATTGTTGTGCGCACGCCAGAATCATCGGAAACAATGATCACTCTGTCGTCGTTCAGGTTCGCAAGATTCACGTTAGCACGTGCGTCGGGCGAAGTGGTAAATCGCGCGCTCTCAACCTTGTCGCGGATGAAGTGCCGGATTCCGGAAAGTTCACATTTATTTTTATACCATTGCACCATGTATTTAAGGGACACGATGTTTGTAATCTAGGCCCGAAATAAACTAATTCCAATGAATAGTAAATTCGTCTATTATGCTCCTTGAAACCTGCGGCAAATTCTGGAACACAATACGCTAAAAATACACGTATTTGCTCTGTACAAATCTAATTTTACATGACTAAAAGCCGCCCAGTTAATCAAACAAATGCCCTATTTTTGTTTTCCACGCGATTATTTCCCATTGGAATTTTCACTATTCCTTTGCATTTATTTCCCTCCGTTTGGATATTTAAAGAGCACCCACGTATAGCTTGCGATTGAACGTTAATAAAAAAGCGATCGTTAAAAGAACAAAAAAAATAATTCAAGTAAGAGACAGAGGATAACTGAAGCTAAAAATTTGCTGGCAAATTATTAAAACAACGCGCGCCTTTCCTCCTTAATTTTAGAAGCATACGCGTTTCTAATTCTCGTTCACGTATCCGTCATCGATATCTGAAAATCTCACGTGCGATCCCGCGGTAGAGACAAAGAATTTCTGGTTCTCTCCTCGGCATTCAAATGCCGAGATTATTCGAGGGAAATCTGGGTCCTGTTTATTGGTGTTACCAATGACGTCATCCCTTTTGCTTGCGTCTTCCACGAGTATTTTCATCCCATTTATGCCGCAGGAAGCTCACACGGGCAGCTCTTTCTACTCCGACCCGTCTGTATCACTCGCTAATTCGAATGCTCGTTTAACTTCAACCCGTCAATTAACGAACAATGATAATTATCGTGACACGCGAAATTGTTCCCCTCTGTCGGTCGAAAGGTACGCCTCGTAGCCAGGCAAATTAGAAAATAATTAAATGGAGCAACATCGCTAATTAATTAATCGTAATAAAATATGCAATCGATGGTTTAACATGCAACCGGTGACCGTACGAACGTAGGATAATGAAATCGTGAATTGTACGTTTACGTATTTCATGCAATCTCTGTTGATAACATCGCGGCCTACATTTTCGCCAAGAAAGCAATGGCCCTGCATTTCGACAGATTAATTCCGCGGCCGTGTGAAAGTAACGTAATTGAATCGGAGCCGTTGATTTTGCGAGTGCACGTTCGCGATAATAATTGCACGCTAATTACGATACAGTTCATTAATTTCGGTGTCACGATCGCGGGTGTTATTCAGGGGACTCATTAAAAGCAAACGGCAGGCCGGGCAGAAACGGAATTTACGAGACCGGTGAACTAATTAATGAGATACTTGAATCTTAATGCTCTTTCACGACTGCAGCAATTGTTTTCAGCTGAAATTTCTCGCCACGCATCCGCCTACTGGTAACCGGAAATTCTCCACACGTGACTAATTAATCGATCAATTAGATTTAATGGTACTTAACAACGTAGAATCAATAATATCATTACGGATTTCTTTCTAGTGTAAATAACGAAGGAAAGTTTTTAAAAATTTAATCCGGGCCCAGAATACGTGATCCGGAGGTAACGAAAATATTTAGGAATTAACAGACCAGTATAATTAGAAAGATGTTCTCTAAACGTGTCTACGTGTACAAACGACCAGCTTCGTTATTACATAACAAACACTTGTCTCTAACCGTTTTGCATTTAATCACATCAATTCAGACATTCTAAATATCAACACCCCGTTCATTTATCAATACCAATCTGCCCGATGTGCAACACAATCCCACCGTTACTATTTCGAGTTACCTGTTTCCAAGCGCCACCTACTTTACCGACCTACCCGTTCTCCGATCCATTAAACCATTACTGTACAACAGTTTAATCGATCGAATCATATTATACATCGTATCACGCTATTTCCTCTCGTCAACCTTTCAACGCGACTTCGCAAGCAGAAGCTGTGCTCTACGATCTTCTGTTCCTTCTTTTCTTTTTCTAAAAGTACAACAGCTCAGAAGCGGAGAATTTCGCAGATCCTTCAATGTCGACGGAGCAGCGTCGCGCACTCACCAAGCAGCAGTAGCTTGATGTCCTTGGCGGCCTGGATGCCGTCCTCCTTCAGGTTCTTCTCGATCTGCTTGCTACGGGCCAGTGCGGCCCGCTCTTCCGCGGACATAGCGCAGCCCATCTTGCCACAGGTTGCCTTTACAAACGCCACCACCAAGCCTCTGTCCCTACCCTCGCCGGCCGGAAACCGTTACTCTACCCTCTTCCTGGCCACCACCACCACCACCGGCACGGCTCGCGGCTCACGTCGCTGGTGTCGCCCCGAGACTTTCTCCACCACCCTCCACCGCCGCCACCACCTGCGCGTCACCACCGCCGCCACCCTCGGACTCCTTATCCTCGACGGCGTCGTCTTCGTCTTCGTCGTCCTCCTCACTAGCTGCTGCTGCTGCACCGCGACGCTCGCCGCCTCCTGCTGACGGAGCCCGCCACCCTGGGACGAATTTAACCTCCCGCGACCACTAGCTCTGCGAACAGAATAATCACCACCGTTTATCGTCTACGCGTAATAAAGGGACGATAACAAGGGATCAGGATAATAATGCTAATGAGAGAGTATCCCATGGTATTAGCCGGTTGCGTTGGGAATTACGTGCCCAGCCACGCCGGCCAGCGAGCGTTTTCCATGAAAACTGGAAGCAACGCGTGCGACGTGTCTGCTGATGTTGCTTCGCGGCTCGCCTCGAATTGACGCGGTCTACGAATTAAGTTCCAAAGCAAATGGGTAATGCATCGATGGATACGTGATGATCTTCGCGTGTTGTCGTTTAAGGAGCTCGAGGAACGAGGGCTTAGAAAAAGGAAGGCGTTACACTTTCTTGATACGAAGGGAACGATGACTCGAGGAGGGTAAACAATAATCGCAGGGAACGAACAGCCTCAATTTGCGGTTTTCTGGCTGAAATATTAACCGGATAATGGGAGCTAATGCACCCTGGTAATCGATCGAATCGTTTCACCGCATCGAACCTGTACTTCACAGGTCATAGGTTTCGGGTCACTACGCTAACTTCCATTTTCTCATGATTCCTACGTGCTTTTGAATATCATTGAAAAATATTTTCGCGTAATCTTTTTTTGTAAGATTGAAAGAAAAATATAAGATACCTCGAACACGAACGATTTCTTAATTCGAACGATTATTTTACGGAACACATCGTGGAGCACGGAAAACATTTGTAATTTAAAAAAAGTAGAATGCTGATTTGATTATTAATGGAGTGTACGTTTGAGCAAAATGTAAATAATTTAAAAAGCTCGCGTTTAAAACCGGTATCGCCGGCTTGCACTGCGCAACAAACAAATTACTCATCGCGCTGAAAAGTTATCGAGCGTGTAAACGAACTCTAGATTGATAAACGTCGTTCGCAATCAGCGTTGTTACATTGCAAACGCGTATCGACGCCGTGCGAGCGCATCCATTTATCAATCAATTTTCAACGGAGCCGTTCTCGTCATTACCTGAGAAAATTGGGCCGCTCGAAACGGAATAATAGTCATTTTTACGTCGAACAATTTGATAATCGTAACGATGAATTTTTTCAGGAACGACGCAACGATATCTGTGATTTTAACGAGCTCTAGAAATTCTACGATCATTCGTGGCAATGCAGAGATTAATTTTTTTCAAATTCAATTGATTCCTTTCATTTCCAGAGTAAAGGATTAATATTATGCTTTGAATGCGAATTGTGTATAAATGAGAGGTCTAACTGATTATTCCGTGTTTTGAAATGATAATTAATATTCCAAGATAACGCTTGTTTAAAATAAAAGTAAAGCGAAACACGCCGATACGGAAAGCCGTCAGAATAGTTGTTATCGCAAAACATGATACAATTAATTATTCAACAACCAGATTTACGTGTACATGTATTGTGCATTACTAAAAATATAGTTTTCAATCCAATAATTGAATCAGCAAGTACAAGAATTCAAAGGTAATTCGAGATGAATCTGGTCATTTTTAATTAACATTAAAAACATCTGAATATTAATAACAATCTGATATTGAAAATAAATATTGCTATAATATTTGTTTTAATTTCAAAAGAATTCAGTTGCTCGTCGTTATAATTATATTCATTAGCGTGCACCATGCAACGTTATAGCATTAAATAAAAATAAAATGACCCGAGGCTCTACCGTGGAAAATATCAGATCGTCCTTTCAACCATATTCTGCAAAACGATCTCAGACACATGTGGTAAAAAGAAAAAAAATATAAAAAACAGGTAAACAAATGTTTTTCAACGAATGTTAACACCGAGAAAAATGTGAAGCAACAGCTTCAGACTCGTTGTCACTCTGTCTAGAGTAGAAGTGGGCTATTTCTTAACACTTGTTGTTGTTGGCAAAGTTTTTGAATGTGACAGCGAGTCTGCTGTGTTTTTTTAACCAAGAACGAGTATTTTAATTTCCTTAACATTTTCATTAGACAACATGTGTTACTGTGATCGATTTCTTGAAAATATAGTGAACACTCTGACACGATATACGTATTTCTGGTTACACTGTACTCTTATGTTTATTGGTTTTTACATGCAATTGTCAATAAATGCTTCGAAACTCGCACTTAAGAATGAAAAAATTGTTACGATTTATACGTTCCGTGTTAATGAGGAAACCGCGAACGATAGTAAAACGCTCATTGAGTCATCTGCTTGATAATCTACAATTTTTAATTCATTATACACGCATACTTCACGAAGGAAATGAATTGCGGCGAACAAAATGCCACGTAAATTTATAAATACAATAATTTAACATTTTATCAATCTTGATATTTACGTTGAACAGATGCTACGAATATTCCTGAAAATTTCATGCAGTATGGAAAACCAAAAATATGTTTAGAGTTGACACGCATATCCGAAAGTATCGAGAAGAAGAAAATAGAGGATCCTACGGAAAATCTGTAGTGGTGAAAGGAAAGAAAAAGATTCGATTCTTCAATCCGAAAGGATTGAGGCGTGTAATCGAGCCCTAACTCATTCAGAATTACAGTATCAATAATAAATCGCGGCGTTCCTCAGGGTGTAGCTGCCGCTGCCGGCCTTATTTTCTCTCGCGGGTTCAAAGGAGACACGTCTTTCGCCTGACGATCCGTCGCATAAAAGCATCCTTTCGGAAGTTTCGAAAATGGAACGAGGCCTCGGCTCGAGGGCGAACGTTTAAACGTTGTAACATCGGTAATGTCGCGTTTCTCTATCTTCCTCTTTCTTTCTCTCTCCCTCTCTCTCTCTCTCTCTCTTTTCTCTAATCTGAGTGGAGCATGTTTTTCAGAATTTCATTCAAGGATCCCGTTTTCAAGAAGGAACTACTTTATCCCAGCGAACAAATGGAAAAAATTTCGAGCCGCCAGAGGGGGGTGGTAATCAGTTATTTTCAGAACACCCTATACGTATCCATGTTTCAAGCAAACATTACTTCTCCACGGTAAATAGTTTAAGAACGTGAGACTAAACAATGATTGGACTTCGAATTTCTAATAATAGGTATCGGATAATCCTGGACACCCTGTATGTTATTCTGGATTTGTAACTTTTCGAAAAGCGACCTAGACATCGAGGAAACAGAAAATTACTCAGAAGAAGAGTATATAGAAGAGTACATAGTGTTATTATAACAATGTATATATATGTGCTATAAACTTCATGTGCTACGCTATCATTTCTTTTCAAGGAAAAAGTTAATTCCATGGCTAGGAAGGCAGAAGTCGACGATAAGAAAGAAACAAAAGTACTTTACAATTATTTTATAAAAAATGTTCATACAAAGTAGAAAAGTTAGCGGAAGCGTCATTCTATATGTAATAAAAATTACGCCCTACATGAATTGCTACGTTGTGCTTTTTAAATTTCTAATTTTTACATATCATCTATATGATTCAGAAAAAGTATTGCATATCATGTAGAACTTTTAAAATGTTTATTTTAATTCTAAGAAATTTTGAAAACGAATAAGTTACATCATTGCAATCTATTCTCGTAGTTACTGAGAAATATAGATAAAGAATCGTGTTGTACACGAATTTAGCAGAAAAACGATAGATAACACTTATAAAATTTATGTGAACGCCTAAGTTACAAACTGCTAATTTTTCTTTCATACTTAAACTAAACGTCTTTGAACTGAAATGTTCAAGATGGCACGTTACTTCTAAAAAAAAAGATTTTCGTTCAAATAAACAGAAACAAATAGGACGTGTAACATACCCGTTTTGTAATCCTACGAGAGAATATTTGTTCGATCCTAGTTGAGAGACACTGTCACAGCAGTCGCAATTCGATATCAATTAAACCTCGTGATCTATCGAAGGTGTTTAAAACTCGGGTCGACGAACAGACTGGTACGGCTACAGTGAGGAAAGGAAGTACTAGGGTCAAAAATATTCGAAGGTTTCTCTGGTTTCAAAAATAAAACTCGCTTTGACAGCACACGAATTATAGAGAAATATTGCTCAATGAGGGATAATAGCAAAATCATGGTATTGATATATCCGAGCACTTAGAAACACCATTTCGCAATACAATCCTGCTCCGTTCATAAACAAGTTAATAAAGCGATAATTGAAAAGTAAAAGAACAAATTTACAATTATTTCAGAGAGCAGAATTTCGATACGAGATTGATATTGATTATTCGGGAATTTACTTGTGCCGGTGTAGCCCCGTTCAAGATCCCGCAGCGATGGGAAAAAAGAACGCTAACGAAATGTTCGATCGCGCTTCCTTTCGACACTCCTCTTCGATACCTGACAAAAAAAAATTCGCTGTTAAATTCGATCGCGGGACCGGCGATTATCCAACGCTTGCAACTGCGAACGAACCTTTTTCGCGACGTTTCCAGCGGTCAGGCACACTGTCAAAAAGTACAGTGCGCGTCGACGAGGTGCGTTGAGAACCGCTGTGGCCCCGTGCACAATTGAATATCAATAAAGGATCACGGGGCAAGCTTTACGCGGATACGCAAGCTGTGTCGTAAGCGTCGAAAGGAACCGCGGCGAGTAAATGGAAATAAGGGCGTAAAGGCTGGGAACTCACTTGCGAAGCCACCCCACGTCGTCCGCTAGGTGCCAGGGTAGCTCTCCGTGTCTCCGGGCGCGCACATAGACGCCTCTCCCCGATGGATACTTCGGAAACCCTTTGGTACGCACCTCTCCGTAGGAAAACGTATACCCTATCTATCACTTCTCTCACTGGGACGTGCGTGTATCTCTGCGTGCGTACGCCCGTATCACCTCTCGAATCGATACGGAACCGCGCGAACTCGAACAGGCGAACGCAACGAACGCGCGACGAGGTGAGCCGGCTGCCTTCAAAAATGGGGAGAAAATAATTGAACGCGAACGGGGGGTCCGTTTCGCGTGCGATGCAGACGGCGCCGCGTCGAACCGATCACTGGTTGATCCGCGCCGCCGGAACTGTACAGCGCCGAGGATGGAGTACTCTGCACTCGAGCTTCAGGTTTCGTACTACTAACTACGGGGTACGAGGAAAGAAGGACGTTATCCCGGAGAAAGAACACTATTAAAACCCGCTCTCACGTTTGCTCTCTCTCCTTTTCCCTCTCACTCTCTCTCTCTCTCCCTCTCTCTCTTTTTCTCTCTCTGTTTCTTTCTCTGCACGTTGACAGATCTCGCGAGCGTAGCGCCTCCCGTTTCGTGGACGAACACAGCCCCTCAAAAGCTGCGAAGAGGGTTTTTCCGTTCGGGAGGTTGATCGAGAGAAAAGAGAGAGGATCCGAGCGAACGAGCAACTCCGAAGCGTTCGAGGAGCTGGACGCGTCCCTGATGGGCTCCGGTAGACGACTGAGGCGCCCTCTCGCCCCGCCCAGAGGCGCAGCGGCGCTCACGGCCGCGAGGTTCGACGGGACGTCGATCGATCCACCGACTGACCCCACCACCTAAGTCTCTGAGATGGTGAGGAGAGATCGAGATAACGCGCATGCGCGGGATTTCGTCCTCGATTATCGAGAATCGACTGACCGCCGCGGGATCGCCCGGTCGAACGTTTCAAATTTTCCGTCCGCCCATCGGCTCCTACACGATACGCTATTACACTCGAATGTTTTCTTGGATGCTGCGTACTTCACGATTACCTACAATTCAATTATAATTATGTATTTGCTTTTGTTATAATCAAGGTAATATTATCATTTCTTTTGCGGTTACCTATGCGTCGTTATTATTATCGAATGTACTACTCGCTCTCGTTGCAGTTCGACGAGAAATCGAGACAATATATGATGGATTAAAGTAATTCAAATATCTTATACCTACCAATTAATGGTTAATTCAAGACACTTAAATTGCATCCCTTCCGACTGCCCCAAGGCGGGTTTCCAACAGTTTCTCCTCGCGTAATGTCAAAGGTCCCTCAAACGATGAGGTTTAAAATGGAAATCTGGATGACATCATGGCTACATTCACGAAGAAATTGATGACGAACACTTGACAACCGTATCAAAGACCCCTGGTGTCCATGGGAGACAAAAATATGGTGACTCTTAACCTTCTGACACGATCTGCTAATTACACGTCTTCTGATTTATTAACTGTTTCATTTAAAAGTGCGACACTTTTATCGATCTGTTGTAGCTTTCACGAAATATTCATAACCATGCTTGTAACAAACGCCAACTGAAATGATAATTCATATTCATCAACCTTCTGACAAGATAAAGTATTAATTTCTTCATCTGTTATGTTACTATAAAGTACAAAATATTCAAATAATAAGAAATTAAGGAATCCATAAATGTGAAACCTCTTTGTACGTCTGATAGTGTCTTCTTGTATACGGTATGACCAACAAACGATAATTCAATTATATCGACGATATCAACTGTGGATAATACATATAATTTTAAAAATTATGCTGGAAATAAAATAATAATGATAAAAAGTAACAACAATGCTGGCAATAATCTTTACAGTTCTAAAGTAAAGTAAGAAAATACAAATTTATGTAGCATCGACTATGGTAACGATTGAAAACAAAATTAAACGAATACTACTTCTTACTACTATTATACATATTCTCAAAGAGAGGGAAGTGAGCAATACGAAAAAAAAACATTAACGCAATAAGAAACAAATTTAATCACTCACAGCATATTAGCAAAAATTGTTTAGCCTACTGTTAATAAAATGAAAAATGTCTTATAAAGTATTACCTTCGTAAAACGACAAAATGGCAAAATCATTGTGAAAAATTCAAATGAAACAAATTTCTCTACGTACGTTAACAAAATCTCTCGCGATACTTATAGAGATAAAAGAAAGAGAACAACGAAAAATCCCGATTGCAATTGCCCTCTAATTTAAAAAAAAAACGTACGTAAGCAAAATTTTCAGGGTTCCGATCGAAGCGAATGATATAGAATCAGAATTCAACGAACAGTGTCTCCAAATCGTACTGTATTATTCGCAAGTTACTCGAGACTCTCTACCTATAGTAAAGAAAACGTTTAACACTAAAAATCGTCAAATTGTATTTTTCTTCTTCCATTAATCGTTTGAAATCAACGAATTTTCTCGCATACACTCGATCTCTGTCTCACATTCACGCCAACCAGTCTCTCCCTCTCTCTTGCACTCGTTCGCCATGTCTGCGTATATGTATGAAGAACGACACGAACGCATACATACAACTCACACGGACATACGGCGACATGCGTGCCTTATACATATACCCACACACATAAAATAGTTAATAAACTTTTTGTCCTTGATATCTCACGCGTACGCTATTAATCCTTTCGTTTTTTTTCTTTTTTTTTTCCTTCTTCATTTATACACATATACATGTTTATATACCTTTACACGTATGCATACATACACATGTATATACGTATCACATATTGTATAATATAATATACTATGTCGCATATAAAAAACAATTACTTATCATAGAATACAAGATTGTTTCATACATACATATATATATATATCCTTTGTTATTTATTGATTTGTTTCATTTCTCCATCCACCTCCATTTCTATTTTAATTAATTAAGTGTAAATTCTTGCATCTTCGTCATCGTTAATATTTGTTATTATTTAATTACTCTTCTCACAACACCTTCCTTGTTCCATCTTCTACTTCCTCCTTTTCCCCCTCGTTCCCTCGTTCCGTGGCCGAAAATTTGTTCGTTCCTCCTAATCATTTGATAGAATTTTGCGCGAAAAGACAAATTTTTTATATAAGTAATTCTATTTTAATCGAACAGTCTATTCTGCTTTTCGCATTCCAAAAAATCATATCCAAGAAGTGTAGTTGTATATCTTATATGATCGAGAGAACAGCCACTTTTATTCAGATTTAAAACGTTTTGTTAAGTGCAAAAGATTTTCAACAATTTCTCGTCAACTTAGTCTACAATTTCTGCGTTAATCTCAAATAAACCTCTGTCGAAATAAAAAAGATAACTAACTAGAATTTTCTGTTTAACGAGAGAAAAATAAATATTTCACGCAAATTAATTATCAGAGAGAAAAGACAAATAGAAAACAGCGCATACTTTACAACGTTCTCTTTAATTATACAACTTTTTATTAATCTTCACTATATAACTGTCATAATCTTCGATCATTTACAATCGTTCAGGATCGCATAATTAATATTTTTTTTTTGTAAATTTCGTCGCTCAATTTTAGCATTTCTTTTTTTTTGTCGTTTTTCCTTTTCCTCTTTACAAAGTTCCTCTCACAATCACACGATATATCTCACTAATACACGATTTATTTCTCTTGCCGTTTTTGTTTCGTTTAGTCGATCGAACCTAGGACGAGTAAAATCGAAGGAAAAAACTTAACGATCGTTCGACAGATCGTTTATAACAATTTGTAACAATAGAAAATAGTAACAACCTATATACGACGATTAAAAAAAAAGAAAAGAGACAGAGAGAGAGAGAAAGAGAGAAAAAAAGTGAATACCAAGAAGGAGGAAATGATTAAAAATAAAGGGTTACTGCTTTATCGAAAGTCTGTTCGTTTGCTACAGAGATCAGACGGAAATTGAACGATCGTCGAAAAGGAAAGACGGTCCTCTCGTCTGTCCTAACCTTAACTTACGACAATGAAAAGATCAAAGAATATTACTCCCTTTATTTCACTTATATTATAATCTTATTAATTTTCTTTCTCGCCTTGCTTACTTCCATTAAGAGTTAATTGATAATTGAATTAATACAAAAATCGACTCATTGACAATACGATTAGAAAGGCTATCAGGATAATCGACGAGGGATTAATTAATCGTAGTTAAGTCGACGAGGCTCTTTTCTCGTTAATTTTCTCGATAAAAAAAAAAAAGAAGAGGGCAGATGCGATAATTGATCTCAGTAATTATGCGAAAGGAGATGTGATGTTAAAATTTTCGTTGTAAAAGGGCATAAAATTACTGGAATAAACAACGGGACGAAGTACCGATAAGAAATAGAAAAAAAGTAAAATCCTTTCGAAAACGCTAAAAATATTCATCGACGTTGAATAAACGTTACGCTTCGATCAATCGTTTCATCGAAAACTAATCCAATCAAGATGATGGAGATCAAGGTAGGAATAATTTTGGAGAGCAAAAATTGAATTGAATAACGTAGAGCGGGAACAATGGCGGTGAAGCGAAACGACGAAAGGCTGGAGGAAAAATAATTATCAGGTAAATAAGGTTGAAAAACCTACCTGAAGAGGTGTTGATCGTTTTGCTGGTCGGAAACTAGGCGAAAATACAAAAGCATGTCCCGTGGCGAGAAACGATTCGATAACTCGGTGGCGGTCGATTATGGGAACGAGGGAACAACCTCACGATGATGATGAATTACAGGGCTAAAAAGAGGAAACGAGAAAAGGGTCGTCTTGGCAGGTGTTTAAACGTCATCCTCGACTTTATTCGCATCCTCATCCTTAAGCTTGTCCTCCGTCTTCGATCGTCGATCTCTTCCTCGTTCAGAATCACATTTACAATCGTCAAGTGAGAATCCTCTCAGTTGCGTCTTCGCAATCGTAATTTCCCTTACTAGATTATTCTGGCGTTCCTTTAACCGTCAGCGCCATCTAGCTCCTTGGAACTTTGCCTGCCATCTTGATCTTAATCTCGACCATCGATTATATCGGTTTCTTCTTCCGCGGTTTCATTCAACACCTTCAACATCTTCTCTTCCGTTACGTTGGGCTTCTCTCTGAGACAATTTTCTCTTACACATGCTCTGAGAAATTTTTCGTTACATCCGTGCAATGATCCTTGTAATGATGATTTCCGGTTTAGCAATCATCCACGTTCCCGTATCCATTGCCAGCATAACATCGTGTACATTTTTTTGGTGGGTCTCGCGCGTGTGTATTTTGTAACTCGCTTGTGTGTCGGGTGTACATGTGTGAGATCGAGCCAGAGAGCCAACTTCCGGACTCTAGCTGAAGAGGCACGCGATGTCGCGAAGTTGTTGCTGCAAAAGTATTATCTGCTCCACGTTCCGTCTCCACATCCTGGAACAAACGAGATCGCAATCGGTCAATACGAATCTCTAACGGCATTACCATTGAACTTCGTTCTTTCAACAACGTTTAACGACTCATTTTATGGGAAAATAATACAAACGAATGTACTTAAAAGATTATAGATACTATTCTAATTAACAGCCCACATCTAAACACCAAGCTCTCCTCTCACGATATTCTTGGCAACCTATAAATATGCGATGGGGGTGTGAGAAGATTAATGATTTTTTTTTTTTTAGCATACTTCTCGAACTTAATATTTTTTTTTTTTTTTAATTGAGGAAATGGAACTTTAAAACCATATTATATACTGACTATAATCTTCCAAAGATATATATAAAATGAACTTGAAAACATGATGCAGGTAAAAAAATGAATGTTCCAATAGATAGATGTTAATTAAATATAAGGAATGTTCATGAAGGCAATAGTGAATTTTATATAAAATATTTTTTGAACTCTTTATGGTTAATATAAATATTGACAATAATCGTATAATTTTATTAATAATATACTCAATATTAAATATTATAACACTTTCACATAATACTCTTCATTCATTCTTAAAAATTTGCTACCCCACGCAAACAAAGGGATATACTTATGTAGATATTTTAATGTCCTTACTGTTAGAATATATTGCTATGATATTTCAATTTTTATCCATATAATAGAAAGATCATGGATTAACAGATGTAATAATTAATAAAATATATAAAAAAAAAAATTTATCAAACTTAAAGCTAAATCGTTAAATTATATTTCAAGTTATCTTTTATACAATGAGTATTGCAAAAGTTACAATAAAAAATGATACAATATTTTAATGGGTAGATAAAATTTTGGCAAACGTTTACAATTCTCTACATCACATTAACCAAAAGTGAAGATTATAGAATAAAAATGAAACATACATAATTTTAAAAATATTCGCAAACATAAAATTGAAATGTCTCCTCTAACACTGAACATTGCATGACTACGACACGAAAACGATTGCTCGCAACAAGAGTACTTGTTTGCACTCCTTGACGAAGAAAAAAATTCATAAAACACTTAAACTAACAGAATTACACGTATTTCGTTATTATTATCACAGGTGCAGTGACACAAAACGTTAATTCGCGTGGAACGGTTCACAACACCTGTGTCTTATTTTCTAAATTACAGCACCATTCATAAGAAAGACAAAAAAGAAGAAAAAAAAAAAAAATAATAATAATTCATGTTTGTAGTTCTTAATGCATGAGAACACAAAAACGATTTTGCATGGGTATTAAAAGTGATTTAACGAGACGGTGTTGTATTTTAAAACCTCGTATAATTTTAGAAAAATATATAAAGTCAATTATATGTAACAGTTACATGAAAAAGGATTAAGAGCTATTTATATATATATATATTATATATATTGTTTACAAAATGATGTTTCAACTAAAGAGCCGTGGCACTCTTCTGTTTTCTTTACAAGATGTAAATGGTCATAAATTATATATATGAATGGCTAATCGAACCTCTATCTACATCGGAGATAAAAAATGTACAAAGATACAAAAAACGTTCCCGTCTCGAAAGTCCAGGGATAATTGATACATTGAGGTATATCAATCTCTTGACAAATGACGAAAGCCCTCGGTTAATTGCACGATTCACAATTGCAAACAGCCTCTATGATATTTAATAATAATAATAATATCTTAATTGCACAACAACATCAAAGTGAATTTATTATTGTCATTCAAAAAACTCTAAGAACTTGCAAAAATTTAAGAAGCTAAAACGCATTACACTCTCATTCTCTCGCATTCACATAAATTCCATTCAATAGGGAATAATATCGATCATTTTCTTTTGAATAGCAAAACCTAAACGAACAAACGAATAAGGAGATAAGTCAAAAATCATAGAACAGAATTCGTTCGTACCAGTCTCCATTTTCGAGGCAACGTACTTTAAATATTCACCGGGTATACCACTTACTTAAGTACAGACACCTGATTAATATTTAGAATCCATTATTCCGAATATAAACACTTGTAGAAAAAACTACTGTTCCTCGCCTCTAACTTATTCCGTTTTAAACTTCTCAGTCGTACCATCGATTACGGAACGTTTTGTACAGAAAAACGAACAGCGAGTATCGTATTCGTCGAAAATGTGTAATGAAATTCATTTCAGAGAAACGTCAGAAAAGGTGTAGGTATCAGTTAAATTTGGGAGAACGGAGAACGAGACGACACACCATAGAAAAGAACCAGTTTCCTCGAGTAGCGGAACAGTGAACGAAAATCAAAATGCTTTATTCAATCCACAGAGAACGGACATTTTATTATCAGCAAAAGTGAACAAAATCAATAAAGTCATTACCGTGTGAACGGTCCACGACGTATAAATCCTCTTCTTATCACAAATGTAGTACAACTTAATTTAAAACTGACGATCCTCACTCACTCATTCTCTCTCTCTCTCTCTCTCTCTCCCTCTCTATTTCTTTCCCCCATTTTCCTTATTGGTACACAACTACCGTTATAGATCGCGTAACGTCACGAGGCGAATTTCTGTAACGTACTGTAGTGCGTGTATCAACTATCCCCAGCTTCTTCTAATCGATGCGTAATGTACGCGTAAGAGAGTTACTAACCAAACTCGAGCCGGCAGAAGAAGCAGACGTGGCAGCAGGGGTAGGCACCGTCAATATTGGATGATATTGTCTACAACCGCGAAGCCGCATGCCCCAAGACCAGCGTGAGACATCAGCCGTACCAGTTCTCTCGCGTGAGATGCTGCGACTTCCAACGGTGGCCGTCGTGGCAAGTTACTCGATTCTGAAAGCCATAACGTGCCAGAATACATACAGGGTGTTTTCGAACTATCGATTAATTCATCTTTAATGCATCAGAGTCTCGTGTAAAGGCTAAATTCACAATCGATTTCACGTTCGATGTTAAAACTCGATTGACCGACCTGTATGTATATATCTATGCAATGGTTTAACGAGTTAACGTTATGTAGTAGAGGAGCACATCAATTGTTACTGCAACTTTCCTTCTTAAAGAAATATACGTAGGTAATAATATCTCTCTCACCGAGTATGGCAGAGTTGAGTCTCGCGCAAACGGTTTCCCTCTGTTGAGGGTCAAGTTGCCACCCAACCGGCGAGTTCCATGGATTCGCGTAAGCTAGAAGACTGAACGCATCCTGGAGCATCTTTTTATTGCTTTCGTTTTTTCCATGCTGCTGTCGAAGATGTATCGACTGAGAATACAATTGCCTACCGAATTCTAACATCTTCTCGATTGCCTGTTTGTCCCCGCCGCAAAGCTGCTTCTTGTTATTCTTATTCAGCGTGTTTTCCATATTGCAACTACCGTTCTGTTGTTGTTGTTGTTGTAGAGTTTGATTGACACTGTTCGTTTCTGGGAAAAAATTGAAGGGGACCAATATTTATATAAAGTTCTCGCGATACAAGAAGAAGTGAAAAAATATATGGACCAATCTAGAGAGCGAAATATTGCAATTGACTGTATCCTGTAAAGTCTTATGCGTTTATATAACTTTAATTTAGATTTTATTGCGTTTAAAGTAATCAAGCGAACGGGAAGCAACCTAATAGCGTCTCACCCATATCAACGTCCTCTCCGTTCTGACACTTGTATCCATTTGTGTTCAGATCACCGTTCTGGTAACCATTCTCATTATTACTCTTCACTCCGTTCATAACATTCTCCTCCATATCTACATCGTTCTCAATTTGTCCGTTAACGAGCTGCTGTTCAGTGGAGCCGTTCATGGTGTTGTTCATGTTCATCTCCTCCACATTACCGTTCGCTGACGACTTGGTGTAAGCCTTCGTAGACTGTATAACGCTAGTTTGATTGACGTTGGAGTTTTGAGTGATTTCGGAGTCGCTGCCGTTCACCATCTCGACGAACTGCCGACACTTGAGCGCGAAAAGAAGATTCGGGTCTCGTTCTAAGAGACCAGGGTATAATCGACTGGTTAACTCTATTGCTTCGCCCATTCTGCCCGCCAATACCAACTTTAGAATTTCTAAAAGAACGTGAACGGCATGTTTTTCCTTATACAAATATTATCTTCTACGTGGAAGACTTAGCGTATTGATTATATGAAAAAATTAGTGAAAAAGATTATTAATCGCTTTGCTTACTTTGTCTATTTTTAATGGAGTTAAGATCTTCCTCGAATCCTTGACCAGTACTATTGGCAAACGCTTCGGCAGTGGCACAATAACCGTGATGAACCAGATACGTTGACACCATTCTAAAAAAAAAACATAAATAAGAACTTTTAGTATGTGGTATGTAAGAAATAATATAACAACTACGAAAATTCAACTTACTTGTGAAGGACTGCTTGCCACTGACCCTGCCCGTGATCTGGTGTGGGATAGTTTATAATTTGCAATCTTGTTTTAACGCGAAGTTCGTTAAGCATGTCGTCGATATCGAAAACAAACGGTTCTTGACCGAAGTTCGCATCGACCACCTCCCCGGGTGTTTGAAGACCCACCGTTGGATATAAATTTGGCTGTAAAATGAACAATTACTGTACATTTCAAACCGTTTTACACGTTTGAGTTCCTCGTAAATAAACATTTACATACATATAATCTAAACTGTTTTAAAAAACGTTCGAGGAGGGTACTACAGTTTAGACAATTAGGAACAGTGGAAAGGGCTGTAGATTAGTTAATTTTCGACGAATTTCCTTAAAATCTTAACGCTTTACGACGACCCGTAGACCTGGTATCCTACAAAAAAACTCTGACCTTCATCCTGTGATTCAAGCAAAACCCTAAATAGCCAACAATCCATCAGCTGTGTCAAAGGTCTATGGGTCCAAATCTACGAGTTCTCTTCTACGACGTAACCGAACAGTTTTTTAAATATCCGATGTTTCAGAGAATGTTGCAACCAACCGGAAGATCGGTGAAGGCGATACCAAGATGGTGTCCGTTCTTCGTGTAGAAGGCAGTGTTGTCGACAAGATTCACACCACAGCCGATCACGTCCCCGGTGGTGAACGTGGGCCCATATGGTTGGCCAGTCCCGGATGAACAGAAACTGTGCCCATCGTCCCCGTGGTAGCCGTACGAGTGCTTGTCCCAACCTGGCAGCCTGTTCACGCTCACGCCATGAGCAGACAGGCCAATTCCCATGTAACCATCTCTCCCTTTACTGACGATCTTCACCTCGAAATAGTAGAGACCGCAGGCTGCCGGTATGCAGTGCGTTGTACGTACACTCGCGGCGTCTTTGTGAGTTTTTCCATAACCTGAAACATTCCCATTACCTATATTGTTTGCCAACTATGCGTTCGGATAGGTCAAATATAGAGGACCGCCTCGTTGAGCTAAGATATTCTAACCACTAATTCTATTTCTTCCAGGGTGTCGTGAAATGTTTGAAACTCTACGTACAATCGAAGAGGCATTCCACGGTAGTAAAGATAAACTCTCAGCAGAATTTTAATTAATTAGACATTGAATAAGCTTTCATTTCAATAAATAGACTTCTAATGGAATAGAAATTCCAGGCGGTTTCTCCTGGATTTTTTTTAGCTCCCCTTCGATATCGCCTCAAAAAAGAAAAAAATCGTTCCCTGGTTTTTTCTAAAAAATACAAAAAAGCCTTTTTAATTATTCAGATTGAACGTACGATTTAAAAAAAGAAGGAAAGAAAATAAGAAGGTCTCGAACCAATTTAGAAACAATTCTGAAATTGTTTGTTCAGAGATAAAACGTGGGAAAGGTGTCACTTTCGTTTTAATACAAGTCCGAAGAAAGTGATTCACGGTGAAAAACTCGGAGAGGGGGGTTAAGAAATTTGCGAACAGAAGCGACCGTTCGTCGCAATCTAATCGCTAATCTTGGATGCACTTGCAGTGCAACGGTGCAGTTTGTCGACCCAATAACCTACAGTTAGCCACATTTCACATTTAATTAAGTATAAAAGAATTATTAACGCGCCTTACGAAAGCGATAGCGATACCTGCCTGTGCCATGTGTCGTTTCGCATCGAAACAATCGGGCGTAAATTATGCCCAAATACTGATGTAACAAATTAATTTACGAAACACGCCGTCTGTCGTGATTAATAAATAAAGCTGCACTGATTTGTTTGACATACTACGCAGATGTTAGAATAAACTGCTGGGGCCCACTGAATATCTTCGATGAAATTATTTAGCATCAGTAATTCGCGGAAATATTTCATTCCGTTATCTGAAAATTAAAATTAAAAAGTGCCTTGCAGTTTCACACGATGTAAGCAGGAAAATTATTAACTAGAATGTTGGAAAAGCAAATAAAATAAATAAAATTATTTTTTTTCTGTCACTATGTTCATTAATAAAATATTAAAACTTTGAAATGAACGAGCTAGAATCAGCGCGCGTGAAAATACGATCAAGAACATTGCTAATAGTATAGAACTGATTTGATGCCCATTACATTAAGTTCGACTTCCTTCTATTCGAACAACTTATGATAATTCCGTTCTTTCAATTCTGCCATTTTGTTCAATTCTGTATAGAGTTATTTGCAATCTAATTCGTTCCTCTCTGAGAAATGCTGATTGATTTAGCAGAAAAACTAATTAGTTTAATTGAATAATACAAATTTTAGTAAACAGCCATTTAATTACTTACAATTAAAGCTGGAAATTATTCAATCTCTTAAATATACAAATATTGGTGTAATTACCAAAATTATCTAAAAAAGATATCTCAAAATATTAATAGTATAATAAAATTTAAATAATTATAATGAATAAATTATATAAAAGATTTAAAATATACAAAAATATTAAGGAAGAATGAAGTAACAACAAAAATCATTCAACTACAAGTTATGGAAGAAATACTATGGCCAATAATTAATCAAATAAGATACGCTGTTTAACTTTTACCATATCTTTTTAAATTTTACTTCAGAAATGGAATTACCACACGTTACAATGTTATTTACTCGTAAATGTAAAGACTGAAAAGGCAGTATTCTTATAAGTTTCAATTGAGGTAATAGCATTAGCCGTTCTCAATTAAATTATAATAAGGCACATTACCATTTTAATAATCTTAACATAAAGGCTTTATGATAGATAAGAATAAAGAAGAAACCAGATTATTACTCTCCGCAAATGTTCTTTTATAATCTACCTATATATTTTGAAAACGAGTATGAAATTGTGAAATAAACACTTTTGATGTATATGTACAACTGAGAAAAGTCAGTACCGAATAACGATTAAAGAAATTATATACAAAACAATGAAATAATGCATCGTGTTACATCTGACGCAGAAAATGTATAATCTACTCCGGTCCGATTAGAAATGGAAAAATATTTTACACTTCCATTTCTTCTACGATGCACTTCACAGAGATTACTATCTTATCCCTGTAACGATCTATGTATACAATGAAATTACTAATTCCATTGCTTCGAAGCTTACTACCATCAATTATTTAACGATACAAGCAATCGCAGATGAAAAAAGAATATTAATAAAATGGGATAAACAAGATATCTAACTGCCTTTTGTATATTTACTTAAAAAGAGAAGTGTCCTTGAGCGTATGTTAACATGATAAACATCGTTTTCAAACTAGAAAATACCACATTCTCGGTATATGAACCAGCCACGCGCGATAATAATTTGGAAACGAGGATATAACAACAATAACACGGTCCTTATCGGCATCGTGGTTCACGTCGACCTATTCAGTAACGCGTAGAAACGCGTGATTCGAACAATTTCAATGGTAAAATTTGTCCACTTCGAAACTGATCGACGACGAAAACGTTGAGGAGAAGAAGGAGGGAGGGGGAGTTAGGAGCTATAGGTGGAGGAGGATTGAGAGATTGAGAGAGAGAGAGAGGGAGAAAGGGAAAGAAGGTATGGGATAGAAAGAGAGAGGAAAGTAACTGTTCAAACATCGCAGCTGTCATTGCCATTGCGCCTTCCCTACGCAGATTCATTTTTTCCACGAATGTGGGAAAAATATCGGCCGTGAAACGGCAGGGGTCGACGGGGGGGCCTCGATCGTCGGGGCGGATATTCCAGGGATACGTTTGGGCATGATAAAGGATAGGAGCGATCGAGGGAAAGTCGAATAGAGACCATGACCGATCAGCTGATTCCTTTGTTTAGGTCGCTGACACACGCGAAACGGAGACCCTGCCATTTTCAATCGATATTACAGCTCCGTCAACGATTCGTCCGTATCAGGCTAGAATCGAATCCGATTGGCCGGGATCGTTCCTCGATCCCTCGTTTCTGTAGACGTTAAAAATCGTCCGCGAGGACGGTACCAGCGGCGGAGTAAAACGTTGAGAAAGATCGAGACTGGTCGGACGTACCTTTGTAGTGAACACGAAGGTTGTTTTGGGAGAGGCCGATGTAATTGAACTTGTCCTTGGGGTTCCACGAGCGTGGCAACGGCGTTTCCTCTTCGTTTACCATCGGATAGAGCACCTTTAAAGGATCGACGGGCTGGCTTTGCCTGGAATTCGTCTGAGAAGGCTCCATAACACTCGGTTCCTCGCTGGTGGCGGCCATCTTTCTCCTGGGCAGCCCCACTACTTTCGCCAGTGGACTCTGCTTAACTGACTGCGCAACGCTCCTGCGCAACTCAACTTTACCTTCTGTTCATAGATTACGCGATACATAGTTGATAGCACTCCGTGAGAATCGCGCGTTTCTGGGGTCCTTGATAAAAAATTTTCTTCTTAACGAATACTATCACGTTGCTCGAGTTTGTATAACAATTTCTATTAACAAATAATTACGCTTAATAATAACACTTTAATGACGAACGTCTCTATTTTCTGTTAAAATCCTTTTGTAAATTAAATTCAACTGTTTTTGGGACCATTTCCTAACGAAATGTACCTTCCAAGGAGTGGAAGTAGATGGCAGTGAACGAGCTTTCTAAGAAGAGTTTCAGAGCTTTGCGAATAGATAGCGCAGCCTCTATTGGCAAAGGAAACTATTAACCGATTAGTGGCGCCATCTCTGTGAAGAGTCCTCAAACTATTCGCCGTAAAGTTTCAACACTTTTCGAATAGATGGCGCCACAAGCTTTTTTAATTTACTTAAATGCTCGCAACGATTTGTCTTTGTTTTGAATATTATTCGATATGTTTAAATACCACATAATTTCATTGTTTAAATAATGGCCTGTTGTCAGAGCTATGCGCCAGATTATTTCGCAATAAATGATATTCTATCCTCTGAGGAAAGAATATTATGTAAAATTGAGGTAGAATTACCTGGACTAGGTAATCTTTAATTAATTAGAGTTTGTTGAAAGTACTTTTCTGTACTTTCAGTTTTAAACTTTTCATTTATCCTGTAACACACACAACATCCATAACAATTTGTTTATTACATTATTTTAATTTATTAATGTTACATTTGAAGGTTTCCTCGATTCTTCATCTAGAACGGATGACTTAAAAGTAGGATCAAAAATTGAATTTCCATTGTGGTTGGCAGAGCCATTGAAAAGTTTGCAAAACTCGGTAGTTAGCATCGATATACCAAAAATATACAAGGAAGGATACAGGTTCTAATTTTATTGTTTACTTAATTGTTTTGTTTTTAATTCATACTCTCTCATTATTTTCCTACTTATATTTGTTTCTATCTGTACATTAACAGAGAAATTTTGGATGCGGATGCTGATGCTATCGTCTTAAGTAACTGGAGTCCATTCTATTACGAGTTAGGAATACACGTAAGAAAGTTGAATGATAGAGATTCTGAACAAATCACAGAAAGTTTGTTACAAGTGAGTCGTAGTGGAATCAAGTATTAGATTTTACAATTTTAGTAGTTTTTAAGTATGTTTCTGTGTACGTGAGAGTACTTTATTTTTTCATTTGTAGACATTTAAGTCTCGTTTCCGGGTAGTCATGGATTGGGCTCAGAATCCTATATCCGATCCCATGCTGATCAGTCAACTTCCTCGACTCGAAAGAGATCTATTTCTTAGTGGTCGTAAAGCGAAGCTCAAGCTTTTAGAGTGGCTCAAAGCGGGCACTAATAGCATTCTGCCATCCGAGATCTCAACTAACTTGAAAAAACGAAAACGTATACACTGCGAGCTCGATTAATATTATTTTTACAAAATAAGCTAGATGCAAGTGCATGAATATTCAGTTTTTTTATTTTATCATAACGTAACGTAAATTACGTAAAATAATTGAAAAAGAATGTGATATTTTCTAATGTAATCCTGCTCATTCTAAAGCAATTTTTTTATTGTACTTAGGAATCATATTATTTTATTATAAAAGACAACTGTGTGTAGTTACTTGATATTGTAACGAGTATTTTACGTAATATGTACCAAGAAACATTCTTTTTTTATATGATATTGAAAGAAAATACAAATATATGTAATATTTTGTTAAAAAATTCGTTTTTTCATTTATAAAGTAGCCCATCTTAAAGAAAAATGATGTTAAATGAGGAAGAATTTAAATGTTTCGGAATTATCAGTACAAAAATAGTCTTCGTTTTATTCACAGATATAGCTAATATAACATCATTTTGTAGATCTAGCATTAGTATAAAAATAAAAGTTATAAACAAAGTAAAGTTCCTTCTTTTATGTCAAACATCTTAAACGATTAATGATATCCACGTCCCCTTCCTAGAGGAAACTTAATCTCTGTGGTCTGTTTCTTAGACATAATACCTCTTCCTCCAATTACAGGGAAATCTTCTTGCTTAAATAGATTGGAAGTATCCTCTATTCCGTTAAGCGCTTGGGCCATTGTTTTGGGTAAACGTAATGGCCGTGACGGCATATCTACGACTGTTGAGCTTGAAGCGCTCGCGTCAATTTTACTATGGTCAATTATTTCCAATGGTTTACACAGGTTACGTCTATGTTGCTCATCGTTATAATTGCGTTCAGATACTTTCCTTCTATGATCTTGAGATACTCCATTCATTTCAATAAATTTTCGCTTGTCCGCTATATTTAAATTTTTAAGATAGAAATCAATGCTACTAGCATCTTGTTTTTCATTGTTTTGATCATCTTGATGAACGTACGATTGAGGAATAGGACAATGTATATCATTGATAGGTGTTATACCGACATATTCACAGCAGTAGTCGCATATCGTGAAACCCCATCGTCTTACTACAGCCTTGCTACAATACAGTGATGTACCGTCTATATTCTTATGAAAGTCACATTCGAGATCTCGTACAGAGGAAAATTTATCCTTTTTAAATTCATTCTCAGCGATTACTAGCGGTATGCTCTGATCGTCCACATCTTGCACAGCAGCGTTTCGTAATTCTCCAAAAAGTGCTTCTATGGAATAGACTACAAAATCTTCGATCGATCCATTGCCAGCCTTAGTCATTTTAATTAGCAACGATTCTACTGCAGGAGTCATTTCTTTTATGGTAAACAATGGAGGAAACTTGTTGCCAGTTTTATTCGTTTCTAAAATGTTGATGAACTTGCTGTACATAAGCTGAAAGTCACTTTGACCTTCGGCTAGTTCTATAGGTATTTGGTGCGTTTGCTGGCTAAACTCAATTGCATCTGCCCTCCAACCTAATGGTATAGTTACCTTTAATATTTCATGATATACATTAACGATACCATCTTTTAGACTAAACTCTGCCAGCGCAAACTCGGCCGGGCAGAATTCGTACGTGTTAATACCCACGTCCCTTCCGAAATACCAGTTCACGTGTATAAACATGAATTTCAACTTTTCTAAACTATTATGTCTTTTACCCATCAACACGACCGATTCTATGTATTGGTGCATAAGCTCCTCAAATTCTTTCTCCTCTCTCTCGCGCGCCTCGACATCTTTCATGCTTTCCCCGATCGCTGTTTTCAGTCCCGCGGTTTTTTGGCTTTTAACCTTACTATCTTTCGCCCTGGCCTCATAAATCCCCTTTTGTTGGGGCGTCATGTTCCTCCACTCCTCGTTACATTTTGGATCCACTGCAGCCTCCTTCAAACTCTTCTTACCGTTTTTTTGTTTCTGACACCAGTCAACCATAAAGAAATAAAACGCATTTCGTCCTTTTACTTTCTTCGACATACCTGGAGAAGAGTTTTTCTTCGAAATACCAAATTAAACAAACGAAATTACCCTGAAACGTGTGTAAAATTAATTGAGTCGCTGCTAATATCCTTATGAAAATACAGTCATTAATACGCAGGTGGCAGGGACAAAGCTGAAACAGTATCCTCTATTATTATCCTCACACCACCTACAGCGTCCTTCAATTGTTCCTCTAATTGACTTATACGCGCGAAAATCATCTATTACAATCTCCTAAATCTTTTACATCTTGTACAACTATGAATTACTTAAGTAATTACTTAAGTAATCTAATTCAAAGAGCTACCCTCTCTTTCTAACAAGTGTACAGATAGATTTCATACTTGAACAAATCCCATATACAAGGCTGATTCACTACTACTCGTGCGAAAGATTTTTACAGTTAATACTACACCTAAAAAGCAATAAAAAAGTTCATATAAATCTAAATCCGATTTGCAAAAATGGCAGACAAAATTGGGATTTTTGTTCTTTTCAGAGAAACAGCAGTTTCATTCATATTTTTGATTGTATTTTCCAAACCGTAAGCCCTCCAAGAAAATGACAAACAATACCTCCCATTTTAATTACAGAATTTTAGAGTACTGCTGATTAAATAAATTCCCTAATTTTCGTTGAACACAAAGAGTAAAAGTAATAATTATATCTCCCACCTTGGAGGTAAGAGAGAGAAAGATATATAAGAAAGCTATAAGTGAAAAGTGCTCAAACTGGTCGCACATAATTATCGACAGTGAAGTGAACTACTGAAGCACTAGCGCCATCTCTGGGAGGAGCGCTGAAACTGGTCAAGCATTAGTTTCAATATTTTCCGCAGAGATGGCGCTAGTAGTTCTTGAGTAGTTCACTTCGCTGTCGATAATTATGTGCGACCAGTTTGAGCACTTTTCACAGAGATGGCGCCAGAGGATCCAAAGTAGAGGGAGCAGCATCTGTCTCACTCTGTCTTATAGCTTTCTTATATATCATTCTCTCTTTTACCTTTAAAGCGGGAGATACAATTTATTTGACTCTTTCTATTAAATGAAAATTAAGGAATTTTTTTATTTTATATTGTAGTATTCTACTAAAGGTATATTAATATTCCATAATTCGAAAATTGTATGTAATTAATAAATAAAGGGTCTCCTTTTATATTGAATTTATTTTTTAAGTTAGTATTCTTATAAACCTTGAGAAACGCGGAAAATAGTATAAAATTATGTCTCAATTACAAATTAAGCGGATAAATTTGTCGTAAATTTTATTTTTATTCAACTAATTTCCTTGTTGATTAACGATAATATATATATATATATATTATCACTTTCAGTAATTTACAATTCGTGTATACGTCTAAACTCATGTTACATAAAAAAAAAAGAAAAACTGTAAATTTTATTTATATGATATTTTGTATTATTAGAGAGAAAATTTCATCTCTAGCATTATGTGCTAATCGTAATTCTATACCTTAAAATAGATCTACATTTATTTAATTACATTATTGCTTCTTAGCCGGCCATAAATACGAAACCTAACAGAAGTCGCGATGCACATTTGGAATTAACAATTTGTTTACTTAAAATTATACACTTTTTGTACAGTAATGATTTCAGTTCGTTTAAATATCAATTACTATGTACTCTGAATTTTTATTAATAAAGTGTAAGATTAATTTTGTTACAAATTGCATGGTATTCCTTCACTTTTCTAGATCAAGAGTATTTATGTCCCACACATTTTATATGTATACATAACATAATGTTTAATGACATTTTCAATTGAATTTGAAATTTCCTAAATACATTGAACAGTGGTAGAAATTTCTCGTGGAATAAAACTAGAAACCAAAGTGCATTCCAAATGTACAGGACATTAACAAAAGCACGCGTACTCCTTCCCTAAAAAAAAATTGCATTGCAATGGCGTATGCTCCTGTCCTCATTGAGAGAGGTGCTAACTACTCGCTAATTATTTTTTATTTCTTCTATGGAATGTGAATTTAAAATCGTCCGGAACCTAAGAATATACAATATATATCATAGGATTTATAAAAATTTTTAATCATAAACATTTCTACTAACTATAGTAGTTTCTTCATATCATTGAACATTAGAAAAATGTTTCAAATTTTTTTCTATTTTTTCTCGTCAAAAATTTTCAAAATGCACGATGCTTTAGGTGAATGGAGCCCAGAGTGATAGTTTCAACATTTCTCTTCGTTATAATAAATATTTTTACTAGAGCGAAACGATCCTAATACGTATACTTCCTAATTATTTAAATAAGTTTGCATAAAATTTCATACGCAAACGTTTGATAAATAGAAAATCTTTTAAACGGACAAAGATAGAAATGTTGCCGTCATTTTGTCATTAATATCTGTAGAAAATAGAATTTATATCCTATCGCTTGCACGGTACATGAAGATGATCTGATTGTAAATATATCAGTGTCTGTTCGACGTATAACTTATATTCTTACAAATGTTATGTACAATAATTATTTATAACTCTTGTTTTGTTCTCTTAAATGTATACATATCTCTGTTGAAGTGAAGTAAAAAAGAAACTATGAGATGTATTGCGCGTTCGTCTGGTATCGTTCGAAAAAGACAGACTATTCATATAAAAATGTTTCGTTACTTTTAAAATCGCTAATCGTACGTATAATACAATGCATATTCTTTATAACAGGGATAACAATATATTTATTGCGTTAATAAAAATATGTCTCTGTAGGAATATATTATAAATAATATAATTAATAAACCCTTTGTATAAATAACAATACGCTTACTTCCTACGAATATAACAGTTAAAATTAATCATTATTGTTGCATTCAGAGGTCGGTCGTTTGCATTCCATCTTGTAATTATATAAAACAAGATCAAATTAAAAAAATATATCATTTCTTCGACGAAATTGGATATTAAAATAGAAAAAGTTTTCCGTTTCGTTAAATACGTCCCTACGATATATAAAATATGGTAGTTCCTATTATAATAATAAATTCGAATAAACGCAGTGTCGTTCTTTTTTTTTTTTTTTTTTTTTGTTAGTTTTCTTTTAAGTCAAAAAACCGTTTCTTTTTTTTTATTTCGATAATAATTGAAAAATCGAGGAGGGAGACGATGAGGATCTACAATCTGTAGTTTTCTACAAAATGGAAAACGATGGTTTGCGCGTTTTCTTACTTTTTTATTATAGCTTTCAGTTCAAGTTCATTCTTTTGGACCCTCGTCGTGTTTAGTTTTACTGCTTCCCTCGATCTTTCACTTGTCAAATATGATTATTAAATATTATGCAAAAAAAAAATGAACGATTGTGTCATCGCGTGATTTAAGTTAAGTTTATAGTGACAAAAGAATCTTCTCCTTAAATCGACCGATTTTGATTAAACCTTATGATTAAGGTAATTAATGATTAATTGAGCAATCGATTGAGCGTGACTTTTACTCTGTATTCGGGAATATGGTAACATTTCTGACGATTACACTCTATTTCTGGCAAACTGAGTTACTAGTCTACGAAAAAAAAACTACTGAACTGTACTTTCAAATAAAAGGCTATCTCCTGTTGCTCTATTTGCTTCTTTTGCTTAAACCGCAATTACATTTACAAACGTGTAAAATTTGAATATAAAAAATGTGTTCACTTGTATTTTTAATAGGGATTTGTCACTAGCATTTAAAAATTGTTCAAAAAGATCACTAGAGATCGTCAAAAGTCTGAATGTCAGTTTTGTCGGTAGAATGAAGACGATTTAAAAAATTTATTTTTAATTTCCGATCTCATTAGATCTTCGACACGTTTCTCGAAATCTTATCGTGTCTCTTGAGATCTTTAAAAATGTCCGAAGATAATCCTTCATGTTGTTTACCATCTTTAGATATCTTCAACAAACTCTCTCAATTCGTTTAGATCACAAATATTTAAAGAAACACTTCCACTTCAAAAAGTTCTTTGTGAAATTATCCAGCGAACGATTATTCATAGCCGAATAATTTCATTTTCAAGAAAAATATCTGAGGCAGTTCACAAGTCACGTAGGATTTGTTAAACCGTTCGATATTTGCAAAATGAATGTCTACGTGATTTCTAATTATGCACCATATTTAAACTGTGCAAAACTTTCCCATCCAGATAATAAAAATGCGAACTTAATGCACCTTATTTGACCTCCTAATTTTTTCCACCATTCTTGGTAACTTTAAAGTCTTTCCACTGAAACTTCTAAAAGACGTTCCAACATATTTCCATTTGCCTTTTCTTTGAACATTAGAAAATCAGCCATCCTACGCACACCATAGCAGTATAGTCACCAGCTGACATACCAGAAAGTACACCAACTTCAAACTCTGCCAACATCCTTTCCTCATCTGTTTGTCCTGTATCCTCCAAACTTTTTCTTTCCACGTTTAATATCTTTCAATATTCTTAAAGTTAAGCTATATTAAACAAATTCTTCAGTATCTTCCAGTATTTTCAAAAGATGTCGTTCTTAATGCATTTATGTCCTTAGACATAATTTAAAAGGTGGACTCGCTCTCAAGACTAGGTTCCTGTTTGAACATTCTGAACCCAGTCACGCTCGTCACGTCTTCTTGACTTTGAATGGGCGTAAGATCCCTCAAGATCATGACAGGACTTCCACTAGTCAAAAGATGATCTTGAGGACTCAATGGAGGAGCATTGGCTGGAGTTAGAGGGCTGCTGGGACTCTCGTTACTGCTCACATAACTCCCAGGAGCATTCGAAGTTGCGATTGGTGTAGTAGCACCGTTTAGCTCTGCTGTTGCTCCACCTAAGAGCATTTCCTGCAGCAAGTTGTCAATGTGCGCGACACCAAACAATCGAACAAATTGTATCTGTTCTATCATCTGCCAGGATATGGACTGTAAAGCTGGTAAAGTTAGGAGGATCTCGCCAAATCGACCACGACTGTCGTATTGTCTGTCACTTATGTAGTCCTCCAAGTTGATCTGTATCTGATAACGCAGCTGCTTGATTCGCTGTGGTTCGCTTAATCCTTTTGCATCTGTTAATAAAAATGATTAAAAAAAAGTTGTAAAATGTATATAGGTTCGCCCAGGTCAGTTTCTTACAAGATTAACAGCATATTATATAGTCAATGATTTCTATGAGTAATATAATTATAAAAGATAGATTTCAAACGCCTATAGATCAACAACTCGTCATACATCATTTAAGGGAAGTTCCGCTAAAACTTCTTACGAAAATGGGCGGTGTAAGGTGAGTTGCTCGATGACAGGCGTATAAAAATTTAATTCTATCAAGTTCCTTAACACAGAAATGAAATACTTCTTTTCATTTCTCCGGTCTTACAACTTTAACAATTTTTTCGATTGAAATGTGATCTACCAGCTAAAATAAGTAGCAGGACGTACATGGAACTACCGTAATCAATTCAGCGTTTCTGATCAAACAATGATATCGAAAATACCGTAAACAGAGGGGCTGAAAGAATTGAATAAATTAGAGGATCCAGTCGTAGGTAATATGAAAAAGCAGAGCAAGCTTGCGATCGTTTGCAATTCGTTTTGGTATGGCGGCGGTGACCGCGCCGATCGTCAATTAAATCTCATTGAGACAATCGTTCTCGCGTGCCGGCAAATCTTCGTCGAATGACACGCAAAATTCTACGCAGTCTTCTACTTGTCACAACTAAACTGGATATTATCGATAACTATGGTCATAGGATAGGAGAATGTACATACTATGTTGCTATACCAGTTTATATATTCCAAACTTATTAAATCGACGGATTCAATCAAATGGACCTCTGACCTAGCAGATGTAGTTAGCACGTCCAGAAAAATATCTCCGCACTGGAAAGATACTTACTGGGATCGAAAAAAACGATTGCCTTCAAGCAAGCGAACTCAGTATCGTCGATCTGCACCTCGTTCAAGGGTTTCACCAGCTCATCCATCACCCTGATCCCCACCTTACTGATATCCAGGTCCTGATTACGGCCCTCTGAGGACAAAGATATGACTGATAACCACGGTTAGGCCGTTCCTATCGGCACCTATTAACACTCGACTGAGCCCGGATTGTAGTTGGTGAGGTATTAAGAAAAGCTGGAAAACCCATCAACCGAACGAATCTCGAACTTAGCCCACGTCTGCACTCATGCTTGTGCGACTATTTAGCAACGTGAAGGCCGGGCTCAGTCTACTAGCTACTACCCCAAGTACCATTCGTGCAATTTATTCGTAAAGACGAGACTATCTATTCGTTAAAGCTTGATAATTAGCAAATTACTTTAACGAATGAAACTTGAAATATATTATTTCATCGTCGCCTCTTTATTTCACTATTTTTTAGCGCAAGAAGCTTCTTCTCCTTTCTTTACATTATTATATTATATAGAAAATTTCTTTATAAAATTACAGAATTAAAACTATCCATTGACTGTCTCGTACAACATTTATCTCAAACAATTTTATATCCTCTCGATGTAAATTGATCATCGTACACTGTTATTTATCCACAAAAATTCAACGAAACCTAGATAGTAACGAATAAAATGATTGAATCGATTTACTTTTAATGATAGATACTTTAGAAATGATTCTGAAGTATGGAACTGCCGAACCTTTGTGGATCTTCTAAAGATAACTGTTAGTCAACATTGTTTTAATTAGTATACACTGCTCACATGCATGCTGTTATTCACTCACCGATATTTTCCTAAATAGAAATATGCCAGACCTGTTTTTGTACAAATTTATAATAAAAAAAAAAAATATAGAACATAAACGATACTGGGTTTATTCCTGAAAGAATGAATTGTAAGAATTGCAAATCCACGTTGATACTCTAAAATCAACCGCATAAACAGAGATAGTCGTTGGGAAATTTTGTTAAAACCAACATAACTGGTACTCATCTCTTGCAAAATTGATAATCTATTAAAATCTTATCTGTCGATGACATCGTCAGATGAAATAATACGATAAAATTTTTATCAAGCTAGGATAACAATACATTCAGCTGTTTCATCTTATAAAACTTGCTATCAGGCAACTACGGAAAAAAATATTTTGACGTGATAATCGATAGCTGATCGAAAGCTGATCAAAAGAACTCAAGAAATTTGTCAAAAATAAAATATAAAATAAAATTTTGTTTATTATAAGTATTATACTAGCATCAGATTAACCTTAATATTTAATTTCTCTCATTTGGGATTTTTATATAGATTGGAGGAAATTCTAAAATTCCCTTTATTGTACGCATTAAATATTATCAGTGTGTGTGTGTGTGTGTGTCTGCATGATTTGCAAAAATATTACTCAAGATTGCATAAACATTCAATTAACAAGTACTGATCCAAATCGGAGATTCAAATTGTTTGTATGAACAACAGGGTGTGACCGAACATGATTGGGAATAACTATTTCGATAATCGGTAATAAATGATAAAATTCTTGAGGCTACGAATCATCTATTGATTCCTTGATATGAATATTAATTCTTATAGTATTAATTGCAAATAATCACGCAAACTAGACAGATTTGTCGTAAATTAATGTCACTGTTAAATAAAAAACTAAAAATAAACTCAGAGTTTCTAATCATGGATATGCATTAACGCATAACGAATGACTATTCTAGAAAATCTACTTTTAATATTAATTAATATACAAACAATTTTTTATTTCGTATATGTATATAAAAACGAACAAAATAAAACGTTGACATAAGAAATGAACTGATTGCATTTTAATCGTTTTTTTTTTAAGGAGATTGCGTACAATTTTCATTTTTCGAAATTGCTAATCAAGATAATAACACAGAGCAACTTCGAGGTAATCATATTCCTATGAATCAGTATCGTAAAGGCTATAATGACGTCTGCAATGATTAGTGCTTGAATGACACGCTGTTCAAATGACGTAGAGCACAAATTAAATATAAATAGGAGTATTCGTTTCATCGATTGTAAATCTCGGTACTAGAGTTTCTCTTGTTATGTCGGTATTAGTGATCTATTTTGGAAAATAACATTATATAGTATCTTCTGAAAATTTCTCTTATTTTTTTAGAATTACTTTAATTTTTCATCCAGAAAAGTTTGATCATTATATAAATATTGGATCACTCTCCAAATATCCCTTATTAAAGTTATGTGATTATTAAAGCAGTTAATAAATGAATGTTTTTAAACAATTATTTAATTAGTAAGCGAACAACGCTGGGTTAGTTTACAAAATATGATCACAAAGAAAATTATTTTTATAATCCCTCGATAATGAGTTCACAAATTCTATATTGAAGAATTCTGGGTTCTAGATTCAATTAAATCGTTCATCTAAAATGTAAGGGTATTTCAATCTTGCTAGTAAATGATTTGAAGAGGAGCGAAACGCAGTGCAAACATGATGTTATATGATTTTCACTTAACGTCATAAGGTAAATAGTTTTAACTCTTTTTTATCTTATATGTAAAAATAACGTTGCATTTAGCGTCACGAATAGTTTAACAACAAATGTACATAGTTTTGAATATATTTTAAATTAATATCCGTAGTACGTCTTATATAAGCACAAATAATAATTAATTTATAGCTCTAAGGATATATTAATAAGTTGTTAGCCTATAATGCCATTGAGTTTTCATTCTGAATTAATATTACGGGTATATTTTAACTCTTATCAAGGGATTACCACAAAAAGACATTCAACCAGCACCCAAGAATGGAGCATAGAGAAAGATATGTACCAGGACAATTTTTGGTGATGATACAGTTGTTCCCAAGGAGAAGAACATCCTTCAGTTGCATGCTACGCCTGGCAACACCAAGAAGAAGATGTTCACCCGCGTGTGCCCTAAGAAGGGCCACTTGGTCGTCGAGGGTTAACTCACTGAAAGCTGGTATGTACTTGGCCCATTCGACCAGGATAAGAAGCTGTTGTTTCATACTGTCGCAAACGTCGTTTATGTTAGCGATCTGTTTCGTGCTGAGGTCGATGTCGCCGCCCGGGCTGCCTAGCTGTTTAACATAACTTTGAATTATCCTTTACGCGGTTATTCAGTCGTGTACTAAAGTTGAAATCAGAAATGCATTGGCCCAAACTAAAGTGAACCACAACAATGGTTCAACTGTATTCAAAACGACGAAGAATTTAAATAATTTCGGCATTATTCAAGGATGTGGAAATAACGATCCGCCGTTGAGAAAGAAAAACGGCCGGATGTCTGACGGTCTTGTCATTTACATTAAGGAAACATGTATTATTCTCCAAGACCTTATTAATTCTCCTTCTCCCTATACTCATTAATGCTGTGACATTAAATTCCTTCTATTAATACCGAGAAAGCAAGAAGAGGATAAACCTTGAATTTAGCGCGTTCACGTCTGTATAAACGGAGCATAGATTTTATTTACCACGTTTGATACGAAGTCTCTCATCACTTTTTAAGAAATTTGACAAATTCTTCGTCTTACGATTGTTTCATTCTTGTACTACTGTCTCTTGTTATTTTTAATTTTCCAAGAGTGAATGTATTTGAAGCTTCTTCCCTCTCACAGCAGTGTTTTCATTTACATGTAATTAATATTAAAATAATTCATACAAACTGACCTCGAGGGCCGCACCAACTTGTCTGCTGAGCATTTCCGCTTGAAGGAGGGATACAACAGAAAGTCCACTTCCGTTACTGCTCTGCTCCTCGTAGCTTGGCCTCCTACAGCTTATTCGATCCCTTTCATTTTGTACGGCTGCGTAGAAACAAAATCGGGAAAAAAGAAACCTCGTTATTTCTTTGCAAATGTATTTTCATTTTGCATGATAACGATTTATACGTAGTTGATTCATTCGCATAAGTTCCTTTGTACGTTGCTGGTGTGTTTATTTTGAATCAGTCACTGATTGATGGCTTAACGAGCTCGTGTTGTTTCTCACCATTCTTTCGCTTCGTTTCCTATCCATCTTGTCTCACAAGTGTTTCAATTGCAATAAACGTTTCTTTTGTCTTATATTTATAGGAACAAATTTACATTTCGAACATATCTTGTGAGACGTTCGGCAATGAAATGCATAAGATGGTGAAATTTTACACATACGTAGATTTGATCGCATAATTAGTACAAAAAAATGTTACGATTGGGTAACAAGTAACGGTACTAAATATTAGTATTTATCTTTAATCTAAGTAAACACGTATAATAAACATGTAAGTTACTTTTTCAATGCTAATTTATTATTCACATCAATTTTTATGTCAAATGTAAACACCTCAGATATTTCCGCTCCGCATAATCTGATCTGGTTTAGCAATAAAAAAAAACTGCTACATAAACAAAGAATTTAGTTTCTTTACGGCAACACTCGACTCCCTCTACGGAAGCTTATTATTCCACAGAAGTGGAAACTATGAAGCGTCAATTAATAGCTGAAGGTGAACCTCCGAGTTTGCTAAAAAGACCCTTAAGCATCAGACTATGCTTATGATACTTTAGAAACGACATCAGATACATGCTAGATGTTCTATTCGCTCAAATAAAATTCCCTTTGTCGACGAAGTAGAGCAATATTACAAACTGTTTGATATGTTGCATTTATTTATTTAATACAGCAAAACTTACCTTCTTTTTTCATGCCAGCCTTGAAACATTTTCGTAATCTGCAATATCTACACTGATTCCTCTTATCTTTATCTACTACACAATTTCTACTAAATCTGAAACAAAAATTACATTACCAAACGCTTTCTTTTTTATCTACTCTATGAAACGGGAGTTCCTCAGCATCGAATAATTTCGATTCATGAACAAAGAAAGCAATTCTACCGACCTGCAAGTGTAAAGATGGTTTTTTCGGACTGACCGCCGAAAGAAACCCTTGCACCCGTCGCAAGAGGCGGCACCATAGTGTTTCCCGGTTGCACGATCACCGCAGATCGCGCAATGCTGCGAAAGCACACCACCCACACCCGATCCTGGCAGCCCGAGGACTGAGCCCCCAGCAGCGCCCGCGCCCATGCTCAGATCGGCATCTGCAAACAGATTTTAATTCGTTTATAGAAAAATTAAGCGAATTTACCAAATTTCTTAACGTCGTCTCTTCTCTTCTTACTCTTCTAACGTCACGTTTAGCACGTGTGTTCAAAGACCTCTACTCCTTTCCCTTTAACGGAGGGAATTATTCGTGTATTACATTAGTTTAATATATATGCACCTGTTTATCTATACATCAATCATTCTATATGTCATATCTCCTCTCTTTATTCGTTCAAATAAACGCCCAGCTGTTTATCATTTTCTTATACACTTTGTTATCGTTTCGTATGTCCTCGTCGCGTATTTATCGTTTTTGGCTGCCTCTGGCACTTTCGTCGCCAGATTCTACTCGAACATCGGGACGATGAATTTAGTATAAGTAACGTTGCAATTAAACAGAAATAAGTTACGATTGGCGTAGCTACTTTCTAAACCTAGTTCAAACCAGCTGACTGTAAACAGTGAACAGCAAGTGATCCAGTTTCAAGCAAAATCGTAAACCGAACGATAGCTATTATCATCGTTGTGGAGACTGCTAGTTTACTCGTTTCTCCACAAATATCTTCTCACAAGATATTCTACTAAAGAATCAATATTGAACGCTATGGACATTCCTAATCGAGCCTAATCTCATTTCTTAAATCAAATTGAATTTGTATAAAATGCATAACTTTTCGATTTGTTGTAGAATTTTTATTTCAATATGTTATAAACATAAATACCATTGCCAATGATCCGCAGAAATGATTGATGAGCTAGTGTTAATTTCTGTTCGTTTTGAATTTCCCGCCAGCCATTGACGAAGCTAAAATTAGCCCAATAGATTATTTTTATCAAGCCTGTGGCCGAGTCAATAACCCAGATACGGCAAGAATTTTCTTGGAACTCGATTAACATTGTTTCTCATGAAACCAGCACGATTAAGAATCGATTAGAATTGGACGGAAATTTAGTAAAAGCGCAGGAACCGACATTACCCAAAGATGGTAAACGGAGCGCCATTTAAAATCTCAATTTTAGAACGGGAATGGTTCTCTTATCGGTCCTAGACGTACAAATAATGTGACATACCAATGATAAGGAACGTCCATCTCTTTTCTAGCACGTTTCTTTCACGAAACTTTAGCTTCGTAATAAGTCCGCTGATAAGCTTCGCTCGTTATCAATCACGCATTCTAACGCATGTCTGATACTTTGTTGTTTTCCCGGAGGAAACTTCGGAGCAAATAATTACAACTTTCGAATTTAATTAACGAAGCGTACCGAGGATTCCCAAGTTTTTACATAGCGATGAAGAATATAATTGTTGAAAATTAGAATTACTTTAAAATTATTCGATATAAGCGAGTACGTAGTCAGATATTTCGTCACGTGAGAGAGATGTAGAACACAATTTCCCCATTTGGAGCCTCTACTTCTATAAATTTCGTAAGTACACATGAACTTGGCAGTCTTATCATCGTGCATAGTATAATATCGTATAATAACCTTTTACATGCGTAGCTGTACACTTGATTTCAGTTGCAAAGCAGTTAACTGAATTAAATCGTGCAAACTTTTAATCTGCTTTCCTTAAAAAAACGAGGTTTCGAACGAGCAAACTTTATTTTATACTTTCGAATTACTTCCTCCCTGATTATATCATCAGTTACAAAACATTGTATACATTCTTACAAGTTTTTCCATTCTGTACTAAATAATTCTTTATATGAGTTGAAGTTTTTAAATAGTGAATTTCATAATCTTGGACTAAACGACGTTTGTGAAGGTCGCTGCATTTATGATAACGACTGCAACTTAAATTCACATTAATTCTGCGGAAGTGAGAACGTGACAACCGGTAGTTCTTCCTTTCCTTTTTTTAAATCGAAATCCGTGTCCTGCTTATCTTTTATAATGTTACTATATATTATTTTGAAATGATAATATATTCATTTGGAACGTTAAATTTCAATTCTAATTCCACCTTGTGCACAGTCGTATAAATCTCGATTTACATTTCTACAAGTGGCAACACTTTTGGTTACAACGTGTTATTTGAATGTACGCCTCTTTCTCTCTCTCTCTCTCTCTCTCTCTCTCTCTCTCTCTAAACCGCCTGTTATTCTAACACTGATCAGGAGCCTATTTTTACGACAAAGTTAGTATGATTTCTTAACGACTATCGCGAACACTCTTAAAAATAACATGAAAACAAGACAGATAAATATTTGAACGTTTGATCCTGTTCCAAGAGATCATCGATACGCTCTTACTACTTGAAACAACAAAGAGAACAATTTCCAATCCTCTTCGACCACCGCTTACTTCGTCCATCCTCTTCGAAGGTCGAGGAAATTGTATTTTTAATTCGTTGGTAGCCGAAAATTTATGGAATTCGACGCGGAGCATTTCTGGAATCCGTAATATTAAACACCGCAAAATTTAATATTAGAAAGTACGAACTTTTTTCCCCCAAGGAGAAATGGAAAAATTAAATTCATGCATGATATGCAAAACGTGTGAGGTATCTATTGCTAAGATGCACGGTGTGATGTTTAGAGAACGAAACAAATCTTTATTTAGGTTCCATTTCTTTAGCGCTGCTTATAAAAATATGAATTTACATAAACACACCGCTGTCTATTCATGAGGTAAAATATCAGGTTAGGTCACTACGGGGTTAAGTATGCAAAGTACTCGAGGTCCTTGAGGTAATATTTGAATATTCGTGATAAACATTTTCGCAAATGTCCACGTGCTTACTGCCAAGTACTGCTAACGTTAAATCTTAACCTGTCTATTAACGTTACTCTAAAATACAACAAGTAATTCTGCTACATCAAATATGTATCTTATCCGACAAATGAAATACGATATTTCATGTTTTATTTTACATATGAATGAATACACGCTGTACATACATTGTCTATTATTTTATTTGGGAAGTTATATTTAATCTCTACGTAGAATAAAACTACTTTTACCAAACTCATTTTTATAATGAAAATAATCAAATAGTTTCAGTGACCTATTATTTCGAACTGTAACTTCTTGTCATCGATTGAAATCAAGTTCGCCCATAAAATTCTTTGAACTAATTTAAAACTTTTTTTCCAGATTTGAATTAAATGCACATAGAAGATCGAGATCGTCGTAAAAGCGTTTCGTAACACTGACAAGGTAGGAAAAAGGATGAATATTGATCACTGTGAAAAATGGTATAGTAGTAAAGACTAATGAAGACGTCGTTATAAATTATTCCAAGGATCGACGCACGTTCGATTTTTTCCCAGCTTTTTTTCACACCTGCAATGCGTCTTATGTGTACGCAGAAAACATCCAATTCCCGTGGAAGTAGACGCATTACATTTCTTCTTTTCCGTACCATTCTGAATCACTGACATCTCATACTTTTTTTTCTTTTATCTCGCAGATTTTCCACGCTTTCTGGCCGCGATAGATAAAGGATTCCCTTCAATAATGAAACGGGCAGAAACCATTTACGGAAAGCCAACAGACTATGAATAGCATGATATATTTGAAAATAAAAAATAATCTTCCAAATTAATTTATAGTTTTACCTGCAAAACTGTAATTCTAAGGTGAATGAACTAAATCTATTTCTAATTAATATATCAATAGGCTTAGAACATATAAAATAATACGGGCAATTTAAGAAGGTAAGGTAAGACCAAAGTAATGAACAAGAAAACGATTACGTTTAGAACTTTGATTTCCAACAATACCAGCTTTGAATTTCAAGTGAAATTTAAGCACATATACATACGATGTAACTAACTACAGCGAACGATATATAAAGATTACTATTGCAATATATCGGTTCTGTTCCGCGTCACGTACCAAAGTGAACGAGACCTGCCTTAACGCGAGCCAAAGTCTAGTTCCTGACCCTATTCACTGGTATCTTCTAACGATTATGTCTCTGATTATGCGTCTCGATATTTCTGCCAGACAGTACAAATTTCATTCTGAATGTAATCGACATTCCTGTACGTAATTTCTAATTTGGCGATAATCACAAGAGCCGTAATTCCCTAAAGAAGGCAATTCAATTTTAATCACACTATAGTAAGAATAATACAAATCTAAAAATAATTAGTTATTATTAGTATATACAAGTTTAAAACCCATCAAGGGCATTTTTTATGAGCGGATTGCATTTTAAATCATTCTACCACGTGTGTACATAATTTTACACACATACTGACACCAATAGCTCCCTAAGCACCATGCGTGCATCATCAAGAAAAAGATGTACAAATTCAACAAGGACAGTAGCACGTGTTAAGCAATTAATAGAGTCGATAAAACTGTCCTAACCTCAAATAAGTCTCTCTCATCCAGCTTTTTCGAAAAGAAAACAGAAACAAATAAGAGAGAGTCTGCGTCAAAGAAGAAGAAGAAACGATAAATAATCACGAAATGTTAAACACTAAAAAATGTCTACTTTCCCATAAATTTCACGTGGCAGTATTTATGGAAGAATCCCCTGAGTTATTCTGCTGACACGCGATGACATGCAGAACTGATCCTCGTGACGTAATAATCGCGATTCACGAGCGACTTATTCTGCCTCCTCCTCTACCAATCTTCATCGTAATGCTCATACGTGACCGTTCCATTACGTTCGACGGACACAATCGTAGGAACGATTTTGGAGGCTTTCCAATTCGTTGCAACGATTGACAGAGACGTTCTCCGAGGATAATTAACGGTCGCCAGTGTGAGAGCGAACAATTTGGCAATGGCCCCTTCTAAGTTCCACAGAGGACTTTCACTTTTCCCCTACTCGCAGACAGATTCCATGTTTCGAGACTTTTTGGGACAAATAGTGGTAGAAATGTGGAATTAATAGAGTAATGACGGCATGCTTGAACTGTCAGTGGATAAATTAAGATTTCTGACTTCCAAATTCGGGCCGACTAAGACTTACGCTCGGGGAAAATCGAGACGGAACGACTGATTTAGGAACCGATTAGCATTCTGAGCTGCTCTCAACAAATTTTCGTAAATAATGAAGGAAACAAAAATTACGTAAATAGTGCAGATGGTACAGAGAGTGTAAAGAAGTCTTAACAAGTTGAAATAACATACAAGCTCTCTGACATTCGAAGAACTTTACTTAAAAGAAGAAAAAACATCAAACGTAAAATCGAAGAGGCCTACCAGTAAACATTTTTAAATTACTAGTCATATTTGTAACATGAAAAAAGCTCTTTAAACGACCGCATTACCTCTCCACACGATGCAAATGATGCACAATGAATGCAACAAAGCGGGGAAAAAAAACGGGAGACAAATAGAGAGAGAGGGAGAGAGAGAGAGAGAGAGAGAGAGAGAGAGAGAGAGAGAAAGAGGAAAAGACTGGCAAGCGGATAAATAAAGCACAGCAAACGTAAAAACACCTGTTAACCAGCAAGTCTCCCTTTTTTTCCTCTCCCTTCCACCTGATGGGATTTATTGAGCAACACCTTGACACCGTGCAAGCGAGCCAGTGGTTTTGTAACGCCGTATTGAGTGCCGCAAAAAAACCAGAATGACTGAGTGCTGACCGGGCCTTGATCTCGCGGACGAGATGCTTGGCGTCTCGTAGACTTTTTCGTATCCACCATATTCCTAATCCTCGACTGGATCGTTAAATCACCGATTGCTTCGATGGCAAGTGTCACACTGACAAGCACGGAGGAACACGTTTGTTTGCTGAACCTCTGGCATATTTCTGTAAAAGTTTTCTCTATAGTTGTCGAAGCGTTGAAAGTGAAGTTGAAAGTTGGGATTATTTCGCTACAATGATAGGTGAATATGGCTGCTACTAGAAATAATTAGTATGCACTGACACGTATTCGTAAGCTTAAACCTTCCATCGCGGTAAAAAAAAAATAAATGTGTTAACGAAACGTTGATTTTCCAAGCAAATTTCATGGAAACTTGGCAATATTAATTTCCATCGAAATGTTGAATAATTTAAATCCGATTCCACTCGCATTCAAACGAATCACGTTCCTCTGCGTATTAAACATGGGCGACCATTACTTAATAACCCAAGTCTGACACGAATCCAACGCAAACCTACTTCAGAAATATTTACACACGCGCGACACTAGACAAATTTTACGTAATCCCAACGATATAACTGCTAAAATTAGTAGCGGATAGGCGGGTAAAGAGTTGATCGAGCATAATGGACGCAAAATGTGGACCGCGATATATCAGATTGGTATCGAGTTAAATACTGCGTGCCGTATAATTAATAATTAAGATGCGATATGTGTAGATTAAGAAATGTTTCACTAAAAAAACCGGGTACGTAATTAATTTTTACCAAGCTATGTACGTATACATCATATTTTTTACATTACACATACTATATACTTCACTATTCAAAAAAGAATATTCTTTTCATCTCGCAGTTGTCTCATCGAGTCTCTGTCAGTTCTTTATGCATTATTGAGCATATTTGCATAAAACGCAATTCTTCAACACGAACCGTCTAACACCAAAATCAAACACGAATCTGCAAATAAGAATTTCAATGTAAATTCTTTTCGATGTACATCAGTCAAAGCGTTGCTTTTTATCATGCACAAGTTCCACTCAAGGTTACGATCAACCAATTGCAAGATGATATATTATCAGAAATGCGTTGTTTAAAACAAAAAAAAGAAATTAATCTTGGCCCGCGAAAATAATCGATCAGTTTACCACAGATATCATTAACTTCATCACTTTTACTTAACACAAATACTTCCCATGGAATTTCTAGCATCATTTAAAGGTGATACTTTGAATAAATTGAATATTCTCACGATTTTCCGGCAAAAAACTAATGGTTAATGATAATGGTAAAGGCAGGTGGAAAAAAGTACTGTCAATGCTAGATGGTTATTATACATTCCACCTTATCATGCTAATGTGTCACCTTCTCTTCGTCCCGATGCATAATAAACGCAAGGGAATGGGATTTTTGCGAAATTAACCCAGCTTCGATCCACTGACCTATCATCCTGCAGCTGTCATTGAGTATCCAGCAAGAATGTCATATTTAACGATGAAGTATAAGAGCAAACACACGTTTCTAGCGTGCAAATAATTACTTAGGGCCATGGCCACGATTCTTCGTGGAAAAATTACACTTAGAGAAGTATACGTGGCCTTGCGATCGATGATCGTCATCGAAATCCTCATCGAGGAAGTGAAAATTTGTTAAACTCCTGACGAAACATTTTCTCTTCCAAGACAATAAAAAATTCCTGAAACAATGATAGATTTTACAGATCCTAAAGACAAGCGAGCAATTTTGTACAATAAAATTGATTAATCGCTAATAAAATCCAAGAATTATGTAAAACAACTGTCGAACATTGTTTTACATCGTACACAGAGAATTTTCACTTGAAATATTACGCACTGCGATAGAATATATCGTTTATACCCTGCGTAGACATCAATAAGATACACTGGTTCATGTCTGTTCCTGTGAGCAAGATAAATTTCTAGAAGAGCAATAAACTGTCACAGAGATGAAGCAGTTTAAGAAAGGAGGGAGAAAGTTTCAATATCTGGAAAGTTATTTAATTTATATAAATAAGGTGACAACAGAGGGTGGGTACGAACGTAATTCATGGATCATGTACAGTTGCATGTACAGTTGCTGGTGAAGATCGTCCCAATGCAGACTATACAATTCTCTATGAAAACAGTAAGGAAAAGCGATACGCGGAATAAAAATTGGTATTTTATAATGTTTACGTGTACGGAATAGCTGGATCGCGAGTGTAACGGGTGTCTGACGTCAGCAGATGTGATAAATATTTAGTTTTATTCATTCGAGGATTTTGTAGCTAGTTTGCGTCCGTATCCTCCCCAATTCGCGTTCATTTTCTCTCCCTTAGGCCGTGTAACTCGTAACTTCTGATTGCACCTGATGCATTATTAATGCGCTTGCTACGCAATGAATTATTAAGAACTGGGTGACGTATGAACGAGTTCTAAAAGTAAAAACGAAAGGAGAAAAATATAGATAAGGTGAAAAACGAATGGAGCCACACAAGAGGCAGAAAAGGGAACAATTTTTAAATGGGCAAACGCAAAAAATGTGCGAGACCAATTATTGAAATTAATTATGAAAATTAACATTAACGAAAATCGATAACGAAACGGTGGGAGAGCGAGTGGCGGGGAAACAGATGGAGGGGAGGGGAAGCAAAAAAAGAACGGTCTTTTTTGTTATGGGCGAAAGAAATCTTTAGTGGGGCGATAAAAGTCGTCGTCGACTTGGTTCACGAGCAAGAAACGTGGAATGTTTTCCACGCGCGAAGTACGAAGCCGTCCCCTTGCATGTTTTTCCATCGATTCGAGATTAATTGTTCATTAAAGCGATCCTGGTTGCAGCGTTTTCGTTGACAATTCAATATCGTATTCCGCTTATACCACTGGCTTCGATATCTTTGATGTAACGTTTCATTAAACAGAATTCCAGCGTTTTTTTAAGTTTTTTAATATACTTGAACAACTAAATACTTTTTTTAGCAAATATACCACAACTGAACTTTATTCGAAATTGTAATATTATTCATACATTTTTTGCTGCAATAAATTTTTTTACAAATACGTAATTTCTCCTGTCGCTATAAATGAATAAATGAATTGATTACTTAACGAGATTATGCAATTTGTATTCCCCATCTTTTTGCTTTAATAATTACGTAAGATCATACAAAATCTTATAATAATCATTATACAATTAGATTTTCATTGAATTAACATTGACAACCGTTTATGATCTACGCTTAAACGTTATTAACAACGTGTTAATCGCATAAACGGTGTTTAAATATAAGTATTTTGGATTGATACTATATTCAACTGTCTTAATACGCGTCTCTATACTACTATCTGATCAAGAATGGTAACACCTACTCAACAAATACATACTACAATCGTTTCCCTAATTCAAAACTTCCCTTTTATTATAATTGATTTAGTGGGACAATTTATGAAAATATTTCATTCTACTAGCTTAGTCCTATATGACAATTAAATCTACAAAAACGTGTCTTCCATTAAGATTAGAATTGGATCAAGGCTAGTAAGCTACTATATTCACAAACATGCTCCAAGTATCTTCGAGTTAACCAATGTGCTAATATCAATATATTCTGTTCATTATATAAGTCAAAGCAAAATGAAGCCGTCTCCAACATTCACGTTCTCGTGTAACTATAATTTCGGACATTTAAATGATATTACTGCCGTTATTCGTTGCATATACTTCTCACTGTAAACGTGGGAAAGCGCAGACAACGAAATCCGCGGAACAGTCGAAGAAAATAGGCATTCGTCAATTGCCACCGCGATTTCCAGAACTGAGCCAAGAAATCCCATTACAAAACAACCATAGAGATACCCAGGCCTCGTTTCCCAACGGTTTCCTATTTAGCAACCTCATCTCCGCTTTCCACTTAAAGTCCTCGATTTTGGTGCCGCCATTGACGGCTGCACACCGTCCGATGCTCATCGCGCTCGGGTGTCATCCTAAACGAGGTAATCAATCGGTTCATCCACGATGTTGAATAATAGGAATTACGAAAGCAATCGTGGGACAGGGATCGTGTCTGCATTCGAGCAGAGAAACCAATAGAGAGAGGTAACGAGAAGCGTCGCGTGCGGGTCCCATTATATTACGTAAGGGAACGAACCACTGGATTCCAGTTCCACTTGCTAGTCGAACGCCATTTCCGATCGGATTCCGTTGAATTTACTTAATCGAAGTTGAAGAGACTTGCCTATGTCTCAAAGACGCGCGGCAAGTATTTTCGAACGAACACAAACAAATGATTAATGGGTGAATGCTTCTAAATTGAATACAAAAGGTAAATGAATGATGGCAGGTGACATAAGAACACCAAGTAATTTTAGAATATGATATTTTTCAAGGAAGACGGAAAAACTCAGCACGTTCATTATTATGTGATTATAAATCAGTTATGTACTGACTTTGATAATATACTGTGGTTATTAATAACTTATGAAAATGCATGCGATCTTAAAGCAGCAGAAAATAACTGTCGAGTAATAAAAAAAAAAATTGACTGACCTCAATCGAAAAAATGATTAATTGCCACCAATGTCACTATTTTTATTAACACTTGAAAAATCATGTTACAGAATAACAAGTAATCCGATGTGAATCACACTTTGACGCCACATTTTTAATACCGTTACCCTTTCCTACATTTTAAACTTTAACATTTTTAAAATTCAATAATTCTACACTTAACTGGTTGATACTTAAATACTACGGTTTTGAGGACCGTATGCTAATACTTTTTTGAAACTATTGTAAATGATAGTTTATTTACTTGTTAATATTTTTGGTTATCAATGTAGTAACTAGATTTGGCAATAGCACGATGTGATGGCATTGCAACACACTGATAGACTATTATCGAGAAAATAACTGGACTTTATAAACTCGAATTTCCGCCATAATTTGAACGTTTTTTAATTATTAATTCCAGACACCAAGCAAAAAAGTGCAAGCAAGAATATAGTTGACGAACAAGATGGTTAACCAATGTACATAAATAAAAACTTACCGGGTTTAATCAATTTTTTTCGATAATAAAGGAAGATTCAAATTAGGTTACGCGAATAAAATTATAGTCCTGTTTGAAAGTTGAATTAGACTTAACAGGTTTTGAAGATCACTTCGATGTCCTTTTCGATTGTAGAATTTTTTTCATTGTAACATTGAAAATAAGGAAACTTTCAATTTCAAAAATTGAACGTTTAAGAAAGATTCCATTCATTCGAGAATAATATAACGAAGACAGAATTATACGATATAAGTTACAAATTAATGACATAACACTTTTTGTAAACGAGGCAATGAATTTTTGAAGACAAATCGGATTAAAGTTCAAGTAAAACAGAAACTTTACATTTGCATCTTAGAACACTAAATCATATACGATTCTATTTGAATTTCAAAGTATCTGAGAACGTTTTTAAGGTACATTTAAAAAAGAAACAAAGTTGTATAAATCATATCCGAATTTTAAACGGGAAATATAATAGTTGCAAGACACATTATAATTTAAAATGTTCTTCGTTAACTCTAAGTCTACGAAACTTAATCAGTTTTATGCTGTTTATCATCTATTTATTTAAAAAAAAAAACCCAGCATAACGAAATACGAGAAGAAGCAAAATAAAAACGAGTGAACCCTCATATTTTTTCGAGATGCGTCTACATGATTGGCTAACAGTATAAATAATTAATGCGAGCTCTTCCAGCTAAAAGCTTCTTTTACTTGTTAATTCACAGTTCATCTTTGTCAACTAAAAACAGTATTAGCATAAGCAAATAGAGAAACGTTCGAAAATAGCCCTCCGATACCCGAATGATTCCCTCGATTTCACGGACAGCGATTCATAGCCCATAAAAAATTGTCATATTCGAATATTAATACGTAATTTTTCTGTTACATCCTTTATAGCGATTTCTATGCATATACGGTTACTGGATGTCTTATCGAACTAATAAAATTTTCTCTTCTATCTCAGTTTCATATGAAATTAATTGAATTTGTAATTAAAGATATAAATGTGTCCTTATCTTTTTTCTATTAATGCAGTACATTTCTGCTGTCCATGTCTGCATTGTACAATCGTAAATTGCAGTATGCAAATCGCAATAAATATTCCAACGCATAAACACATTGTGCCACTACGAGTTTATAGCGGGTCCCGTAAAATGCACCATATCCGGTAAACGAGAGATTTCTGGGCTAAAAATAAATAAAGCGATTCTTTTCGCATAACATTTAGAAATTTTTTTCACTTCTACTAATTATTCAGTACTAAATTCATTTTCGGAACTGCATCAGCACAAGGTACTGCGTGCAAATTATTATAGATATTATATAATTTTTATATAAGCACAATAATAATTTACCATAAGAGAAGCCAAATAATTTATTATGAAGAATATTATATAATACTTTTGGCAAATTAAATTATAATTCTTAGTTGGGTTTCTAAAATTTCAGCTAATTAATGATGTTACCTACTATTCGAATGGAAGAAAAATTATTACGTTATAAATTAACATAAATTGCGCACGTTTCAATAGAATAATTTTTACTGGCAATCATAAATCGTTTTAATTAACATAAACAAAAAATTCCAGGTGTTCAGTTACAACTAAAAATCGCGTAAAAAATGAATTGATGCATACGCTGTCTATTTGACTAATGGTGCCTGTCGAAAAATTCAATAATTAGTTGCTCTTTTGCAGTTAACATCAATTATGTCAATTCATCGAGTATTTCTATTATTTCTTTAGATTTTCAGCTGCCATTCGAAACGCAGAGATAAATACAAAAAGCTTATACTAAAATAAAAATTCAATTAGAATTTAATCCTTCGTATTATTTCATTTCATATATAATCTGTAAAACAATTATTTAATCTTATCTATGATACTATTGAAATGACGTTTATTATCTTCATTGTATTATAGATTACGATTCGATAAAATTAATACCCTAGCCAAAACAGGAAATTACCATTTTATTAAAAATGGTTTCCCCTCTGTTTCTTGTCGCGAACCGCAATATTTGGAGAAATCACGAATGTATGCTCCGAAATAAATAATCAAACACGAGTGGGCGTATATTGGTTAATTACACGACGTAAACTGGCCTACAAACCGGGTGTCTTCGAAATTTTCCGCTTTTCATATAACAAGCGTTCTATATAAACACACGCATACAAAATTGCATAACAACGTTAATCGATTCTACAAACGCGACAGATCTGAGTGCGGACATTTATTGTCATTAGCATTTAACAAATGTAACAATATAATTATTATAAATATTCAGTTCTTAGAACAGTCAGTCATGGAATAATTCTCTTACACAAATGTTGTTTAGTTTTGTAACTGACTAATCTAGTTATACTTATTAAACAATATCATAACATGTATAAATAAGATTCACGTACATACTGAAATGAATATAACCAATAAACACTGCAAGTTATCATACCTTCACGGTGCGCAACAAACTAAAAAAATTTAGAGCACCCTGTGTCTAATTAGGTGTCTATCTTGTATAGATATGAATACACGATCGATTAGGAAAAAATATCAACTCTCTTAATTTTGCAGATTGCTACAGGAGAAGATCTGAAATTATTTCGTAATGCTTTTTCAATTTTCTTGAAAGTAATATCAAACGTTCAAACTCTGAATACGTTGTCTGAAACACGCTGTACTCCCCGCACACTCCAAAAAGGAGGTACAAATCATTAAGCGCGTCAACGACGACCAGCACATTCCTATCGCTAATCAGGAAAAGTTCGCCTAAACACCAACGAGTAAAGACAATTTACCTGCCAGCCCCATTTCCAAAATTCCAACGGACACGACCACCGGACGAGGCCTCGAAACTACTGATCGATCATTCACCGATCCTTCCCATCATTTTCGAAAGAAGCACCTCACAGGTAGCCTCCATTATCGTTCTTATCACTAAGGCGACCGTAGACCAACGAATTGTGCGTGTTACAAACGCGACGCGGTATTTAATTGTGCAATTGCCGGACCATCGTGCACGATCGTTCTATACAAATCGACCGGAAACACACTCTAACCGGTGTCCATTTATGTGCTTAACAGGTAGACCGTGTGAGGGGTTGAAAAGTCTCGTGCAAGGATGATGACGAACAGGTAGATAAAACACCGCTTGAACGACCTTCGATCCTTTCTTGACAATGTCGCGAAGATGACTGGCGAGCAGCTGACGCGTTTTGCGCTCGTCCCGCGGGCCGATAGTGGGGGCATAGAATGGATATAGCTTCAGTCGCGAAGAACAGCTTGGAGTGGGGCACGATTGAGCTGATATAAAAGCCCAATAGTGGGGAAAAAGCTTGGTTCGTTATTTTGGTAGTGGGGAGAGGGCGAATTTGACGGATAAATAGTATTGGTGGTTGATTTTGGAACTGTATGTACGCGAAAGTCGTTTAAAGAACATTCAGGGAAATAGTGAACATTAAAAAACACGCGTATGATCAGAAACTATTTGGAAATTTACTTTTAATGGGTTTTCATGAGATGATTTATCAGAGAAAATCATTTGTATATATTAACTATGGCTTTATAATAAGCTACACTAAAAATTTCATTAAAAATGAGCAAGATTATGTTAAAGTTATCGAAAACGGAAAAGTATGTATCAATACGTGAAGCAAGATGAGTCCTACTACGAGATTACGTGAATCGAAGGTTGGAGGATGTATCTTGCGTCACTGGCCACTCGAATGACATTCAAAATCATCCAACAGCATTTTTGCTTCAAAGAACTTGCGTCAAGAGTAAAGAAACTTGAGATCGTGTCACTCGTGATATATATTCATTCATAAGATGACACAAAATGCATAATTGTTTTATGAAAATATTTGTATTTTCTTACGAACACAAAATTAAGTAACCACCATTAAGTTTATATAATACAGTAACAAAGAAGAATATTTATACGAATACAAACGACTGCCAACTCTTATCGTTTCCAAAAATGTTCAATCACCTCCCGATCATCCCACAAGCCTTTCTAAGTGAATACAAAACATTCATTTCAAATTAATTTCAACATGGCAATCGATGCGACGAACCACCTTACTTACAATCCAACCAAGTATCACGTTCGATTAATCCACGCACGTGCGAAAAGATATGAAACTTTCAAGAAGAAATTCCATCGGGATTGGTCAGTTCCCGATCGACAAAGAACTTTGATTAATTATTTTCTACGCGAATGTAATATTTCCATGTAAGGACGTGCGAGGAGAGAAGGAAAAAACACGATGCGAAAGAGACAGACGAGGGTGAAGAAAATGGTAACAAAGCCGGTGGCTAGCAAATGAGTCAGTTTACGATAAACAGAAAAAGGAACGAGGCATTTTCTGCTGGCGACAGAGAGACAATAAGAGAGCGCCAAATGAATCATTTTATGTGCTGGCCCGCCTATCGGGTGGGCTGCCCGAATGATAATTACGCTGGAATAAAAATCTCGGTGCAAACGTGTGTTCTGAGATACCTAAACTTTAATTACTCAGTGGAAAAATTTCAGTGTTTCACGTATGCTCTCCATTATCTTTCGAACAAGAAGAAATATTTCAGAAAATCCATTGGCGATTATCAGGAATTTTTTCCAAAGAAATTTCTTCTCTTTAAATCACTTCCACATAACAATAAAACTCAAAAGTGTCTTTATAAAATCATGTATCCATTTTTAGAAAGAAAAAATGTTATTCGCTGCGTCAAGAACGTGCTTAATCACGATTCTTAAAAAACTCTTGCAGATAGTGATTGTTAAATTAACTTTAATTGACTACGATGTCCTACAGTCCTAATTAATTAACGTTCGAGTAAAAAGGTACACGGTTATCGTATCGGTTGAAAGATTGCTATTTCCTTAAATTGTAAACTATGGTTCAACAATCGGTAACAGATTTACTGTACTTGGAAATAGAACATTATTAGGAAAATTTCTTACTCTTTCCTATCATTTGCACTTTCCCACAATTATACAACTTCAAGTACTCGATCCAATATTCGTATTCAGTGTACTCAACAGAATTGGCATTATCACTATACTCGAACCTATAGTTTCTATTCATATGTTATTATTTACATTGAGAATAGGTATTTTTCATTTTTCTACAACAATAAGTTTATTTTTTTCTTCTTCAGATCAAGAAAACGAAATGTTTACTTTCGCTGCACACGCGCTTATTTACGTCTAATAATCATCAAATGGACGAATGCAAAACTTACCGAGAACCTCGAAAAGCTGATCGTCGAACCGCATTTCGATCTCTATCTCGTCTAATTCGAACTGGCCGCGGAAACTCAGCGTAAAAGCGTTGTGTGCGCGTGCACAGGAACAACACAGTCACATATAACAGTTCCCTTCACGTGGCTGTCATGCTTCTGTCACTGTACGGTTGGCCGTGGTAAACGACTACGATATACATAAAACCATACAACCATCGCGCACGAAGGTCGTCGTGCGACTGAACATCAAAATATCGTTCCGTCACTCGACACAGTACGGGTATGGTGGGGATGGGGGGGGGGGCAATATGGGCCCGTGGAGGGGATCAGTGTATATCGATAGTTGCGTGTACAGCCGCTTGTACAACTAATAAATCGAATGCACAACAATATACTTTAGTTTGTTGCTCTTTTTTGTATTTATAGCTTCCATTATATTATACAGGGAAAATATGAAGAAAATAGTCGAGGAACTGTTCGAAGGAAAGTTAGAAATGGACATTAAGATGTCGAGAGAATGAGAATATTAGGCTTGAGTGATATAAATGAGGGACTGTTACGATAAAAAGCAAATAATATTTCTAGTTCACTCATTAGTTTCATTAAACTAACGGAAAATTACGAAAATAATTAGACTTATATTTGATAACACTTTCAAGATGTTATGTAACTATTTTCCTTACGAATGCAGAAATCGTGAAAGTATGTAGTGCATAATAAAAGTTCCACTAAATGAGTTGAAGAGCAAACATCACATTTTCGTACATTGAAAACATTTATGTTTACCATGTGCTTTATGTCTTTGTCTATGCTGATAACGAAAAAATTTTTGTTAAAGATTGTTCATTTGACTTAAAAAACCAGTTTTACTTGTATCATGAGAAAAAATGAGATAAAAAAGTTCTTCTTCAATTAAATTATATCAGTGAAAAGTTACAATAATTAGTATTTCGATTTTCCAAAGTTCCTTTAAAGTTTGCTTCGCATTTCTTCAATATTTCGGCATAATTATCTCTCCAAAGACAAAATGAGCAAAGAAATTGGTCAAAAAGAGCAAGAAAAGCCTCGAATTAACAAATCACGACACGTTTCAAGCGCATGGTAAACTGAAGGTTGCTCATAATAAAGTTTATAAACGAAGAGGTCACTCGATAACCCCGAAGAATACCCGTCGCATTGATTATGCGAACGTTCTCCAACATGGCTCACCCAATTCGATCAGAGAAAGAAAGAGAGAGAGAGTTCGTACACCTTTTATCTTTATAAAATATAATGAATAACCAAAATATTCGATTATATATGTATCGATGCTTTAAATATAAATTCTGCTAAAACTTACTTACATTATCGTCAGAGTTGTTTTAAGATTAATTTTCTTTCACGTTAGATATAATTATTATATCGTTATTTTTCCATTTCCTAGCTTCTTAAAGCCCTGGTAATAAAAGGACAAACTGATAAGTGTTATCAATAATTGTCGAAGCCGTAGCTACAATAAATTACAGCATTCGCGAGTAATACTGTGCTAAAAGCACTTAAAAAAGACGTAGTTCTTCGTTGCCGAATGACAGGAACTTATTGTAGCATATTAACATTTTATTTCTAACATTTTATCTCTATTTAGAAGAGCAATAATAATCTCTTCGAAAGCGTTCGTCATTCACCAAATTCTTATCAAATCAAGCACGCTATTGTCTAGAGAGATTAGTGAATATCTAAGAAAATATGCGTAGGAAGCAAAAGCATGTTTATCTTGAAATCCCTATTCTTTTTTGCGCCAAAAGAGGTAAATACAAATAGCACGTATACGTATTGACTGTCAGAGATTTCAATGACTCAGATACAGCCCTTCAGTCGATTTACCACCGTCCTCCCCTTTTACACAGCCTAGTAAATAACATTTTATTGCTTGTTTACTGGTCGCCGTCGGTAGCCGGCGGCGAAGCAAACAGTTTTCCAGCAAAGACTGAGTCAAGGGTGACTTTATTTCTAAGCAGCGGTAATCTGCAAAATTGATGACACATATTGCACGCGATAAGAAGATTATGTATCCCTTCCTCTTCCTTCTCCAGTGAGACTATTTAAAGCCATCCCTCCATGTTACGACATTAGTTTTGTTATTTTAATAAAATAAATTTGCGTCGGTCACGTGATAGAATATAAGTAGAAAAATTCCAAACCCGCCGTAAGAAACTTTTGAAACGTTTATCAACTATGTCGAGAGGATATTTTTCGTGGCAATAAAGGTATTAAGAGGATGGAGTAATGATGGTTACCCAATATCCTACGCACACTGAAGGTATACACATCCCTTCCTTAAAAGTGAATATCTGTTACACTAAATCAATTTTTTTCTTGTACTACAAAGTAAAATTATTGGTGCATGTTTATATCTTTATTTCATTTACTTGGCTCTTTCTGTGTTCCAGCTATTTAAAAAGGTGAATACACCAGCCTTGAAGGTAAGTTTATTCTCGAATAGATAACAAGGTGCAAAAAAAAATAACAAAATTCCAAACGTTATCCACGTACGACACATGAAAAGGATTTCTAAATTTATTCATAAAAACAGAAACTAAAAAGCGAATAGCGTAGCACGTGTCTAGGTCTAAAATAAGATGACAAATTGTTGAAGAGGAGATGCGTGAATGTTAATATCCACCTGTAGCATAGAAAACAACATATGTTCCTATAATCATTATACGCATATTCAAAAGAATTGAATATGAGATTTTGCATGCATCATATACGAGATTAGAAATAAATCGTTACCTGTATCGCGACTGACCAACCTGTAACGGATTACATTTACGACAACGATTGGAGGAATTGTTCCAAAAAAGAAAGGGTTTTACGTTATCGTATAAAACATTTCTATTCCAGGTTAATTATTTTTTGATAAATTTATGCGTGTTTCATTGTGATTATAGAAACTGTTCGAAATCGATACGGAATTTGAGTTTTAAACAAATTTAACACTCGAATTTATTGAATATAAATGTCATTTTGAATTGAAGGTCATGGTTTCCTCTCCTTAACATTGATTATGCGTTTATCGACATTAATCCTTTTTATCGGCTCTTATCAATTGCTTCATAATAAATGCCTTGCACTCAAACGATACTGTTATATAGTTTCGCGAATTAATTGATATATATAAGTGAGAATTTACCATGTAGATGTCATGATACGGTATGGATGATTACGAATTTATCAAAGATTGTCGATCTTTTGTAATTATCGAATTTAAAAAATCAATGAATACAGAAATAAAAGTAGATGAAAGCACGGAATTCATATTATTTAATTTTGTCACATGTTCCTTAGAAAACATTATAGTGATTTAACATAATAATAGTTAATGAAGAATAATTATTATCTATTCGTTTATATACAAGCAATTACTATTAACTAATATCATAACTAGTATGTAATAAAGTTAAACCGTTACTAATGTTGGAAGGAAAACATATTCATTTTACACCTGAAATTCTTTTAACCCAAAAATCTTAACTCCTATAGAAGAATATTCTCACTCTCTAAGTCCAACAATTTATGTCACAAACGTCCTCGTCAATATTCTTCACAAACCTACTTATGCCTGTACGTATTTCATAATCGATACTATTACACACTAGAAAACATCGGGAGCGTTGCGAATCGTTTCAAAAGCCTCTTCAACTCGAAGCCAGCTTTTCACAACGATTGAATATATCAGAGCCTGACTAGAAGCTCGATAGGTTTAAATGATAATTATATGAATAATTACGTAATAGGGAATTAGTATGTCAAATTGAGAATAGACGACAGTCATCGAGAATCTTCTCGTTTCATAAGTATTATTATTAACGACTTGTAAAAAGCCTTGAGATCGAATCTTATCTTGGAACAGCTTCGTGTGGCAAATTTTGTAATTGTGAATCGATAATCTCCAGATAGAGATTGAAATCTGTAGCGGATATCATCGTATCACTTTTTAAAATGTAGTGATGATTAACAATATTCCGATTGTCGTAAAAAATTTAGAATTTCCTCTATATTGTTTCGAATTATATCAAACGAATTTCCACGCAGCACCTACCAGCACGTGTGAAGCACGCGAGGAGTAGGAAGTATCCTATCCCCAATGATGTCTCGCATCGACAAGCCTATCAGAAGCGTGGTTTCATCTTATAAGGCACGAAAGATGAAAACGAACGCGAATGAATTCAGTTTCGCTGCTGCGCAGCCCAGGGTCCACGGGGTTATCACGCCTGAGCAAGAGCGGGATGATTGAGCATTATCGTCGTAGGTCTCGCTCCGTTTCACCCGAGATTTTTGCGAGACACACGCGTGCCTAACAAATACACGCACACTGGCGGAATCTCTGTATTAATTGCGTAACCGTGTACGGATTTACAAGGGGACACTTTCGTAATTAATGGAATTTCTTAATAGCCGTTTAATGTACTCCATGGCAAGTGCATTTTGTAGCTATTCTCAAGATTTTTGAATTATTTATTATTCGCATAGAATTCATGGAACTTGGAAAACCTAATGGAAATCAATTCATTAAGAGCATGAAGTTAAGATTTGGGTAACTGAAAAGAAATATATATGTAGGGAACAATCACTTGTTTAGCAAGGTTTCTATGATGATTATGAAGATGAATGTGTAATAGCCTTTTTAACTCTAACTGTAGAAATTTCATTCTTAATAAAAACAATTCTGTTCATTTATAAAAACATAACAACCATGTCTAAAACTATTATGAAAATTTTAGATAAGAGTTAATTTGTAATCTCATTGTAATAATAATAGTAAACACTTTTACAAACTCGTAACTGCAATCCTGCACCTAAATCTCTTGTATTCATTTACAGCCTTTGACAAATGCATATGATACTCCACTTAACATACTAAACGCTGAATAATGTTCGTACAGTTGTGTACTCTATGGATCACAACGTACGGTAGTATGCGAAATGATTAATGATACATATGTATACTTCAGATATTAAGTAAAATAATTTTGCTACGAGTTTCATGTTCTTAAGTTCATCTCTTTCATAATATTTACACTCCACATCGAACCAATGTTTACAAATGTATTTGCATGCATTGGTTCATGTTGGCATTTTTGTATTTGGCAATTTTTTATTTTATTCATACCGAATGTGTAAAATTATAAATATACTTATTATCATCGTTTTAATACATATCAACATGTGTTTATAACAAAACATAAATTCTGCAAAAATTTTGCTTAAGATCTGCAGAATAAGACGTTTTCTGCTTTTAATTACGATACAATTCCATGGGAAACTACTATTAGTATTTGCTATATATTTTCAATTTTAGACATACAAATCTAATTCACTAGTATGCAACGCATATAATTAACTGTCTACTAACAACCAAACACCACAGTTCTCAACTGCGCCATGTACTCTGAATTATCATTTATCTTCAAAGTATTTGCTAATAATTGTCCAAGTGCAATCGATGCAACGTAAATTATCGTATAAGAAAACAGCATTTTAACTGCTTAGTAAACAAAATGATATTATAACATCACTCACCGTCCCCAGAAGATGAGGAGAGCCCTTCGAGGTTTCTCGTCTGCCCCTCCATTTCAAGGACGCCGCCAGAGTTACACCACACCGATGCGCATGTGTGCTCATAAATTCGCAGGCGAACGATTTACCGTGATTTCTAACTCCGCATTGAAATGGTACGGTAAATATTTCGGAAATACATCTGGCCACTGGGAAAGATATTTTTTTGCTGACTTGTTGTCGTCGAACCTGTCGTTCCTTTTCCTCTTTCCTTTTTTTTCTTCGCCGAAGATTAGTCAATCGTCAACTTGACAGATGCAGTGGGAGCAGTTGTTTATCTAGCGCAGAACGATGAGATAGCTGGTCAGAATGAAACGAACAGTCCTCGAGATTGTATCAATTTGAAAAGAAATTTAAAAGGATTTAGACAAACGATCCTATAAAATCGGTAAAATGAGATATATGAGCATACTTCTACTACTCTGGATTGCACAGGACGTCTTATATAGACAATCATCTTACGTCTGTTTTTGGGGTAAACGGTACTAGAGTAAATTTCAAATGCTACTAGGATGTCCGTCTCATATGTCTATTAGATGTCTCATAGATATTTTAGAATAGATTTGTCTTTCAGACATACAATTTACAACATCAGATGTACAAAAAACATGATGTTATGAAAATTTAAATGGTTTAGATAATGGTAACTCAGAACAATGCTACGTAGAATATCAATATAAAATGAATTTCTTGCATAAATATAACGGATGATACATACATATACAAATTATTATCGAAATTAACGCGAAACACTTATATCATAGACAAAAAAGTCTATCCAAAGGAAAGGAAATGAATCTTAGGTCATTGAGCGGGTCAATATTTTAGACTAAACGAATCAATGTTGACTGTAAAAAACAATTGACATAATTGTTTGAAAAACGTTCTGGCATACGTTCCTTGATCCGAATCTTACTCCGCAATCTCTCAGACAGAATGGAATATTTCGTACATAAACCACGTTATTATTATCTTTTTACATGCACATTTAACATGATAAGTAAATCGTAGTTGTATGAATACACAGTTGCGTGTAGCTTCGTATAACTGAAATTAAATATTCCTTAGAGATATGTAGTTTTTATCAAAATGTGATACTGATAAAGTTATCCAAACAGCGTATTCCAGATTTGTTTAACTATTTCGATATTGTAACAAAATTATGGGTTATGTCATTTTATGTAATTATTATTTGATAAAGTAATGATGAGTAACATGGTCTAAACAGTATAGCAACATAAAGAACTCGATGGACATTAATTTCATTTGCATTCATCAACTCCTTCCACTTAAACCCGCTTCTTTTCAAAAAGCGTTCATTGCGACCTCTTCATTCAGTAACACGAACTTATCCTAAACTATATTAACCAAAATCCTAACTACAAATATCACATTATTTTGTGTCAAATGAAAAGGAAAAGTAAACAATAGTACTCTAACTTCTCTACTACTTTACTGAAAGCCAAATCTACATTTGTTTTAAATTAATAGGGTCCTCATTACCTAAAACGCCGGTGAAAAGAGCGGTATCCCCTCCACGCTTCAAATACCGTGTACGTAAACACGTTTGAAGACTTAGTAAACACCAACCTCAATGCTAGCAATTACCAAACAAGTTGCATCGGTGATAAATACCATTGGCGGTAAACAGCCGTCGAAAGGACAAGACGATCGTTCGCGGCTACATTTTGTCGATAGTTCAAGAAATCCACTCGTTGTGCGCCATGAGAAGGAACGGCACGCGCATGCGTAACCTCGATTCGCGATATTTCAGCCGATCACCCGGAAAGCAACCGCGCTACTGTTCTACCAACTATCGTTGGTGTTCGACGCGTGCATAGGAATGATGCCACACGGTTTCCCGTTCCGTCCGTCTACGATTCACAGGAACGTGTATTGAAACAATAACCTGTTTGCGTTTGCGCGAATGCTGCGCAGACGGCTATCACATGCGCCATGTACAAATTATAATTAGACAAGTTTTAACATCGAAGTCGAAATTCTCCGATTAAAGGCGGAAAAATATCGATACTCGTGACTTATCGATAGTTACTAAGAATTCAAATTCCAGGTGTAATTGACAGTAAATGGGCGCGCTACAAGAATATTGAGGAAAGAATTATTGACTTTTATTGAAAAAAATAATATGCCCGTATGTTTTGTTTTTATTCGCGACCCTTTGTCCTATTTATGTACAATTATTGCTTAAGGATTATATCTTCATATGTACTATTATTCCGCTGTTTTCGATAATTCTAAGGCAACGCAACCAGCAAAAAAGGTATCAAACAAAAAATAACGAGTCTACCTTGAATTACATGACCACTTTTTTTGCAATTTTTTACAATCACTAATAGCACGATAAAACAATTTGAAACTTGTAAATTGTCATTGCAAAATAGAAATTTAAATCAAAAGAACATTACGATGTAAAGCACTGTTACTTGTTTATGTTTTACTTATTATAAAGATATTATATCTTGTAGTAGGTATGTAAAAGCATAGTTCTTTATGATAAATACAACATAATACACCATAATATCTAATACCTAATATGATTGAACATAATTATTTATATTTTAACAAAACTAGTCATCTTCTAAATATAAATATGAATTATGTTCTATATACCTATATAATATAGATTTTCAGGAAGTAAATGCTATAAAATAATTTTTCTAAATTTCACATACAATTCCATGTAGATATTTATTGCACAACTTTAGAAATATGCTCTTTTTTGTTCTATTTTCTTGTTTAGATTTAGCGCTAACTGTGTTATCGATTACAAGATTCTCGAAACACTTGAAAGATGTCGCCATCTATCTAGATAATGAAATTTCCGACTTAGCTGTTATATAATTATCATTAATAATTTAATTAATTTATTAATCTTAAATAAACTTAAATTTAAATTCAACCTATAAAAGATAAATAAGGATGCCACACTTTACTGATAATAAACAAGAATCACAGAGCAAGGATCACACAAAGTTAAGGTTAATCTTCTAGTACAAAAGAATAAGAGAATTGTCATTTTACATTTAAATTAATAATCTTGTATATATTTGTATACTTACGAAATATACGACATATATTAAATTTTAGGACCGCGTACATAACACAATTTAAGTGAAAGGTAAAGATCCAAATTTTCGCGCGCAGTATCAATAACTAGCAAACTTAACCTAGTCATCCCCACTTTACACACCCAGACTAATCGATACTTCTTTACCGACTGTGCAGCCAGTTTCCATAGCGGTCTCGAGCACTGCAGTTGTCGTGACACATTGTGTCGTATTGTGTCGCAATAAGATCCCGAAACCTTCTCCTAAAGAAACGGTAGTGAGGAAAGTGGTCCAGCAACTCGAAATACGTTTGAACACGGCCAATTCGCGAACTCTGCCCATATGTGTGCCATGTAAAACCGCGTAGGACCGCGTGTGCTATTAACTGGTGAACGATTTCGACCGAGAAAGTCTCTTATTGTCAGCAGCCTTCCGGCTTCTCTTCTTCGTGCGGTATTCTTACCTTTTTTTTTCCGAAAAATCAATGCAGATATGCGTTAAGTGGGCTCGTAGCCGTCATTTGTTTGATTTTCGAAAGTATACTCTTTAGTTTCGACGATGGATTAAGGGCAACGTGTTTCAGTCGTCAGTCTCAGGTGAGTCCACTTGTTCCATATCGGTGGAGCGTCTTTTTATAGGAGCGTGATATCGGGTGTGATTGATTGTATGTAATATGTTATTTAATATGTATGTACAACGTAATATATTCTTATATTATATGCGAATATGATATGGATACCCAAGGTTAGCTTAGGGAACTAGAAAATACCAGGAATAAGCAGAGTAAGTAGCAGATGTAAGGAAATGAATGCCGCGTTTACAATGAGAAACAAAGATAAGTAAATTAGAAGGATGAATGGTAAAGTATATGAAATTATCAGAAACTAAGTACACAAATTTACTGAAAAAGAGATAAATGCATACTTTTGTTTGATTATATCTAACTGCCTAGTTAATTGAAAGAAAACAAGGGATCAAGTAATAAAAATTTGTACGCATATGTAACAGTACGTACTTAAAAAAAAAAGGTTAACTTGATAAACAAAGGAGATATGTAAATAAACATAAATAATGAGGCACATTTATGACTGAAAAAACATGATCTATTAAACGATAAGATAATAAAGATGTAAAACAGCTGACAGCAAATTCGTAACTGCAGTCACTTTTATTCTTCGTGACATAATTATTAAATTTCAAGGTCATTTTAATTCGCTTTATCGTGTTATTTCATATTAAGCAGTTAGTCTATGAACAATGCATATTTCCAATCATTTTTCATAGAAAAAAATTTGAATAATGTATTCACCTGTTAATTTTCAATAACATTTCAAGTTATCTTTTTTCTATTGTATCCTTTTAATATTAATATATATAAAATATTCATTTTGGCGAAAGAAAGGGAACAACATAAAGTAACATATTTATAAAATAACAATCTACAGACAAAAACTAAATGAAATTGATGGGACAGCAATGCCGTAAAATATCTACATGCTATTTGTCTCTCGTTGAATAGACAGACGTTTAATCACTGACAGCACGATAAAACCTGTTGAGAGTTATTTATTGCAGGAAATATCCGGGAATAATGACAAAAATTTGCTATATTATCCTTGACAACCGCTGTCTTTCGGACACCGTTTCTTAAGTTGGCACACATGGATTTTTTCGAATTTTCATGGGTCTGCGTTAATGTTTGACCCTACTAACGGTCGAACGCATTAGTTTCGTATTTTATAAGTTGCACCATCTGGAATGACCCGCGTTGATAACAGACTACATACTGATAGCTGCGAATTCAGATGTTAAACATTTTATAAACGTTTAAATGTGTATCACTGCTTGTTACTTTTTGTGTACGACAATTTTTGGCTTGATGATAATAAATTGCAATACCGACTTGGTACAAAAACGGAATTAAGAATTACGCCTAAGGTGTTGCTCTTTGAATACATTTAACCTCTCCAGATAAATGCATTTACATGCATAGTTTACAACTTGTGCAAGAACTTTCGAGGATGATAAAAAAAAGTGCCGAGCATCATTTTAAGTGAATCACTATTTTTAACTAACTGATTATGTAATGAAGAAATGCATAGTAACATGCATAAACGGAGGCGCGCCACGTAATTGGATAAAGAAGTGTGCGTGCGCGGCGTTCGAACTCGTTACGTTTAAATCGATAAACAAACTGTAACGAGGATCAGAGTATTACGAAATCAGTTAAGTCTATTTCTAGTGAGTAACAAATTATCCTTGATAGACCATCGAAAGATGCAAACTGTAGAGTTTAGAAATTTCTAGAAGAACACGAGTAACGAATCGAACCTCGAAAGGAAACTGATCGGTATTTTTGTCGATCGAATTTCAGCCGCATGGCCAATGGGATTAATGTTTTTACATTCCTTCGCGATACTTTCAATTCGGTTGAAGATCAACCAACGTGTAAATTACTTAATTAAATTAGCTTTAAACTCGTCAGGTTTATTCCATCACTGAATGCCGTCTACGTTAAACAATGCTTATGATCGACACAATCCGTACAAATACTGTTTATAGGAAACAGAGAACCGTAAGAAGCACGAAGATGCCGATGGAATTCTTAGATCGACTTCCGATCCCGAATCTGCGGGTATACACAACGATCAGCTTCGCTGTGTTATCCTGCTCGGTCTACTATGCTGTTCAGATCATCAAGGACCCGACATGGAAGAGCAACCACACATACGTAGAGACCAAGGGCGATACGGTCAGCGACATCGACTCTGATCCGAGGAACTTCGTGATGCATCTGAAGGAGCTGCTCGAGTGCATGCTCGACGAGCCCATCTGTATCTGGGTAAGTTGTAACTCACAGGCGGATTTATTCGGACCGGTGGGATTCGATCCTGCTCTGCTGGAACCAGTGGGACTGCGAGTCTGTCGTGAAAGTACAATTTCAAATACAATACAACTTTCATTGTGAATATCTCGGCTTCAATTGAGTACTGCAATTCTTCATCGATCATTCAATTTAAATCGAATGATTAAAAGTCTATAAAGAGTACTCGAGGCTCTCCTCGATGTTAGAACCAATAAGTGAAGTCTGCTCTGAATTTGTATCGTACGCTTTGAGCGAGTGCAACAGGACACGTGGCCTCTTGTATGCTTCCCTGGGGTCAACTTCTATCGACTATTCCGTAACTGGTGAACTTTCTCCTTTCTCTTGCTACTACTAGTATAATTTGTATCAGGTTTCTAGGCAACTCCATCTCATGGGCTGTCTTCTCTCTGATACGAGACATCTAACAGATATACATAATTATTTTATTAGATTGATCATTAATAATTTTATACTCGAAAGCAAATCATTTACGGATCACGTCATTTTTTCTGCTGACATTACGAATCTTCAATTTCATGGAAAGTTCCATGATTCACCGGTTTAATGTTCTCTGCTGTGAAATGATAGCTGTGATAGATATTACTTGCAATGTGAAACAATTACTGATAAGAGAAACAAGCGATTTTTTTTTTTTTTTGAGGTCATGTTAACCCTTTCGATCGTATACTCTTCTCATATGACGCTGACACGTGAAAAAGATATGAACCTATTCATTGGCGCCACTATCTATGACTTCTTGATGCCGTTGCTGTCGTTGACTTACACAAGAGCGTTAGTAAAATATACAAGAATCTCTATTGAATCACCCTGTATCTCCATTCATCTCATTAACCTGAAAGTGATAAATTAGTGTGAATTATCCTCCTTTCGATCATCCCAATGAACTATCCGAAACTCTTGAATAATCATTTAATTGCATTTCTTAAACTATTTGAGATATTAAATGAATAAAATTTTCGGCTGACACTAAAATTAGACGTTATTTCAAGATGCTTGGCAGACATCACCATTGTTGGTACGCAACTTAAACAAACGTTGTTCGTCACTTTTTACTTCCTGCCCTCTTTGCCAAAGTGGAGGCCATCCTCACAGACGCATTTAAGGCGTCTGATAAACAAATACGACCAGCATAGCGATACAAATGAACGTTTGATCCTGTAAACTGACTGAATTCTTCAAATATATACAACAGTTAATAATAATTAACAAAAATTTTAGCCTATGATTGTTGATTAAGCATTATTACATGAATATTGTTACGTTTATTAGGGATAACTTTAAATATATAATTTAATAGGGGGAATGCCTTCTCCATTTAGAAATCTTTCTATTAAAAGTAACCGCATACCAAACAAATATAAAGAGTCATGTTGGAGAAAGTTCCAGTTTCTTGCATGCAGTATTTTATAGATTTTTTACTTGCGCTTTTGTATTTCTACCGTGGTGTGAACTTACTGCAGGTTTTTGACAGACAATTTTCAGTAGGGTGCATAAGATGGAAACGTGCCAAATACTCCTGCACCTTGAAGCAAGAATAACCAGTATCGAAAAAGTAACGCCTGAGATATCAGATTTCGAAACATACAGTACACTTCGAAATCATTCCAGGGGAATTTAGATATCAAACATAATTGTTGGTCTCGTTTTTATCTTGAACAAATTTAGAAAATAACATTTTAACAAAATTACTTACTGTTACATTATGCAATGCTGTTACTGAGTGGGTTAATAAAAAAACAACATTGACTATTTCTTTTGTCGACAGACCCTGATCAACATGGCGTACTGTGTGTTAATTCTACTGGGTAAGACGATCCAGAAACTCGTCTTCGGCGAGCTCCGGGCCTCTGAGAGGCAGCATCTGAAGGACAAATTCTGGAACTTCGTGTTCTACAAATTTATCTTCGTCTTCGGTGTGTTAAACGTACAGTATATGGACGAGGTGGTACTATGGTGGGCCTGGTTCACCGCGCTTGGCTTCCTAAGCCTACTCAGCCAGCTCTGCAAGGATCGATTCGAATACGTAAGTGATTTCCTGTCCGCAATAAGCATTCTATTCACCCTTTCATGGCCTAAATAGGCTATTCTACTTTTTTTCTTTTTACATGAAATTTTATAAAAATCTACATTAGAATCCAATATTCTGTTATTAAACTGTATGCATATGTTACAGTACGTGTAATAATACCAGAAAACATAAATCTACACAATTTTACAAATTTGGCATTCTGCCCAATTAATTCGAGTATAGCGTCTGGGAAAAATATGGAGGTTGTAAAAGATTTGGCAGATTTAAGAGAAACCAAGGATTCCAGCTGTCGTTCAGGACCGTACGAAGATACTGCGTATATTATAATTTCATGAATTAGAATTCAAACATATTATACATTTTCCTGTCAAACTTCTTTCCTGTGCATAAAGACAGTATAACCGGCACATCTGTCCCGTATGTAACGTAAACTTGACGAAGAAACATAGGTCCTTAAAATAAATTATTTCAAAATTCCCCACCATCGTGTTGCCGCTAATCAGACATTCTACTTTTGATAGACCTTGATAAAGTCATACTCTCCCGTGACTACCAACGAGATCATTGAATTAGTTGAATATTTTAACATATCTTAAAGAAGAACGCGAATTGAGGACAGATGAGTCGGTCAAGTTGGCACGCGCATTTTAAACGACACATTGCAAAAGTTCAAAGTAGATTCGCCACTATATCGTCTAATTAAACAGATTTCGTGAAATGACACAAAGTAAATAATTCTAGTCATTTGGACAAAGAACTTGTTAAGTAGTACAAATGGACAATGTTGCCCATTTTAGATTTGACAGAATTGGTAGGCTCTAGTAATTTTATACAAATTGTTCTATAATAGGCTATACTAATGTATAATATCTTTTCCTTTCACTGTACATTAAGCTAAGTTGGAATAATTAAGCTAAACAAGTTGGACAGGTAATCATTTATGCATATACAATATGCACTGGAATGTACCACTAAGAAATATTTATCTATTTTTTAAAGAGAATTTTATAAGAATACAATTTTATTGCAGAACTGCAGAGATCACGATTTTTTAAAATACGTACAAAAAAAGGAAGAAAAGAATTATTTTGTTATTCAAAAAGTTTTTCATTTCTATGTTGTTTTATTGTTAATTTATAAATTAGATAAGTGATATTCTCTCAATCAAGTAATTCAATTAGCGATATATTATTAATCTAATCAATCATACATCGAATTTCAACACATTATTGATAAGTTTCTTAACAAGCAACTCAAATTTATATTGTTATGGAAACATAAAAGTATCATTTAAAAAATGTTGCGTGCTATTATAAATCGATCAAAATGTTCAAATATTTATAAACTCGTAGGCAACAGTTTTCTAGACCATGCGCCCAATTGAAGTCTCAGCAGGCACACACGCCACGTTACGCAGTATCTTTTATTTATACGTAGTTTATAGCAACGGTGAATCAATGTTGCTTATTTATTCGAGTAAGTTCGTGACATGCACCAGTGCACGTTCGATCGGTTAGCATAAACGGATAACAGTGATCTTGAGTAATGAAAAATTATAAGTCGACCCTAGATATTTTCATTATGTTGCAAATAGAAAATTGTAAAAATGAATGGAAGCTCTAAAAATTTGGTAAAGAAAACAAATAATATGCTAATGTGCAAATTGAGCGAAGGTACAGTACGAAAATGAAGAATCTCGTGACACTGTTATGCAATAAATTCGTGTGAATCTCATTAGTATAATCGAATAGAGGTATCCAGGTTAACGCTGCTTTCAGTAATACGGCACTTAATTTTCCTTGGTTTATCTCATATGCACTGCTTTTCTGATCTTGTGAAGCATACTACTATACTATATGTTTAATTGAATTACAGATTGTTTTTTTACAGTATTGTCATCAATGTTACATATAAATTTATAAGTACAAACATTCTGAAAACTGCAGGCTTTTAATAAATAATCAACGAATATCATTTTAATTATTTTCCAGTTATCTTTTTCACCAACGACACCAGGATGGAGTCATGCGAGGCTGCTAGGACTTCTCGCGACAATTCTCGCATTATCCTCCTTTATGTTACTTCTGTGTACAGCTGCGGCTTTCTTCTTCGTTTCTTTCAACACGTTTGTCTTCACTGCAGCTGAGGTAACGTAAAATTTTTAAATCGACAATAAAAATGACAAAAAATGTCGAAATGAATATCGCATCGTAGAATTATTTTAATGTAACGAAAAAATAAATAAAAATAAGATTAACATTTACTTTTATGTTGACAGTGCATTTTACTAGGTGTCAGAACGATTCATGTAATGGTGAGGTACATTATTCACCTGTACGACACTCGAGGAGCTGGAACCTCCTCGCAACGGTCTTGGGACAAAAGAGGTCCTTTAACCTACTACACAGATCTAGCAGCAGAATTGATAGTATTAGCTGTAGATTTCCTTCATCACATACATATGCTACTTTGGAGCAATATCTTCCTAAGTATGGCCTCCCTTGTAATCTGTATGCAACTCAGGTATCTCTTCTATGAGATACAACGTAAGATAACAAAACACAGAAACTATCTTGCTGTGTTAAATCACATGGAACAAAAGTAAGTTCTTCTTAGGTTCATAATTACAGTACCTGTAAAAGGTACTCGAGTATTCAAATAAATATCCTTTAACTCTTAAAATATTTATTATAGCTATCCAATGGCAACTCAAGAAGAGTTAGCAGAGAACTCAGACAACTGCGCTATTTGTTGGGAAAAGATGGAAACCGCTCGAAAACTACCGTGCGGCCATCTTTTCCACAACTCGTGTCTACAGTCCTGGTTGGAACAGGACACTTCATGTCCAACTTGCAGGCTCGCTTTAAGCATGCAACCCAGTCACCGAGAAAATACGCAGGAATTACCAACTGAACCGCAAACACCAGCCAGACGAAATGAAAATCACTTTTTCCATTTCGATGGTTCGAGATACGTCTCCTGGTTACCAAGTTTCTCCGTTGAAGTCTCACATAATAGACTGCGCGGCAATATCTCTACCATTGCACATAGTAACTCGCAAATGGATACCATGATCAGACAAGTAAGCTCAATTAAAATTTATTTTGTACAATCGAAATATATTATTAATCGAATGAGAAAATAATGTTTTGTATTGAATAAATATAAAAGTTATGTTATCTATTGTTGGAACAGGTGCAGCAGCTATTCCCGCATTTCCCTCGAAACTTAATTGTAGAAGACCTCAGAATGACAAGGTCAGTCGAGTGGACAGTTGAAAATATTCTCGATGGAGTGCTGATATCGCCTCATCATTTAATCGAAGAACCGCAATCGGAGTCCGTCCTTCAAATCCATACCAGCAGCAATGAAACGAATGTTTCTTTGAATAGCTCCTCGACGCCGCTACCCTCGGATCCAAAATTCGACATTCCTCTTGCTGATAGGTAATATTTCTTTCTCTCGCGCACACCCCCCTCCCCCCCCCCCCCCTCTCAAATGACTATGTAACATTTGATAGACACGAAAATTTTCACAACGAATGCTTTATAGCGGTGAAGAACCTTCCAGTCTAGGAGGACGGTTTTCCAAATCATCGTCCGAACGAGAGCAAATTTTGCAACGTCGCAAGGAGCTGATGAGACTTGCTGCTAAGAGGAGGTACTTTGAAAAACGTCGAAAAAAGCATGAAACCGACCAACGTGTTTCTACTACCACCTCTTAAGACAGGGAAAGCAGAGGGGGATACATGTCGATGAAAAATTTTAATTTTTCGTGCTTCGTAGCGGCCATCTTCTTCGAAGAAGAGTATAACGACTGATTTCCTTATTGGTATACGTCCACCGACGTCCATTTACTTTCTTTTCCTCTCTGTTGTTTTTGTTCCTTTGCTTTCAAATCTTACACATCTTCCTTTCCTTCTCTTGCATTTTTTTTTCTAGAAAATCATATACTTTATTCCTTATATTTGTTCCTAAGAATTTTTTCAGCGACCATAATCATTGTCGTACACTTAAGAAAATATGATTTTAGACACGATTTTTTTGTTCTATCCATTCTTTCTTCATAATCTTTGTAAAAACTGCTTTTTTCCATTGTTATAAGTATTTCTTTTCGTCATTCTAATAAGGTAATTTAAAATCCCAACTTTTAGCAAGTAGCTTTCTTCAAAATTAATACACTCCTCTTGGAAAAGATAGTTTCCTTAAAAATACGCCTTTTTTTAATATTCTTAAGAAAAAAATGAGGACAATTAACTTAAAGTATTAACCATTTAATTCTTTAGCAATAATAAGGATTAACTTAAAAGTATTACTCGCTTAATTATTTTTTTATTCTTTATTTATTAAAATAATGTCTCTATAAGAAACACAATTTTTCAGAAATCTTAATTCTTTATCTTTTTGCAAAATTTTCCCAAAGATCTTTAATTTTATGTTGAAGAATGAAAGTCCTTGGGAAGTTCAACCTCTTACATGCTAGGAAGAAGTAACTCTTCTTAATGATGTCAATATGTTTGTCTTTAAGAATTAGAATATCATTTAACAACTTTTCTTCTTTTTTTTTTTTGTTCATTTCTTCAAGAAGAATATTTTCTCAGTTATCTTAATACTTTTGTTTACTTTTTTCTTTTCTTTTAAACGGACTTATGTTAAAATCTTATTTTTCTATTCATGAGCAGATTTTCTTAAAATGTTCGTATATATAAAAATAGAAAAAAGATTATAACAATTAATATCGACTGGTTGTGAATTATATACTCATCGGTGGATTAGAGGACTGATAACAATAAGAATGTACCATTGAAGGTAATTTCTCCTTTTTTTCCTTTTCATTCGAATAAAAGATAAAAATATATTTAGTGTTTTTCATAGCTAATGGTTATTGCAATTTTTGTTATTAATTTTATTATATTTAATGTTTGATTTTAGAGGTATACATATATATAAAATGTAAGTATAATTGTGAGTAAATATTTAATGCGTTCAAGGAAGTAATATCTAAGAATACGTATATTTGGAAATAAACTATTATTTAATAGTAATACGATGAAGAAAACTATTTGTTATTCTTTCATATTTAGAGCTTTAATATCCATTACAAAATACAAAAAAATATTTCCTAAGGAATGTTCCTCTTTCTTTTTAGTACAAAAATTCTATTTTATTTATATCTGAATGTTAAACACAGAACTAAATAATGTTTCACATAAAATGAAACAAAATACTCGGAATAAAATATGTAAAAGTAAAAAATTTTATTTTATGGAATATTATTTTATATAGTATTCTTATTTGCCATACAGTTTTTTTTAAATTAAGAGAAAGATATAGTTTACATAAATAAAGCAATTTTAATCCAATTTATATATAACAGCGATTTATATAGAACAATGTATTATGATTTTACTATTTTATTGATCAAATTTACAAGTAAAATCTTTTCATTTTCAACCAATGAAATTCATTACAACATAATGAAGAATTATATGCCCAAAGATAAAGTCCGCAAATCCTCTCTCAGGGCTTATACCATAAAATTGACTCTTATTTTGAGGATTGACCTGTAGCCGTAAACAAACTGAAACACACACCGGAGAAACAATTTAAGAACTATTTATCGATAAATATCATATAAAAATAATTTTAATGTCAAGATTTTCTTAAGCTTTGATGCAACAAGAAAAGAAACAGATGGTATATGTGTATGTATGTGTATGTGTTTGTTGCAAAACAGAATATTAATCGATACGATAATTGGTAACTACCTAAGTTATTTAGTTATTGAAATTAATTAAAAATATCAATTTTAACAATACCTCCAAGAACGAAGCACGAAACACTAGAAATAAATCCACTGAGAAAACTGTTGAACGGAAATGTGCCGACAAGGCAACAATACACAAACTGTATAACACCGGTTAGAAACACGTAAAGCAAGTAAGCGTCTATTATTTTAAGCCTTTTCGATGTAGTCTTTGTGTACTCTTGCCAAAATTTGGCAATTACTGCTATCACGGTCATTTTTCTTGTAAATACTCTGACGTTTTCTTTTAAGGTTGGACTACTAAACTTGCGACGTTAGTACGCGTGGCACCGGTGGTGTTATCGTTCTATCGGTACTATCGATAAGTACGTGCATCGAGCGCTGTCGATAGTCGTAACTTTCATTTCAGAAGTATCGATAGTATTAAATATTATCGTACAGGTTAGGGTACAAGTAAACAACGCAAAAGTGTTAAAGATAAACTGTTCAGAAGCATGTGATGTGTACTAATTTATTTAAAAAAAAATGACTGATGAAAAAACTCAAACGCAGGAATTCAAATTGGATCCAGACTGTGAATTGCGGTTTGAAGTTGAAACAAAAAATGAAAAAGTCGCGCTTGAAGTAAGCATTATAATATTCTACACTTTTTAAAAATATTCGCAATTTATTCTTTTTGTAGTTAAAAAGCGGACTGGCAGAAGTGTTTGGTACTGAATTAGTAAAAGGAAAGAAATATGAATTCACCGCTGGTGCCAAGGTAGCTGTGTTCACCTGGCAAGGATGTACGATAGAAGTGGTTGGAAAAACTGATGTCAGCTATATCGCAAAAGAGACACCAATGGGCCTGTACTTAAACTGTCATGCTGCGATGGAAAGACTCAGAGAAGCTGCTGAAAAGGATGATACCAGAGGACCAATAACAATGGTTGTAGGCCCTTGCGATGTAGGAAAATCTACACTCTGTAGACTTCTGTTAAATTATGCTGTTAGGATGGGCCGTAGACCAATTTTTGTAGACTTAGATGTTAGCCAGGGTCACATAGCGATACCTGGTACTGTTGGAGCATTATTGGTAGAGCGGCCTTCTAATGTAGTAGATGGTTTCAGCCAGCAAGCACCATTGGTTTTCCACTTTGGACATAAATTTCCACAAGCTAATGTGGCTCTTTATAATTTACTTGTAACACGTCTCGCAGAAGTATGTTCTGACAGACTCCAAGCAAATAAAAAGGCCAGAGTCTCAGGGATTGTAATAAATACTTGTGGTTGGGTAAAAGGAGAAGGATACAAATTGTTGACTCATGCCGCCCAAGCTTTTGAGGTTGATGCAATTTTGGTACTCGATCAAGAGAGACTTTACAATGAACTTGTTAGGGATATGCCAGACTTTGTCAAAGTAGTATTTCTGCCGAAAAGCGGCGGTGTTGTGGAAAGGAGTCAAGCACAAAGAACAGAAGCCAGAGATCAGGGTGTTAGGGAATATTTTTATGGTTCTAGAACACCTCTTTATCCACACAGTTTTGAAGTGAAATGGAGCGAGGCTAGATTGTATAAAATTGGAGCGCCTGTGCTTCCTGCGTCGTGCATGCCTCTTGGAATGAAGGCAGAGGATAATTTAACGAAATTGGTCGCTGTTACACCTGGACCAAATCTTCTTCACCACTTATTGTCAGTTTCGTTTGCTGACTCGCCAGAAGACGACGTGGTGCAGACTAATGTTGCTGGATTTGTCTGCGTGTAAGGAGAGCTGTAGAAAAATTGTTTTAAATGCACATAATGCTTGCAATATTTACTTCATTTTTAGAGACATTAATATTTGAGGGTAATTATTGTTCACAGGACAAACGTTGATGTAGAGAGGCAAACGTTTACAGTATTGAGTCCGCAACCGAGACCATTGCCGAACACGGTTCTATTACTCTCAGACATTCAATTTATGGATAGTCATTAACTCTTTGCACGAATCATTGAAAATTTCAAATAAAATAAATTGTTTTATATATCTGTACCAATGTTTACCCTCTATCTATTTTGCTTCCTCGAGATCGATTTAATCGATAGGTCGATTATATCGAAATGACATCTGTAACATTCCAAACTTTAAACATAGTTTGTAACAAAGGAAATCTTCATTGTTTTATACAACAAGAAAAGGTATAATTATAGTTAAATAGTAACATAATTCTTAAGTAACAAGTAAGAGATGAAGAATATTAGGCCGAACATGCCGGATATTTCTCAATTTGAGAAAAAATTTCGCGAGATGATATACGAGGCTCAACGAAATATAGTAAGTGCAATTCTAATGGTTTTTCAATATAAATTAAAACAATTTTCTCATATATGTTTCTTTTTCAGAGACAGTTAGACACTTTAGAAAAAGAAAATCTTTCAATACGTTCGGAGTTATGCACAAAAAGTTCTCTATTGCAAAATGAACAGAAATTATCAAATGAATTACAGTATCGTTTAAAATTAACCTCAGAAATGATAAACCGTTTGGAAGAAGAGAAAATGCGTAGTAAAATCGACCTCTCCAATTTATCAATGAATTATGAAAGTTTGATTAAGGAACGCGACATTTTAACACAGGAACTCTTAACATGCCAAACAGAAATCGCGAAATTCAAATTGACACATGAAAGCTTAGAAAATACATTGCAGCGGGAAATTCGACAGAGAGAAAAATTAGAACAAGCATTAATGGATTTAAAAAATGACAACGCAAAAATTATTGCTAATGTTGACATGTAAAAAAAGATAAAAATTAGCAGATACCTTACATATAGAATTATATCTTTGATATTTTTACGAAGTTATCTTCAGATTATTTTTCCTGTATTATATACTCCTAAATTCCACTTTTATTGTTTCATGGTTTTTCAAATTAGGAATATTACAAAAATTTCGAAAGAACAGAAATACTTATCGGAAAGTGCCAAATCTATAATTCAATTGAACAAAAGATTACAAACATTTGGTCTTTGTTCCTATGCAGTTATCGAAAAGTACAAAGCACAGATAAAAAGTTTGCAACATAAACTAATTACTCTCTCTGTAAATGAACTGAGAAAATTACCTAACAATGACAAATTACATCCAGAAATAGAAAATTTGTGTTTTAAGGTCTATTATATAAAATCATGGTCACACTGTAGACATTATTTATCGTATTTGTATCTAATTGTTTGCAAATTTTTCAGCTAAAGGAGATGATAACGGAGTTAAAATCAAAATTACGGGATTCAGCACCGCTTGAAGAAAAATTAGACATGATCGTCAATGAATTGTCTATCAATTTAACAAAAATAGAGTAATGATCTATATCATGTGATCGATAAAAAACATCATTCAAATGAATGGGCTCAATTCGACTTGATGATTACCAACATTTATTTGATCTTAATTTCTCGATACATCTGATACGTGTTAAGTTTATTTCGATTCGATAAAATATTTTTCAAAATAAGAATACATTGCTTATCATTTATAAAATATGTTAAAAAATTACTAATGAATTATTTTTATATACAACGCCACCTTTGCTTTGAATGCGGTTGAGATTGTACCTAAGGGGAGTTTAGCCGTTAGTTCGTTGCCATTTTCAATGTGCCTTATCATTTAAAACTAGAAACCGGAAGTTTTACTCTCTTGATACCAACTTGACTATGTGTAACAAATTTTCTTCCTCTAAAACAAAATTGATCGTACGCGCGACGCAATCATTATAGTTTCCTTCTTTAAATAGCGCCGTGTCTATTCACTAGAAAAATTCGAAAATAGACATTGTTGACGTCAAGTCGTTTCTAAATATAAATAATATTAATAATATACAAATGGAATCATGTAAAACTAATTATCGCAACTAATCGGTTAATATTGATGATGATGATAATGATGATGATGATGATGGTGGTAATGAGGATGACAATTAAAAATTGGACTCTATATTAAAGGAAAGGCAGGTTTCAACAATAAAAATAGACGAATAGGATTAATATAAAATGTATTATAATAATCGTATATTTTAAGTATAAGTGGAAACAGACCGGAATCTCTTTTTCTCGTTCGCAAAAAAAAACAAAGAAAAAGAGAATCCCCTATTTCTTTGGAAAAGAAAAACTATTACAACAAGCGTTTCAAACGAAGACGAAGTCCGTTGTCCATTTTTCGATATTTCTTTTTTTTATGTTTTTCCTCATTTTCTTTTAATTATTTTAACAATAGAGAAAAAGAGGGAGAAATAAAAAGTGTTGGAAAGGAAATAGCCTTCTCTTATGGAGTCCTGAATTTGCGCTAATTAATCAATTATTGAATTAATCAATGAAGAATTTCTCTTCGATCCGGTGAAAAAGCTAACTTGACGATGTGTATACATATATATTTATATATTTATTTATATATTTATATATAAAAAATGTGACCGCACATTATTCACCTATCCGCACCCCCCTTCTTTTTGCTTTTTTTTTCTTTTAATATTTTGCAATGTCTTATAAAGAAATAGCTCCGAAACGCTTTCTAAAAAAGAGGAAATTTCTCACTTTACGTGGAGAGGAATTTCTTCTTTCCTATTCACTTCCCTTTTCTTTTATTCGTTCATAAATAAAGCGAATGCGAAACCTGCGTTTAAAAAAACGATCGTACCCCCTGATTAATTGAAACGTGGAGGAGAAACTTTGTAAGCGAGACAGGCGCGAACACAAAATATAAAATACATTTTGTGTTTTTGTCCTTCTTCTATCTCTATGCATTCTAAGAATACACTTAACGTAGATGGATTTTTATAAAATACAAGCAAAATTCCTAAACTCGTAAAAATATCTTATTCGAACGATTGTGCAGGCGAGAACGAAGATTTCTAAAGTACTATAAAGTTTGTTTTGGTTCCTTATTTCTTGGTTACAAGTTGAAATTTTATTAATTACACAAAGGATTAAATATATTAAAATCCATATATCGTGTTTTGGTTTTTATATTTGTAGAACTAGTCCAGAACGTGTCCATGATTATTTCCACTGCATAACTGTTTCTACGCAGTCCTAGAGTAATTATTAAAATATGGAAGCAAAACAAACATAAGTTAACATGTAAAAAAACAGGTCAACGATTTATTGCTTTCACAAGTGTTCAACTTCCGGTTTTCTTCTGTCGTCGTCGTTACTTTCATTCACAGCGAAGCTTGCAACGTATATAACCCACTAAATGAAAATTTAAGAATCGCGCGATTATTAAGAGGCGCGATATCCTCGAAGTCGATTTACATTCTAAATTGCTCGTTGATCGGTCTAGAAATTAAAATTACAACCTCTTTCGACACTCTATCGATTTTGTCCGGCGTTTAAGCGTTTTAAGACCGCTCGATCAATTGCACTCCCGGTATTATACTTCGTTATGAAACGTGATAAAAGTGGAAACGATGTGATGTTTACTAGATGGTGTTCGAGCGTCGTTAAAAAATTATCAAAAATTATCACAATTCGAGATTCGTTTCCTTTGGGAAATTCTCTAGAACGTGTTTTTTTCTTTCCTTTTTTTCCAGAAATAGAGAGGTAGAAATGGAGAAATATCGATTATTCGATATTTTTATGTCCTGATCATGTACCCGCAGAGAATTTCCAAACTCGGATCTCACTTTTAACACTGTATTTATACTGTATATTAGCAATATAATTACGACTGTCAGCGTTATTCCAAGCATACTTATATCGGCAGCATTGAACTTATTTTCCTTGCAAAGTAGATGAATTTAGAAATCAAATTTTTGCATTTTTGAACATCAACTACAAAATGTCTTTTCGCGTGAAAATGATTATTCAACATATCGATAATTTTGGATAGTCAATCGTCAATAATATTAAATTGCTGACGACTAGTAATGTAATTTACGACGATCGATATTTCTCCAGCTCTGTACAGAGGGGAAGGACAGTTTCTCCTCCAGGATAAAAGAGCTCCTATGAATAATCAGTAAAAAAGAGAGACCGGCAGCGGCGGAGGGAAACGAAGGTGGCCGTCAAGAAGTAAAATCACAGAAGTACCCGCGGCGTGCAGCGAGCGAAGGAGACCGAAGATAAAAAGTAGAGGGTGACGGTCGAAAATATACCGGCTGATGGGTCAGAGTATAGAGCATCGTGCAAGCCAACTTGGTGGCTTCCTCTGTGGCTCGGATGCTTTTAGCTGATGTCCTCCTCCTTTCGGTGGATTTGACGCCTCCTGTATAAAACAATCCCGCCATTAAATATTTATTTCTATGCAACAATGGTGGGCTGAGAATCAAAGCTGAAATCGTAGTGTAACTCAATGTTTTTCCACTTCTATACATCGCTATGATTCTCAACCCAACAATTAAGTAATATGCCCGAGTATAAATAACAAATGAACTATCGAACTGTTAACAAACGATACGAAAATAATACATTTAGTTTTTCGTTTAGTCCTCGCATACTTAAAAAGGCATCGTTTTATATTGGAAATAAAACATTAGATTTACAAAGTGTTTATGTCACGTTAGTATATACATCTAAGCGGCAACTAATATGCATATTATTACATAACGCGTAGCGAACAGAAAGTTGTAAAAAATATTACGTAACATGTATTAAGTATCGTGTCAACCAACAAAAAGCGTAGCTGCATAAAAAAGATCACATTCCATGTAAGCAAAAATAAGATACGCGCAATAGTAATGTCATATGATTAAGTAGTAATGTTAGTTGACGTCAGTATTAGCCACATTGTATCAAAATTAATCTTTTTTTTTTTTCCATGAAGTTAACGATAATGTAATAATTGTTAGTTGATTATTTATGTATGTATTTCGATACAGTGAACCACAAATGTATATAAAAAGAAGGAACTAAAATCATGCGATATATGTAATATATAGAGAGAGCAAGAGTTACCTTCTGCCGAGACAGACCCGCACCAAACACAGAGAAACAGACACAGGAAACAAAGAAACGGTGGTTAATCAATATAAAACTATTTGCTAAAACAAATCTGTGAAAGCAGCTAAATTATATCTAAAACAGGTTGTCAATTTTAATCTCTAGGAAATGGTGAAATTGATTTCCAGAATTATCACTGAAAAATATTAACATTACATATATTTATAATAATCCTTCGCGAATTAATTTAGGAATCCGATTTTACTTTATCTTTCGTTTTTTTAACGATATCTTATCTGAGAAAAGATATTTCACATACTATTTGCATTTCTCATATGAGGTACAGAAATTCTATAAAAATTGTATTGATTGCATAATGATAAACGAATATATATTTTCCGACGTATATAATGCACGTTTATCTGATAATGACATATTTCGAGAATACAGTTACCTGTAACTGAATTATGTCTCATGTTTTCCACAATTACTAGAATTACAATTATTATTTGCTATACTGCAAGTGATTCACTGTCGTAACAGGGGAAAGAAAAAGGAGAAACTAGAAGCGACGACATAACGAAAAAAGATATTTACCAATCTCTTCTCCATTTTAGCTTTAATATCTCGTGCAAGGGTGTAAAATGCCTCTTCAACGTTAATGCTGGACTTGGCAGAGGTTTCCATGAATTTAATTCCATATTCGACAGCGAGCTGTTCTCCTCGTTCCCTCGAGACTTGCCGTTTTTCCGTGAGCTCACACTTGTTACCCAACAACATTTTTTCAACATCCGCTGAGGCATTCTCCTCAATGTTTCTAATCCAATTCTTTATGTTTTCGAAACTCTTCTCGTTGGTCACGTCGTAAACTAACATTATACCCATTGCACCGCGATAGTACGCTGTAGTTATTGTACGAAACCTTTCCTGTCCCGCTGTATCCCTTTACAAATTCGTAGAATAATTATGTTGCAACAGATATTAAAAAAATTACATTTAATAAATTTCTGTTATATTTTTAAGCATTAAAAGTCAATACTAAGGTGTATTATTAGGACGTACAGGTAGAATTACCTAAAAAAGAACTAAGGTCTAAATTATTTTGATTCTTTTTAACGGTACAAAAAAGTTTATAAGAAAGAGAGAAAGATTAGAATTTTTACTAATAATAATATTACTAAAACGATATTAACAGATTCTCTAATAATTTTGAACTAATTTACTCTAGATATATCAATCTAAAATTACATAGTACTTACCATATTTGTAGTTTTATTTTCTTGCCGTCTAATTCTATTGTTCTTATTTTAAAATCAATTCCTGGAAGCACAAAGAAAAAAATGTATAACGTAAATAAATATGGCCAAAGAAATCTATTCAGCTGGTAAATAAATAGATAATGATGTATATGTACATATCTACAGTAAAATTACTGAATATACTTCTAATATCGTTGCAAGCAATAAATACTAGAAACATAAATTCATTCTCTCAATATTATTCTTTTGTTTTGATGTCAAGAAAACGACAACAACTACATCTATTTTGATCTCATTCAATTCTAAATATATATTGTACACAAACATAGGAGGGTGACCTTAATAATTGGTCGGGCTCAGTCTATGCATTTTCATTTATGATTTCCCAATAAAAGAGCAGTTAACTGTGATTAACGGCGTAAATATACATATAATTTTTTATAAATAAAAAATCGTTTTCAGTTTATTAGTGTTCTCACATAAATAAATGTACAAGGTACTGTCAGTTTTTCAGTGTTATTTAGATTTTAATAAATGAATTAATATTTACTTTTGGTAAATAAATTAACATTTATAACTCTTAAATAATTTGAAATTTTCTTGATATATTTAATTACTTGCTGTGTAACTGCTAAAGTTAACTTTCGATATGCCGGTACCTTTTCTAGTTGTAGGTTGTACATATATTTTAATACTATTATTGCTAATAGATGCGTTTAATTATGACACTTGTACATAAATAGTAATTTAATTAATTATGTATATAAATAAGCAAATAATGATAAAACGATAACTACGTTATCTGTATACAAATATGTGAACTGATAAAAATATTCTATGGCATTGCACAAATGTTTCGAAAAACACATAAATAGATTGTTGCATAGAGGTAAAATAAAAATACATGTTACGCGTACATGTTCATATATACATATATGCAAATTAATTCTAGAAGGTAAACAAGCAAATAAATGAATATAATTAGGAGTACTATTAGTAATTCCAAGTATTCATTTGTACATGAGCAAATGGTAAATGAAAATAAACAATCTACGGTAGATATCCAAAGAGGCCTTAGGTATGTACAATTAGGTATAAAATGTGACTGTACAATCACGTTATCGTAACTCTCTCCTATACTGTATTTAGCAAAGGAAACCTTTGTATTCTGAATTATTTGCGTAACTGTTAAATACATTTAAATAATCATTGTATAAGTAAGTATCGGACTGAAGCTGAATTGTTCCCTTCTGCAAGGACAGAATTCTAAAAAAAGATCATGCTATCGTTTATTGCATTTAACATAAAAAATTTCATGTAAAATTATTGCCCCAATAATTAATCGTTTCGATAGTGTGCGAGTATTTCATGGATAGTTCGTAACGTTCGTGAAGGAAATGCTACTATTAAACACAAGAGCGGTGAGCAACAAATCGGGAGTAAACGGACAAGAGGATGGAAGGAAGGATAAATCGGTTGGGAGAAGGGAAAAAAAAAGGATATACTTACCAATGGTCGAGATGAAGGTCGTGTTGAAAGCATCCTCGGAGAACCTGAAGAGGACGCACGTCTTGCCGACCCCTGAGTCACCAATCAGCAACAACTTGAACAAATAATCATATGTCTTCGCCATACCCTTTGTTTTCAGTCTCTCTTTCTATTTCACGTGATTCCTGGTTCGCACTTCTTTTATTCTCCCCCTTTTTTTTTTTTTTTATACTTTACGCGGCCCCCTTTTGCACGATCTTTTCGAACGATCGTGATCCTTGGAATTCCGATGACGCACCCTTTAAACTTAAAACGAGCACGCCCGACCCGATGCTACTCAGTTTATCGCGACTATATCAGGTTCACAGAGGGCCCGAAGGTGTGATTATCGCTGAAATCTGTTCGGACAAGGCAAAACTCGCGTGATAGAGCACGAAAAAACATCTGTCAGAAAAAGCGATGACAGCCATCGGTAAGTACTACTTTTTCTTTGCTGTTGTGGCCAGCCTTCTGACCGCACCACAGGTGATGCGCGCGTGTGTATACGCATACGCAACACGTGTGTCGGGAACAAGCTGAATCTTTACGTGAGCATACACGTTATGGCGTATTCATATAAAATCGATAATTCTCCAGGCAATAAGCTACACTTCGACGACTAATCGTACGTATCGATTAAGAATTCACGCCATTCTATCTACGCTTCAAATCTGAAGTCTATCTCAATCGAATAACACGCTAATGAAAATTGTGCCTATATCGGTATTTCTATTTTTCGTTTTCAATACTTATCTTTTTCTTCTTTGTCTTAGGGACGGTATTTTATCGTGCTACAACTTTTCACTCAATTATACACGACGAGGAGTGATTTGAAATCTTGCTAAACTATCGTAAAGAAACTTGTAGTATTTTTTCAAAATCACTTCTCTTATGGTTCTTCTCATCACTTTTAGATGATTCTCGATACGAATCCACCAATCAGAAGAAGCATAAGCAAGGAGCCACGCTTCAAGCAGGAGGTCACGCTGTATTTGAAAACTACAAATCTTACAGCAAATAGTACTTTATTAATTCCAATAAAATGACTGCAATTAGAACCAAGAAACGTAAAGTTTCAAAGAAAACGAAAAAAGCTTGGCGCAAACACGTGGACGTAAAAGATGTCGATAAATTTTTGGAGGATTTTCGATTGGAGGAGAGGTTAGGTTCTTTTGATACCCGTAAGGATTCTGAGCTATTTGAAGTATCCACTACGTCTGAGGTTCTTTCTAAAAAACAGCGTCGAGAATTAGTAAAGTCCAAAGAGCCACGATGTTTCAACATTTTAAAACCTCATTCAGCAGTTCCGGATCCAATAGCGAAGAGAAACCGTGTGAGGACCAAGGAGGAAAGGAAAAATTCTCTCATTGTAAAAAAAGAGGCTATCAGAAAGTCTAAGGGAATTTTAAAGCTAAAAGAGAAGTTAAAATTGAAAAATAGATTGGTTGCAATGAAAAAAAGATTAAGTAAACCAAAGAGAGGTGAGTTTAATACTGACGTTTGGAAAGAGAAGATTGTAACAGGAGTTGATACGGATTGGATGTCTCCGGACACCATCAGACATACATTGACACATTTTGGTGTAAAAAAGAAGAGAATACCAACTTCTCTGCATAAGAAACCTTCGATTCTACCAGCAGTCGAAGCGCCTCATCCTGGAACGTCTTATAACCCTTCCTATGAAGATCACCAGAAATTATTGCATGAAATAGCACAGAAAGAGATGGAGTTGATAAAGGAAGAAAAGCATTTAGCTAGGGTTACTACAAAGATGTTTAAAAAGGTATCTTTCTCTGGTTAATACAAAATGAATCATTTAAAGATAAATTATTATTACGCTATAATTTTACTTTAGGTTTCTGCTGAAGAGAAAGAAGATGACATAATTAGAGAACTATCAGAGGGTTTAAAACCAAAAGGCAAGCGAGATACAAATCAGGATAAGGATAGGGATCAGAATGAGGATGAGGATGATGATCCAACAGTGAAGTCTATAAATCCACCTGTTAGGAATTTGAAAAAAACCAGAGTACAAAGGCGTAAACAAAGGGAGCAAAGAGATTTGCAGCATAAAAAGAAACAGGAAAAAGTAGAGAAAAAGAAAATTTCAGATATATATAAATTAAAGCAATTGGATAAGCAGATAGCTACTAAAGAAAGGAAAGAAAGCATGTTAAGAAGAAAAAGATTGAAAAATAAAGCTCTTAAAGCAATGGAGACTAAAACCCTTAGCAAAGTTAAGTTTGAACCTTTGCAACCTGATTTTAAATTAGCAAATGAACTGACCGGCAATTTGCGAAATGCCGAACCGACTGGTAATCTATTAAAAGACAGATTCAAGTCTCTTCAGCAGAGAAATATTGTTGCACCTTCCAATATTAAATTGTAAGTATAACATATTCTACTGTATAAAATTGTTGGAAAGTTAATATTAAATTTTAGAGTAAGCAGGGAACTAAGTTTCTTTATATTCATACTAACTAATAGTATCTTTTTATTGTTACAGGAAACGAGACAAAGCTAAAGTAAAACGTTTTATAAAACCAGATCACAAAATTGATGTGACTCGGGTGAAATAACTTATACATAACTATTAAAAAGGTATGTACATAAACAAGAAAATAATGAGAATCACACATTGTGCGTGAAGACATTTGTAGGTTTCGATTAATTAAACTTATTATTATAAGATGTATATATACACAGCATTGTGTAATCTTTTTGAAAGATATGATTCAATAATTTATAATAAAATATATGATTTTGTTAAAAACAGAGAATATCGCAAATTAAAAAAATAAGTTTTCATATGTTTTACAATTTCTTATTAGTTCATTAATAGTAATACATACTATACGAATTTGCAAAAAATTTATTCTTCATCGATATCAAATAAAGATTCTCCTACATATTCGGTTTCTTTAAATAACTCATAGCTATCTTCTACATGTAAATCTACTGGTGCAGTAGGTTCTAAAATCTTTTCAATAACTTCTTCAAATGTACTACTTTCGATAGACATTTCTTTTTCCCAATCTTTGACCTCTCTTTCCTAATATAAATAAACAGTTAAAAGTTAACATATAATCGCAACATATTATGTATAATTTGATACAATCGTCCATTTACTTCATGTATGATGTCTCTAATTATTGGTTCTTTCTTTACAAAGTCTGCTGTTATCTTGAAGTCGATACCTTCGGGAATTTCCTTTATAGGGACAAGTTCCAATTCTTGTGGTATACTTTCAGATCTTAATTCATTTACAAACATTTAGTTAATGACTTTCCTGATAATTTATTTAGCAAAATATAACAGTCCTTCGTATATTTATTAATATATATTGCTACTAACGATGGAATAATGTGACTTCGAAATTTAGATTCTCCTTTGACAAGTATGCCCCTCAGAAACAGAAACAATTCGATGCAACTCAACATTATTAAATCCTTGCGTGCAGAAGGACACTACAATTTAAAATATATCAAACTAATTATCTTTTAAAATAAAAAATAATGAACGGTTTAAAAAAATATTGGCATACCATAAGTAAACACGTTACGTTATATTTTAAGTCATAAACTGTCTCGGTAATTGCTCTCAATTTGCACTCTAATCTTTTCAGCATATATTTCGCGACGCTAACTTTCGTTCGTTCTTTATCAAGTAAAGTTTTCAATGAGGATAAATGGTAATTGACATCGTTCATATCCCGACGAGCTTCTTCTATTAACATCAAATATCTTTTTTCTGACGCAGGGTCGAAGACATTAATAAACGAAAGCTGTTCTTTTAAGTTTCGGAATTTCTTTCTTAAATATATTAATACTTCATGCTGCACTTTCGCGACTACTATATTTTCTTTCACCAACGATGATCGTAAGTTGATTTTTTTTATGTATTCGGTAACGGAACGTCTATGTGTACAGGACAAAGAAATGTTTCAGATAGTTATCGTCGTAAAAAGGAGAAAAATATGGTTTAAACTATTTCAGTATGTAATATCTGAGAAGTATACTTAAGAGTGTCTCGAGCGTTCGTTTTTGATGAAATATATTGCGAAATTTGTAATAATTCATTTTTCAGCATGATATTTTCTCGCATCAATCTCTGATTTGGTAAATTTATATGCTTATTGATTTCCACTTGAAACTGTGCCGCCAAATGTAGAAGACAATCGTACATTTCATTTTTGAGTCTAAATAGAAGAAATCCGCATTCGACAAAATTTCATACGTTTTACTCTCATATAAGAAAAAATAATTTTCTTAAACAAAACGTATGTATTATGGAAAAAATTGAATACATTTCTTTATTGAATGCAATCTTTTGATCGATGATCTCTACAGTTTCTTTTACTTTCTTTTCATTTTCTACCATTTGTATCTCGTTTGATTTAAGCTTTTCTTCTAGAGCATTTTGTGCTTTTTTGAATTCTTCCAAAACATTAATTCTCGCATCTAGAAAAACGATTTTAATTTATGGAATTAATTGTTTGCAAAAAAAAAAATACAGTTTATAAAAGGTACAACAAAATACAAATAGGCAAAAAAAGGTAAGGACGTAAAATTTAGCGAGTTACTTAAAATTTTGAGCTGAGAAACCAATTCAACTTTCTTCTTTTTATACTTTTCATTGAACAACTTAATTTTTTCTTCGTGAGATTGTTTATCTTCTATTCGATTTTTTTCCACGGTATCGATTTTACTTTTTAAGCTTTCCACCGAGTTACTTTGAGCTAATACTTGTTTGTTTAAATTTCCAATCTCTTCAGCCGATTCTGAATCTACTGTAGCCGAAAGTTCATTTGTAGTTTCGATTTCTTCTAACAGTTCATTATTTCTTTCTTCTAACCTAAATATTTTCTTTAATATTTATTTTTTTTTTTTTTTTGTACTATCTGTAAAAGGAGAGAGTGAAAGAAAGAGAGAGAGAGAGAGAAAGAGAATAAAAAATTTAACAAAATAGCATAGAAATTTATTTATGTACATATTAAAACAATGTCTTTGTGAAATTTAACTGTATCTTTATACCTGTTTATTTTATTTTTAATATCCGCAATTTTAATATCGTAAAATGTTCTTTGTAAGTTAATGATTGTTGGTTTAGCTTTTTGATCATCATCTTCGTATGATTGTAATTTTGCTGGTAATGAAATATTTCCTTTATCTTTCCCATATAAATCCATCTTTCACGTGAAAAGAAAAAAGAAACAGAAGCTTAAATATTCGAAAAAGATAGTGGAAAATTAATATGAAACGGTTAATTGTAATAATTTACAAATTTTGTATTCGTGCGAATATTGCTGCAAGTGTTTAGTATCTTAGCTATATTGCATGTTACAATTTATGGATAAAGTAAATATAGCATCGTCTCATACACGTTTGCAGGTTATGTTGTCAAGTAAGCCGAATAAAATTCATTGCACGAATACATATTCATTATCGCCAGTAATCAGAACTTTTTCAGGTGCTAGCTTTGTTTTTTTTGAATGTTTAAAAAAATTTAACCATTATTAGTGCAATTTAGAGCTAACTTCAGTTATTCAACAGATGGAACAATATAGTGTGGAAAATTTTTCAAAGCAATCACGAAACAGCTGATCCATCGATTGTTAAACGTAGGACATAACATTCACGGTTAATAATTACTGTTAATTTAAATATCGTCTGTTTAGCATGAGTGGATAACATTTTCGCAAATAACCGCGCTAAATTATTTGAGCGATAACCAAAGATGTGCGTTGACGTGTCTCAATGACGTAACTTTGTCTTTCTGTCACGAAAAGCTGAATTCTCCGGAAAAGTATCCTGAGATGAATTCAAGAATGTTTTTATCCAGCTGTTCGAACTGAAAGTAAGGCTCCCAATATATTTATTTTATTTTGACTTCATCTTTTTACATAGTGCGTGCCGATATCTAGGTTACATACCAAAACAAAGTAACATTTTTTTTTTGCAATTATCAAAGTACAGATAATGTTTGTGTCAAACGTATTTTAACGTTTCTTCTTGGTCACACTCATGAAATGATCATTTTCATTTTAATAATAAAACTTAAGTTCACTATATAAATTTTTATAATCTAATATCTCTTTTGACCTTTATATATGGAAGATTTGTATACAATTGTTCACATATATATTCTCATTGTGTGTGATTTTATTATTAAAAATAATTTAATGTCATCAAACTTTTTTTTAAACCTTTCTAAACAGAATAATTATTATTTTTCACTTACATTAAGGTCAGCTGATTAACGAAAGTACAATCAAAATACAATCGACAAAATGAAGCTAAGAAAAGAGTTGATTATACTTTTGTTGGTGATGTCTGTTGCTTCTGAACCTGAAGTTTCCAAAAAACGTTCAGATACTTCTGACGAGGAAGCAGAAGAGGATGTAAGTTTAGAAGAGAATGCATTTGAACATTTGCAAGAGCTTAAAGCTTTGCATGACACAATCCTGAAGATAGTACCAGCTTCAGAACCATATCCAAATGATAAAATCACAAAGAGGAAAGAAAAGGTAGAAAATGAACCAAAACCAAAGGAAGAAAGTCCTGCAATGAGGAATGTTTGGATGAAAGCAATGATAGCTCAGACTAAGAATTTAGATGTACCAAATAGTAATTTAAAAATTGAGGAAGAGGATATCAAAGGATGGAGTGAAAGGCAACTTGAATGGCTTAGTGAAGTGGTAGGGGAACCCCTTACTCCGGCGCAACGAGAAGGTATTTTAGTAAAAATTAATTAAACCTTTATGGCATATTAATAATTTCTTTTAAAAAAACAACTGTCAAGTAAAAATTGTAAAACGAAATAAATTTGCAAAAAATTTACAGCGGAGCAAATATTTAGGAAAGCGCAGAGTCTCCTGAATGCTACGCGGTCAAATAAAGAAGAGGCTTACAAATTATTAACATCTGCAGCAATTCTTGGACACCGTGAAGCTTGGTCGATGTTGGCATGGGCTCAACTCTTAGGAACTCAGTATGGTTCAGCTTCTTCTGGCCAAGACATTCCAGCAGCATATGGGATATTTAAAGAACTCGCTGAAGTAGGCCTACCATCCGCTCATATGGTACATATATAAGTTACTTGAATAATATATAGTATGCCTACAAAGATTTATTTTAAGTTCGTATTTCATTATTATAGTACCAAATTTTTATAATCATTTGAGGGTACTACTAAATGATTATGGTAATTTATGTAAAACAATATGTATAAATAATTTCCAGGGTATGGGCTTTTTGTATGCAACAGGATTAGGTGGAGTAAATGCTTCACAGGCAAAGGCACTTCTTCATTATACAGCAGCAGCTCTTGGTGGAGATACTCGTGCACAAATGGCATTAGGTTATCGTTATTGGGCTGGAATTACAACACCAGCTTCATGCGAGAGAGCTCTAGACTTTTATCGCAAGGTGGCTAATAAAGTCGCGGAAGAGGTGTCTTTAAGTGGGGGACCTGTTGTACAGAGAGTTAGACTTTTGGACGAACAAGAGAATCCAGCGTACAGCTCGGGGATCTTTGATCAAGACTTAATAGAATACTACCAATTGTTAGCAAAGAAGGGTGACATACAAGCTCAAGTGGGATTAGGGCAGTTACATTATCAGGGTGGGAGAGGCGTACCACTAGATCATGAAAGGGCGTTGCAATATTTTCAACATGCCGCTGATGCTGGGAATCCTCTTGCTATGGCTTTTCTAGGAAAGGTGATATACATCACGTTTCTATATAAATTATTTATTATATAGTTCAAATAATCATGGCTCTATTGTAATTCGTAATCATCCTACTGTTCAACAGTTTATATTACTTAATTTATAGTTATATTTAATAATACATATTATCTTTCTATACAGATTTACTTAGAAGGAAGTGACATAGTAAAGCAAGATAATGAAACGGCATATAAGTACTTCAAAAAAGCTGCCGAGCTCGGTAACCCTGTTGGGCAAAGTGGTTTAGGTCTTATGTATCTTTATGGAAGAGGAGTTGAAAGGGATACTGCCAAGGCGCTTCAGTATTTCAGCCAAGCTGCAGAGCAAGGATGGGTCGATGGACAGCTTCAGCTTGGCAATATGTATTTTAGTAAGTTCTTAAAAATTAGCTCAAGCTAATAACTTCTTTTGAGATTTTTTTGTACTAATAATTCAATCGTACAATAGGTGGTACAGGAGTAAGACGTGATTACAGGTTAGCCAACAAATACTTCAATTTGGCTAGCCAGTCTGGTCACGTATTAGCATTCTACAACTTAGCACAAATGCATGCCACTGGTACAGGAATGATGCGCAGTTGTCCCACAGCTGTAGAACTTTTAAAAAATGTCGCTGAGAGAGGTAAATGGAGTGACCAACTTATGGTTGCTCACACAGATTATAGAGAAGGAAGAATAAACGAGGCTTTTGTCAATTATGCTCTCCTTGCGGAGATGGGTTACGAGGTTGCGCAGAGTAATGCTGCCTTTATACTGGATAAAGGAGAGACTACGATATTATCAGAAGAGGAGGGATTAGTTAGGGCACTCGCCTTATGGGCCAGAGCTGCAGCTCAAGGATATTCTGCGGCTCAGGTATGTTTATTAGTCGTCTCTAAATAATTAATTTTAAAAGGGAAAAATGTATTTAAATGAACATTTATGTAATTAAATAGGTGAAATTAGGGGATGCTCATTATTACGGTCGGGGAACAAAAGTCGATTACGAGGCTGCGGCTAGTCACTATCGATCAGCCTCTGAGCAACAACACAACGCGCAAGCAATGTTTAACCTAGGATATATGCACGAACGTGGCTTGGGACTAGCAAAAGATCGACATCTAGCGAAACGATGCTATGATCTTGCAGCTGAAGCTAGTCCAGATGCAAGAATTCCTGTGGCCTTGGCCCTCATTAAACTTTCGTTCCTTTTTGGGCTGGATTACCTGCAAGAGTTTAGCCTCGTTGACCATTTAAATAAATGGGACCAGCTGTTAGGCCAGAACTGGGACCTGTACCTTATCGGACTGCTCACTGGCATGCTCAGTTTAATAATTTACTTCCGCAGGCCACAACCACCACCTCAGCCTAGAGTCAACTAGTTCTTTAATATTTTTCTTTTGTTTGACTCTTTTCCTCTTTTTCTTTTTAGATCGAATGAAATTTGTTACTGATGGTTCGTAAATATATGCACTTGCGTGCATACTGATATGTTGTTTTTATTGAACCACCTTGTTTGCACAAAATCGCATCGATTCGTTTCTATGGAAGTCGTGAACATTTTGTACTTCAAGATTTCGCCGTGTGTGAGTGTGTTTCAATTTCTGTAAAATCCATTTGTATTTATTTTGTTTATACCTAGGATGCATTCAGACGCATGTAAGACGATATCCGATACAATGTTCACGTTTAATTGCATGTTGTACTATACGTTATATTACATTCGTCTGGGTGCAATCCTAAAATTGCTTCGTTATGTTGTATTATGTTCATGAATTCTTAGCTTTCTGTTTCAGAAACATGCTGTTTTTTTGTCTTCTGTACGTACGATTATGAAATCATTGAACGCCGCATTATAAAACTGCAATTATTCATAACTCTATGAATTTGAACTGTTTCAAACTTTAGGCATTCGTTATTTATTTCCTTTCAATAGACTGTTTTTTTTAATAGTTTTTAGTTATTATAAAATATTTTATAATTTGCAGTACACTTTAATGCTTACTATCTCTTAATAAATTTATATATATATATATATATACATATTTCGAAAAAAATATAAAGATGTAACAATATAAAATTACGAAAAAGAGGTATAAATGCTTGCGAATGAAGCGCAACGTTTAAAGTGAAAAGTAGAATCGTTTAAGTTTCGTAACATTAATTGTAACATTAATCATAACAGGTAAGTTTTTAAAAAATATATTTCTACGAGAATGTATAAAAATCTTTAAGGTTTGTTAGAATAAATTTATATAGAATATTTCAGTTCGACATAGCTCATAAACTTAATTACTTTAAATATTTGCGAGTATATACTGTTTTGAATATTGTTCCTTGGATGAAATTGCGAATATCTGTATAAAGATACATATTTTATATATTAATGTACAAACAATGCTTCGCCGATTACAGCGTTAAGAAAGTATTATGTATTATTATATATTAATATATATTTTTCAATAACAGTTCTTAAATATTAATATCACATATAGCAATAATGTACGTGTTCTTAAGTTTCATGTTTCAATAGGTAGTACAATAATATAATATGTTAATAAGAAAGATTGTCAAGTCCTTTTCGTTACCGTGGAATCATTAAATTATCGATTTAACAGGACACGATTTAACGTATTGTTCGTTAATGTGATATGAGAGATTCAAATTGTTCGTAAATATAAAATATAGCTGATAAAAATGCAACGGGCCAGAAAGAAGAAAGGCAAAGGTAAACGGAAAAAGGTGAAAAAGAAATGCATGGACGAAAGGGAAACCCTCTCTTATGAGCAAGAGATTTTGGACAAAAATAGACAGTTGGCACGGTAAATAAATTTCTTTACCCACATGCATATATGTGGTATAAATAAACAAAAAACAAATGCAGTAAAATTTCGATTAATCGAGAACTTACTTTGCAAGTTCTTTAATGTTAGATACGTTGTTCAAATTGCACAAGGTGGTTAAAAAAAATATTACAAAATTTACAATTAATAACAATGTTTTGTATAATCAAAATGAAACAATATGCGTTTTATCAAATTTTTGGACTAACATAATTAAAAATTAGATTAAGGAGTCGAAATGAAGAGTTGGAAGAAGAAGCTGAATTTACGAAAGAAAAGTTCCGGCAATTGGAAGAGGATCGCTCGGATGTGATTGCTTATTTGAAAAGAAGTTTGGAAGAGAAAATCGATGAGTCGAAGGAACTTTCCGAGAAGCTCTCTGCTTTAGAGGAATTACGAAAAGATGAACTGGCAGCTTACAAGAAGAAAGAAGAAGCGATGAGACTGGAGTTCCGTACAATGGAAAGCAATTTGAGTGCAGAAGTTAAATTAGCTGGTATACGATATTCATTTCTTTTTAATAAACATTGTAGTAATTTATTTATCATTATTTAAATACCTTTTTTGATTAGCTGGGAAATTAAATGCACTGGAAGATTGGCGATTAGCTCGACTTGACTTAATGCAAAAATTTGAGAAACAGGAGAAGGAAATCGAAGAACAGGAGAAGCGACATAAGGAAGAACTTTACGAAGCTGAAAAGTCCGTAATAGTTGGAAAAGCGATGTACGTCTACTTCGACGGAAATATAAAACTATATTTAAGAAATGCACTGCTTTTTTACAGTTTAGTATTAAATTATTTGCGATAAATGAATTAGTTCAATTATATTACTCATATTTAAACGTTCGGAATTTTATAGTATTTTATATTTAACTATAATTAACTGTGAACCTTTAGGTTGCAAAAGGAGATGAAAGAACATTTGCAAATTTTGTCGGAAAAGCTTCTAAAAGCAGTCACTTTGCGAATAACGGATGTGATGAATCGTGCTATTCGTGAAAATGTGGCGTTGAATCGGGACCTTGATAAGTTGTTGAAAACCAACAGGGAACTGGAGATCATCAACACCGAACGCAAAAAGAATGAACAAACATTGAAACTGAAATGCGAATTGTTCGAAGCCGAATCTGACATAACGTTGAATAAGACGTTAAAGCAAAGAGACGCTATTCAACAAATTGTTCAAGTGTTGTATATAATTCCTTAAAAAATATATTATCAAGCATATCGGATAATAGAAAGTAAATATTAAACAAATTCCATAGGAATTCCAATCATTGTTAACGTACTATGGAGAAATAGAGAGGACCAATACTCGCCTCAGGGGATTGCAAATGACTTTGGAAGACATTGTCAAAGAAAAAGACGAAAAATTGAATAAGGAGATTAAACAATATGAACAGAATGTTTTGGTGGCTAGAGAAGAAAATCGACAATTGGTCGAAACAGTTCACAAACAAGAGAAGCAGTTAAAAGTACTAACAAGTATTTTAAATGATGCCAGTACTTTCCTTGACGAGGCCTTGCAAGTAATTTTTTATTATATTTTTAAATGAAACTTCAAAACATTTTTTATAAGCGCACAGAGTTAGTACGATGGATAAGTAATTTTTATTATAGGTCAACAGCCGACTAGTGATAGTTGTAATAATTTGAAATTATTTCTGTAGGTTGCAAAAGAAGCTTATAATAATAAACAATGTCTTGGATGTATGGGACCAAAGATGCTCAAAACTCTCCTAGAAATATTGCAAACTGAAACCATTACCAGTGCCATAGATTATACGGCATCAGAGGTGTGTATTTTACACATCTAACATAATAAAGAATAATTTTAATAATTTAATTATGTTCAATAGATTGACAATATTAATTGCACATATACTATGGGATGTTTGGGACTGATTGAGCCCATTAAAGAAAAAGAAGATATTAAAGCAGAAAAGATGAACGATATTCCAAAAGTTGAGGAAGAGGAATCAGTAAAAAATTTTGAACAAGTACCATCTTCTTTATTGAGTGACATCAGTTCTAGTATTTTGTCTCCTAAGGAGGAATAAATTTTGAATGGTAAATTTTGGTTATAGACAATTTATTATTGTTACGCTACTCTGTTAAATTATATTCATCAACATTTATTATTGATGGACATTGATTAACAATTATTATTTTACAAATATACGCGTTGTTATTTACAATATTTTCTATTTATAAATACAATATTAAAACATTATATTAACATGAAAAATTTTGAAACAATTGCAGAAAAATATCTTATACACATATATGCATGAATAAAGATGTAATTAATTCTACAGTAATGTAATACATTTATTTCATTAGTTAAAAAAATGAAAATGGTTTTCTGTTACTTTTATTCGAGAAAATATATATATCAAATTTTATTGTCAAAAATAATATTATTAGAGAGTGAGTTTAAAGTTCCGCCAAAATGAACCAATGAGAAGTGGTCACATGATCACAAGTACGCTATATCGTAATTTGCTTTACATCGTAGTTGACAGTTTCAATAGGTTACTCTACAGGTATACTATAGGTTAGGTTTGAAATGAAATTAGACAAAAAGGAATAGAAAGAATGCCTCCTAAAAGAAATCAATTAAGGTCAGTATAATTATTTTATTAAACAATAAGACATTGTGCATTATATTTTATATATGTATACGTAAAATTTAGAAATAAGAAAAGAAAGGAAAAAGGGAAAGAAAGTGAGGAAAAGAAAGAGAAAAAGGAAGAGCCATACTTTGAAGATATTATACATATAGAGGAAAATAATGCAAAGGACTTTGAATTTCTATTGAATGCTCCAGTTTCTGAAGACGATCACTTTGTCTTCAAATCAGAAAAGGACTGGACTGTCGATGCTTCCAAATATTCTGAACTTTTTATGCTTGATTTAAAGCTGTTATCTGCAGCAATAGAATCAATTCCATTCAATGAAACTGTTGATATTGACAAGAAATATTTCACTGTAAGTTTAAGAACTCAACCATAAGCGTTTATGCATTAATCAAAAATGTATTATTGATTTGTTGTTAACTATCTTAGGATGACCAGCTAGCAGATATTTATAATAACGCAGAGCAAGGCAAAGAAAAATATAAGGAACTGTTAAGCAATTTGAAAACTACAGTTACTAATGATACAAAAGATGACGACAAAGAATCTTCGAGTGAATATTCACTAGAAGGCTCAACTGACGATTTAGACTTTTTATTGTCACTTCAAAAGCCTGTAAATGATTCTTCGGTGTTAGCGAAATCTTTACCTCTCTCTCTGAGCAGTGGTATATAATTTTAATTTTCTTTATTTTAACAACTCTCTCTCAGGTATTGAAATGTATGTTTTTTTCAGATTGTAAAGTAAAACATACACCTAGTACATCTACAAAGCCATTAGACTTAGAGAAGTGGTTGGATTCTGTATTGGACGATTAAGTATGAATTATTCTTATTAATTATTAATATTTTAAGTTTTACAAAAGACAATTACATAATTTATTACATGGTTGAATTACTTACATAAAACACACATTCAAAAGAACCATCAAATTACACTTGTTGAGGAACAATTTTTCTAAACAATTTTTGGTAATGTTGATAAAAAATGCACAATTTAGTCTGCACCATATTTTAGACTTTTTAGTTAGTCACCAAACTGTAAATTGAGGTATGCCTTCATTTTGTCATAAACTATAAGCATAATAGCACCGCCGGGGCCTAATCGTAATATTTTTGGTAGTAATCCTTTATACAAAGCTCTAAATCTAAAATGAATATAATCATAAACTATAAAAATAAAAGCAGTTACATAAATAATTGCTAAACAAAATTATAGATTATAAATTAATATATTTTATTTACCCTTCTCTGTGGTAGACCAAGTAAATTGTTTGTAAGGTACCCTTATATTGAATTTCTCCTTGGGGACCTTGAATACGACTTTTTGCAACATCAAAAGGTATGTTCATGCAGGATGCTACCATCCCAGATATAAAACCTATAGCAAACTAAAAAGGTATATATAATATGATTGATAGTAATATTTTTTCAACTCTGATATTTGTAGCAAGTATATGTATTGTTTTACTGAGTAACTAGGTATAATTAAATGAAACTAGTTGTTTCTAAATCTATTAACCATTAACATATTTCATACCTTAAGAACAAATTCTGGAACATACTCTTGCTGCTTATGCAATTGTGGAATGGTAGAATTGTAAATACCGAAATAGAAAGCGTTAAAAATACCATTTCTCATCACTGTAGCAGACAAACCTTTATTAAGACCTTTAAGTCCGAAACCTTGTTCGGATATAATACGTTTGGTTACGGCAATAGTCGATGGGCTATCACTGATGCGTTTACGATTAGATTGCATTTGTACTTTAACTACTTCAAATGGATTTACTAAAATTCCCTCGGTTACACCTGTTAATAATCCAGCACAAAAAAATGCCTAAAAGTCAATGACATTATTATTAAAAAAAATATTATTGTATAAAATAGTATTATTTGAACGATTTAATGGAATAACTGAAATTACTATGTAATACATACCACTGGTTTAGATATATTACTATTAAAAATCTTCTTATACTGTTCAAAGGAGAAAAACTAAAAAATTGAAAAAAAGATATACTGAATTGAGCAAAAGATATACTAATAATATATTATTCTTCTTAAACAATAAGGAAAATAACAGTAAGCAAATTTTTTCAGATTACATACTTTTACAGCTCTCTTAGGGGTTTCCATAATGATTGGTGGTAATATACCTTTCCAAAATGCACCTAAACCCTCATTTTTATACATTTTTTTCATACAATCACCAATTCCTGTGATAATGATATTAAAATATAAAAGAAAGCTAAAAGGTACTTATAAATTTTCAAGTTTCCAAAGGAAATTAGTGAAACAGCTATAAGAGTAATATTGAAATGAAGATATGTACAAATTAACAATACAGTGCCTGTATAATAAAGAGTATCCGGTGATCTCATCTTGACCTGCAGTTGGAAGCGTGTTTTAATAAGATCCATAGGATGCATTATACAAGCCTCTACGAAACCTGCAGAACCTCCTGCAGCAATTTGAATGGAAGCTTCTTTCAAAAAGTTTGGTTTACGTTGAGCAATTTCTATATGAGCCATTTTATTCTACTTTTCCTTAATAAATGCTCAGCTGACTGGTAATTTTGCAAACTTAACTTCTTACAAAAAAGAAAGCATTATATTTTTCTCTTACTTTCCAGGATAGACACCTAGCACAAATACAAATTTTGTTTGTTTAAAAAATTTTACTTATATATATTACTTTTCTATTTTCATTTTTGAAAAAATCGTAGAATCATACTTCATATTTACATACATTTATTTTTTTTAGTAGAATTACGCAAAAAGATATTGTTATGATAGTAATGAAAAAAATGAAATAATTACGCCTTTTAATATGCAATTTCACGATGACTCTCGAAAAACCGTACCCGCAGGAAAACTACATATAACTATACATAGAAATGTATGATGTGGCAAAATTTTGTCACAAATTAATTGTTGATTAAGCCAAAATCATAAACCTGGAATAATTCGTTATTATTGGATCTTGTAAATTGCGTTATTGTAAGTGAAGCAATTAGAAATTACTTCAGGGTATATAATTAGTTTTTCCCATTGTTTTTGTATATATTATACGTATATAATTTTTTTTCAATTTTATCATGTTATAATTTTATATTTAACATGATATAATTGCATTTAAATAATTTATAATTGCGTTTGTATGAACGCGCACTAAATGCATTCGAAATTCGTTTTGAATCAAATTGAATTCAAAAATAATGATCAGCTGTCATTATTAATGACCATTTTTTGAACTATATAAAAGTAATAATAATATATTCATAACGTTACATATGATATAACAATAATAAAGTGTTCAAAATCTTCTAAGAATTTTGATGTGATACAAGGAAAATTCCAGCTACTGAGGAAATTACATCATACTTTAATTTTACTTAAATTTAATTGTTACACAGATTATACACTGATTAATTACAAAAATATGCATGCATTTGAATAACATAGTTCCTTATACTAACAGAAGTAACAGAGTTTACAAATTATTAGATTATTCTGTCTAAGAAAGGAATTAGAAAATGTGAAGCATTAATATGTTTTTTCCAACAATTATATTACAATTACAAAATACAACATATTTTAATTTTTACAATGAAAGTCTTATTTCTAATACTATTATGTATTAAACTAATTTAGTTGAATCGTTAGTTGTTTAGATTGCAATATCGTATAATAATAAATGCTCTAATTATTTAAATTCAAGGTTAAAAATACATATGCATACGTAACAACTAAGTGCTATTTTGTACAGAAACTATTTTCTATGTAAGTAAACTATTTAAAAAATAAAACTAATTGTTTTCGTACGATACATTTAGTGCTTCACGTTTCCGTTCGCTTCATCAAATTTAATGCTTTTATTTTGGGATTGAGTATTTGTTGCCTTGTTTACAGGATTAAAACACTTCAAACGTATGGATGTATTAATTGATACGTGCTAGTATTATCATTGATTAATAGTATAAAACTTGTGACACTCTCTGTTAATTACATTAATGTTTGAATGCACAGTAGCAAAAAAAAGAACATGACTAGCGTTTAACCGTATCCATTGTGCCAAGATCATATGATCGCATCAATCAACTGTATTGATATTTCTATCAGTTGTTGAAATAGCAGTAGATAACAATGGATTCTTTGTTCACCTTCACGATATTCTATTTCTTTTAAATGAAGCGTACTTAAAACCTTGAACCATTATCACCGCCATTTTGTTTGTCACATATTCTAAGCAATCTTTCAGGACAGTCATCTGATCGTCACGTCAAGGAACGTATCGCTAGCGGCCGAATAGTCGCAAAGCGTCTCATTAGTAATAGTTGCAACATTTTTTTCCATTTTTACCGCATTCTTTATTTTATTCGGGACAAAATTTCTGTCATGGACGTCAGACGTAGAAAGGTTGGTTCACAAATTTTCATTCTCGGTCAAATTCGTGCAGGGTATTTAAATTAAGATTCAAACGCAACTTACAAATAATCGTTTTATTCAAATTTAAAAAAAAAAACGAACGTATAACCTAAATAGTTAGGTTATTCGCATCGCATATGGTTTTTGTATAAGTTCAAATGTTGAAGTAGAAATATACCAATATAATGTTGTTCTTCATTTGTTTGACGTACAATGCCGATGATTGTGCCTTAAGTGCTTACGAAATGTGTACGATTAGATGATATAATACTCGTTTATAATCAATAGATTAGTTATGTAAGATTTAAATTAAACTAATCTGAATATTTACACATGTGACGAGCATTTTAAACGTTTATCATTTGTTTAAACTACTAAATTGTAATACCTGTATTTCTTTACGCATTTAACAAATCGTTGATTCATTTTATGATACTTTAATTTATGATAAATTGAAATTGTAAACAATTTTGAAATTTAAACATTCGAAGGGAATTTTACTATATTGGCAATACAATATATTCCTATTTCCGTTGTTTACTTACGACGTTACAGAATTTCGTTTAAAATTAAAGAAATATATTAATTTAAGGAATGGATTAGCATACAAATATAATACAACACATATTATTAACAATATAAATATATTTGAATTAGTTAATAACCTTCGTAGATTTATAGGTAAACTTTTATATTAAAATAATACTTGAATGATAATATATTTAAAATTGTAAGTGGAAACTTTTATAAAAATTGTGCAATTCATTTATGTTTAAATTTAAGTTCTGTATTAAACTGACAGGTATAGTATATCTGTAAGATTTTGAAACTTCCGCGTTTCGTTAGAACATGTGATGCTTTTATTTTCCTTAACAATCTCTCCGAGTTAAGAAACAAAACCTGCTTTCATTGTCTATACCAGATTGCTTGGTATTGCATTTTAGATGCAATATATTCAAGTAAGTCTGAAATTCTTTGAACTTTATTCATCGATTGCACGTTCCATGTGTCAAATCGATAGAAATTTTATTAGATTTGAGGTTAGCTAATCGTTGAAGTTCATTTGCCATTACAAAATGATCTTTTATAGTATTTGAAACAATATTTTTCTTAATCTCTTCGTAGAGCTAGATTAGGTAGTCGTTTTCTAAATGTTGCCATTGAACCTTACATGTTTTTACTGTTGAGGAGTATGGTTTTAATGATACGAATATGTATTGTATTTTTAGTTAAAAGCTGAAAATGAAGATAATCTTAAAGCAGATTCCAAAGTTCGAGTTAAGAAGGGTCATCCAGGAAAACGATACTTCCTTGTTGTTGCTTCATTGGGAATTCTGTTCCTGGGATACATAGCAATAGCGTACGATATGTTTTTCTTACTCTCAATCTATCTGTTTATTTATTAATGTTCATTTATTTGTTAAAGCTAACATACTAATATTTTTTTTTTGTTATGCAGAAACTGGAAATTTTGAGTGACACACAATCTTTAGAAATAAATTAAAAATGACTTACAAAGGATCCACAAAATATTGCTTCATATCTTGATTTTATTCTAGATAACTAATAGATTATCATCTATTCATAGATAATTTATTGATCTATCATCTTCATTTATTAAATCACGATATAAATATGATATCAATTACATAGAGATGTTAGAGTACTAAGTGGTAGCAGATAAAAGTATATGAATTAAAGTATTTGATTTTATTGCTTTATAATTATAATGCGAATGCTTCTATATGGATGGTTACTAATTTTTATATTGCATTTTATGACTTTGCGAATTTCTAAATGACAGATAAACCATCCTTCATACACCATAAATATATTAATTTTTACGGAAATGATTGATTACATAAAATCAATTGGTACCAATATTTTCCATACAAACATTATGGATGGTTATTTCAATAATTTTACTTTTTATTTGTTTCAGGTATGACTTAAAGCCAGTACGGCTTGGAAGCAAGGCGATCGATACATTGGCCTTTTCCTTCAATTTGCAGAAACCATTTTACGTTGTAGTGATAGACGCTGGTTCAACAGGCAGTCGTGCATTGGCATTCAGTTTCCATGAATCGATACTTGGTGGCAATTTAATTTTGGACGATGAACTTTATACAGAAACGAAACCGGGCCTTAGTGCTTATGCAGACAAGCCTAAAGAAGGAGCAAAGTCTCTAACAGTATTATTGGACAAGGTCAAAGATGTTATTCCACGATCAGAATGGCAGCACACACCTCTCAGCATGAGAGCAACTGCTGGTTTAAGACTTCTGCCAAATCACAAAGCTCAAGATATACTTCAAGAGTGTCGGAGAATGTTTGATGAATCAGGTTTTCAAGTATGTAGTCATTATGTTTAAAATTTAGTAAATCCTTGTTATAGATCTACTCATCTACTCTGGATTAAGAATAAATAATTAACTTGCTTTAATTTTTGAATTTTTTAAGGATTTCAGCATGTGATTCGCTTTAATTCCATTATCATTGTTTCCTCTTTCTGAATCTATAGAGCATACATAGCTATAAATTGGCATATTATATAATTCTAATTTGATAAATTACACGTTGAGCAAACAGATGAAATTATTTAATATGTCAATTTAAAATTGCTTTTTGTGTGTACTTAATTCTGAATCACATATTTATTAAGATCCTCATGTCTTCATTATATTATGGTTTCCTTGTTTTAAACATTTATTCATCAGTGATAAAATATTTTTTCTATTCTCTTCAGTAGGATTGCACACATATTTCTTCCTGGAGATGAAACTAGGTGGTGTATGTAATAGATCAGTATATTGCATGAATTTCACATTAAAGGAATAATGTATTTTTCTTTTTGCACAAAGTTTAAAAGTTGCAGAAATATAATATAGCATACACTTTAACATCTTTGTTTAAACAACACTCAGTTATTATGAACAATGATTTCATATTTAAACATTAAATGTATCTAATGTAAAATACTTACAAATCCGATCACATAATGAAGAAATGCTTATTTTGCTACTTAAATTTTTGCTTCAGTCTTTAATTGAGGTTTTTATCATTAATTGTATGTGTATTCTAGATTGCAAAAAATTCGATTTCTATAATGGATGGAACTGATGAAGGTATTTTCTCTTGGTTCACTGTTAATTTTCTTTTGGAACGATTTAACGCGTACAATCCCGGTAACACTGTTGCTGCACTAGATCTTGGTGGAGGTTCAACGCAAGTGACATTTTCGCCTAATGCAGAACAGGTAGAACTTAAACGAGACATCAAAGCTACAATTTTTTGATAGAATAAAAATTTTCTTTTAAAATTTATGCAGGAGAAGAAACTCGACGGACATATATACTCTGTTAATATCTTTAGCCACAACATGAGTGTTTATACACACAGCTACCTGGGTATGGGCCTTATGGCAGCGAGAAAAGAGATATTGACTCACGGAATGAACTTGGATAACGTGAACAAGAAAGATACGATAGAAGTACGATCTGAATGTGTGAATCCAATAGTTTCTAGTGAATGGAGTTACGGAGGCCTTAATTATCTTGTTAAAGGGCCTGTGAATGGGACTCATAAGTTGGTCAAAACGCAAAACTTTGCCGGCGGAGAAGTGGACAAGCCAATCGTTAATTTTTCAGAATGTTTAAAAATTATTGAAAAGTATGTTGGCATGATTAAAAATAAACCTGAAGGTTTAAAAGATCATGAAATTTACGCGTTTTCATATTACTTTGACCGTGCCACGGAGGTAAATTATTAATGCAATAATATAATATTTGGATGCTAGTATGCTAAGAATACATAAAAAAATTTAATATAGATAGACGAAAAACATTTACAAAGTTCTAATACATTTATAAGTAATTTTATAGTTTTATTTTTTATTAATACTTTAGGTTAGTCTAGTCGACCCCTTTTGTGGTGGAGTTATCCAAGTAAGTGCGTTTCTAAAACAAGCAATGGATGCTTGTGATTATCCAAATACAGATCAACCTTTCATTTGTCTTGACTTAACATTTATTTATATTCTACTTCGCGATGGATTTGGTTTGGAACCTACTACAAAACTCTATGTAAGTTTATATAATTTATATTTTAAAAATTAGAGTATATTTAAGGAGAATGTATATTATTATTGTTGTTGTTGATAATATTATCATTATCATCATTATTATTAGGACAATGATATAACGTTTCATGTTAATTAACATATACTTAATATTATTCTTTTTTAACAGCTTTACAAAAAGATCAATGGACACGAGTTAAGTTGGGCCTTGGGCGCCGCCTTCAACATTATTCAAAATGGTCTTTAATATGTACCAAGTATAGGCAAAGGAATTACAAATATTTTTGCACAAATTTTCAGAATTGACCATTTTGAACAAATCATTTGATCTAGTTAGAAAAATATTAATTTATTTAGATATTTTTTATTTTTATCACAATATTTCCAATTGCTCGATTATGCATAACTTAATCTAATGACCTTGTTTGTAATTAATTATATAGTATTTACTATTTGTTCATACATTATATATATCGAGCAATTGCAATATTAAAGAAAATTAGCATGTTAATTTTAAGCAATCAGGGATCCTTAAGGTTTTACGATGTTTTAATGATTCATTAAAAATGAAATGACTTGGCGTCCGTGTAGGATATGTCTATAAATTACTGAAAATTCTGATGAATTTATTTTTTGTGACTTGTAGCAATAACAATTTTGTATATCACAAAATGCGGTATTTGCCCCCTTTAGAAATTTCAGGCACAAATATGAAATTGATTTTTAGCGAATGTTATTATATTAATTGTATATGGATTTTAAATGATATTTTTTGATTCTTTTCTAGTTCAATCTTTTAACTGTACAAAATGGATTACTTTATTTTTTTAAACTGTTTAATACTTTGACTGCTATGCAAGTGTAACATTGCCTGTTCAGAATTTTTGTTGTCACCTAAATACGGATGATACGGCAGTCAAAATATTAAATTAAATTTTATTTTTTTAAAGAAATTTTTATCAGTATTATAATATACTGAGAATACTTAAGCGAAAATTTATCTTCTTTTTTAAATTTAGTCTTTTTCAAATTGTATGAACTTGAGTCATCGGAAAAGATTTGTTCATTCTATTTTTAATACACAATTAAGAAGTTAGGAAAATGAGCAAGCAATTTCTTGGCATAGAAATTTTTATATTTTGTGCAATATCAATGAACAAAACTTCTGCAGTGGTCTGGATATGTTATGCTAAAAAAAGACGGTCATTTTTATTCCGACAGATTTATATGAAAATAGGTTTTAATAACATTGTAATTTTGGATTGTTTATTGAAAGTTTATCTAAATGCATTTATAGAATGATTATTACAAAAATTTTAAATATTTTTACATTGAAATGTGATTAAAATATAAAACAATGTGTCTATTCTTATTATCCCAATTTATTGTTATAGTTATCTGTGTCATCTGTTTAAAATTGGCGCGCACATACAAGAAATAAAGTACAAGCAAAATGACGACGTTTTCAAGAACGTATCGCGACGCTAGAGTATACGCTGAAAGGAAGTGGTTCTTTAAAATTTGGTAAAATTATGAGAAACAAAACTATAATTGGCTAAAAAAACCTACAAAGAGATCTTTATTAACTTCGTATTAATTTCTTTCAGCTAAGATATTTAAAAGTACGAGTACATTTAAGTTATCATTTCATTTGTAAATATCAAGTAGAACGATCCCGGTCAGTAAAAAATGGACTAGTGAGAAATCCGTTACCATTGTTATCGTTTGTTGTCTAAAGTTGAATGTAGAAAAAATATCCTTTTCTCCCCACAAAAAACTGTATTTGAGGCAAGTAATATGCAATATTACTGTACAATTGGATTACAAAATTCAAAACAATGTCAATTTCATTTCAAACATTGTTGCAAAGATATTTTAAATCTTGAATTTAAATTAATTTATAGGTATGCCTACAGTATGATAGAATTTCTTTCTTCGTGTATAATTCCAATTATTTGTAAATTACACTGACACAAGAAATGTTCAATATCAAGTAAGCTAATTTATCTGAAAATTACTATCGACACTTACTAATTGTTACTAGAGGATAAATCTGGATTTGTACAATAATTTGATAAAATGAAACTTAAGATTTATTTATACGAATCATCATAATTGAAACTACTTTGAAATGTTTAAGCATCTTAAGTGCTACACGGTATATCTCAACAGAACAGGTTTGACTCTTTATGTACACATTCATAAATCGTTCTCTTGTCGTACCACGTAACATTTGTCACACGTTGTGTTAAGTGCGATCAGAGATAATTATGCAAATAATATAACTTTAATGAAGTTACGTGTAAGCATTTTCATCCACAAAGTAACAATAACAGGTTCTAACAAATACAATGTTACAGAATATCAGTTCGTTATATAATACATATACAATAACGATAACACATTTAAGGAAACCGATTAGAAGCATTGAACACGAGAGCTTGTCACGAGATAGATGGATGCAAGACGCGTGTAAAAATGAAATGACTATAGTATGCGAGCAGTGAAACAAGGAAGAACCTAATCGAGTGAAAGCTAAGGTCAAAAGGCCAATAAACGTTCCCGGACGAGCCGATAAGCTGCATAATAGCAAAATACCAATTGCGTTTCTCTACTTTCCATTTTCTTATGTTACCTGCAATCTGTTCGAATGATCCGAGACGTCGATTGATTTTAAATTGTAGAATCGATCGGATTGCGTCGTTCATTGGAATCGTGTACGATTTTTTTGAGGTAGTTAGGGGGAATAAATTAGGGTTAATTTCTATTGTAGGAAATTTCAGGAGAGATAGTGGTTAAATGATGGAGAAACTTGTAATTAAATATGTAGAAGATATAATAGCTAATTAAGCCTGTTAGCTGACAAGTAAGTTCATCCAAACAGGCTTGGGTAATTATTGTCCATTGTTTTAAATATTATAGACGCTTGACTTTCGATGAATCGTCCACGATTCCTTAATTTTCAATTTGACACAGTTTCCATGTTTCATAGTTGTTTTGTTGTTACAATTAGCGATAACATCTCGTGTGTGAATTTTGGCCTACACAATAACTAAATTCCGAAGAAAGTATAATATATGAACATGGTTCTTTTTTATTTAATTGTTTCATGTATATAATAGACTATTGGAAAGTATGGTATCTTTATTAAATCGTTTACTAATCAATAGAAGATCGGTAATGATTCAATTAATTATCTAACAACAGATTATGTGATAAAAAATACTTTGAGTAAGTAGGAAATATATAACACAAGTAAAATGAAGGCAGTGTATATAACTGATATAATATAATTAGCAATATTGAATTTTTATTTTTATATATCGATAGTAATTAAGTAACTATAACATTAGAATGATAATGTTTGCTTCTTTTATAGAATACGATTTTTCTAAATATATTGAATCGTTTGATTCGTGCGAGCATAACGCGATCGATCATGTGATGGTCACTCCATGCAGATTAGACGTATATCAAGACGAGGTCACAGAGTGCCTGGTATCTGTTAGAAGCAATCCCTGGTTGTCTAGAAATTTCTTCGCTGGCCTCGACGTCTCGATTTTGCGAAATTTCGAGAGGAAGAAACATGGAAGAAATGAATTACTACGATGTATGGTCCATATTTCAGTGAAACAAAGAAAAACTGGCGAAGGAAATACTAACGAGCGTCTTAGATTTATTATCGGCTTCATAATGAATTGTTTAAACATGGCGAAAAGTCGTTGATTATCTGCACTACTTAGAGAACGTTGCGTGCTTCTGTTAACAGGTTCTTCATGTTTAAGTAACACAATATTTGAATGATAGAATGATATTCAGATGATAAAGAATTTCTGAGCTTTTACTATCAATCATCATCTCTTCTATTGTGCATTCAGTTCTAATCGTTTATCCTCAATTTCAGCTCTTTAGCTACTCGATATCTATAACTGTAAATTGTACTACTTTTCAGTAGTTTCCTGAATCAATAGTAGGTGAGCAATCGGTTATTTTTAGATTAGATTTACGTTTTTAGATTTCAAATCAAGCATACGCACTTTCATAAAGGCGCATAGGTTCCAAGTCACGTGTGAAACGTGTTATTATCCAAATTTCAATTATATCCACTGATCGAGATAATTAAAGTCCAGAATCTAGTGAATAATTCTTTCTCTTACTATGTACTGTCTTGTATATTTGATTAATACCAATACTATTTGCATTAATTCCAATACCGACGATTTTTTTAAATTACTGAAGGATTATCTCTTTCAGGCTCAGCCAGATTTAATCGGACACGTACAAGCAGTCCAATAAATCCACCGATGAAAGGACCCACCAAGCAAAAGGAAAAAAAAGAAGACAGACCAACAACAGAAGTGAGAGGAGTGGAACAGAGATGAAGGATGCTACCGACGCGATCGAGGGGAAAGCGGAATGCGTTAGCGTCGTGAAAGGAAGAAAAAGGAAACGAAAGCGGGCTCTCTCACGTTCTTACGCAGCTGAGAAGATGCTCTCGTAAGAAATCTTACCTGAGAAACCCTGGAAAACTATCGAGAAAGACGAGTACGATGGGGGAGTGGAAGGGGGAGGGGGAGGGCTATAGAGAGGAGCAACGTCTGCCAAGAGGCAACTTTCACATGGCCACCACGTGAATCCCCTTTTCGACTTCCTGCAACAGACCGCGGGATCAAGAGTATCGTTACTATACCGTGAAAAGAGAAGTACGAGAAGCCGGTCAGCTCGAAAGGTCATTCGTCGACCTCCTTTGAAAAAATCGGAACGAATTTCGATCTGGCCTCCTTGTCACCATCTCTCCTCTCTCCTCTTTCTTTTTCTGGCAAATTGGGTTCAATCACCTACGCAAGTGCGACATTCGGATATCTAGTTTATACTCGTTTGAAAATTATACTCGTCTGTATTGCAATTTTACATAATCGAACGAGTATACTAATCCATACCGTAAAATCGAGTAGATTGCACGAAAGTCTGTTTATGCGTCTATCTTTATTACATAAGTAATTTTGTTTTACGTAACAAAGTTTCTTCACCGAATTAGGAAATCAGCAGACGGCTTTATATACCAATATCCCTAACTTATAATAATAATTTTAAGTTATTAAAACTGTTTTTTATCTCTACTGAAATGTTGTGTAATTCAGAGTGGTCTGGTTCTTTAACTTGTTTTCTTATTTGCTTCGTTATTGCCTGCTGTATCGATTGCCACGTACACCTTTCACTGATTATTTTCTACCTTATATTTAGCTGTATTTATGGATATGGTGAATGGTATAGAGTGTCTGATGCAGTCACGATGACTTTTCTCTGTTCTTTTAGTATGAGAGAGAGAGAGAGAGAGAGAGAGAGAGAGAGAGAGAGAGAGAAAGAGAGAGGGAGAGAGAGAGGAGAGTAGAACGTTCTTGGTGTAGGTCCTTTTAGCGATTGTCATGGGTCACTGACGCTGATGACTCGGGAGGAGTTGTAACTTGAGATTTGTGAGATTTCTACAAGCAGGAAGTTATATCTTCAATGGAAAGGAGTTATCACGTGAAAGATTATAGGTACGCGTCATTAATGCAAAATAGCAAAATAGTAAAGCTTTTCGACCTATGTTTCAGATGTTATACAATCTTAGATTTCAGGCGTTATACAAATCTTAGATTTCAACACAAGAACGTGAGCATACAAATTAACTACTACGTTATCTTTGCTTAACAAAATCTTGGATCAAGCAAGCCACTTTTTATTGAAAACACGATAGAGAAATTTCTATCGGCTACTTTCTTTCGTATCCAGTCAAACGGACTTTATAGGCGTTTAATAATGCGTACCCTTTCGTGTTGGAAGATTTATCACCGCACAGGTGCACTTTCTCTTTCACAAAGAGCGTCAAAATCATTAATCACACGTGCCCTTAACTCCTGAGCAAAAGACTGGCTGACATAGCAAACATTTATTTCAAATGTATTATTTTCTGTCGTGTCGTTTAAGCAATATGTTTAGGTGAGAAAGTTTTTGTCCATTAGTTATTTTAGTTATTAAGATATTCATTAATTTTACCTTTCAGGAAAAGAAACGAGAGACGAAAGTATCAAATATGGGGAACGATCATCAAGTATGGAGGGCGGATTAGAAAAAGTTAGTTGCGGAAAAGATCGATCGTCCGTGCAAAAGGAAGGCGTCGATTTCCGCGTCTTCTTCGGGAAAGGCGTCGTGACGCAAGCCGGAGAAACTTTCACTATTCTTAAACAGCCACTAATCAAGATGAAGACGACTACCAGGTAAAGTACCCCTCTCTTCTCCCCGCCTCTCACTGTCACTGTGAAGCCGTTCTCCAAGAACGTCCCCGAGGTCGAGCCTCCTTGGCGAACCTTCGTCGCTTTGCTTTCGTAAAAATTAGTCGCTGCTGGTGGTCGGAGAGTTCATCGACTGATACATAAAGCGTTTACACTTGGAAAACGATCACGTTCCACGTACATATTGCTATGAGAGTCATTAGGAGGTGTAGACCCAAATCAGTCCTTGAAAGTACTGGTACTATTACAGGGTGTGTTGTTCAGAGGGTTAGAAAAGGTATTGCGTGATTTTTTTTTTTATTATTAATTCAAGACATGATTTTCTATATCAGTCGAATGATGAATGTATTTTTCTATGATCCATTCTTCTCTGATCAAACAAACCGTAAAGAATAACGAATTAAACTTTTGACCATTAACGTATCAAGCAAGACGTTTTTAGTCTTCGTTCGAAATGTAATCTTGAAAGACGACAGAAGAATAGTACGCATAAGTTTGAATGTGGTTGATACGAATCTTTTGTCGACGCGCGTACGTGACGCAACGGTGACGAGCGTTCATGCGAACGGACCGCGCGCGTTGGTGGACCACGCTACGATTTCCCACACGGGGTGGCGTGGGCCCAACGCTCCTGCCAGCTTGTATAACATTTTAGACCAGGATTCGTTGCATAATGCGCCGTTTGCACGTTTTATCTCATCACGCGCTGAATTAAGCGATACGAAACCGCGTGGCAGAGTTGGTTTCACTCTACTCACGCGTGGATGTCATACTGAAGTTGTATGGAAATTATTTACCGTCTGATTAACGTAATCCTATGTTTCCTTTAACAAACATACTTTCGAAACGACTAGGGTGGTTAGAGCGTGGATTCCGTTTGGCATTTGACTTCGCGGGAAGTGCGAATTAAAAGTCCTTAACGTGCTTTCTGTTTGCGTTCGATTTGTAGGAGCCGTTTTGCTCGAGAGAAATCTTCTCATTTAATATCCTTTCATTTCCAAAGTAACACTTGCGTATCGAAACGATCGAATGTCTGCTCTGTAAATGTTCCACCGCTCGTGTTATTTGGTTCAAAGTTCTCAATGTTTTGCAATCAACGTTTCTGTTGCACGAGGTCACTTCGTCTTGCAATATTTTAATGACTCTGCGTCAATTTAGAGTTTCGTTATACGTGCTCCCGCGAATGCAGAGAAATTAAAGTGAAACTTGGCCTCGTGCAGCTGAATTTCCCATTGCATTATTTTTACCTTGAGATTATTACCATAATGATGACTACTCTGAACATTACGGGACACCTAATGTACATATAGAAGTTTAATGAATATTAGAATGACTTTTACTTGTTCAATGATAGAAGTAGAAACGATCTCTCATATTGTCAATACCAGTTGTGTTACTTTCTAAAAATATTTAACATAAAATTGATAATTTTTTAACTTTCTATATACGTAAACTATGATATGTTTCACTTTAAAATTGGTGCTTTTTTAGTCATTGTTATTTATATACTATGCAGTGTAAAAATGCAGTTTTACGTAGCCTTAGTATTACCTCAAAATTACGATTACTGTCGTCATTGTCATCGGATAAACACAGGTCACTGGTGCAATTGTGGCTATCGATCGTTATCTGGATTGTTACCTCAACCATTGCGTGAACGTAGTTATAAGTATTATGTTATGATCCTCGTTGCGAGATCATGTTCTTCAACAAGCTACTGAACGAGCATTGAACACTGGATAATAACAATTATAACAGTTCTAGCGCACAAGCTCTTTACCATTTATCAAGTTGTTTAATCTACGAATTACAAACAATGAAAATACGTATGGAATTCATTTTTTCTGAAGTTATTTTTATACTGTTACTTTCGACTACGAGTCAAAAGATTAGGTTTGGAATTAAGTAAGTCATTCCGTTTTTAGGTTGTTCAGATCATTTGGTTAAACCATAAAAGTAGTAGATATGATCTAATCCGCGTCGTTTTGGTTTTACGACGATTTTACATTTGTGTTACTTTTGCTAGAAAGTTTATTTCGGCGGAGAGGATGACGATTTTTATTTTTCGAGGAAGCATGCTTGTTCTCGAAGGACGATTTCACAGACAACTTTCTCTCTGGCCCTCTTAAACAGGTGAAAAGGAGCACAAATAGTAGAAACTGAAAGTTCGCGATGCTCCGGCCCATGTAGGGAATTACGGTGGGAGGATCGATCAGGCTTAACTTTACATTTCCATAATTTGCACGAACCAACAGTATCTGTAAGTATCTACATATTTGGAAATTCAATATACGTTTCTATAATTTTGATATATCCCAAACGTGATCATTGTTCTCATCTGTTAACATTACTTTTAGCAACACCAATGAAAGAAAAGCAAAAGTATACTGCTACAACACTTATAACAAGTCTCAGAAAAGAATGCCCAAATCTCTTTGATTCAAACTGCTAATCCAAGACTCCAATAGAGAACTCAACGTAAATCTAATTAACGCAAGAGCTAAAGGGTTTTAAAGATTAGGTAAAATAACACATCATTATTTTATGTAAAAATACATAAAAAAGCTTTATTTCGCCACCGTTTTCTTGCAAAAAGTAACGTATAAAAAACATTAATCCTAATCGTCGTCGTCGTCGTCGTCTTGGTTATCGTGTTCCTAACGTTCATTAGAATCACCATCATCATCATCATCGTTATGATCGTCGTCCTTATAATCATCGTTATCATCATCGTTATCATCATCATGATCGTGGTCATCATCGTGGTCGTCACGGTCATCCTTATGATCGTGGTTGTTCGTTTACTAATCTTGCTAATCGTGTAACACCGAATCGCGAGCAGGAGCCTCGTGTTACCATCGATTGTACGCTCGATCGTTCTGTTCCTGCTCGTCACCGCGGTCGTCCACGTGGGATCACAGTGTGTTGCGTCCAATAGGATCGCCGTTGAGCCGTGGCTGAAGCCGTGGCCGAAGCCGTGAATGCGTGCGTGTCGCGGGGCGTAGAAATGGGTTCGATTGCGGGTGGAGGAGGAGCTGCGGGGGTTCAACGGGCGTTTCGAGTGACTAGTAAGGGCCTGAAGCGCCGGGCGCCCCATAGGACGTGCTGGGCCCGCTTGGCCCGCTTCCGCCGTGGCCGTCCAGCCCTGTGCCGATTCCTCCGCCGATTCCACCGCCGCCGCCGATTCCACCGCCGATTCCACCGCCGACTCCACCGCCGATTCCACCGCCGACTCCACCGCCGATTCCACCGCCGATTCCACCGCCGATACCACCGCCGATTCCGCCGCCGATTCCACCGCCACCGCCGCCACCACCAGAGGTAACTTCCTTCTGTAATTGAATTAGCGTTTGCTATCGTTAGTATAGGTTTGGCAAACGTTAGCCTTTGGAGAAAATAATTGACGCACAGCCTCATTCATAGAGACATGTGACATAAAGAAATCTGTATCACACGCTATGTAATTGTCTACAAGAAGACTACTCCATGTAAAAGGACAAAGCATCTCTTACCTGGGTCTTGTATTTGATGAAGTAAACTTCCGGTTTGCTTGGTTGAGTGGGTGCAATGGTGGGCAGAGTGATCTCTGGCGCCTCTTCCGGTTTCTTCACCAACACGTAGATCAACGTCTTCTGTTCATCTTGTTGAGGAAGAGCAGGGATGACAGGAGCAGTTGGAGTAGGCGGAGTAGGTGCCTTGATGAAGATGATCTTGTAATGTTTCTGGGCCGGTGCCGGTGGCGCGATTGGCCTGATGGGCCTGTCTTCCGGCGCCTCAGGTGGCGGCACGTGCACGTAGATGTGCTTCTGGATCAGGGAGCCACCGCCAAATCCGGCGCCACCACCGAAACCACCGCCGCCGCCACCGCCGGCTCCGCCACCGAATCCACCACCTCCGCCGGCGCCACCACCGAAACCACCGCCGAAACCACCGCCAAATCCACCGCCTAATCCACCACCTAATCCACCGCCTAATCCACCGCCTAATCCACCGCCAAGTCCACCGCCGTGTCCACCGCCTAATCCTCCGCCAAGTCCACCACCAAGTCCGGTGGTTCCGCCTCCGGGAGCTCCGTAACTGGAGCTAGGTTGCGAATAGGAGTAACCTGCTTCTGGCCGCGCCATCGCCGAAGCGGCGAGCACCACGATCTGGAAAATTAAGATCAATCGATTAAGTTATGCAACGTTGATCTGGGATCAAATCTGGAACTTTACAGGAGCAGCGTGAAGGAGTTGGAAGTTAATGGGTAACAGGCATAAGAAGATAAAATAATGGTCGAATACAAGAATAAAGGAAAGGGTCAAAAGTATATGTAAAAGATGGAATAAGTTTCGTGAAAAGTGAGCAAGGTAACAAAAGATTCAGTGGAATATGGAGTACAGGAAATGAGATTACATGGGATTGGAAAGTTTTTCTTATATTGTCAGTAATCATGCATCTTGATACGATCATCGAATGCAATTATATTGAGCACAATTGCATCTGTGCTGCCTTTTGGGTCGACATCATTCCCACTCTTCTCTACTTTCTCCCATACCCTCTCCCTTTCTATAGCTCTCCACGAATTCTCATTTTCCTTTCCTCTCTCTTTCTCTTTCCTCTCTTCGGATCTCGCATAGCTATACTACTTTCACGCGGAGACAATTACTTGCCACTTTTTGCGATCAACTTATTTTGATCCTCTTATTATTTTTATTTGCCCAGTGAGAATCGTATCTATTACCGAGTCTATGATTCTACTGATTTTTGAGTGGACAAGTATCTTAATTTCCATTCAAGTTTATCAAGTTATAGTAACGTTAAATTTTTCTAAACTGTTGCAGGTCTCACGTTCTCAACAAAAGTTCCATCCACGTGTTACCGATTGTCAAGGTAATCTACATCCCTGCTACACGTTATCAGTCTTATCACCCAATTCTACTACTCCATCCAAAATCCTTTTGCTTGAAGTAACACTTTGCACCCTCCAAACCACTACAAAAAACTCAAGGGCAAGAAAAACGAGCAAGTGAGATCAAGAGAAAAGAAGAAATCCGATATGAACGGACCAGAATTGAAAGAAAAATCCGCGAAGAGAGCATAATCGGCGGGCAGGAGGAGGATATCGATGAAAGGGAGTCAGCGTGTAGACGAAAGAAGTACCACTCACCATGAATGCCCTCATGGTTGCTGCTGTTCCTTGGATTTGAGGACTGATGCTCCACAGATGCCACGGTGCCCCTTTTATACCAGCCCTGGCCCCACTCGCATCTCGACCCATCACCTATGCTGATGAGACCCAAGCCTGGCGAATCTCTTTCCCTCTCTATCCCTCTTTCTTTCCACGCCACTGTCACCGATCTCGTTGCAGCTTTTTTCCCTCCGACACACCGCGAACTTGACTCTTCCAATCCTCGTGAACCCTTTCCTGTCGAACTTCGATTCGTCCCTGAACTTTGGCTCCCTTAGGCTTGCTCAAGCTGATCATCGGACACCGTCATGGTGGGCGATGGGTTTTTTCGGCTGTACAAGAGGTACGCACTTTCTAAATCCATCTAATGCACGCTTGTGTGTGATTGCTTGTTGGCGCTCTTTGACTGTAAGACATACCAATTTGCGTTTTACGTAATGCAGGTGCGATAGTATTCTTTTCTTTTTCGTTTCTAGACTGTTGCAGGGCTTCTGAGAATATCTATTTTACAAAGAATTTCGTAGGACTGTTTTAAGGTATTGTTTAGCGGTAGGATAGTGCGAGTATTGAGTACTTCGAAGATTGTTCATTTCGAACTATTAAGTATCGTAACATGTACCAACTTTGAAATCGTAGTGAAAGTATTAGGGATGTTAGAAGCAAAATTCCTTGTCCATAGTTGATTATTATATTGTATCTGTATGAATTCGTAACATCGTCTAAACTGAATTTCATTAAAACATTGTTTGAAATTTCATTGAGCAAAGAGAAAACGATGACCATTAAACGGTGTACTACGTTTGACTATAAATCACATGAGCTTGGTTAAACGTACTTTCATCTAAATGAACATCCAGGAAGTATCTTCCTTTGAGACAACGATTTTCTAAACTTTTACGTAAAAGTAACAATTACGTCTACATAAATGTTTCATTCGATTATACATTCCAGTTAATTAAGATATACTTTTTAATTTGAAAATTTTCCATTTTTTTCTTACAGATTTGAAGATGAATAAATGAAATCGTTTGCGTGATGTCATTAAGCATTTGAAGAGAAAACATTGCAGGAAAAATGAAAGTGTCAAAAGACAGAAACTACAATTAATGATAACCCATCTGTCGATTGAATATCGAGGGAAATCATTCTTTAAGAAATTGATCCATTTAAATGATCGAACAGAAATACACGCGAGTATCGAGATCCGAGAATGTGATAATCAACCTCCGAGATAAGGCAAAAAGCAGCCGCGAAAGAAAAAAAAAGAAAGTACCGTGTTTGCGTACTCGTGGAAAAAAAATGATGTGGGTCAAATTTTCGAGGTTCCCTTTCTCCGTTCTCGAGGACGGGGCTTCCACGCAGGAAGTGGAAGACTTTCAGTTTCGTAATGTGGAGATGCGCGCGATACCCTTCTTCTGCGAATCGATGTGATCGATGTAGCGTCATCGCTTTTTGCATTTTACTTATCACCGAGCGAAATCATTGCGGTGTTCATTACAATTCAAGATTCAACGACCTATTTCGGGCGACAGTAAAAACGTTGAACGCAGTGTATTTCTCGTTTTTTTTGGAAGTGTTGAAATTCATTTACTCATAGATTCTTATCTGGTGTATCTGATTTTATTTAATCCAGTAACGTTATTTATTTACAGTAAAGAATTGTATAATTTACAGAGCGGTGGATTAAACCTTGTACAACATCGCCGAGAATTTGTGCAGCGTATAATAACGTCAAACAACTTAAAAAATCATCAGAAAACGCCACACAATCTGACACAATGTCAGATGTAGTTTGATAGCACTAAAGGATCAGAAACAATGTGAAAACGTCGTTGGATAGCTCTAGATATCCTGAAACAGCATGAAGTAACACCAATTACCCCAAATATCCTTAAATATTGTCACATGTCGTCATATTCCCCGTGAAATTCGCATGAGAACCGCTGGCGATGAGGAATCACAGGGAAAGAGTGGACGATTTAATCGCCCCTCTAGGATGGAACATCGCGAACAGACACCACGAGGAGTAACAACGACCGAGCACGTAACTCAGCCGCGTAAGTCTGGTGAATGGAAAAAGAAGAAGCCAGCTGCGTCTATGTATGCACCTTCTTGGCTGGTATACGTGTGGATCAGTCAACGCCGGACATCCCACTAGGAGAACCGCTCGGAGGTAGAAAGGTTCGCGGATTCTTTCGGCCGATCGAAATGCGGAACGGCCATGGGAACATGGAGTAGAATCCCGAAGCGGGTAAAAAGCGACAGTGCATTAGAAAGGGAAGTTTCAGCAAATCGAAATTCTAACGAGTGTCGCGCGATGCGTGCATCATTACTGCTCTGCCGATCTATATATTTTTTATCGTTTCTCATTCCTTAAGATAAGTCGTTCGAGCGGACTTTGGTGTGCTTCATTCGTATGGTCCACGATCTGTTATTGCTTTAAGAAATGGCAACTTTGGCGTTTAGAAATTTATGAAACTCCTGTTCTAAGCGGTGTGATTCATACGTAGGTATTTGTTAATGGATGCTCTAACTTGGAATTCTGATTTTTGCAAATTAGTGTTTCAAATTGCACGGCTTACAGTTTTTCTCTTATGCCGTGTAGCAAAGTATTTTTTAATACTTCTCCATCCGGCCATTTAACTGCTTAAGCACCGTAACTAAATGCAAACCGTTGCAATACATATTCTTCATTCCATTAATTAATCTTGTTCAAGCATTTCTTACCATAACTTATAATTTACGACCGAACGTTACGTAAAGATAAGGCACCATGAAACAATAAATTATATGAAAAAGCTGCAACAAGGAGTGTTAAGAACAATGAAGCTTGAACGCTTGGTGATTAAATTTAAGAGTGAAATTTTGTCGAAGATCAGTCACGGAAAAGTGTAACTGTGATGAATGCATGTGAAACGGTCATGGGAACATGGTGTTGAATCTTAAAGACAATAAAAAGCGACAGTGCGTTAGAAAGGGAGTTTTCAGCAAATTGAAATTCAAACGCCTCATGCCACATTGAATCTATTTCCTTGTCACCATCTGTTTTTGCTCTCTTTTGCCCTCTTTTTATAATAATCCACGTTGAAACAGTCTCAAAATACTTCTACGTATAATATCATGTACTCGCATAATCTCTTCCGTTCTTTCTATTTCCTAAAACGAAACTGACACAAGATTTCACCTTTGTATGTACGTACGTGACTTCGTTCGTGTCCGCAATTGCAATTGCATTCATTATGTTCACGGTGTACACGGAGATTTATTTGACCGTGATTCCGTTCAGTTTATCTTCAACACACGTACTTACGACTAAACTGCGATATTTCATGTACTCAGCAACATAATTTATTAACGGACACGTACCACGCATTAAACATAAAAAATTTAACATGTTAAACGCAAAGAAGATAAATTTATACCAAAGTATATAGTATAAACTCAATCAGAAAACGAGATCTGGAAATTTCTTTGTACGGCCACCTTTAAAACTATTGTCAAATTTAAATCTTCGGAAGACCTGTGACATAATGAAATTTCAAATGAGCGTGATTCAGAGATGAGCGTAATTGTAACGATGTCGAGACTTGATAGAACAGAAGTGGTATTTTTTTTTTTTTTTATCAGATCTTTGTGAAATAAAGTCATGGGAAGAATCTTGTAGCGTCGACCGCCTTACAAAAGAGAGACATAGCAAATGCGTTGGAAAGGAATTGAAATTGTCTTTTATGGAAAGGATTCCAGGAAAAGTCCGGGGAAATGATGCTGTTTTTCTGGCCATCAGGAGTGATTACGATTGAAACTGAAGGTGTTTGAAGTGATTGATGAAGTTTGGAATTGTTTCATTGGAGAAGTGTTTGTATAGTGTGGCAGAAAAGGAAGAAGCTTGAAAAAAAAGCTATTTCCAGTTTGTTTCGAACCTAGAAACTGTTGCTCAACAGTTTTGAAACGACAATTACGAAGCAATCTGGAAACTGTTTCGAAATACGTTCGAAATGATATTTCGTATTCGGATATAAAATTTAAGTGAATGTAAAAGGAAATTTCAATGAGGATGTGTCCGCTGAATCTTATAATGAAAATTTACATACTGCCAAAACAATTTAATAAAGTTGCACAATTAACGAAGAAAGTTTATAAAAAAAATAGAACTCTGAAATGAGAAAAACATAAGAAATATTGCGGCTGGAAAAGAAATAATTGTATCGATTAAATTCAACAAACTATGACATCAGACTAAGGAACTATCAATGCTGTAACGTGTCTAGATTCCATTACAAATAGTTGTCCATTTATTAAACTGTAAACAAGCAGAAGTCTTCCACCACTCAACCATGCATACATACTACCACTTCTTCATAATCCAATACCTTTCGTTGGCCTCTAATAAAAATCCTGATCCCCATGCGTGAAAATGAATGTGAACGCTATATATTCCAATGAAAGGTAATCGAGAAACTGAAGTTTCTCGAGCTGGAATAGTCACGCAATCGTTACATCAGCCAAGGCAATCAGTGAGGATCTATTTGTCCTTTAATGGTTCGTACAATCGGCGTTTTCTCCGGTTGTAAAGAAGCTACTTGTTATCCTTCAAAAGAAGAACGCGATTTCTACACCAGTTCTTACATATTTCTACCCTATAAACGCCGTTTAATTGATAAATGTAAGATTTTCATGTTCCTGCAACATAGTTCAGATTCGTGGAATCGATTTGGCCGGTATTTTGATTGATATAGTGGCATAAAAACTGAGGAACATAAGAAAACTTATTGCGAATGATTGAGATAATTGGAGTTAATAATATGGTAAATAGAGCATGATATTTCTAAAACATAATAAATGTTGTATTGTGTGATCATGATTAGATGTGCATATGTGTGATACATACATACATTATGTATTTTTTAATAGGAAAAAATTAATTAAACATTACAAATGCGTTGCCATCTAGCATGAAAATAGTTTTTTCTAATATTTGAGGGCTACTGAAGAAATGGTAGTATCCTGTATTAACGACGTTCATCTCAAATGACAAAGAAGGAAACTTCTAGCGCTTTTATAGTTCTTGTACTATAGTTTATAGACCGGTCTTTTTAAAACGATAGCACACCAAGGCTTATGTGTTAGATTTAAGTTATTTGGGGTCGATTTTATTTACTTAAAAATTGAATGTAAATTGCAGGAGGTAGTACAACAAAATCTGTAATTTTTTTACACAATCGGTATTTCAGAATGTGTATCAGAGGTTATGCTTGCCGGTACATACTCGATTAAATAAATATAAACGAGACAAACGAATGGTTAAGTATAGGTGACTGATATTATTATTGAAATTGAGAACTAAATAAGTTTACTGATAATTAATAAAAAATGAACAACTTATTGAGGTTACGTTCATTCGTCAAGTACTTTAATAGCCGTCAATTACACTCTGCGAAATACGTATTAGATGTCGAGAACAGGCAACTGTATGAAGATATTTTTCCTGTTATTTGCGTGTAAGTGTTATTGTATGAAAACTTATGTATCATGTACATATTGCATGAAGATTATTATTATTTTACTGCGCTATATTCACTTCTAATGTTATAATGTTTTTGTATAAGAAAATAGTTTAATTTTTAGAGACGATATAAAAAAGCTATGGAAGAATCCGCCGCAATGTGTATATGCAGGATTCGACCCAACAGCAGAAAGTTTACATATAGGAAATTTACTAATTCTTATAAATCTTTTACACTGGCAACGTTGTGGCCACCAAGTAATTATTCTACTGGGAGGTGCAACAGGCTTAATCGGTGACCCCAGTTATAGAAAATCAGAACGAACAGAAATAGAACATGTTATACTAAAAGAAAACTTGGAATCTATAAAAAACGATATTAAAAGAATCATTAGAAATCATACAGAATTCTTCTACAAGTACCATAGTCAATTAATTCCTATACAAATACTAAATAATTTAGAGTGGTACAAAGACACAAATCTCCTTTCCTTTATTAAAGAAATTGGAAAGTATTTTAGAATAGGTACAATGCTTGGTCGTGCATCTGTAAAGGCTCGATTGGAATCTGATAGTGGTATGAGCTTCACAGAATTTACTTATCCAATTTTCCAAGGCTATGATTGGCTTCATCTACATCGTAAATATAACTGTAAATTTCAAATCGGAGGCCAAGATCAAATGGGAAATATAGTATCTGGCTATGATTTAGTTACTAGGTATACCAAAGATCAAGTTTATGGATTAACATTACCGCTAATTACCGCAGAGGGTGGAAAGAAATTTGGAAAATCTACTGGCAATGCAGTTTGGCTCTCACCTGCAAAGTCTTCTAGCTTTCAATTGTACCAGTATTTTATTAGAACAGAGGATGTTGATGTAGAAAAATTTCTTCACTTCTTTACATTTTTACCTGTGCATGAAATTAAAAAGATTGTAGAACAGCATTTTGCGAGGCCTGAATTAAGAAGTGCTCAGAAAATTCTAGCCGAGAAAGTTACATTACTAGTTCATGGGGGTAAGAGAATACTTTTTGATAACAAAAGTGTAAGTTATCAATAAAACGAAAAATCTGTTTCATTGCAGAAGAGGGACTAGTAGCAGCAAAAAGAGCATCAGCTGTACTCTATGACAAGTCTATCGATAGTTTAGCAAGAATGAATGTGAATGACCTAATACAGATATTAGACGGTGCCACTGTAGTAGAGCTTCTAGCTGAACCAGGTATTAATGTTTATGAATTAGCTAAAAGAGCAAATTGTTTTAAGACAGACCATGACGCAAGAAGAATTATTGAAGCTGGTGGTTTTTATATTAATTATCAAAAAATTACAAATATGGAAGAAGTTATTGTCCCTGGTATACATATATTGAGTAATAATGTGTCGTTACTTAGAGTTGGGAAAAAGAATTATCACGTTGTACGATGGTTGTAAAATAAAAAAGGTACTAAGTTTTTATTGAAAGTTATTTGAACTTATAATAAAATTTACTACATTTAGTTAGGAAATCTTCTATTGGCTTTTTAAATACAAACAATAATTATAACTCTTCTAAACATAATATATATAATATATAATTCTTAATTGTAGCATCACTTATTTAACAGTTTAAAAATTAAATATAAAAAATATTTTTATACATTATTATTATATTAAAGAGTCTTCGGATCGAATGTATTCTCCTATGTCAGCTTGATGAAAGCATATTGTTGCCATTGGATCTGCATATTTGCAATCCATTGTACTCTTGGCTGTGACACCAAAACCCTAAAACAGTATCAAAAATTAGTTTCTAGCAAACAGTAATGAACAGTAAAACTTTTTCATTTACCAGTGGAATATCATTTGTAGAAAAAATAACTACTCCTTGATATTGAGGTGTATTTTCTGTAATTCTACTTAAACCAGACTTCGAAATATGATGTCCATATAAAAATTGTTGCTCAGCTGATGGTTTTACCCAGATTTTATGCTGAAAGGAAATATTAAGGTGACTTCATACATATTTCAAAAGTTCAGGCTTAAATTATACAAAATTTTATGTTATCATTAGCATTCAATGGTTGTATTCAATATAGTAAAATTTAATTACTTTGAGAAAGTATACAGAAAAACATTATAATTACTTGTGCATAAGGAGCCAGATGATACAATGCAGTGATGTGCAATTTGAATTTTCCTGACTTTGTAAATTTTCCAAAGCATGTCCCAACGCTGGCTAATCTATCTGGATTCACCATACTTGCTAATGATAAAATCTTCTCTGAAACATAGTATACTCTGCCTTTCTTTTCTCGGAAACAGTAAACACCATCTGGTCTGTCAATTAATAGTTTTACATTGGTTCCGATACTAAAACGTAAAGTACAAAGTTATTGATTGTAATATTTATATGAATAGTATATGCAAATTATTTCATTTTAATTTCAATGTAAATTGAATATCATATGACACGTACTATTTTGTTAGTTTCTCTAGGACAAGTTTCGTTTTTTCTTCGGTTAAACGTTTCATTTTTTGTTTACTATTTAGTTCTACAATCTTTTTTATACATGAAGATAAATTCCATAAAGTGTTAAGTCTATTTGATATATACTAGCAAGTAATTTTATTTTGATTATTTTATATATTAATTCTAATTACATCCCAGTCACATTTTCACTTTGTATATAGTTAACTTGAGAAAGAGGTTAAAGATATAAACATGTGTTTTTCCCGTAGTACCCGATATTAATTAAGTTCTAAGAGAAGAAACTCGTATGTGTAAGTTTGTATTTAATAGATACATTTTCTTATTGCGTGAAATGTGAAAAAGTTTATCAAAGCAATTATGATTATATTAAAGTGGATTTGTTTATTTGAAAGTTTACAAAATAACACTGTTTATCAAGTTAGAACATGATAGCAATTTTTAATACATCGAATACTTTTTCCTTTTTTTTTTCAGGACATAAAGCCACATTCACCCGTGCGTTAGATTTACATTATCAGCCTTAAGGTGGATGCGGATTGTAAATGGCGGATGGTAAGTGCTGCACCAAACGGTCATTTCTAAAACAAGTAGGGATTTACCACGATTAGTTCCGTTCTAGCATATACAAGAACCTATGTAGTAGGAATCTATCCTGTTCGGTTTCATTTTGCTATAAAAAGACTTAAATATATGACTTCGAAGAGAATATAATTTGAAACTCGCCAGCCGAGTAGATTTTTATTTTTGTTTTCTAGAAATAGTTGCGTGGTGCAGTAATTCTTTTAAAGGACAAATCCCTTGATCGAGCATTCTCATTTTCATTCTGCTTGTATTTATTTATAGTTTCTATAATACACTATAAGATGGCGGTATATATATAGGAAATGCGCGTGCGCGCCACTTAAGTAGAGATGGCGCCTTGCGGTGTTCTACCATTTGCATCTTGATGGGCCGGCGGCGTGCGTAAAAACTACTAGTGCTGGAAGTCAACCTTGTTTCGTTGTGTTCAACGAATATGCCTACTTAAAACAGGCAGCCGCGACTGCCCGCTTCTTAATGCGAGTATCCGTCTTTCCGTGGGCATAAAACGAAGTAAACCTACGATTCCCTGTGATCCACCTTGTGTCTTCTTCCTCCATCAACTTGTTCGGAAACTTCCTCGGCCCATTTTAAGGTATGTATGCCCAAAGAAATATTTTCATCGTTTTTGCCTGTTTTCCGCTCCTCGTCTAGAATTGTTTGGCAAATATTTTTGTGAAATTCGTGCGACTCATTCTGTGTAAAGCGTTGAGGAAATTCTCGTTCCTGATTTTAACTTTAATCAATCAAGATCGGTGTCGTGAAAGTTTAACTTGCCGAATATCGTGTATTTCGGAGTTTACCTGAGAATTTTTCACGTTTCTGCTGAATTCTACAGTTTTGCTCGCGGTACATCGGTTTTCTCTTATTCGTACGAAAGTCTTATTAATGTGCAAGTAAAATTTGGATGCCATAATTAGTTGGTAATTTATTTTATTCTGTGTATTGGTATTTCATATTTTAGTTCGTAATTATGTATTTGAAATTTTTTGTATTAGTGATTCGTTATATTGATTAAAGCCGCTTATATTTTAAATAAGTATTTACTTTTTATTCTTTATTCATCACTATTTACTCTTTATGGATATTTATTAAAACTTTTGTCACATTCAAAATTTATTCTCCAACAATACTAATTACAATTTCATTTTTTAACGAAGTATTTCTACGTGTATTACTTATTGTCTTATTATGTCTATTTCTCATAGTTTCTGCTACATTTCGTTTAAATTAATTGTTTGAATGAAATTTTTTTAGTTATAATTTGAACGTTCGTACTAATAATCTTTCTTTATGAACAAGCTATTAACAAGCTCAGTATTTAGAGATATTCTTAAAATGGTCTCAATATCGAGAATCAAAAGATTTTTTATGTCAAATGTCCCTTATTTTACCACACAATAACTCGTGATGCATTTCATTTAACGAAATTTATTTTCGATTGTTCTGTTCTAACGCAATATTGCTATAGGATGAAACAGATAATGTTACGTGCATTTCATTTCTTAAATGATAAATTTAAAAGTGTCGTAACTAACTTTCTGGTTGTAGGTATGTTGGCATTCCATCGTGATTTAAATTGAATCACTCTGTCAGAACTGCTATTATTCGATTGAATGAATCGATTTATTAAATTTTGAGTGTCGAATTATAAATCCAAGGCAAATCTTAGTAACTATCTCTGTTGACTAGTACATTTATATATAAAGTAGTTGGTATAAGATTGGAAAATGGCTAAAAATTAACTATTATGTTTATGAATGAGTATTATGTCTCCTAATTTTGTGCTTCGATCGAGCTTTATGTTTCATTCGATTGCAATTTAGTAACAAAAGGTAATTCGTATAATTTGTCAGGAAGAACAATTTGCGAAAACCTACTCGAAACTGCCCACAATGGGCAATCGTATTTATTTTGACCGTCTATACAAACAGAAGCTGATTCGTCCGTTACACCATCAAACGATGAGCTGATCTGCGCGCGCATTGATTTCTTGTGGCGGTCAGCACCTTTCACACTATACTCTTTATAAAGTAGTGGTAATGTTATGATTGACACGTGCGTGATCATTCGTAAAGTTGTATAAATACATAATCAATGTAACATTAATATTGTTTTTTATTTTAGCTTGATTATTCATGTACATTATCTACATTCATATATTTTGATGGAAAAATAAATGCATACTTAGAGGATGATATAAAACTAAACATTTTTAAGACTTCGTGTTGATAAGTAAATGGCGTGATACGTTTGAGAGATACTAGATATCAAACAAAGTAAAAAATGTTACATGTTACTTTCCAGTTAATTTTAGATATTCCTTCATACAACTATAGTTTCTCTTTGCGTCGTATAATTCAGGTAAATATTTTTCAAAGGTTACATACGAGAACATCGGTATTGTACATATTTTACTACACTCTTATGTTTACGTTCGTACTGCGAAGAATTGAGTTTTACTTTGCTATGTTTTTTAGCGCAAAAAATTCTGTAATTTTATCAAATCTGTAAAATTTAATGTCTATTCTATTTTGAATTGGTAGAAACAGTGATTACACATTTTCATAAAGTTCACGTCGGAATGATAATAACAACGCAGCAGTATTTAAATGTGAAGTTTGCATGTTCATCAATTTCTTACCTTCATTATTTATTTTTAGTAAACTTAGTTTCCACTCATCATTCATTCATTCCAAGAAGATGGAACTTTTTGATTGAAATTATCCGTTTTAATTATCGATCTTATACTAACTTTGTATCCATAGGATGGAAATATCGGTTTTATTTACTGGATAGAATCATAATTAAGTGACGCGGAAAAAATTGTTACGCAAATGTAAAACAAGAGTAGAAGTCGTTTGAATTTAAATACATAAAACGTTGAACCGATTAATGGAGTAGGATCTTCTTATTGTCTTTATATTTTTAAAATTTTTTCTTTCCTTTTTTTTTTCTATTAATACATTTTCCATTACATTTCTTATATTACGTACTATTTCCTTTTTTTTTACGCTAACAATTATAAAATAAAGGTCGACAGATATTATATTATAACTATTTGCACACAAAAATAAACAATCACTAATACGGATTCGAGTATTATCTGTTTCTTTCGAAGAAGAAATTGAATTGTAGATATTTAGAATATCAAAATGTGGTTAACCTTTGACTATTGCGAATGATCGTAAACATTTTTTGTTATATCGATCTGTACAAATCAACGCTCCACGTGTATCTCTTTGACTTCCAAAAATTTTTACTGATAACCTATTCTTGATTGGAACCTCATAGATAACATTAAACATAACACTAAATTAACATACTTTACATAGGTTCTTATAATAAAATAACATAGAGGAAAGAATATTTGAAAATACAGAGGGGCATAAGAAAAATCAAAATAATGAACATTGCCTGTGATAGGCCTCACTTGTATAACTGTTAATCTGCTTATTCGATTACGTTGTTATCCAACAAGCTTAATACATAATACATAAATTGATATTTTGTTATTAACTTCATTGAAAATAATTGTCGAATAAGTGAAAAAATGTCAGAAAAATGAAATGATGATACATGTACTTGTTTAATATTAGTTCGTAGGAATTATGGTTTTAATTTTGGATATTTCATCATTCTTATATTCTTATAAATATGTAATGTCGACAGATATTATTGCCACGCCGTTAACATTTTTTGCTCGTTTACATGCCGATGCATGATAATACTTCACAAAGTATACCTTTTATTTCATTCAAGAACGGAAATCTAACTGACGTAAATTCTGCTTAAATATGCAATATACGTAAATACGAAACACATCCCTGTTGAGTGCGTCACTAAACAAAATATTGTACTTCAATCATGACTCGTAGTAGTATAGAGAAACAGCGTCGGTGTAAAGAAAGATCAAAACGTATGCACATATATTATATAATATATTCTTATTTTTCTATTCACTAAACTGTAAAAGATAATACTGATTCATAGCCTTTTTTTTTATTTGACGTGTCATATGAAGATGTCACTTTTTTATAATATATTCATTTTATGATAAAGTTCAATTATCATATGTATGTACTTACTTTAAAAATGATACTACTAACAGTTTTTTCCTCAGTTTCCCAGAAGTCACATGTCTCCTTTGAATAATATGAGAGAAGTAGATGCATACGTGCATATAATCCGGAAGATTCTAAAATTAATCCCATCGAAATGTCCGTTAAATTTAAAAAGTATAACTAGTATGTTTGGATAATATCTAATATTTGAAAATACTTTTTGGAGGGTTAAAGGTGGACGAAAAATTTTGAACGAGGAAGGGGGCAAAAGCGTGGCTGGATGTTTAAAGACCGCAGATGGTGTGAAAAAGAGAAAGGAGGTAGAGAGTGATTAGAAAAAGTGGGTCATGGTGTATATAAGTGAATGAGGTGAAGCATAATGTAAATTAAGATAATTATAAATCAATCTTTTGACATAATTATGATCAGTATGGTTGATACCAGCAAAATGGTACTTGCTTATAGAATGGTGTATTTACTCGCTAGACATCAAATTATTTGTTCAGTTTATCCCAGGAAAATTAAATAACAAGTTCATTCATTTTTTTCTTTCAACAGTGTGGCATAATTACAATATTCGTTCTCTTTGTTTTGAACTGAATTCACTTCGAAAGGTTAAACACACAATAATGAAACTAACCGAAAAATCAGTTCTGGGAAACATCTGGGATTGCCTATTACTGTGAATTAATGATTTCCCCACTTAGATGATGATATTAGTATATTCACCGAAGGGGAACCGGTTAAACATTACACCGGGCAATTTTCTGAAAATATTCAACGTACTGAACGTGATATTTAAATTCTATTTGACAATTTGAAATTTACGATAACTGTAGTTTCGTAATTGGCCTCTCTACAATTCTTTATTGCAACACTTTGAAATATGTTTATACGTCTCTTAGGCGAGACGTGGAGGATAATGGACATAATAGCATGACTTGTTCAAAAATAGGACTTTAAAATTGATGCTTTAATAATATGCATGCTATGCAGAATGTGACAATGTACACGATTCATTTTAACTTGATGTTGGTTGTTTTTACATTTTTGATAAGTAATAATCGTTTTGTTTTTATAAAGGTAGCAATGGTTTTTAATAGGGTCGAATTTTTATAAACGTTATAAAAAGTTAAACAAAATTGTAAGTTCTTTCGACTTCATTCGATTCGACCTTAGGAATTTTACACGGTTCATTGCGTTTCGAATCATCATTACCACCATCAGAAATCATCAGAAATGAGAACACCGAGAGATGATTTTCCTTCTTTAAGTTCAAGAAATATGCTTTTGGAATATTTGAAAATATTGAGAAAAAAAGGTAGATACATAGAACATTTTTATCTAAGATGATTGGAATAATTGATTAATTACTGACTGCTAATAGTTTAATAATTTTAATAATTTCAAGTGGCTCTGTCTTGATCAAAATTAGAAGTTTAGTTACTTTCTATTTTGATCAACTGAAAGCATGGCACTGCTCGTAATGACACTGACTTAAAATGCCACTCATCAAATAACTCAGATAATAATTGATCAAAGGTCCAGCTGTTTTCAATTTTAATCGTATCTCGTCGATTAATAGCTGATTACTGATTGCTAGCTGCATAGATATTTCACATAATTATTTAGTACGAACATTTGTCTTTTCTGATATGTATATATGGAAATATTCATGTTATAACAAAAGACTAGTGAGTAAATCTTATCAGAACAAGCAACAAGATTAGTTATACATATTTTTACCTAATAACAATATATGAACACAAATTGCACATGCTTGTAAAATGTAAAAGGCATGCATATTTTTAAAACATACAACATCGCAATTATTCAGATTTAAAAAATTTGCAATTCATATGTAAAACTTGCTTGGTTTGCAAATAAGTTGAAATAAGGAAGACGTATGACCGATTTCGGATGTGCTTGCTTTTTGTTCATTCAATGAAACGGAAATAAATTTTCAGTATGTTCCCATGCATTACAATTTTAGAATATTTTATTTCGCAAAAATACAATACTGGAAAAAATGATTTTTTGTCATGTCTTCCTTAAATTTTAGAGATATCATTGCATATGTATGCTGACGATTTTTTATTGTTTTCAGCCTATTGGCGAGCAACGACGAGGGGAAGGTGCTTCTCTAAGTTTTTTGTGAGAAGCGGACAGAAAAAAGAAAAATACCAAGATGAACAAAGTGGATTACATGGAGGTCACTGTACCCAACTACTCGTACGTCTTCAATTTCGAAGAAGCGTTCAGACATTTGGACACTAAAATATGGATGACAAAGAATTGGACGAATTGTTTCTACTACTGTGGCATCTACATGATAATAATTTTCGGTGGACAGCAGTACATGTCGAATAGACCGAAATTCGAGCTGAGAGGCATACTTGCACTGTGGAATACGCTGCTCGCGACGTTCTCCATTATTGGATTTACCAGAACAGCGCCAGAATTGATCCACGTGCTGAGGCATTATGGGTTTCACCATAGTGTTTGTATACCAAGGTAATTTCGTTTCTGATCTTGAGTACCTTTTTAAGATTATAGACCATTGATGTTTTAGGAACTTTAACACACGCGCACACACATTATACCGTAGCGTCTATGCTTCGCTTCTCATTTGAGATCTTGTACTGTTTACTTAAATATTGTTAGCTGTTTTATCCCCTCTTGAACTACTTTTTTTTTTTTGCAGATACCATTTCAATTCTAGGCATTTTACGTCGTTTTTGAGACTTAATTTCTGGTTCGATAATCTCATAAACCAAGGATTCTTAAACTTATATAGTCCGAGGACATTTTTTTTTGCGGACCCTATTCCAACCCTAAGCTCAATAACTACTTAAGTAACAATTAATACAGTTAATAAATAAAGTTAATGTCAAAATTGTTTTGCGGACCCCCGGAGGTGCACGAACCATAGTTTAAGAATCGCTGCCTTACAGAGTAGCCAATAATCCAATAAATATTTGATTTGCATGTGACAGGTTACAAACATCAAACTTGAAGTGTTAATGAATTATCATATTAGTCGAGCGCCAAATGTTCCACTCCATTTAAATTCTCCCGAAGCAATGTTTCCAAATTGTTAACGTCCAATTGTTAACAACGTAATCGTTATCTGTTTCAGCTTCATCGAGCAAGACTGTGTGTCTGGTTTCTGGACATGGATGTTCGTCCTGTCCAAGCTTCCGGAGCTTGGCGACACAATCTTCATCGTGTTACGAAAGCAGCCGTTGATCTTTCTACACTGGTACCATCATATAACAGTTCTTCTTTACTCATGGTTCTCGTACTCAGAGTACACGGCATCCGCCAGGTGGTTTGTCGTAATGAACTACTTCGTTCACTCTATAATGTACTCCTATTACGCATTGAAAGCAATGCGCTATAGGCCACCGAAAAGTATTTCGATGCTGATTACTGCGCTGCAGCTAGCACAAATGGTTATCGGCTGCTTTATAAACGTAACGGCTTATCAGTACCTGAAAAGCGGCCAGATCGACTGCAATATTTCTCGCGTCAATGTCACACTTAGTCTGACCATGTACTTCAGCTACTTTGTTCTTTTCGCTAAATTCTTCCAAAAGGCTTACTTGTCCGCCAGGGCTGGTAAAAAAGCCAGCAAAAAGATTTACACTAACGGCAATGCGATGGAGTACGAAAAGCTCAAGGGTAATTAAGGATAGCACACGAGAAATTTTTGAAAACTTTTTCTAGTGACGCTTTCCAGTGGCATTTATTGAAAATACATTTTCGAAGAATGTTATGCACGAACGGAATGTTGTCTTCTTTTTTCTTTTCTTTTTTTTTTTTTTTTATATGGATTTTTCAATAAATGCCCCTTGGAAATGTTTTTTTAGAAGTCTTTGTCAACTCGAGTGTCGTAAAACATTGTTGCGGTAGCATAAAGCTGGTGCGATGATGCATTATGCGATGATATAGCACACTGAATTTTACAATAATATTATAAATGTTGCACATTCAATTTAACGATAAATCTATGGTGATAACTCGTTCAACGGACTAGTCGTTAGACGCGTTATCAGCAAATTAATAACAGAGCTTCTTAGAGGCATTTCTTGAGGTTTTTTTTCTTTAGAAACAATCCTTGATAAACAGTTTTTCTGAAACATCTTTTCGAAGTTAGCTTACTGCAAAAAGCGTTGGTAGAACGAGGATGGAGATACCTAAATGAAGATATTCATAATAATATAATACGTTGTAAAGACGCGTATATTTAATATATTAAACGTATCGCGATTTAACCGTAAATACGATATACTTTTATTAAATTTAATAATATGTTTAACATATTTATTGTTATGCATATAAGAATGTATAGATACGTTAAAGTATAATGAAGGACATATTATAATTTATATGTGAATGTGGAAAACGGTTTAACATTAATATTTAAAAAATATTACGATCCAACTATTACAACTTTTTCTTTAAGTTTAAATTTGATATTATGCAGTAAAATAAAAACATTACTATATATTACTAGGCAATGAAACAAAAACAGTATTTGCTTCCAAATCTCGTTCTACTAAAATAAAAATTGGAAAAAGAAAGAAAGAAGAGTGGAAAAATTAAGAGTGAAATTTCATTTAGGCCTACCGTCAAAACAAGCTGAGATTTTCCTTTGTAGAAAATAGTAAAAAAAAAAAAGCGATGGTAGATAATAATTGGAGTTTATAATTTCAATTTGTTACGTGCGATTTAACTGTTCATAACCATTTAGGAGAAAAGCTTAATACGAAAAACAAGAAGATTTATATTTACTATTTTCTATCACGACGGTTTTATGTCACTAGAAATAATAAAACAAGCCGCTCATCGATGTATTTTAATATTCAAAGGGCCAGTCTTACAATAACGTTCATTCCATTTATTTTTTGTAATCATTTTTTTATATCGTACAGTCTATATAATGGTAATAAAAAATTGCAATATTCATTGCGAGAGAGAAGAGTTACAAAGTTCGAGATCATGAATTGTTCAATTAACAAAAAAAAGACAAACAGTTGTTGGACTTGTATATTGCTAAAAACATTCGTGGTGTGTCCGATCCCTTATTACAAAAATTTAGTTTTCGTCTTTCATGAATATCATATTTTTATAAGACTGGCTGTTCTTTGAAACATGAACTGACCATCTTTAGTCTCATGGTCAGAATAGCAACATTCGTTAGCCGGGATAAATTTATTAAAATATAATTCAATATTTGAAACGACAGTTCACGCCGCTGATCGACGCGCACTTTCATACTTGAAATTGTTTAAATATTTTTTTTCCAAAAGTCTCATGCGCGTTGTATTCGACCAATTACATTTACTTTCTTTTCCTTTAAATTCGCACAAATATTGCCAATAAAGGTTCGAAACCTAAATTGTGATTTAAGTACACGCTGATTATTCCAAATTGTTGCTTTCATTATTATATTTAATTTTAGAACGATTGATAGATAGTCCTATGAACGATTGTACAATTTTTTTCTTTTAGTAAATATTTAATTTGTATAGAATAATAGCAATTATTTCAGTCCAAACATGCGCATCCTTTTACTTATTCGATCAAGAGTATGTCGCTAGTGGCAGAAAGAAAACTCTAACAAAGACAATATTTGATTTAACAGGAAATATTACTAAAGTATTTTTGTGTTCGATTCTCGGATTTAGATAATTCAACTTGCCTATTTTTTTTAGTATAAATAATGTTAAAATACACAGTAACTAGTGGTACTGGTTGAACGGTGCGTGTTTCATTTGGTGGATAAAAAGAATTGAGAAAATTGTTCTTATATAAAATATTTATATAAGTTATTATATATATATACATAAAAAAAGAATACATTAGGATGAAAGAAAAAATTACGAGTTTATAGGAAATCCTTTCTAGTAATGTATAGCAGTAACACTTGTAACTATTAAAGCAGACAGAATAAAAATATGTAATGTAATATGAAATGAGTAACAAAAAATGTGTAAAGTAGTTTGTAAAAAGTATTTGCAATAAGTTGATATATATACTGTCCGTACAGTTTAGTTCCATTAATGTGTCATTCGATATTCCATATCGACAACAATAAGTTTTTATAATGTGTAATAATTAACATTAACTTTGATATTTATAAAGAATAAACTAACTACCGTAAATATTATATTAGCCAGCGTCATCGTTATTTTAATATATAGAAAAGCAGAAAATATATTTCAAGTTAATGTTATATATTTGTGAAACTTATTGTACAGTTATCGAACATTACAATATAATTTGTACTATAAGAGATGTATGTATATTAGTACTATAACTTCCGTTTAACTGATGTTAAAATAAAACCTCTTATTTAATAATTATTGCAAATACTTGTATCCGTTCGAGAGGATTTTCCTAGGCCTCGATTAAGTAACTGATCACTGCTCTTTTGTGTCGATCGTATATTGTAAACATTGATTAGTAGTTAAGCCATTACTTCACTGAGTACTGCTTCACTTATTGTTACGGCCGCAACCGGTTAACTGTAAGGCTAATCGGCTAATTATTAAGCGCATAAAAGAAACCAAAACAAAGAAGGTCTATTTGGTAAAAATCAGATACAAATATTTATAATGTTAAATAATACGATTAAACGCTACGCTTTTTGTTATGTCTGCGATGAAAAATTTTGTAACATTAAATCATCGTTGTTTAATGACATTTTTAAAGAGAAGAACAAGAAATAAATTTTTAAAAGAATTTCCAATTAGAAAGTACGCAGAGAAGTATTGAACCCTCATCAGAGGATTGCAGTATCTGTGGGGTATATGCTGAGAGCACTTTTTCTTCATACTATTCGTAAACTTTACCAGGTAATAATCTTCTTTATTTTCCTACAAAAATTCAAGATAAATATATATATATATATATATATATCTTATGGACATAGCATCGTATGATACCTCAGTGTTTATTGCGACCTCCATAGGGTTAAGAAGCGTAGAATATGCTTGTAACAAAATTGCAAGCAATTGGAAAAGAAGTTCAGAAGAGATGTTCCATATCAACAACGAAATACGAAATAGAGTAACAAAAACGAGAAAAAATCTGCCTGCTATTAACTAATGGTTGTTTATGCGAACTTCATTGAGCATTCAATTTCCGTGCTTAAAAGCGAACAAGAATTAACGAAAGAGCAACAAATTTATATAGGAATAATAATATAGAGAAAAAAATTTGGTTCATTCTGTTTTCTTCGGGTAGGTATGATTTGACAAGTATACAGGAAAGAACATACACATATATAAACAAAACCGAAGTAAAAGTTGTATGTTTGCGTGTGAATGAAATGAATACGATGAGCGTGGAACGCAGAAAATATAATTATATAATTAGTATAATTTAATTTGTTATTACCTATGCTTTTTTATTATATACATGAATATTACATAATAATAATAATTTATGATGAGAGATATAAAAGGTACTCTTTTAAATGTCGAATGTAATTAAACCATTATTATTTATGATCAGGTATTTAAATTCTGTAACCATTTCTTTATAATTTTCTATGTGATAGTCTCCCTAAGTTAAAAAAAAAAAAGAATATTCCTATAAATGTTCCTATAATGAGTTGGGTAAGTTTAATTCAGTTTGTTTTAATAGTAACACTTGGTACAGATTTTATTTCGAAAATTGCGTTATTGTATTTACAAGCATTAAGTCTTAGATAATTAAAATAGTATTAAGAGAATAATAGGAAACAGTTGTATATAATACAAATTTACAGATTTATCAATTAATTTAAAATAAATAAGTGTAATTAAAGCAAATCTATTTTTTACAGAATTATGCTAATATAACAGTTTACTGCTATAAACTAGAACAATTCATCTTATAAAGACTTTGTTCCTCATAAGTAACTATACATTTTCTTTAAATTGTGTTGTGTGATTTAGAATTATATACATATATGCAATATGCGCGAGTCGAACCATTCGGTTTTGTTTATTAATACATATAACTATGTATAAACAATATATACATAAATATGGAATATAAAATATGAATACAGTATCCAGCACAAGGTTCTAAGATCATGTAATGCATACATTTGAAACTCTATTCTGTGTACGAATCGCTATAAAACTTTTTATCTATGCATCACCAATTTCCTCTCACTATGTAAAAATTATTGATTCCGTCTAACTTGTATATGGGCAGATAGTTATATATAAAACTATTTTTCTTTACCCCACTCTTCTGAAACATATTTTAATAAGTCAGTAAGGTTTTCAAATTCAGTCCTACTTTGCGGCGGATCATTTTTTGGTATTTTGGGCAACATGTTTCCCATTTTGTATCGGAACTCTTCAGCAGTCTTAGCCCCTGAAAGCTTCCAAATTCCATAGAACAATAAGCCACAACCACTAACTGCCCATACAGTTCCCCAGAACAAAGCTCTTGTGGCGAGTGCAGCACCAGACTCGTGAAGACCTTTGCCTCCCATGAAACCTATATCGAAATGTTTGGTATCTCGTTTCTTAGTTGTTGCTAAAGCATTGCTGAAACCAATCAGTGCAGAAAGTCCTGCTATTCCACCAAGGAACAACGTACCTGAAATGTAAATTAACAATTTATTGTAACGTTTAAAAAATTTCTTTAAACAAGTATTGATACTTTATGGTAAAGTCTAGTAACATGTTGAAATTTTGCAGGTTTTTATCTTGATGAAACGGTAAACATATTGATAGTATAGGTTATGTGCAATGTTAGAATTTCACAATTTCATGAATTACAATTTACATTAACGTAGTTATATATAATATAATATTAACATTCAAATTATCATACATAAGTCAGAAATGAAATACTTGCCATAAAACCTTTCTTTTTTCTTCTTTGCTTCTTTCTCTGCCTCTGACATGATTACTGTTTTACATTATATTATTTTTCTCATTTATCGTTATAACGTATTACGTTATCTGAATATCAATAATTGAGCGTATTTGTTATAATACTGTAAAACATCTAAATAGTAGAACTCACGAAGCCATCACCATGCTGTTTCTTTGGTGGTTACTATATAAATTATGTGTTATTTAATATATGTTACCTATGTATAATATATATAATATAGTAATTTAGATTACAATAATAGTAATACTAGTTTAAATTAAATGTACATCTTTTAAAACATCTTTTTGTCGCATACATGGTTACTTTAGTATTGTGGATCGTTCGATGATAACATATGAACCTGAGTTTAGATTTCCCTAGTTATGTAGCCGCAGAAATCTTTAACTTTTCTAGCGATTCTTCTCTACGTATTCACGATTTATGAAAGGATGTTCAAAGATGTTTCTTTACTGTTAAATAAATTTTGTTAGTATATTTTAAAAAAGCACAAATTCAATTCATATAGAGTTCGTTATTACAATACGAAAAAATGATGGAAGGTAATGTTACAAAAAGATGTGTTCAATGTGCCGTATTTGGAAAGAAGTTTTAATCGAATTTTCTGAACGTTTGTGTTAAATATTTTATGTCAAAACATAGATTATTTATAGGTTAAGATACTTAATGCATTCAATTTACGAGCAAATAATCTTTTCTACCTATGCGTATTAGTATATGGGCGTCTTTAATGAGTGGCTAATTGTTTAAATAATCGTTCCAGGTGAATTGAAACATAATATTGATAAATTGGTCGATGAATTGAGGTTTGTTGTGAAATCTGAGAAAGAAATTGAAGATATTATCCAAGTGTTAGATTCTATCGTCAATGTTAGCAAAACTTCCATTGGAGGTAATAATTGTTTTCCTGTGGATTTATTGTTTTCATAAGGAACAATGTTTATTCGCTTCTTTAGAGGCCACTGAATTTACCATGGACGATGTCTTTTTAACGTTGCTGCGGCATGAATCCAAAGAGATTATTGCGAAGACTGCGAAAGCGATCGCAGAGATCGCAAAGAGTGAAAGAGGAAGAGAAAAGTGTACCACTATGGACTTAGTAAATGCATTGATAGATTTATTAAAGGAGGATCGCATCGATATATTGACACAAACTTCTAGAGCTTTGGGAAACATTTGTTACGAGAATGGTAGGGAGCTTTAATCCCTAATGATCCAAATTTTGTTCATGTATGTAGTTAACATTAACACCATCATTATTATAATGCTATATCGTTAGAAATAGTGACTTGAGCGATACATTGTTTGGTCAGCTTGGTATAAATTTTTAATTGTATATAAATTATTATCGAATTATTACTGGAAATGATTTTACTTAAAATCAACAATTCAGATTATTATATATATTTGGATTTATTTAAGAAGATTCAATTTAAAAGAGATTTTACGAAGGATATAGGATTAAAAGTTATCAGTATAGGTATTGATACAATAATCAAGTAAATAGAGTTAAGTTTATTTTAATGTAATAAGAACATAAATTTCTTTGCATTTAAGTATCTTTAGTAAATTTTAATTAAAATATTGTTTTAGAGAATGGTAAGAAATTTGTTGAGGACAAAAATGGATTAATGGCAATTGTGGCAGTATTGGAGAAAAGTATTATACTGAAGGATGTGGAAGGTGCACCTTTTCTTCGTAATGTTGCTGCTGGACTTCTTTTAAACTTTCTTATCGATCGACCATCTCTTCATACAGAGGTATAAAATGTCCTATAAGAACGTGCATGGATAATTAATACATTAATCTGTAGGAAATTTTTCTTAGGCATTGCAACAGGAAATAGTACCCATTATCTGCAGTATTCTCGAAATTGACGGAATCACAGGTGGAGAGGCTGCTATGCATTCTCTTTTGATACTAGGAATACTCAACGATGCGAACATAATATTTTTAGACGAGAGGCTTACGAAAATTTTGATAAATATTTTGACAACTGATACCTCATCAGAACTATCTGAAATGTGTTTGGAACTTCTTCATGGGCAGGCAGAAGATGGTATCGTCATATTTTCAAAAATGTTGAAAATCGATGTCAAATGTGATATTTATGTTGAATGTGTGTTTAAATTTCAGAGAATGCAAAATTGTTGCTTGCCAAAGCGGGTGTGTGCGAATTATTGTTGAAACTTTTAGAGAAACACAGTCCGTACTGTACAGACGAAGAAACACGGTCTGTACTAAAGATTGCTTGCAACTTAATTGTTCTGGTATTAACTGGAGGTAATAAGGATGCGAATAGAGAATTAAAATATTAATCACGTTATGTATCGTAATATATGTTATTTCAGATGACAGTATGAACAGTTTGTACGATGACAGTAATGGTATCGTGTATAAAAAGCTAGTCGAGTGGCTTGAAAGCAAGGACAGAGATTTACAAATAACAGCGGTATTAGCGATGGGCAATTTTGCACGTACAGATGCTCATTGTAAACTAATGGTTACGCAAGGTGTTCATCATAATCTTTTGAAACTGCTTCGAAAGAATACGGACGCTGGTGATATAAGATTTCAACATGCTTTACTCAGCGCTTTAAGGAATCTCGTTATTCCTGTGGATAATAAATCTTTAATTTTAAAAGACGGGTTAATAGATATCTTATATTCTATGCTGGACATACCGTCCTATCCAGTTGTATTCAAGCTATTGGGAACTTTAAGAATCGTTATCGATGGCCAAAGTACGTTTGTAGTAATTAGTTATTTTTCAATACTTATTACAGAATAAATTGTATGCTTTCTATTGCAGGTGAGGTTGCTACAGAGTTAGGGAAGAGGGATGGTTTGATAAAAAAAGCTGTAGAATGGTGTGAAGTTGAAGAACACCCTGGAGTTCAGGGCGAAGCAAATCGTTTGATTGCTTGGCTAATTAATAACAGCAGGTTACCTAAATTTTTCACGACATACAATATATTTTTAAACAGCTCAGTATTCATTGGAAGATACTTTATTTTAAAATCTATCGAGTGTTAATATTTATGTTTTATTTGACACCAGGAATAAAGAAGTAGCACTTGCGGTAACAGAACACGGAGCAGTAAAGCATTTAATTAAAATGTTATCCGCACCGCATGTTTTAATGCAGAACGAAGCCTTAATTAGCTTAGTGATACTGACCACAATTTCCTTGACCGAATGTGAGAATCTCCTACTCGAGGCTGACATAGAAGAAAAGCTTTGCAGTTTCTTTAATAACGTAAACAATTTGGAAGTTCCAATTTTGCACAATGCTCTGTCCTTAATGGACAATATTATTAATTCAGGTATGAAACAATTAATATAGAGTGTATAAAATATATATTATACTGGAACATTTAATTTTATTTAAATTGCAGATGCATTGAAAGATCGTCTGAAAAAAATTGATCTAATAACGTTATGTCAAAAGACAGACCAAATTAAAGAAGATCCAAAACTCAATGAAAAATTACAAAAAATTTGCGAACGCATGGTTTAATTGAAAAAGGAAAAGAAGTACAAAAAACGTACAATCTTTTTTAAAGTAATAGCATAAAAAATGCAAAGTATTTTCAATTTAGAGCAAAACGTGATTCTTCCTTACTCCTGTCTAATGATCTTTTAATCAACAATGATCAAAATAATATGAAGGTAACGTAAACGTGCAATTTTCAAGCACGTCTGTCAATTTTCAATGTATGTTTACTCTAAAAAAAAAAAAGAATAAAATACAATTATTTTTTTTATGTTTTCCAATCGTAGGATATTCTATTATTTACTATAAATTTTCCTGTTGTCGATGTCTTTTCGGGATATGCGTAAATGTGATACTATTTTATGTTAAAAAAGTATTTCAATCCATTCGATGTATCCATTATTAGATCAATATCATGTTGAAACTTATTCTTCAAATTTAAATGTGTTGTTGAATGTGAGAAATTTCCACGACTATGTAACAATTAATCGATACGTATATGGATTATATGTATCGTTCATCATATAATTTAAATGTGATCGATCAGCTAACTAATTAAAAAAGAGGGAAAGATACTAAAAATCTGTGTACATAGCTTTAAGAAATTGACCAAACAGTATATTTTGTGACCAATTGTCAGATTGATATGGAAATAAATTTTCAGATCGGAATTCCGACAGTCATACAATTATTATCGGTTCTGGTATATTTTTCAATGTTATTAACTCTTTGTTTTTATGTTATACATTTAAATATGCAAAATCAGGCTTTATCATTCTTTTACTGACATTTCTGAGCACCCTCCAGATATACAGGACGATTTACTCGAAACGCAACAACGCGCGCGAGAGTTCACACGAACCACATTTAATTACCCATGGCGCCATCTCTGTAAAAAGTGCTCAAACTACTCGCACATCGTTATCGACAGGGAAGTGAACTACTTAAGGACCAGTGGCGCCATCTCTGCAAAAAGCGCTGAAACTACTCGCACATCGTTATCAACAGTGAAGTGAACATTTAAAAACCAGTGGCGCCATCTCTGTAAAAAATACTGAATCTGTTCGATCATTAGCTTAAGCCACTTCCCGAGAGATGGCGCCACTCATTTTATTGTTAATAATGATACACGACCGATTTTACTAACAAAATTTAACACATCTATAAATAGTTATATTTCTCGAATAATATTGAATTCAGAAGCCTCCAGTAATACCATTTCTCTGAACAATTATCAAATCAGAAGAACGTTGTTACCGATAATAAGTTACCGACCCACTAGTGGCGCCATCTCTGGGCGGAACGCTGAAACTAAACGACGATTAGTTTGAGCGTTCTCCACAGAGATGGCGCCACTTGTCGATCGTTGATCTACTTTACCATCAATGTCGATGTACGACCAGTGTTACCATTCTTCGCCAAGACAACGCAACGTCATCGACAGTCAGTGGAAAGGTTAATTGTGTGGTGCACGAGGGCAGACAAGTTTCTCGCGAACGCGAGGACCGTTTTCGTTGGACAGCTCTGTACACGCGCGTCAATGATTTCAACCGTCTAGTTCCTGAACGGGCCGTCGAACGAAAATGGCGCCCCAATCAACTGGGCTGCCACGTAATGTTGTGTGTCGCGTCGACGAGATACGTTTCTTCGATAATTAACGGCGAATTACACTGTAAAAAGTGCAATGCACGTCTCGTGGTGCGAGGAGGTATAAACTTTTCTGCGTCATCGTCGTGGTAACCTCGTCGAGAAGGTGAGGAACCGTGTCCACGGTGGGAAAGCTGGGTGAAAACTCGGGGTGGCCCGCGTTTAAGTCCGTCTCGACGTGACGTTTTAACCTTTCGATCTCCCCCTGGTCCCTTAATCTTTGAAAATTCCTGTAGCCATCTCGTCTCTCCTCCCTCGATCGCGAATCTTTCGTTCCCAGTCAGCCACGATCCTCCTCGCTCCGCTGGCTTCCCAGGCGAGCGTTTTAATTATGCGTCCGCCTTCGAGGCGACAAAGGTGTGCGCGTTTCGTCCCGATTTTATTTACTCTCGCGTTACTTCTCCACACCTGTCGATTTGTTCCCCTCTTGTCATATCATTCCCGTGCGCACCGTTCGTATCAGCCTTGTGTTATTGTTCCTCGTGAACTTTACGCGAGTTCTGTCGTGGCCCCGCTGATCGCGTAATTTCGCTGCCTCGTCGATTCTGTCTTTTCACGCCAGGAATCGCGCGTTTCGTCGCTTTCGTTCGCGACCAATTTATTCGATTAAAATATTCAATGTATATACGAGTCGACTGGAACGTTTTCAGTCATTTATCGTATTTACGTTTCGTGAGGTTTTCGTTTAAATATTACTCATCTCGATTTGCCTTATCGTGATTTGCTGTTTCGCCTCGTATTTTTCTTCCAAATTAGATACACGGTATCGAGATATTGTTGCTTCTCAACATTCCTCATTTTTGGTATGAACTTCATTCTCATTTTACTTTACTTTGTTTTAATCGCATAATTATGTTAATCAGGTTTATATACGGTTTATGAATATATACGTGAAGAAACTACATTATTTCTTTTCCTTTTTTTTTTTATTGATATTAAGACGGTAGTTATTTATTTACATGAAAAGATAATTGGATAAATGTAGTATAAGAATAACATAATAATGTTTTAATTCACCAGGCAATATTCAGCCTTCTAGGTATAGTATCTTATGCTTTTATCGGATGTATACATTGTCAAACAAGTGCAAAGTTTATAGTACATAGTAACATTGGGTTTCCCATAATGATTGCAAATGAATAATTTAAAATTATTTTTGCCTTAATTGCTATGCAATTACATTAAATAAATGTGTAAATGTAATCTACTAATTATAAATTTGAATATTTGATTAAGATCGATAGTTTTGTGTACAGAGTCTTTCAGTAGTTTCCATATAAACTTTGTCACTTGTACACTTTAAATTAGTATAGTATTTTACAGGTTGAGATATAGGCAAATACCATTTTTTTATATTAATAATTTTTTAGCGACCTTTGGAAGTTGTCGACATGTCTCAACCCACGGAGTATCAATACCATACATACGGTACTGGGGGTAGCTTAAAAGGGGGTGCTCCCCCTCAAATGGTAAATGGACAGGCAAGCGCGGCACACCATAATGGCATGCAACCAACTAATTATAATTTTACTGGTAAAATTTTATCAAATGTTTATTATGTAAAACGATTACCTGTACCGATACCACACACATGTACAAAATTTATTAAGTACTATGTTTCAAACTTAGGTACTTCATCATCACAGTCATCACGAGATCCATCGAGGGAAACTTCAAGGGATCCATCGCCAACTCCATACCTTCCTAATCAATACAGGCCACCGTTACAACGACCACCGATGCCTCCAATGCCTCCAATGCCACCAATGAATGGGCAACAAAATTCAATGAATCCACCAAATCCAATAAATCCGCCAAATTCAATGAATCCACCAAATTCAATGAATCCACCAAATCCAATGAACCCATCAAATCCGATGAACCCACCAAATCCATTAATTCCAACAAATCCAATGACTGCAATGCCACCACCACCTATGCTACCACCAACAAGGTTACCACAAGCGCAGCAATATTCTCCAATGTATAACGTCCAGAATCAGTACCAAGTGCCAGTTACGACAAGCCAAGGTCCTCCAAGAGACGAGTCGATAAGTACTAATGTAAATTCTCAAATAGAACCTCCGAAAACAGTGGCAGGGTTCGATCAAAATTTACTGCAAAATTCGGCGTTAGACTCGAAACCGTATAAAACGGATGGTCTAAATACCACTGTGCAAGGTGCACAATCGTACGGTCAGCAACAAGAGCAAGATGCTATACCACCTGCTGCACAACCGCCTAGAGGACAGAATATCTATCAGCAAAATTTTGGGGAGCAAAGAATATATCGAAAAAATGCGTATAGTATATCACATCCAACAGCTGTATCAAATACAATGCCTTACGGTATGGCTAGTAGTGGACAGGTTCAAGGAAAAACTCCAACTCCGAGTACAGGATTCTCTGGACAGAGAAGGGTATATTTTTCATCCGTTTCGTTTTATGAGTTCATGCGAAAGAAATCTGTTTTGTCTTATTCAGTATAGTTGCATTATATAGGAAAATGTTTAATCTTTTTAGTATGTAAATCAGCCACCAACTCCAATGAGTATGGCGCCAGATATAATGAGTAAACGATATCCAGAATCGTACCCTGATCAAATGAATCAATTAAATAATCAGATGAACATGATGAATGTCACACAAATTGGCTACAATAAACTATGGGTAAGTAGTTAAAGCAAACATGTTCCTAAATAATTTCTAAGTAATTTCTTTATATTGTTTCATAATCATTATCTTCATTTCATTATCACTGTGTAACAAATCACTAGCAATGAATATTTATTTTTTCTCAGGGAATGGAAACCCTTGATCTTTTGCAATGTAGAAATGTTCTACCTGCAGAGAAGGTAGAACCACCAAAGATCAAACTTCACCAAGAGTTTCTAGACAGTGTTAATTGTAGTCCAGAGTAAGTACTTTGTATGTACATTTTTTTAATTATTTAAAACACTGGTATATAAATTGAGACATTTATTATGGTAATGTTAGTTACTATGGCTTCTGTATGTGATTTTTTAATAATCTTGGAAATTCTTTCAGTATTTTCCGCTGCACGCTTACAAAAATTCCAGAGTCAAATTCGTTGTTACAAAAATCCAGATTACCCCTAGGAGTTTTAATACACCCTTTCAAAGATTTGAACGTACGTAAAACATTTTCTTCCCAATTCAGTACTGTTCTATATCATATACTATCTTAGAAAAACGATTGCAATTCGATATTGATAACAATCGAGATATAATTCTTTGGATCTAGAATCGTATCTAGATTTGCGAAGATATAAATTTTGTATTTCTAAGATACAGAACTATTCTTGTGATTATTGAAAGTAACAAATCCTTGTTGCATTTTTAGCACTTACCAGTAATACAATGCAGCACAATAGTTCGATGTCGTGCTTGTAGAACGTATATTAATCCATTCGTATACTTCAATGATTCAAAAAGGTGGAAATGCAATCTGTGTTATAGAGTAAATGAATGTAAGTGTAAATGTGTCTACAATTCGTTCATTTTAATGCTTCGTTTAATTTATTATTCTATTAAAACGTATTAATCCAAATGAACAGTGCCGGAAGAATTTCAATTTGATCCTGTTACAAAATCGTATGGAGATCCGTCAAGGAGGCCAGAAGTAAAGACTAGTACAATTGAATTCATTGCGCCTAGCGAATACATGGTAAGATAAGGCTTAATTATTTATGCTAAGACTGACCGAAATTTTTTTAAAAACAAATAAATAATTGGAACGATAAATATGTTTAAGCTACGTCCACCACAGCCAGCTGTATATCTGTTTGTTTTGGACGTTTCGAGACTGGCAGTAGAGAGTGGTTACCTGAGCATAGTATGCAACGTAATTTCAGAAGAATTATCAAGGCTGCCAGGCGACGGTAGAACGCAAATCGGATTTCTGGCAGTAGATTCTGCGATACATTTCTTTGGTATACCCGACAACGTCTCACAGCCTCAGGAAATGATTATGCTTGACATAAATGGTAAAAAAAAAAAATAATTCTTACCTCTTAAACTTCTTCTTACACATTAAACCCTTTAAATATATAAAAATATCTTTATGCAGACGTGTTTCTTCCGTGTCCGGAAAATTTAATTGTTAATTTGAAAGAACGCGAAGAATTAGTGAGAGATTTACTAGCCCAATTACCCACAAAATTCCAAGGAACACATGATACGAATAGTGCGTTGGGTGCGGCATTGCAAGCTGCCTATAAACTTATGGTATGTGAGAAATAATATTCGAGAAGCTAAACACGAAGCATATAAAGTGAATGATATGAAAAAAGTGTAAACGTCTACATTTAATTGTATTTTTAGTCACCAACTGGTGGACGCGTGACCGTCTTCCAAACTTGCTTGCCGAATATTGGTCCAGGAGTGTTACAAGCAAGAGAAGACCCGAATAACAGAGCGAGCAAAGAGGTGGCACATTTGAATCCAGTTACAGATTTTTATAAACGATTGGCGCTAGACTGCAGTGGCCAACAAATCGCAGTAGATCTATTTCTGTTGAACAGCCAATACTGTGATCTAGCTACTCTTTGTACGTGTCATTTGTTATACATACATTGGTTATTTGAATTTATTAATATTTTGATACAAATTTTATTTGTTTTAGCTGGTATGTGCAAGTTTTCTGGTGGTTGTATATATCACCTTCCTCTATTTCGCGGTTCGAAACCACAGTTTGCGGAAACTCTCGATAAAATGTTGAGACGTTATCTCACCAGAAAGATCGGTTTCGAAGCAGTGATGAGAATACGGTGCACACGTGGATTGAGTATTCACACTTTCCACGGAAACTTCTTCGTTAGATCGACGGATCTTCTTAGTTTGCCTAACGTTAATCCGGATGCTGGGTTTGGGATGCAAATCTCTATAGATGAAAGCCTTTCGGATGTACAGAGTGTCTGTTTCCAAGCAGCTTTACTTTACACATCTAGCAAAGGTAAGCAATAAATATACTTATGCGTAACTAAATATTTTTAAGTAAGTTCTATCTCTTATTGTTCGCACATTTTTTTTATAATTAACAAAAAAATGTATATTGTAGGTGAAAGGAGGATTAGGGTACACACATTGTGCCTACCAGTAGTGTCTACTTTGTCCGATGTCCTTCATTCCGCTGATCAACAGTGCATAGTAGGCCTACTTTCTAAAATGGGTAAGATTTCTTTTTTAGTAATGAATTAAATATTTTAGTAATGCTCATTGATTTGCGTGAGTTCATTTACATATTACGGTTTTATTTTTATAGCTGTAGACAGATCTCAGCAGTCTTCTTTGTCTGACGCGAGAGATGCTCTGATAAACGTAGCCATAGACGTCTTAACAGCCTACAAATTGTCTCAATCAGCGGCCTCTGGTGGACTTCTTGCTCCAGGAAGCTTAAAATTACTGCCTCTTTATATTATTGCTCTACTCAAATGCGTAAGAATTAATTGAATACACTTTTGTCAATCTTCCTCTTCCTATCTATAATCTCTTGAGCTTCTCTTCATGTATTATATAAATGTTTTTGTTTCTAGGTTGCCTTCAGATCAGGGACAAATACCAGACTCGACGATCGGGTGTTCGCGATGTGCCAGTTGAAAACTCTGCCACTGTTTCAATTAATCCAGATGATCTATCCAGATCTTTATCCGGTTCACGCGCTTGAAGATCGGAATGCGAAAGATATCGATGGGAAGTTATGCCCGCAACCACCTAGATTACACCTTTCTGCAGAGAAACTTGACTCCAGAGGTGCTTTCTTGATGGATGCTGGTGATAAAATATTTATTCTGATCGGCAAGAACATTCATCCTTCCTTCTGCTGTAACGTACTTGGAATCTCTGCTTTCCCTTCGATACCGGAAGAATTCGTAAGATAATGTTTCTAAAATTCACGTTTAACAATTAAATTAGCTAACTTTCTGAAATAACAGTATACATAATAGATATAGTTTATGAGATTTCGTATAGTTGAAAATAATTTTATTTTTAGTATGAGCTACCGGAGATCGAGACAGTAGAGAGCGAAAGGTTGCGTAATTTCGTATTTAGTTTGCAAGAAGAGAAACCGTATGCAGCTTCTGTACAAATTATTCGGTAAGCTCTTTTTAAATCTTTAATAGAAGATCGTCACGCTCTAAATTCTTGAAGTGATCAACACATTTTTAAACGTCGAAGCACGCACCGTCGTTTCGACGCTGGCTTAATTTTTAAGTTACTTATATTGTTGTAAAATCTTCAATCTTTTATTTTTAGGGACGACAGCCATTTCAGGACACTCTTTGTCGAACGATTAATTGAAGATCGTTTCGAGAATTCTCTCAGTTACTATGAATTCTTGCAACACCTTAAGACTCAAGTGAAATAATAGTAAAGGAAATCATTTCTGAGGTTGAACGAATACGAAAAACGGAAAAGACAACCAAACGTTAATGAGCAAAACTTGTTGTTGATTACAGTGAAAGTGTTTATCAATCGTGAACTGTGTTCAAAATAATACGAACCTTCTAAAACGATTGTTTAATCGGTTTATTAGAATGAACCACTTAGGAGTATAAAAAATAACCATATATGTGTGTATATACATATGCATATACATATACATATATATGTAGAATCTGCACGCATTTATGTGTATCAATACATATATATGTATGTATATTGGTAAGTATTTACACGTATACATATATGTACCTACACGTATATAGGAATGAATGTTATTTTTGTTTTAAGAAGTGTTAAAGCATTTAAATATAATTGAATTGTAATTATTATTACTATTTTATTACTATTATAACGATCATTGTAACGATTATCGTTATTCTCATTTAGTTGCAATATCTTTCAAAGCTTATCGATTGAAAAGAGCTTGAAATTCTTTTCGTATAATGCTTTCCTGTTTTAAGACATTTCTTTTTAGTTACGATTTTATGATGTTGGCGGAATTCTCTGGCAGTATTCCAATTCTCCGTAATCTTTAATGACGATAAATTTTGTTTTTTAGATATTTCACTTGAAGATACTTATATGTATACCTTTTTCGACAGGTTCAAATAATCGTGTCGAGTTTCGAGAATTTTTACGAAATCTATTACTTTCTATCTTTAATCAATCATTTTCAATAATTCGTATGCATTAAATTGTAATATATTTTATCAAAATGATCAGCCAGCTAGACTTGCTTATCATGTATCGCAGGAAGTTTCCCCTTTGGCCGAAATAATTTTGTAAATAACTGTCGTATTTTACGCGCACCTCAAGCAAAAATTGTTACAATAAATTACGAATTACGACTTATCAGCTCTCATGATATAAAGCAATATATACGCAGGCAGAGTATGTATCTCATAAGGTATGGTGTGTCCAAGAAAGAAGAAATTCGTGTGCTCTAAATAAGATGAGTCTTAAAGTGTTTTTTTATTCGGTCACTTTTTATGATGGTAGCTATAAAGTGTATAAAAGATCCATTTTGAGTATTTGTGTTATTTTATTTCTACTATGATAAGAATCGTTTTTAAGCGCGGTGGTTTGTGTTATAATAATTCTAATTTCTCTTTTATTTCTTTACTACTAACTTATATATTTTTAATCACAGTCGTTATTATCATCGAGGTGATTGAAGATAGTGACAGAAATTAGCTTTCTAGTCTACGTACCAATATATTGATATTTCAAAGAATTATGCGGAAAGCGGTGTGATATATTGAAATTATTTACATCTTCTAAGTATTCATATGTTTAATCATAATTATCATTAAGATAAAGGTATGTTTAACAATTATCATAAAGAACTATTAAATGTCATCTTATTTTTCATGCAAGAATTTTACACCTCTTTCGAATATACCACTCTTTATGAAACAGTCTGTACATGGTATGCACAAAATGTCCCACTAAATGTGGTATGGTGATATTATTGTTTTGTTAATGATCCTATGAAAAAAATTACTTACTGATAAAATAATATTTTATATACTCAAACTTCTTGCATGTTTTGTAAATTAGAAATTTATTAGAAACGATTTAAACATCTTTTAATAATCATATTTTGGTGTGATATAACATATAGTTTACCAGAGTCTCTCGTACTATGCTGTGAACAAGTTAAGTACTTAAGCTGTTACTACCATTCTAAACTCTGCTACTCCGCTATTTAAAAATTGTTGCTTGCAAGGGAAGCGGTTGTGTGATAATTTTATTAACTCAGGTATGGAATTTCTTTCCATCGCGTATGCTTGGCATTCGTCTTGCACTTCGATTGCCCTAAAATGAAAATTTTTGCGCTCTCAAAATACTGTAGCGTGTGTCTATTTATCAGTAATCTTAGATAGTATAAATACAAGAAAAGTAAAGGAGGAAGTGAAACGATATTATTTATTCGTCAGAAGGACAAGTAAGAGAATAAAAGCTCTGTTCCCAAAACAAATGAAAATTATGAATTGAGACACGAGATTTTTATATTTTGATCTTATTATAATGAGCATCTTTGCTCGTTTATCAAAGATTCACTTGCGTCCGTGGATTGCGTTAATCGTGCAATTCAATTGTTTAACAACTGTCAGTAAGTATTTTCTTTATAGGACTGTTGATAAAAGAATGTTACACTTGCTTATCATGTTTAATGAGACGTGCTGTGAGTTGTGTGGAACCTACGTAGGTGTACATGCGTGTATGATGTACGTGTATATATGTATATGTATAGACTGGTCTCGAATTAACGAAGAACACAATGTAACGTCACATTTATAAGGAAATGCTTTTTTCTTTTTTTACGAATACAATTTGTAGACATACAAACAGAAGTACAAAACGAAGAAATTCCATGTGGGTATACGAGGCACGTAGGACGTGTATGTATTTAAAAAAAAAAAAATATGAAAGCACGATATCACATGAACACACGATTCACGTTGCATACCAATGCAAGTACATAAATCGTTCCTAATTGTAATCATTTTGTTTCTTTTTTTTTTTTCGAAAACCACATTTAGTGACTTGGTTTGGAATGGAAGAGAGAGTACAAATCATGGGGTAATCAAAGAACAATTCAAATTTATGTGATTTTATATTTCGTTTATTTCAAATGAAGTATGTGAAGTGAGATACATGTGAAATTTATGATTGGATGGCAGTAGAATATTCCTTTACATTTTTATGATTTGTATCGGTTTTAATAGATTGCTGTAGTAATAATTGTGACTCAGATAGAGAATTACTTTTAAATTGAACTCTGATTAATTAAATTTAGAAATAAATTGAGATTAAGTGCATGCTTTTTATTTATGTACTGAACGTTTAAGAAATTACTCTTACAAGTAAAATGAAATACATTTTTCAATATATTCAAATGTCTCTTGTAGGAGTATATTTATTCTTAGAGCTACTCCAGAGAAAATGTTTAATACTTTAGAAATTCATAAAGTTAGGAAAATTATTTTGGAAATTAGCTGTATAATTAAAGAATACAAAATCTGTTTACATATTGAACTTATACTTCGATTTACATAAATGATACGAGAGTACAATTGGTAATAAATAATGTGCACATTATTATATATAAGTCTATCTTCTTTTCAGTCAATTATAGCACTCAGACATGTTCTAAAAGAAGTGGTGTGCAACTTTAATATCTTCACAGATGCTATGAGACCGTGCGACTATACTCATTGTTGGATATATATATATATATATATGTATATGAATACTATGTTTTACTTGGTTAATTCGAGATAAGTCTGTGCAGAGAAACAGGAGTTTTCGAAAATTCCGTTTCTCTTACCACCAATGCTGCCAAGCGAAGAAGACAAGTATTCGAACATTTCTTTTTCGAAGATTCGAACGAATCGTAACTCAACGAGAAAAGGAAACAAAGGTAGACGGATAATGTAAGTTGTTCAGGATTATAAACTGCGCTGTCAGAGGTGCGACAAATAAAACTCTGAATACTATAGCGTCGTTTTTGGAATTTGACACCTCAACGAATAGAACGACCCGTAGTTTTCTTTTCATCTCTCACACATTAACATAATTGTATCGAATCTACTTTTTGTTACATTTTTTATATTTGTTCCTAACATAAACATTCTGGACGAAATAAAATTTCTAAACGGTAACATGTCAATTCACGATATCTCTCTAAACTTATTTGAAATTTTTCCTAGCTCTCGGCTAAGGGATGATAAAGTGCGAGAGATTCGATTGGTCAACCCTTCGGCAGATGGCGATGCGTCAACCTGTTCCCAGGTAAACTGGTCTAACGCGCATGCGCGCCGACCTATCGCTTCGGTCGAGCGGTGGTCAGGCTTCCGGTGTCAGTAGTGGTGCGGCGACCGCAGCGAGGGGTACTGTCTTTCGTTCCAGTCGAGACAACAGACCGGTAAGTGCCTCTTCGTACACACTCAGTCCTCCAATTCGTCCTGGAACCGCTCTAGTTCATCCTCCTGTTATTTATCCCGCCTTTTTTTTTCTCGCCACGCGTTTAGTAGTTTTTCTTTTATATTCTGTGCGAAATGCATCGTCAACTTTGGCGGGATAAGGGTGTTGCGCGCGCGATTCTTATTTTCAGGATAGCTCTTTGTCTTTTTGAAGCTTGCTTTATATAGCTCGATAAACACCCCCCACCGCCATTTTGGCTCGTCCTTACCGATCGATAGGGTGAAGATAATTGGCGGTATTACCGACGCGGTGATTGATTCTTTGACCGCGATGAATTAAAAAATAATTATTATCGCTTATCGATAGACAGGTGGCGCTTGGGTTTTTTCCTTGACGACTGCATGGTCCCTTTGTTCTTTTTCGCGTCGTTATCTACAATTTAAATACACTGTACGTAGCGTGTTGCGCGTAACGCTTTGCTCGTTTATTGTTTATTGTCTCGTCGATTAAAGGTACAAAGAGAGAGGGATGTAAATATTTACAATCGATAGGTTGTGGACAAATGGTAAGGATATTCAATGGTTTATTTTATTGCGCATCGCAATTTGGTACGATTTTCACGTAGTATTTCATAAGTTTCTGTTAAGTTTGATTCGATGTTCTGAAAGACAAATCATATTAATAATGATAATAATAATATATAAAAATTAATATAGAAGTATATTATGTTTACAGTTTTTTAAGCGATTATTTTTAAACACTTCGTTGTGCACTTTTAAACAAAGTAGCATAACATTTAAAAATTATTGTATGCCGATGTGCATAACAATTTCTTGTCTAAAATGTCGCATACAACAACGACAATGTAAACACACAGCGTATAGAATTTTTCATACGATTATTTTTAAATTCTCTTTACACCCCTGTTTGTTTGCTTGATCTGTAAAAAGAACAAACGAGTAGCAAAATCTGCTCGTTGTCGTATGTTTTTCCTCTAAGAAGTAATTTATTCGAAGGGCTATGAGAGCACGCTCGAACTTTCCTCGTCATTTCGGTCCTTCTGATGGCAAGAAACCTAGAATCGTTAATGCAGACATAAAACATCGTGTCAACGTACGGCGTGATTCATTTGTGTACGACTACTACTGACAAGAGTTAGAGCGAAGGAAGCGTGGACGGACGGTGGAAGAGCATAAGGGAAATTGGATAGTTTATGGTCAGACACGTTGCAAGCGAACACGTCTGAAACTTTATCTCCTAAGAACAGCATTGATGTAATACAATATTATGAAGAAGTTTTACAATTGGATTGACTACCAGGAAGGAACGTTTCCGTATCTTACAATATTACAAAAATAAATTTAAGAATGCTCGCCGTTATTCGAATTACTTGCTTTACATTCAGAATTATTAGTCGAGTAACGAAATACTTTGCAAGACTAATTTAGCATGATCGGAATTTTGTACGTGTAGACTTGAAATACTTTAAAATATATTAGATAACATTCCATACATGTACATGTATATATTATACTTTAGTCGTTTATTGATATCTGTAAATTAATTTTGCACGCAATATTTGCGTGCAAAATTAGAACCAAAGCTGGAAAAGCGAACAGGAAAATTCCCGTGCGTTCCATTCCACGGTATTGCACGTACTTCCGTCACGGCTTGAGCTGTACGAGTTTTGAAAACATTGCCGTGCTGTTTTTCGCGTGCTTTTCATGCCTTTGTTCCACGCTGCTGTGATTTCGCGAAATCGTGCGTCGCATGTTGTTACGCATAGGTATGGTGTAAATTTGATATCTTAAATATACCCGTAATGTGACCAACAAAATTTATCGTGCGGCAATTGTTGAAATTATAGTCTTTTTTTTTAACGTTATAAAAATAGTTTTAAAAATAACTTTACTTTTTTTCACAACAAATTTTTCTATTTCTAGCGTTTAGAGATGTTCTTCCCAAAAACCTCTCCTTACCATCGACGCAAGCGTACAATCCTTTGTCGTCCCTTCAAGCATCGCAGCGATCCCAAACTTCTGGCCCGCATTCTATACGGAAGAAACACGTGAGAAATGGTTCCATTCAGCGCGGGCGTTAAAGAAACGTATCGACAGTGTTTGAAAGCGTGCAGAATCCGCTTGGGAGGCGAACAAAAGGGACTAAACCGAGCGGGGCGTTAGAAAAGGGAGTTCGGATGAAATTTCCGCACGGCAGTTCGAACGTAACGAAAAGCGTCCCCGGGTTCAGGGGAATAAAAAGCTGCCGTATTGTGCCTTGCCTCTCTCTCGTTCTCTCTCGCGTGCGCGCTCTCTCTCTCTTTCTCGATGTTCGATTTTAGAAACTCCCAGCAAGGTGGCGGATGTTACTTTCGTAAGAGTTTCTGTTCGAACTTGCTGGTTTTATTGCACGGTTTGTTTGTTCGAAAGGAAGTATGAAGTAATGTTCTTCGCTGTTTTCCTCTTACTCACGATGCAGAGTTTGCTTGGAAGTTTTCCTTCCGCGCTTCTACTTGCGTTTCCTTTACATTATAAAAATAGTACAATAACCGCAACGTATCGTCGACGTGGCATCTTTCAGAGGTGCATTTGTTGTCATACAGTCTGAAAATTTCAATTTCTCCACACGTCTTGTCTCACGAAAAATTCTCTCCTCACGTTTACTTCAATTAATCGAATCAGAAATTCCATGTCGTTCGATCTCGGTTGCCCAGCTTTGGAAACGTTTCACCGCCGAAAGCGGATAAAAATTGGCCGGCTAGCTCGTTGAGGGCATGGACGGTGCTCCAATTACGTAATTCGCCGACTCTACGAGCGAGAGGGGCGTTCGTTTATTTGTCAGAAAGAAATAATTGGAATCACGTAATTTCACCAACCCGTTACGACACATAGATGTACACGTGTATCGGCGCATCTTGGCTCCAGGGCCAGCCGGGTCAAAAGTTCAGAGGTTCACCTGGAGGGTGCACGTATCGCGGACCAGTGGATCGGGTCGCAGTTGTTGCAATTATAAATACACCTGGTGAGACACCTTTCTTTTAATTTATTTCATTCTGTAAGAGTCACTGCTTCCCGTTCCCCGTCCTCGTCCTCTTTTCCCACTTTTTTTTTAAAGCCACGCTTTTCTTTTTTTATAGCCAGACTTAGGAGCACGATACGTTAATCGCACTGTTGGGCATGCAAATTGTGCCGGTAGAAAAAGGAGAAACAGCTGGTGTCCGGGTACGTTGGACATTGGAATTCATCAAGTCCGTGGAAACTTCGAGGGGTTCGAGTTTAATCGAATTTTAAAGTTCGTAATGGAATTAAGAAATCGTGGAATTAATAAGATCGATCATTTAGACGTGTTCGGTGATTCCAGCGAAACGTTGTTCTAACATGAAATTAAATTATAATCCCCGTTTTCATAAATAGACGAAGTCTTAGCTGGAGAGGGGTTGAATTCGACGTTTTTTCCAGGTGAATATTATAGTAGTTTGCTATCAGATGAAACTCCACTTCACAGAGATTTAAGAACTTCCTATTCCAGGTACGGTGCTCGATCCGTTTTCGTCGATTCAGTGGCTCCTGAATGCGGAAGGAGCCGTGTCCGTTTCACGATCCGACTCGATTCCCATTTCACGAGAGCTCAGTTTCATCCCCCTCGATTTTAATGGATTCACGGTACCGATGAAATTTTCCAAAGGATGCCCCGCCGTGTTCGGCTGGTTCTTGTTGGTGACGTGAAGTGCACGCGCCACCACGACGACCTGTTTCCTCCCTCGTTACACCGGGAAAAACGCTCGTTAGCGCGAGCTACGATTCGACCATAATCGGGGAACATTAGAGTTTCTTCGAGCACAATTTCAGCGGTGGTGAAATTGAAATTTCTCGTTATTCTTTGTCTTACACTCCATGGTTACACGGGGCTATGAATAATAAGCAGGTTTCTAGTAATTCCGATATGGTAATTAACCCTTTCTGGGGTCTGAATCCAAATATCGCTTATGCATTGATTTCGAATTTAAAATAAAAGGCGCAGAGGGGTTTAATGGTAATTGAATTGCATCGAACCGTATCAAGTTGCGCTTTAAACCCTTTAGACCTCTGATAACTTTTTTTATCGTGCATTTAATGCATCAATTACATAGTGATTATATAAAAATTGAATATTAATCGACTTGGCTGTGCTCTTCTTTCCGATAATTGCGACGCATTAGGTTTCTTTCAAGCACCTTTGCGACAGAATAGTGGAGAAACAGAGGTCCATTCCACGTCGTTCGATAAAACGGCCTCGAGTTGCGACACGAGTGCGTGAGAAGCACTCGTGGTGCGGGAGTATGATCAATCTCTTTGCCAGTAAGTGAAACGAGCTGGCTGCTGCTGTGTTCGTTGATTGTCAATTGTCTTTTCTTCTTCGAATGGTATTTTATATTTTCTTCCTTTTTAAATAACATTCAGAAAATTAATTGTCTATTGCTGAATATTTAGAAAAAAAGGCTACAACTGTAGACTATATATATGCATTGTTACATTTGCTAAAAAAAAGTTGGCCCTGGAAATGTAGTTCTCCTTGAAGCATTCGTCATTTTCTCTCTACCATTTTTTTCTTTGCAGTACAATTGAGCCACTGACAATAAATGAAAGAAAGGGATAATACTCTCTTCTCTACATATAAAACGTACTTTTTGGACGAAGCAAAAGGCCAAACTATAGACAATTATGGTAATGGCAATAAATAATCATGTCTCGTAATATCAAAGTTAATATATCATTAATTAGTCATTAAATGTTTATTATTTGACCATCAGGTTTGTCGTCCTTGGCATTTGCCCCATTACCAACGCATGTTACAACACTGGAAAAATGATGAGACGCATTCCAGCTACGAGGACGTACATTCTTTAGGTCTTAAACATTTTTTAATTCCAAAAACTTTAAGGAACGATATCAAGTTTGGCCAGGAATGCATGCCCAGGCTCCTAAAATACATTCTTTCTCGCATTGATTGCTCCTGTTCGAGGGTGCAGTTGCAATATTCCGCGCGATAACACGGTATCCCCGGCAGCTTTATTGATGTTAAGTGCACTATATGCAACCCCGCTGCAATCCTATGCAGAAAATGCTCTTTAGCCTGGCAACGAATTTCTCGCGTTATCGATTGTGCCTTGAAATTAAGCCTTTGTCCTGCACGGGTGTACGCGTCAGGACGAAACCGTAATTAGGTGAAATTACGGGCCAGATGGTGTGTGCCGCGATAATAAAAAGTTACGCTAGACAGGAGACACCATGTTCTCGTACACGACCCATTTTTCAAGCCGCTACGCAACACCTAAGTGAGATTAAGATATTAATATTAATAAGTGATGTTTCCTGTGAAATGAATTTTATTTTGGAGCCCCAAATTTAATCGATGTAGCTTTAAGCTTCTGCGAAAGGCAAGTTGGCAGCCCCTGCCCCAAGAAAAACTAATTAATGTAGCATTACATAAATGTCGTACCTCTTCTTTTCCAGCTTTTTGTACCGTCGAGTTCCAAAACTTCCCTCATTAACCTTCATCTCAAGATATACACAACCCAAAGGAGAACACTACGTGGACGGGAATTGTTTGGCGGTATCTTTTTCGCGCAGTCAATAGCGTAAACATTATTTTATTACTTCTCCAATATTTGTAGCTTTCTTACCAAGGATTTACCGTAGAAACTTTTCTAGAACCACATGTTTCATAAGTTTCGTGTAGAATTTTCACTTTTCTTTTTTTTTCAGGGTAGTCGATGTAGGGTATTCCCGTTAGTATTACCAGTGTTCACACGTGAAACGATTCGTTTTTTCTTCTCTCATCAATCCTCGTTAGCAGTATGAGTCGATGGATCCGATTATCACGGGTGAATTTAATCTGGATAATTGCTCGGCAGAGTTGGCCGTTAACCAAATTTCCTAGCAATCTTTCATCGCAGCCTTCGGGCATTGTCGACCACCGCGCTGTCTGACCCGGATCGCCAGATTCCCCTGCATCGGTACTGGTGCTACATCTCGCATTCTCACGAGGTGATACTAACGTTTTCTACCCACAATTCGATTGCGCCACGATAATCACGCTAATGTCCAATTCCAGGGTGTCGATGTCGATGGATCGGACGTATCAGATTCGTCCGAAAGGCGACGTGTTCTCTAGACCCCTAATATCCTTAGACCTGACAAAGTTTCTCGTTGGGCACTAAATTATCCCCCAACCGCGTCGTAATCACGTTTCTAAAGTGATTAGTGTAGGTTGGTATGCCACGAACGATGAAGTAAGGTGGAACGTGTACGGGATGGTTTTCTTAAAGCAACGAACATTGTCATCTCGTTTGATTTTATGCTGGAGTTTTAAAAATTTCATTCGTTTCCTTTACTCGCCTTATTTTTCCCGCGTAGCTTGTGCAATTCTCATCCCTTTAATGCGGACGTGGATAGTTTGCACAATTTTCCATCCCTAAAACAATATTTTCCCGCTTAATTCAGTTTTCCGCAGAGCGGAGTTAGTGTTTTTCAAAAAATCTGCTGTTCGACGCACGTTCCCGTGCTGCAGGAAATCCTGTTGGGGATTAATATATCTGAATATGAATGGAGCGAATGGGCGAAAGAGACGGACTGAATGGAAAGTATCCGCAAGTTGTTGCTGTTATAAATGCAAATAGCGTTACTATGTAAAGGCCCGTTGACGAAGTATTATTATGGTAGAATTGAGGAAAACCGTAATATTCTCTGGTAAATAATTCGATGAATCAAGCTGGTTAATTATCTGTCTCGTGTCACCATCGTGGTGGCAGACTGGATAATCGATTGGCTCTAATTACGTGGATCGTATGTGGCAGAAATTTCATTACACATTGGGAGGGACATTAATTTTCTTTACTCGAGAATCTCGTACAACAGACTTCGTTGTACATGCTCTCTCGAAGTTACACCGTACGCACGCGATCGCCTCCTCGAGAAATGTTCACTTTTCACTTTTTATACAATTTCTTTTCAGTCGTGTCAAAGAATAACAACCACCTTCCGTGACACCCGATATACATAATATAAAATTTCTCTCGGGAAACTCGCTCAGAGGCCAAACTTTTCCAGCCATCACATCGTTGGAATCCCTCTGGTGGCACGAGAAGCTTTTGAAAAGGTTGCAAGAGAATAAAATGAGGGGAGAGGAGAAAGGAAGAAAGAAAATTGAAGAAAAAAAGAGAGATGCGTTTCCTGGCGGAGCTGGTAGAAGGCTCGTTAGTAAGATTACCTCGTGGATCCGTGGCTTGGAAGCAGAGACACTTACTGTTGGGCGAACGGTCCACGTGTTAGATTGCTCAAGCGAGAACTCTCGATTACTGCGAAACTCTCGAGCGCCACCTTATCCTCTTTGAACTTTTCTTTTATATCTTTTTATTTTTGCAGAGTACTTGGGGTAGGTTCCGTCGGGTCTCGTGGAGCAATTTTGTTTAAGTTCTTCATTGTGCCGGATCTTCTGGTTTGGTTTTACTTATTGTAAACGTACAGAACGGTATTAAGTAAATCTTCCTTTTCATTTCTTCGTTTCATCCTCGTTTTTAGTCGCTTTTATATGAAGGATATTTATAACGGTCTAGTTTTATAGGCTGTCTTTGCTAGGTCAAGTATTTTCCTCCTCCAATATGTACAACAACTGTCGGATCGAATGAAAGAGAAGAAGGAATGTGAATTTGAAAAATTCTCAATGTGCTTGCTCCGTTTTTCTGTTGCAGATTCATTAGAATTCCAAGAAATGAGCTCAATGTAATCAACGAAGAAAACTTTGGCGGTAAAATCGAAGCAAGAGAAAATGCGTATCGGCATTTGACCAGGACCACCTTAACCAGCAATATAAATTCAGTACAAAGAAATAAAGAAGAAACGAAATTTATAGAAAAAAAGACGCTGAAATTCAAGACTCGAAGAAACGAAACGAAAAAAAGAAAGGAAACGAGAGTCTTTTCCGAGGAAAGTACAATAAAGTGTGAACAAACGAAGAGGGAGAACGAGAAACAAAAACAAAGCGAGGACAATCTAGAACAAAGTTACCTAATTGATTAAATCGACATACATTAATTAGCAGATCGAATCTATTATACGTATTTCTATTGACGACTGAGAATATATATATATTCATCTATATACATATATTATATATTGAAGATTAATACGAGAGATTATTATTATTAATGTTAACGTTAAGAGGTATTCAATGTTTTAAAGTATTACTATTAGAACGAAAAGAAATAAATTTCTATCGCGAACCAAATAAAGAAATTATGGGACAGAAAAGTAGCAGAAAAAATATTGATATTAATTAGTGTGCAGGAGAAAGAACTTATTCCTGTCGTGAACAAAGTAAAAAACTGAAACAGAACAATACAGAAAACTAATAAGGAAAAACAATCAGTTCATGAGGCATCGATATTATAGTGAATAGAGTTGTTTGCATTTGAAATTATACGTAGACGTTGAAAATATACTATTGTATAATTGTACGGTGTCCATGGGGACCACATTTAGGGAGATTATCCAGAAATAGATTTGTTTTTATTGTTATCGCTGAAAATAACCGAGGAACAGAAATATTTCCAAAGAAGAGAAAGAGGAAAGATCGATGGACCCAAAATATTGAAAAATAAAGGTGATTATTTAATGTACTATACTTTGTTATAAATATTTGAAGATTTTTTAGTTCCATAATAGTATTTTGTAAATTAAAGTTTGATCTATCAAAATTTCGTTAAGTTAGTTGGAAATCAGTTAGAGAAGTTTGAAACGGAATAATGTTCGTTCGAAAGTTGAAAATTTCATCTCGTTTCCCATTCAAAGGTGTAATTATTTAATCACATTGAACCAGTGCATGCTTCAGCAAAATTTCCACGGAGAGGAGATAATGTTGCTCTAAGTCGCGTAGCTGAGAGGCACCAAAATGAATCTAGAAGTGGAACTTATCGCCGGGGTGATTAAGGGCGGGCCGCCTCCTAAAAACTTGCCAGCGCCGAGACTCATTAAAATTTTCATCGCTGGAGAACGGAATGGTCTTATCCTCTAATCACTTTCTTCTATAAATACTTTCTGACTTGTCTATATCTAACGTTTCTTAAATGACACAGATTTCAAGTAAGTTGTTAATAAAAATCATTTTATCGCTTGATTGTTATCTCACAATATTATAAAGCCATGCTAGAATGGCATTCGTGAAAAGTGTGTCGTTTAAGGGACAAATCTGTATTTCTGGTGTCTGATGGGTTAAAGAAACAAAAATACGCTTCGTTTGTTCATTTAAAAAAATTATATACTATACGTTCACGCGCATATGTATCATAATTTGTCTATGAATCAATGTGATCAATTGCTCTTTTGGCACGTGTGTTCGTCATTTCACATCTGTGTCTGTCTATCTGTTCATTTCGCTCGTAATCATTCGTTAAACTTATTCGTTAAAGAGGCCGCATCCACTTAATCGATGATAGAAAAGATAGGTGTATGCAGCCACCTTAATTGCTTGGGTATTGACGAATGCGTTTCTTTATATCCGTGTACACATTATTTGCGTTCAGTTGTATTTATCACGAATGTTCAATGTATATATTTCCATTCAGTACGCATGAAAACCGGTGGAACCAAAGAGGGAAAAATTAATAAACTTGGTTATCGCTGAATAAAGCAATTTGTTAATCCATTCACTTGTCCGTTTATGTGTGAAATTGTCCGTTCGTCCTGTCAATGCTTCTACTCGTATTCCCACGTGTTTATTGTTTTATCAAATTGCACTTTTACCAAGTCTGGTTACACGGGGTCTGTTGCAAAACAAAAGCTATGTACAATTTACAACGGGTATGAAACGTTTATTTGCACGTACATACACACTCATGTGTGCGAATTATATATATACTTATACTTTGTTTTATCAACTGTTTGTATTTGACTTTTTGTTTTTAAATAGGGGCGTCTGTAAAGCGAGGTGAAACTACGTAAAAGTGTTCCAATAAACGTCTTCTCGAGGACACCTGTTTAAAAGAGTTATCGCCGGAGAATTTCTGGTCTAACGGAGGATCGTTAAACTTTTATGCTTCGAGATAATTAAAGAACGATGTCCACGAGTAAACAGAATAAAGGGAAAGCTGTATTCTTGTCTCTTAAAAGGATGAATTTCTATACCGCGAATTTCTTGAATATTAAGTTCCTCGGTGAAATTTTTACAACATTTATGAAATTATTTTGGAATTGCTGGGCGTGCTTATAAATGTTTGAAATTTAATAGTGGTCGTGTGTGTCTCTTTCCTTTTGGGGGGATCGTGCTACTATAATTCCTTTTTTTGCTTTTAATATTTCTAGAATTTGTAGAGGAAAGGAAGCAATTACTGGAACTGGTCGGTCCAGAGCTGCAATCGATTTATGACGACATGGGAATCGAGGTACATAAGGAACAGAATTTCCCTGATGAATTTTGTTTATTACACATTAAGTGAAATTTATTTTGTCAAACGTTTCCCTGTCCTATTTTCGTACCTCTCTAGAACGTTTCATTTAATTTCAGTGTGATTAAGTTAGCCTGATTAATTATGAACTGAATGTAGGTCCTGTTGGTGGATATGCAATATGCAACGAACGTGAATCCTGATAGAAATCCATTCTTAGCTGAACACTTTTTTGACGAAATACACGCTGCTTACCAACACTCGAGGGGTTGCTTCCTATTGGTGAGATAACAATCATGATACGTAGAATTATTAACATCTACACTACACTATTAACATATTATTTTCTGATACCGATATTTTAGTACCAGTACAGATTATATTTTCAATTAGTTGACAAATAATAACGCACGCTTCTCCTATACTTTTTCCATTTACCTATCATAAAAGGAACTCTATGTGCCAATGACATAAAGAGCTATTACAAATCTCGTCATCGGCAATCCATTATCACTCTCATGCGATGAAACCATCCCTTCGTCACTTACATTAACAGTGTACCGTCATTTTATTCCCCTTCGCCCACGCTAAAAAGACCACCCCACCGATGGTAACTAATCGCCATACAAACTATCACCTCTAACATCCGAAATTTCTGTTTCAAAGCTGCTAATTGGCGACGAGTACAACGTTGGATGGGTACCAACGAAGCTGACATCCGGTACATACGAAACCCTCTCGAGCCGGTGTACCAGCTTGGAGGAGCACTACGAACACGATAATAATTGCTACGTTCTAAAGGCTGGCAGGTAGTTACGTTTTAATACACTGTTGCATGGACGTGGAATGGAAATGGCGGAGGCGTGGGTGAACGCGATAAAAGAGGGACGGACGCTGGTTTTATTATTCCAATCTGAGCCCGCAATTTTCTGCTGTCCTTATTTTCATTGTGACCGTTTCGCTTCTTTTATTTCTCGCCCTCGAGATTGTAACGAGCTTTCCCCTTTTTGTTTAAACATTGGCTACCTTTGCCGCGTCCCAGTGTACACGTTAATCGCAGAAGCGTGCATACGAGACCTAAGTTTGTATATTTAAAAAACGAACAGGCATTTTATGGATATTGCTAAACGTAAAACTGCTTCCTCTTCCTTAAACGTTAATGCACCGTCTCGTCGTATTTTATTTTATCCGATTCGACTTTTATCATTTTTTTTTTTTTTTTTTTTGGTAGAGGTACATTCCGTCGTTTCCAATATTTTATGAAAAATTTATGCGGTTTCGCTCGTTGCACGACGGGAATTGCGACGCGTGGTCGTCTTATTTTCATGGTTGTGATATACCTTCTTTCCAATCGTAAATGTTGGTATACTCTGCCGCGTTCTGTTGTACTTAATTTAAGTTCTCCATTCTTTTTTTTTTATATGGAACCTTTTCCATTTGCAATGTTTCTCTCATTTCCAATATTGGAAGGAATCTTTTACGGTGAGGTCACATGGTTTCACTCAGAGCATGATGAAAATAGCGCCGTCCTTGTTGTCTTTTCTTTTTTTCTCCCCTTCTTTTAATATTTTTATATCGTACTCTGTTCTGTTGTATCTTGCTTGACTTTTTCCAATAATGGAACATTTCTTTGCACGAACGTTACCAGTATCTTTATATTAAAGTTCTATTACTATGATCGAACTCGGGATACCTGTGATGAGAATTGTAATTTCACTTATGTTGTCCATTATTATATTGTATGCACTACTATTATTATTGTATTAATGTTTATCGCGCGGTAATTTTTTTATTTCTTCTTTTACCCTTGGTTCCTTTCACAGGTTTCCCATTTTTCTCTTTATTAATGCCGTTTCCACGTCTACATAAGGTTTCTCTATCCACTCGAACTTTCTTCTCGTTCGTCCTAATTTTTTCATTTTTTTCCTGTTTGCTCTTTTAGGACTTCCACGCACAATTATTCTTGTCCTGGCTTCTGTTCGCGTCCTCGTCATTTCTGCGAGCGTTTATCGGAGCTTTCACGGAAGAAACGAGGCGTCATTTTGTTGAAAAAGATTTAAATCATTGGCTGAACTTTGTTTCGTACTGTTCTGTAATATTTTTCACCCGATGCTTTGTTAGTTGTTAAAAGAGAATATGTCCTGAAATTGTTTTTGTCCCGGATCAGTATAAAAAAACTGTGTTGTGTACGCAATTGACAGATTGGGAACTGCGAAAGACAGTTGGCACAGTTCAGAACCGACGATTAGGGATGCGTTGAAAAAGGCTGCTGAGTCTGCGATTTCAGAAAATTGTGATAACGAAGAGATAAAGAGTATATTGAAGAGCAGCGCGCAGAGACAGCTCGAGTATGCCTTAAGTAAGTCGTTGATAAATTAAATAAATCCTGAGTCAAGCTATTTTTAGAGGTGTTCATTGTATTGTGAGATTGCTCTATTTAAAACTGTAATCACCAAGAAGCAATTTAAAAATAGATAGACACAGTGGACACGGTAAACCAGCTAGAGACCATTAATCTTTCACGTGAGATTTAATGACCACATAGCTAATGACGCGTGGCTAACGACCAAGCAGTCAGTGCAACGTTAAAAAATCGCTATGATGAAAGGAAAATGGCAAATTGCAGAAGCTTCGATATTAAAGAAGAAAATCATTTTTCTTCCATTTTCCAACAGTCTCTCTTTCGTTAAAACATTGTTTAACGGAATCTTAAATTAAAGACCCACTATCACTTAGCCCTGAAATAACTTTTACAGAATTAGACGAAACGGGTGAGGGTGTGATAGCGGTGACACGCTCTTGGAAAGGCAGGAAAAGCCCAAAGGCAGTGGCGTCGTTGAAATCGTTGGTGAGCAGTCGCCTGCCAGCCGACAATATAATTAACGTCGACGTGGAACAAAAGATAGGCGGCATTAATCCTGACAACCGAACTCACAAAGGATATCTGGCACATCTTTGCCGTCTAATCGTGAACCGCGTGCAAACTCTAGTGAATGCCTCCATCGAGGTTGATCCAGAGATTAAGAGCAAAAAGAAGATGGTGCAGGAGATCTATGCGGAGAGTCTGATGCACCTGGCGCGCCTAAGAGAGATCAAACCTTGCGAGGAGAACGAGAATGTTGAGAGGATTAAGGAGACTTTGATAGCTGGTAATTTTATCGCGAGAATTGTGGATTGCGAGGCTATTGCCTCTCATTCTTTGCATCTGTTTTACGTTATTTATGTAAGTCTCCAAACGTTCGACAGGCAAATCACAGAAGCACGGGCCAATACTTATAAAAGGAGGCAAATATTCCGGGAAATCGTCTTTGCTGTCAAGAATTTACACCGACGCTGCTTCTTGGCTAGATTGTGCCACTTTCAAAGTAGTCCGCTGCTGCGCTTCCACCCCTCGATCAGCGTACAGCCTCGAACTGCTTCGAGTGCTCTGTCAACACGTCGGCTTCCTTTCCGGTTTATTGGACGGGAATTTACCTAAAGACGCCTCTTTCGATCCCCTTTATTTGAACAATTGGCTGGGACAAATTATGAGACGGATCGAAGAGGAGCCGATGAATGAGCAACTGGTGATCCTACTCGACGATCTTCATCGATTACATCCGCTCGAGTGCGACATCGTCGCTGCTCTGTCGTGGCTGCCACTAAATTTGCCGCCAGGTAAGGGTGGTTGAGAAACCACAGAGGAGGACTATACGTGCCGCTAAAATTATAAATTCCGTTGAAAAGGTTAATCTTTTCAATTTTGCTAATGGAAATTCCAAAATAGGATTTTTCTGCTTCCTCCAGGCGTCCATTTAATAATAACCACAACTCTTCCTCCCGAATTGCTGCGGCTTACCCCTGTGCAAAAAGAACGATTACGTAGCAACGAAATTTTAATCGAGCTCCAAGATTCCAGTTCTGACTTGCTGGAAAAGGAAAATGTCTTGGACACGATGGAGAAATTAGTTGGTGAACGCGCGGCGAATAGAATTGGAGCTATTTTGGCCTCCACCGAGTATGGATTATCCGAAACGGAGATTCTCGAAATGATTATGCCTACTGGAGGCGATGGGCCACTATTTTTGGACGAGGCACACTTCAATTTTGCGACCTGGTGCTTAGTTAGGAGAACTTTCAATGAATTCTTGAAGGTATTGCTTTAAATATGAATAACAAAATTCTTCTAAACAGAAACGAAATTATTCGTAGGTTCGCGTGATGAGCGGAAGAATGCTCTTCTCTTGGCGGTATCCAATCCGTGATCTAGCTCGAAAAAGATACTTCCATAACCAAGAGATCGTGAAAAGCTACCACGGTGAATTGGCGAATCTTTTCTTCTCGGAGGATTTCGACGAAAAAGACGACAAATCATCTCCGGAAGAAGAGACACCCAAGAAGGAAACACCGTTCCAAAGCCGACCTAGGTCACAGGACACAGCCTATAACGTGAGGCACGTCGAAGAAGCCTGGCTGCACTTGTTAAGAGCTGGGGACGTTGAAAAGTTGAAGAAACTGGCAGTCTGTGCGTTCGATTTCCTTTTGGCTGCAGTCCAAATGATCTCCGTTAGTTATTTGCGATGCGTCCTTGAACATTCAAGGAAATACTTGCTGGAGAGAGATCTGGAACTTGTGTACTATACAGTAAGGAAGTCCAGTGATATTTTAACGAGAGATCCACTGCAACTGGGAGCGCAATTGATCTGTTGGCTGAGACCTGTTGCTGAAGATGGCGGTGATTTAGTGAGTAAACAGCTTAACATTTATATTTATCAATATTTAAATTATAAGGTAATTGTTATAAATTGATAAACTCAAATGGCGAAGGTTTAATGATATTGGTAAAAATTAATTTACAGCATTAGAATATTGATATTTTGTGAAATGGTCTCCGTAGAAAAAAAGGGGAATTTCTGATTCAAGGTTAGTAGAATGGTTACGGCAGCGATGGCATGGTGCGACGGCTACACGGCACCATTATTGGTACCATTAAGTGGGTGGCTTCAACCTCCCCTACCTCTTCAAATTCGCACTTTGTCCTGTCCGCAAGGCGTGAAACTCGTCGAGGCAGCCCCTTCCGGACAGCACGTTATCATCGTTCCTTTCCAGGGAGATGCTCAATTATGGCACGTGATGTCTGCACAATTGGTTCACACGTTTAAAGGTAACTGATAATAAAGCGAGCATTCGTTCGATTTCAGAAAATTTTGTTCGTTGCAAAATGAAAATTAATACAAACTTGTCGATTTATATGCAACGTGGCGATTGCCATGAAAAGTTTACGGTACGAATTGTTTTTAAATTTGCTTTTAAAATGTGCTTAAACGATAGCGCCACTTTAATTTGCAAGTCAAAGTAGATGACGTAGTTGGTTTTTACGAGAATATAGGAGTAGTTTCTAAAGTAGATTAAAGTGGCATTTTAAGTATGCGATATTATCATCGCATTTCACGTCATTCCGTGAAGAAATAAAAGGGGAATTCGACGCTGGTTGAAGATATTGATTTTATGAATTCTCTTAATTTTTTGAATGGAAAACACTTTTTTCTTTTTTATACAAAAATCAAGGTCTGTTTAGAGCATACTAGAACGTGCATTGTAATATTTTTAGGACACTCGAATCCAATCTCTTGCTTGGCCGTGACACAGCACTCACAGTACCTACTGACAGGGTCGGAAGACACTTCGATTATAGTCTGGGACATGAAAGAATTTACCCTCAAGCTTCGGATCCAAGAACATATTGCCCCAGTTCTGTGCTTGACATCCGCACTCAAGAATTCTGTGATTGTCAGGTTCATGGTTTCATCTTGTACAAGGCCAAATGTCTTCCCCTTAGTTTAGAAAGAATTAGATATATTTTTTTAATATGTGTATAAAATGATTTATTCGTTGTATCTCTTTTATTTAAATACATTTATTTTTTAATATTTATTTAAAGTTATTATTACGTGATATTAATTGTAACCACTCCTACTTATATTGTTCACAATGAATTGCGCCAAAAATTAACATCAAACCTTTTTGCTTTTAGCGGAGGCGAGGATTCAAGAATAATCGTGACCAGCCTTTTAGCCGGTGACGTTCTCATCAAAGTCGATCACCATAGAGGTCCAGTGAATTCCATTCGCGTCGATTCCGCCGGCGAGATCCTCGTTTCCGGTTCCTCCGACTGCACGGTCTGTTTATGGTGCCTGGTCAGATTCACGCTTTTAAAGAGTATCGTTTTGCCCACTGCAGTCACAATGCTGGATGTATCGTCGGATTCCGTGTTCCTCTTAGCGGCCTGCGAGGACCAGAAGTTGTATTTAAGATCTCTGGCCACAGGAACCGAGATCCACACGTTGAGAGGACACCAAGGGGAAGTGAAGAGTATTTGTTTGGCGAGGGATTGCAGAAGGGCCATTGCCGGCGGTACCAAAGGCAAGGTCTCCGTTTTTGACATGTACAGCGGAAGACTGACCAGAACTTTGCCAGCGAATCCTTCGACGGATGTCACGGCTGTTAAGGTAACACGATACTATCAATGCAATAAGCTTCTACAATGGTAAAGAAACAAATATGTTAATTTTCTGTCATACGTTACTTAAAATGATTTTTTTTTGAAAGGTGACAGAGAAAGACGACTTTCTTATAACAGCTTCCGGTGATCGAGTGGTTTATTGGAGTTTTCGTGGCGAAGAGGCTCACACTAAACCCCAAAAATCCAGTAAACAGGAATCATTGCATCCGCACACTGCTCCTATATCTTGTTTGGATATATCGAGGGACGGTGCAATGGCTGTGACTGGTGGAGTCGATTCGCTTGTAAATCTTTGGCAATTGAACACGCATGAGTTACTTTCCACCTTCGAGGGACATATCGCTAGTGTGACCTGTATTGCCTTTTCAGCTTCCGGTTTATTTGTTGCTTCCGGTAGGTATAGCGATAGAAAGTAGTGTTTCGTTTAGACATACTTTGCATATTAAAATACATACTGTTATTTTTCTTTTCGCATGTTTCCGAATTCTCCGTCATTTATTAATGTTGAATTATATTATTTTTGCAATACTTAGTTATACAAGTTTATAAAAGTTGCATATTTATTTTATGTACACGTATACATATGAACTTTTTTTTAGAAATTTATTAATTGGAAGTTTAATCGAATACAGGTTCCGAGGATAAGACGGTTCGCGTTTGGGGTCTGACTTTAGGTTTAGTGGTAGCAACCTTCAAACACCAAGCGCCTGTTACCGCGGTAACTGCTATGTTTGATGGTCGAAGGATAGTCAGCTCGGATAGAGCTGGTACCATTCGAGTTTGGGCAGCCGACACGGGCACTCTAATTCAATCAGTGTGCGGGCCAGGTCGTTGTTTTACAGTTTCTTCCGATATGAGGTCAAGTAACAATTGACACAATTTTAATAGAGCAGTACATCTTCTTAATACTGTTAATTCTACAACTAAATTCTCAATTTCCAGATACGCGGTATGTGGGACAGGAGACAATCAATTGAGAATAATAAGTTTGGGAGTTGGCCCTGAAGAAAAGTACCAAGTATCACATTCTCAGGAAATTACCTGTCTGGTTGTCACTCCAGATTCTCGATCGCTGATTACGGGTTCGAGGGACATGAGTTTGAAGGTCTGGCAGCTTGCTGGTGGTAAATTGTCACAGGTTCGTGTACTTCTTGATCAATATATTATACATTGAAGTAACACTTATCTGATAAAGTATCTTATATCCAAGTTTGGTTACGCGTACAATTGTCTTAAAAATGAAAAGAAGCATACAACAAACGTCTACGCAGGTTCTCGTTGGCCACACAGATCACGTTACATGCGTCGGAGTTTCCGTCTTGGATAAATCCATCGTGGTGTCTGGGTCTAGGGACGCGAATCTGATCGTTTGGGATATAAATACTGGCAGCGATCTCCACACTCTGAAAGGCCATTTGGGCTATATAACTTGCGTCAAATTGTCAGGTGACGGAAGTTTAGCGGCTTCCGGTAGCGAGGACAAAAGTTTAATCACTTGGGACACCAAAAAGGGTTGCCCTTTAAGCAGCATCATGTTACACGTCCCTGTGTTAAGCCTGGAGGTTGCTACGGACCTATCGAGGCTTGCATTGCATTTGCTGGAGCACAAATGCATGCCTATCCTTTGTTTGCACAATACTCCAGCGCAATATGTTAAATTGCCAGATTATGTGGCACCCTGGCGCGATACTAGGGACCTGAGGCCGCCTGGACCGAAGAGGCCGAATAAGAGGTTGCTGAAGAAAGAAGTGTCGCTTGACAGTGACACGTGGCATAGAAAATACGGGCATCTTACTTCAGGTATCGTTAATAACGAGTATTTTTTTATCCGTAGGAGTTTTAATTAATATATTGCACCGTTTTTATTCAGGGACGTTAACGTCTTCAGTGGAGGATGGATTACAACGACGATTCAGCGTGAGCGCCTCAATGGACGAGATAAGCAAAGTCGGATTAACGAGCAGCCCGTCCGGATTAGGACCGGAACAGGCAGCCCTCGCTCAGTCTCAACACTTCGATCAACTTGAGGCGCTTTGGAACAAACAATCGCCACCCGCTAGGCCTCGTGCTCATGGTAGAACGCTGTCGAAGCAGAGCTCCCTACAGGCCACCCGAATATCCGATTCTGAGGAAGAGGGTGAAGCCAAATTATTGATCAATACTATAATTTCGTTTAAAATTTCGAAGTCAACGTAGGTCAAAGTTAATTCTTTTCACTAGGTGTACCAGACTAAGAAGCAGCGTGTCGTTAGAGAGTGAACGGACTAAATCCTAGTCGCTGTACCTTCTTCTTTTTCCACTGTCTTTCGATTGAGCAAAAGGTGAACGAGAAACAGAAAAAAAGTAAGGTAACCCTTAAAGAAAAGAGTACGTCCCTGAGAAAGAGCTCTATGTTACTGATTTCTCGTGTCTGATGCAATAAACGTAAACATATATACATAGATATAAATGAATATACGTAAGTATATACGTATATGTATATCGATATTAGAGAAAAATAAATTAAAGTTATTTACTTTCATTCCCCATTTCCCACCTTTTAGAGGATCATTTTTAACGAGCAAAGTTACAAATAAATTACTTTTACGTGCATTCACTTGTACCCTACGTGATTATTGTTTTTTATAAAGGAAGGACAAGCCATCTTTTTCAATGCAGAATAGATACCTTTATTTATCATTTCAATTATATTAAATTAAATTTAGACAACAAATATTGTTGCATTCATGAAATTCATTCCTTTGTATGAAAATCGTTTGTTTGAATATTCAGACTCTATTGTTTAATTGCTTTTTATAATAATCTGCGACGATCTGCCAAGCTTTTGGTGCCATAAAACCTTCTGGTGGATTTTCGCCTGATTTGGCTAAATCTGAAATAATGAATTGATTTTTAAGCAATTATAAAGTATATTCTATTTTTAGTAAATATTAATTTACTTATGTTACTTGTGCTATTAATAAAAAATTAACTTACTTCGCATTTTAGTTCCTGATATAAAATCGAAGTCTTGCGATCGTTCTGGTTCGAAGAATGCCATTTTTCTCGCTCTATTATCGTACGCTGCCACTTTGAATGGAATTATTTCAAGATCGCAGAGACCTGGTGCTATAGACAGTATCCTCGAACCATGTGTAACATCGTATAAATTTCCTAATTTTAATTGAATCTTATTAATTATTTAATATCACATTTAATTTACTATGATTTTTTTATCCATTTTTTCAGCATATATGTGTACAAAGAAAAGGCGTAAAATAAGAGGAAATGGGAGAGCATATAATGTTAAGTTTCCCATTTTTAAGTTAACATTTAAGCTAATTGTTTATTGATAAAAAATATTACCATCTGGTGTTTTGGATTTATCAGGATGCGGTAAACCAGCAGGATCGCGACCAACGATATAAAAGTTCGCTCCGGCTATCATTCTTGCCTTCGCGTGCCACTGCACCTAAAATTAAGCGGAAAGACACCGTTATTTATATGATTTATTGTTGGTTAGTTAGAAATTTAGTTCAATCGTTCTGGTAATGGGGAGAGTACTTAATTAATACCTCTGTAGGTCCAGCATAAAGCATTGGGCTTGGGAAAATAGCGAGAATTGTGTCTTTATGTAACACACCCTCTTCAAGAACACTTTGGTGTTGATTTATCCTTACTGGTAACGGTACATCATCATCTTTCGTCCATCCTCCCAGAGGATGTAGTAGAAGAACAGGTTTCTTAAAACCACGCGTTTCTACAAGGTATCTTCTCGTATCCTATTATAATTTATAATATATAAGACTTTTACAATCAATCAATAAAATATACTAATGAATATTCAAATGTTTCGAATTAAAAATCGTAGAAACCTGCATTAGCAGTGCATGGCCATTGTGTATTGGATTTCTCAATTGAAAGGCAAAAACAGCATCTGCCCCCAATTCTTCACACTTCTTCCGAATTTCATTGGGAGTGAGTCTGTATTTATCGAGGCCATCGTTCCATCTGATCCTTTCCAAAACTTCTAATTCCCCTCCAATAAGCCAGTCACCCGATTCGTGGATCATTTTCACGTAAGGATGTCCGAGATCGTTCGTTCCAAATTCTCTGCAACATCTGTTACAATTTTTTTGTTTTTTTTTTTATTATTAATGCTGAGAATTTGAGAATAGATACTTAATTAATATTGTTCAAACCTTTCTTCTTTTCGATGAGTAAAAAATTCTGGTCTTCTCAAAATCGCAATAGCTCGACCTTTATGCTTCAAGGTCAACCCTAGTGCATTTATGTACCTCTCTCTTTGAGCCGTGCTAACCGGCAGTACAATTGGTATCGACTGATTAATAGTGTCTCCATTTTTTTCGATGGTTTTAAAATGCTGACACTAATGGAAACACCGTTCAACTTATTATTGTATGATAATCTTTATTTTACAATTATAATTTATAATATAATCGTTTGGGTGCAAATTTTCAGGTACATAATTATTGTGTAATGCACGAAGAAAATTATACTGACTTGTAAATATTGGTCTTCCCTCATAAAACCTCTGAGAGGAGTTGCCCAACCTTCAGCAAGCACTTGAATCCATTGTAAGTCGATGTCCGTAACTTCGATACCTGAAATAAATTCTAAATTAAGTCGCGCTTGGGATCAATTATAATCGCCATGAGATTAATAAGAAAAAAGGTAATATACTAGAAAGATTCTCCGCCTCTCTTCTCGCCTCATCGAGTCTTTCTGCCTCAACGAACAACTCGTCAACCCCCTTACGAATCTCTGGAAGAATACCCTCCTTCTTCAATAACTCAATCACCATTCTTGTCGACGTTTGCAAATTGTAAACCTCTGTATTCACCACGAGATCAGGGTTTGTGGGTTCTTCGTACTGCTGGCCAATACCTGTGAAACTCTTTATCATGCCCTTTCTTGCTTTTTCATAGAGACCTTTGACATCCCTGGCTTCACAGGTCTCCACGGAAGCCTTTACAAAGATCTCGAAGAACTTCAGGTTGAAATCGTCATGGATCTTCCTGGCTAGCCTTCTGTCAGCCTCGAATGGCGACACGAAGCTGCAGATAGTGATTATACCGCAGTCTGAGAACAGTTTCGCCACTTCAGCTGCTCTTCGCACGTTTTCCTCTCGATCTTCTTTGGAAAAACCCAGGTTACAGTTCAATCCTTGACGAACATTGTCTCCGTCGAGGCTGTAGGCTGGTATCCCCTACAAAAAGAAAATTCTTGTTCTAGGACGATTCAAAAGTAATCATCGATGTTGGGAAAATAATTGTTTCTCAAATTATTTGACAAAAACATTTAAAACCTGAGAAATGAAATAGTTTTCAAGCTGAAACGAAATAGAAGTCTTCCCAGCGCCTGAGAGTCCAGTTAGCCAAATGGTACATCCACGGAATCCTTTGAACTTCCCATAAGCCTCTCCTCGTCTCTCTCTCGACACATGATGTACCTGCTGCATCACATTCGTCGCGACACTCTGTAAGTACGTTAATACTAAACATGCAACCTTTACATTTATACGAACGTTAAATAGTTAATTGTTTCAGTTAAACAAGAATGTAGAACATTGTGTTGTGAAACTGAAAGAGAACGTATTTTTTACCTGACCAACTTTTCTTTGCGCGTTACGATCCTGCAACAAATCCTTCATGTACATCCCCATTATATACGATAATTATAATTAGATTTCTGTGATCTGTATACTTTGCCCCGCGATTTCTTTGACTCTTTAATTTGGACGAATTGTACGCGTAA